>NC_071394.1:106728503-107373753 GCF_022682495.2 Desmodus rotundus | reverse complement strand
AAATGATCATGGAGTTTTATTCTAATGTCAGTTGAACAACATTGTCTTCCACAGAAGTGCTAATAAAGTTCTGGGGTCTTCTCTCAGGAGGAAAATCGGCTACTTAAGGGTGAGGTGCTGGGATCCCTCAGCTTCTGTCTTCAGTCTTTACGGTGGGAGGGTGGCACTGGCATGGCAGGGAGCCATACCACCAGGTCTCCAAGGGCCTCGTACCCATCAAAGCAGCCTGAGCAAAAAGAACAAAGATTAATAGCCCAGACAGGGAAGCTGTGGATCTGCCGGGCCTGTTAGCCCTCAGAAAAGAAAACAAAATACCGCTTCTGTCTTCCTAGATGGCCCACCTCTTCCAGAGCTTTAGACAACTCAGAGACCTGACTTATGAACATAAATTGATGGTAGTTTTGTTTCATATTTATCACACATTCCGCTGAGTTATATTTGTGTTTCCACCTGACTCTCATATTTACTCCCGCAGTTACTCCCTAATTTTCTGAGCTCTAGAGGATAATTAGAATAAATCTAATATTGAATGAAGATGCACTGACTCCCCACCCAAGGCACATTTAATAATTTAGAGTGTTCCTTCCGCCTGACAGGCTGGGTCGGTGCCTGTAATTGAAATTTAAAAGATTATACTAATGTGAAAAATTAAAGTAGATGCAGAATAATACCTGCCCAACCAGCCATTGTGTACTGAGCAGGCGAAATAGAAATAAGGAAAATCAGGCCCCAGAATATCAGTTATTCATAAAGAAAGTCAGCACCCATGGACCTCTCAAACTCAGTTTCCTACCTGAGAAAGCTGTGTGTGATTCCATGGGCCATCCCTTAGCTAAACATAAATCGTGCAGTGGTTGTTAAACTAAGGGCCCTGCTGGTCCGGCTGAGAGCATCTTTAAGTGCTTGGCCTATTGTGGTTCAGGTTTGGAATGAATCGATTAAGCAGAAAATTAAATAAGCATTAATTATGACTTTAAAGTAGGATAGAATACAAAATATAATAGGCTAAAACTGCGTATAATGCATGCTTCAGAGAGCGTTGTGGACATGCCACAGTGTGGTTTTCCTATAGTCGATGAAATTGTTTTCCAAGCATGAAAGTTTCACAGCTGCACTCAGGGCTCCTGCACTTGCCACCTGGAGCGTATCATTACGATGCCCGAAGGAAGCTAAGCTGCTATAGAAAACTGATGGAGCTGTGTTGGGTAGTGTCTGCTTGCAGTCAGATAACCATCTCTGACTCATATGCCAATTTGCTGTTGAAATTATTGAAATATTTGCCTTTGGTGTTTACAGCAGACTTTAATTTAGGTATTTGTGACAGATATTTAAATTAGTCCTGCCTGATCTTCGCAAAGGGGCTTCATGTTTTGTTCTGCAACAGTAAAGGCCACATCAGTACCAGCACCTCCTAGGTTCACTTGTCAAACTCTTTTCAGTTTTTGAAAGCATATCTTCAGGGGGGAAAACAAAACAAAAACTTTCCAGCAAGGAATAGCAGTTTCTAATACCTTTTGCCGTTCATAAATAATAGCATTTTCCAATTTCTCTTTTTCTCTTGCTTCTAAAAAAAATTCAAAATAGAAAAATAGGAAACTTACAAAAAGATCCCAAATGATTGTCATGTTTCATAGTACTTTGTCTGTGTATGATGAAGGTGGCTGATTCTCAGAAAGGTACTTTCTCTGCGTCTGTCTGCAGAAAGTGTGTTTGCGCTGCTGCCAGCATTTGCAGCTCACCGGTTAGGCTCATCTCTGAGGCTGCAGGATCGGCTCCTCATAAACTCATCTTACTGCTCAATGCACTGGCATTCACATGTAAGGCTACAAGTTCTATGAGTGTGGAGTGCAACTCTACACACCCAGCTCCACAGCTACCTTTGATCATCCTTTCCTGCCAACCCCTTGACTTGTCTGGGTTTCTCTTCTTGGCTTTAAATTATCAGTGGGAGTTTTTTCTTGCTGTTATAGGTTATCTGGCTAAGTATATACAGGGTCCCACACAAATAACGCCCCCTTTTTATTACAAAATCTTTTGTAATAAAAAAAGCCATAAGCATGGCTGTTACAAAGCCATAAGCATGGAATTCTGGTACATAGCAATATCATAGCATACGATGTGATACTTCAAGTGAAATGTTCAAATTAAAATGATAGATCATTACACCCATATTATTACCCCACCAACCACATTCAAGCAGGTGTTACTTCTGCTGGACCCTGTATATGTAGAGCAGTTTCAAATGCCTGCAGTCTTTCACTGCATTTTGTAGCTGGGCATTTTGGGCTACAGAGAACAAGGTGACTTTACCCTTTCTCTATCTCAGGTTAATTTTT
The DNA here is from genome assembly GCF_022682495.2 of Desmodus rotundus. Classification (NCBI taxonomy): domain Eukaryota; kingdom Metazoa; phylum Chordata; class Mammalia; order Chiroptera; family Phyllostomidae; genus Desmodus; species Desmodus rotundus. Next base: position 107,371,417 of record NC_071394.1, on the reverse strand, counting down.
ATTTTGAATATAGGAAAAAATGAACAAACCCAACTCCTTTCCCCAGCTTAACTCTATGTGGCCTGTTTTCCTGGCTCCAGATAGCATAGAATTAAATTAGCTCCCCCCTTCTCTCTATGTTGCACCTCCCCACAACCCCACTTTAAAATATCATAATTTGAGCCCTGGCTGGTGTGGCTGAGTGCATTGAGCACAGGCCTGCAAACCAAGGGCTCACCAGTTCAATTCCCAGTCAGGGCACATGCCTGGGTTGCGGGCCAGGCCCCAGTGGGGGGCGTGTGAGAGGCAACCACACATTGATGTTTCTCTCCTTTTCTCCCTCCCCCGCTTTCTAAAAATAAGTAAACAATATCTTAAAAATATATATATAATATAATCATTTGACAATTTGTATAAGCCGTTGCTTATGAACAAATAGTCTGCAGCTATACATTTAGCCTTCTTTCACTTGTGAGATTACTCATTTGGAACAAGACTGATCTTTGTATATTCTTGGCACTCCAGATGTGAAATTTTAGTGCTATACTCAAGAGGGCTAGAAAGTGACTGTGAGTTAAGAAAAAGCAGCTTTTGAAAACATTTTTTAAAATGTTTCCCTTGACCCCTTTAGCTCTGTGCCATCAACAGGGAGGTCACTCTCTGGACTGTGCTAACGTGCGCAGGCCGCGTTCTCACCTGTTCCCTGCACTCCCTCGTTGTCTGGAGCCGTCTTGCTGACATTCCAGGCCTCACCTCTAACTTCTCACTCTCAGTAAGTCATACGCCTACGACCTCTCAGCTCAAAATTCCACCCAGGCGGCGTTATAGTCAGAGTATATGTTCCCTGTTACATCAACAACAGTCACTGATTCTCATTTGGTGGCAGCCCTGACGAGCACTCACAGCACAGACGTGCGTCACTGCACAGTGGCTGAGAGCCAGACAGCCAGGCCCTTATCACTCAAAGCACGGTCTGCGGGCCAGCACCAGGAGCATCCTGAGAACCTGTTAAAAATGCAGATTCCCAGATCCCACTCTACACTTATTGGACCAGAAGATGAGTTTTTCATAAAATCTCAGTGATCCTTATGTACATTAAAGTTTGAAAAGCATCAGACTCTAAGCTCAGTGACGACATGGACCAAGTGGATACCAGAAAGATGAAAAATGAAGGAGGAATTTCGGAGGCATGGGCATAGAAATCCTTCACACATGCTTCCTGAATCTCCTAGCTGTTGCCTTTTTCTTGGTAGATACCCCTACGTTTAACAATCATTTATGGAAGCCACCATCCCCAGGAGCTGCCGTCAGAGGCCGTCAGCTCACTGCATGCCTTGCAGCTGATCAGCTAGGTCTTGGACAAAGATCTGAGAGGCAGCGGGATGCAGTGATTGAGTCATTGCACTTGCTTGAGATGAGTCAAGTGGTATTTGGATAAACAATCTATAATTCTATACTTCTGTGTAACTCAGAGGAACTGTACCTCCAGGATGTTCAAATTAAAAGAAGAAAGAATACCCATGCATATTTCATAGCAATCCACTAGCGTACTAGTGTACTTGAAAGAGGTTTGGCCCTGACCGGTGTGGCTCAGTTGGCTGGGTGTTATCCTGCAAAGTGAAAGGTTACCAGTTGGGTTCCCAGTCAGGGCACATGCCTGGGTTGTGGGGGTCCTAACTGGGGTGTGAGAGAGGCAGCTGATTGATATATCTCTCATACATCAATTTCTCCCTTGCTCTCCCTCTCTCTAAAAATAAATAGATAAAATATTTAAAAGAAAAAGAAAGAAGTTTGAATCTAGACTTCATCATTTTCCCAGTTCTGCTATTTACTAGCTGTGTGAATTTGAGCAAAATAATATTTCCAAGCCTCAGTTTTCTCACCTGTGTAATGGGAATAATAATGATACCCACTTTTCAGGGTTAAGTGAGGAATAAATTGGGTGGTATCCAAAGAGCTTAGCTCAGTAAATGAAACAGAAAGACACAACAGTTTCTCACTAAAAAAAAAATATAGTGTCAAAGCAAATTGCAATATTTTCTCAAGTTCCACATAACATGTTTGAATTGGTTCTGAATCCGTTTTTAACCACCCGGGAGTCCTTCTAATTATAGCTTATAAACACCTTTGCTATATGAATTAAGTATGACTTGGAATGCAATACTTTTATAGTTTTTGCATTTATGAGAAATACAAAATCACTCCAGTTGGTTAGTTTATCTGCCAAAGTGTGGTCTTAATTGCATCCATCTGGGCCAGTTAGTTTAGCAGCAAGAAAAATTATCTTCCTTGTCAAGCCTGTAGACAGTTGCTATAACTAAGGCCAGGTCCCTGCAAATGTGTGTGTCCTCCTGTTGGTGGGTCAGGGATGCCATTGTTATACCCAGAAGTAGGACCCTAGACAAAGTTCTGTCTTTAAAAGATGCTCCTATGCCAGCCACCTCGAGCCCATAAACTGGCAGCTAAAATTTCCAGCTATTTGCTCTAAATACATTATAAATGTAAATATATTTAGTACTAAGAAGCATAAAAAGGGCAAGAATATACATTAGTTTTTCCACTGTCATCTCATTTGGGACTTAGGCCAAATTCAGTAGATTAAAATATAGAGCTTAGTAGGCGTGACTATGACTTTTGCAGTAGAAATAGTCAGGTAACACATGCAGTTATTTTAATGGAACTCTCGGCGCTGGGCTTGCAAGGAAATCAGGAGTTTGTCTGATACATAGGCATTTGGTCTGCACTCTCCCGTGCAGGCCATATGTATAAAGGAAGGCCCGGTTGTAGACAAGTTGCTCTGACTTCTTCCTATGACTTTCTCCTTTAGTGAGACTACACAGACATGTCAGCAGGATGCTTTTCCATAGCACAGATTTCTAGAAAGGGAGAAGTCTGCGCTCACTTTGATAAATGTATGATTTGTCTCTCTCAGGGGGCTGCACGTGGAATTACGATATTCCTGATGTGATTGTATGTGCATAGTAAAATCAGCTGATTCTTACCGCAAATCTGGTGAGATAGGCAGGCCGTATTTATCTTAAAGAAGGGCATGCCCTACAAGTGGCATAGTGACGTGTTTAAGTAGTAGTTGACTACTGTATATTGTGAACAACTATAAAGTATCCTCAGAAATTGTTTGAAATTTGTAAAAGATTTAGTTAAAAATCAGTTGGAGCAGATTCTCAATCTTTTTTTTTTTTTTTTTAGGTGGGAGAGAAGAGTGAGTGTTGTGGTTGGAGGGTCGGTGCAGCCTCTGTCTTGGGTCTGCCGCTGGGGTGGGTTACGCCTGTGATATCATTTGTCGAGATGCTGGAAGGTTTGGAATTCTTCTCTTATGGAGGGCACGTGGGATGTGACCCTCTGCTTTGAGGGGCCGAGGCTCAGGCTTGTCCACGCTCAGAAATGAGCAGGTCGTGATAATCTGAGTCAGGCTACCTCAAACACAGAGGCTGAGGGGGCTGCCTGGCTCCTCACGGTGGCTTTGCTTGATGTGTCTGAGTCCATGCTTTCTGATTGGTCAAAACCCTTGATGGACTCTCACAGTCTTCTGTATACATCCCCTTCCAGTCTCGTGTTCAGGGATATGTGTGTAGTTTGAAATCAGCTATGGTGATGGTATTTACACCAGGGATGTTGGCAAATGCTCCTAATCAGGGCTTCTCTGTCCCCAAGAGCCAGTTGTTAAACGTTTACCAGCACTGCACTGGCAGAGCCCCACCCCCAGGGCTTCTGATTCGTAGGTCTGGGATGGAGCTCAAGAATGTGCATGTCTAACTAGTTCTCTGGTGCTGCTGCTGCTGATTTGAGGAGCACACACTATGAGCAGTTTGTCCAGAACCATGGTGTCTAATTCCATAGCCACCTGTGGTTGCTTAAATTCAAATTGTAATTATAGTCATGCGCTGCATAATGACAGTTTGGTCAACAACAGACTGCACATGTGACAATGGTCCTGTAAGATTATAACGCAGCTGAAGAATTCTCATTGCCTAGAGACACTGTAGCCGACGTGAAGTCGTACGGCAACGCATTGCTCACGTGTGTCTGGAGATGCTGGTATAAACAAACCTACTCTGCAGCCAGTCGTGTAAAAGGATAGCACCAACGATTATGTACAGTATGTAATACTTAATAATAATACATGGCTGGTCTGCTTGTTTATGTACTTACTATGCTATATTTTTATTATTATTTCACAGTGTATTTTTTCTACTTATAAAAATGTTTGCTGTAAAACAGCACGCCACGTTACGCCAGCAGCGGCCTTATACACCTGGTGTTCACTGCGTCTCCGGATCGCATCATTTTCTCTTGTACGCTAACATGCTGCGCAGGGTTGTAGCCTGGGAGCGACACGCCCTATCACGTAGCCCCGGCGTGCAGCAGGCTGTACCATCTCAGTTTGGGTGCGTGCACTCCGATGTTCGCACAACGAAATTGCCTAACAACACATTTCTCAGAAGGCTCCGTCATTAAGCAGTGCATGATTAATTAAAATTAAATAAGATCTAGACAACTGTAATTGAACAACAATAAAGTAATTTATGAAACAAAAAAAATAAAATTTTAAAATCTGTTTCTCCTTCACATTAGTCACATATCAAATGCTGAAACTAATACAATGTTACGTGTCAATTACATCTCAGTAAAACTGGAGGGAAAAATGCTTACGAATTACCTGTGGTTAGTGCCTACCACGTTGGACAGCACACTTCTAGAGTAATCCATCATCTCAAAAAGGTCCTATTCAGCAGTACCACTCAAGGAGAAAACCTTCGCACCTAACTTTTTAAAAAAGTTCCACAGGTACTTCCTTCCAGGGGGAAACCTGTTTCCATAGTCACTACAATTATTAAATGTCAATCTTACATTTCAACTGTCTAAAAGTAAAACACAAAAAAGTTGTTTTCGTTTTGTACTCACTTTGGAGGAAGGATCTGTTTGCTGAAATAGTCAGATACTGATGACACATTTTTATACATGAGGACATTGAGGTGCAAAGAGGTATTGTTGATCTGGGACCCAGCGCCAAGTCCATAACATTTTCAGTTCAGTAAAAGTAATCTTCTCCTGGATAGAAGACAGCTCTCTGCTAACTAGAGAAGTGATCGCAGGAGTTTGGTTGCGGTCCCACCGCCAGACTGTATCAGGGCCCAGCACCGCAGCACCATTACACCGCCTCAGACAGAGCATAGGGCAGGGAAAAGCCCAGGGGTCCTTCCCATCGATCTAATAACAACTCCATGCCAACCAGAGAACGACATAAATTCCATTTATTGAAAACCAGGTGATCATGTTAATGAATCGGCAGTGTTCACACCAGCAGATTACACAAGACTAAAGAGGGAATAGAATTTAATTAGAGATGAAGGGTCAAATGAAATACTTAACAGTCATTGGTGACACCCGTGGAGAAAGTCACCAAAAAGCCTGAGTTCGTGAGGCTTCCGCAGGCAGGGAGAGGCCTGGCTGGTGAACCAGGAACGCGCTGGCCTGGACGGCCGTGGTGGGGGTGAGCTTCCTGTGTGTGGTTGATAATGGTCTGTTTATTGCGTAACCTGGCAGACGGAAGTGTGCTTTGTGAGTTTCCATCTCCAGGATGCTTGTGTGGCCTAAGTAATGTCTATTTATTTCAGCTCCTGTGTGACTTAGACTTTATGTTTTTTATGGTGAGTAAAAAAATAGCCAGTGCTGTTTCTTTTTCCTCTGAAAGATTTATTATAATTGACTCTATTTTCTCAAGAGGCTGTTTGCCTCTCTGAGCTTCAAAAGCTGTTGTCTGGTTCTGTAGAAATCTCTTCGAGACCACTTGGGGTTTTTTTATTTCTTTCTAGGCCTCCTTTAGGAATTCTGGAATTCTTCCTTTTAGCAATTTCCCACTGCCATTATCCTTGTACCTTTGTAGGTACCACTATGTCCTTGCCGCTTCGTATCTTAGTTGATCTTGCTGCTCCTAGGCAATCACCTTCCACATCCTTCAGCAGAGCTTCCCTAAACACCCCTGTCATCAACATTCAACTTTCAACAACTACTTGCCGGGGCCCACTCTGCTGGGCGCAGGGAACACGGATACAGTATGAAATGGGCATATTTAGTTCTGCCCTTTTGAGCCTGCCATGAAGTTTTCCTCCACCCGAAAGTTTTTAATTACTTCCTGAAGTGGGCTGAATTGTGGCCCCCCCAAAAGAGATGTCCCTTCTAGTGGAACGAGTCAAGGGGCCTTCGTTTCGTCAACACCTGGAAGGTCCGTTCCTATAGTAGCCAGGCTGAGCTATTATTTGGAATAAAGATCTTTGCAAATGTAATTGAAGGGAGGCTTGCCCAATGAGATCATTCTGGGATTATGATGAACCCTAACTCCAATGACAAGTCCTTAAAAGAAAAACGAAGAGAAAACGGAGAAAGAGATATGCTGAGAGGACAATGTGAAGACAGAGGCAGAGGCTGTAGTGATGTATCTATAAGCCGAGGAGTACCGAGGTCTGTCAACAGCCACCAGGACCTAGGGAAGAGGGCAGAACAGATGCTCCTTTAGAGCCTCCAAAAGGAGCCAGCACTGCTGACACTTCGATTCCGGGCTTCTGACCTCCAGAATTGGGGGTTCCTGTTGTGTCAGCCACGGCGTTTGTGGTACTCTGTTGCAGCAGACCTAGGAACTAATATACTTCCTTTACCCTCAAAGACGTGAACCCTCTAATTCCGTTTTCATGTAGTAATAATAGGTCAGGTTATGTGGTCAGACTGTCCAGGTTTGAGTTCTAGACTTGCCAATCACTACGTGTATGATGGGAGTCAGATTTCTTAAACCTCTGTTCCTCAGCTTCCTCCTCTGTCAGACCGGAGCAATAGCATGTCATAGCATTACTATGAGGAGTAGACAAAATAACAAACAGCACTCAGAATCATTGCCGGAATGTTTAATCCTTACAGAAGTCATTTCGCTACTACACTACTCATTTTCGTTGATGTCAGAGGCTTCCAGACTCTCTCACAGCCAGTCCAGACCGCTGTGTTTGCTTCTCACTCCTCAACTCACACAGCACTTCAGGTCTCTCCTCTTGTGGTTGTATTTAACTTTCTACATCAATAGTTTAATCAGTAAATATTCACTGAGGATTTACCAAATTCAAGGTATTCTGCAAGTCACGTTGGGAAAAAACGTGTTAATGCCATCAGGGAATGTAGAATCTTAATAATAAGAGGTATGTCTACCGTAAAGTGATCGCCAATAATTTTTATGGAATGGGTATAATTCCAAAGTATAGAGAGGACTGGAGAGATTACTTCAAGTAGCAATTTTCAGGAGCGAAGTTTAGAGCTTGGCAGGAACCAGGCAGTGCTCTAGCCAGGCCAACCAGGCCGGTCCTGTGGGAACGGGCTTGAAAAGGAGTGTAGAGGACATAAGGTTCTCAGTGCTGAGACTTACAGATAAGTCAGTCAAGTGAGGCTGACTCGTAGACTCTCTCATCTCCAAAATGTAACATAAATTAGAGTTTTTAAAAAGCAAAATGTCATTAGCAGCAAACGAACAAGGATGGGATACAGCTTCATTTATCCAATAAACTAAAGACTGTTGACCAAGCAGTTACATGCGCCCAGCGTTGTCCTATGCATTGAAGATTCAGAAGTGAACAAAAAGGACAAAAGTCCCTGCCTTCATGGAGCCTACATTGAGCTGAGGGAGACGGATAGTAAATAAGATGTGTGTAAAATATGTCCTATGTGGGAAAGTGGTGAGTACTCAAGAGAACAAATAATGCAAGAAGAGGAATAGAAAGCTTCAGGGAGGGGTTGAAATTTCAGGTGGGTAAAGAAAGTGAGTTTTGAATAAAGACTTGAAGAAAGTTAGTGAGTGAGCCATTAGCTCTCTTGGGCAAGAGAGTTCCACGTGGAGGAAACGTCAAGTGCAAAGCCCAAAGGCCGGAGTGTGCCTGGTGTGTTCACGGAGCAGCACGGCGAGTGGACTGGAGTGAGATGGGTGAGGCTCATAGGGACGTGAGCGTGCCCGACATTGTAGGGTGTGGGGAGACCCTTGACTAAACTCTGAGTCGTTGGACAGCTTTGACAGAGGAGTGACAGGAGCTGTCACGCATTTTACAGGATTGCTGTGACTACTGTGTTGAGAATGTGCAGAGAGTAGGAAATCTAGAAGCAAAGAGACCAGTGATGGCAGTAATCCAGGAAGGAAGACACGGTAGCTTACACCAGCATGGCAGTGGCGAGGTGGGGTGAGAAGTGGTTGAATTCTGGACATTATTTTATTGCTATAAATGACAGGATTTCTGACGCAACAGAGATAGAGTTGAGACTGAAAGGGTGGACACCAAGGTTTTTGGCCCGGGCTGTTGGAAGAATGGCCTTGCCACTCCTTGAGGTGGGGGAAGTCTATGGGGGGGCCATTGCGGAAGACAGTTGTAAAAATGAGACGATTCCATGAAGAGGCTCTTTCTGATTAAGTCTAGCTAATTAGGAAAGAAAAGAGAGGGGATGGGGTGGAAGATGGGCAAAAACGACAGAGGGGATTAAGAGGTACAAATTTCTACTATAAAATAAATAAATCACAGGGATGTACTGTATCCCATAGGGAACACAGTTAATACTGTAATGCTTTTTCAGTGCCAAAATATTACTAGACTTGCGGTGATCACTTTGTAAGGTGTATAGGTATCAGATCACTATGTCGTACACTGGAAACTAATATAATGTTGTGTGTCAACTATGCTTTAAAAAAGAATGGAAAGAGAAAATATGGTAAACGGGAGAAATGATTAGGAGTCAGTAGACTGATGTCTACAAATATGGAGTTAAAATGTAACCAAATAATTTCACGTACTACTAAATTGCCCTTTGAGTAAGTGATAAGAGCAGACATTCTTAGGCTTAAAAGGATAACACCCAGGAGGGCCCTTTGGAAATAACTACTGATGGTTTAAAGAACAAATCAAAATTAAGAACTCAGAAATGAAGAAGCTATGGTAAAAATCTGGGCAGGTACACAGTATGTCTTCATTCAGAGTGAAAGTCTAGGGTAATTTTTCTATTTTAGAGATTAAAATCTCTGGGAATTATGATTTCAAAACAAAATATAATTAAGATAAAAATTATACACCTTCATATAAAAACAACATATCACTAAAATTGGGAGGTAATGGGAGTCAAGTTGGAAAAAGCCATACTCTTTGGACTTTCTTATCAGTAACAGCAGGAAGTCAACCAATATTATTTGAAGTGAAACACTTAATACCAGGCATAGTGGCTCTAGCTTCCGCACATTTTTCATAATCACTGTTTTTATCCTGAAGAGATGTTTTAGTAACTAATATATTTTGTGATAAAGAAACCCCTGAAGTTCAGCAGTTACTCAATTTCAGTTTTTGATTTCTTAACATCAAGCAAAATGACATTTAAGACATAGAAAAAATACTGTATTGCTTTTCTATTTCTTCTGTAACAAAGTATCACAAACACAGTAACTTACACAGGACAAGCTTACTGTCCCACAGCTCTGGAGGTCAGAAGTCCGAAATGGGTCTCGCGGGGCTCAAGTGAAGGGGTCAGCAGGACAGCATTTCCTCTGCAGGCTCCAGGGGCCTCGCTTTCCCGCTTTCCAGAGGCTGCCTGCATTCCTTGGCTCATGCTCCCTTTCGTCCATTGTCAAAGCTAGCAGCGTCAGGCCATGTCCTTCCAGTGCTGCCACGTCTCTGGTTTCTCTCTTCTCCCCCTGTTCCGCTGTAAAGGACTTTTGTGGTTATCTTGGGCCCTCTCAGATACTCCAAGATAATCTCCCTATTGTAAAATCACAGGATCAGCAGCATGAATTCCTCTTTGCTATGTGAAGTAACTTACTCAAAAACTCCAGGTGGATAGCTTTAGGAAGGCATTATTTTGCCTATCACAAGTATTCTTAATGTTGATAAAAATGTAGCTTTTTAAAAGAGGGACAATCCTAGAAAAGCTACATCCATTCTATACTATTAACTAAATAAATCTTACTTCAGTTTTACCAGGTTTTCCCCCGATGTCCTTCTTCTGTCCCAAGGTCCAATCTGGGGTTCCAGGTTGTATGTAGTTGTTGTGTCTCCTTAGTCCTCTCCTGTGACATTCCCTGTTTTTTTCTTGTCTTTCACGACCTTGACACTCTTAATGACTACTTCTTACTTATTTTATAGCATGTCTCTTCCTGTGGGCTCGTGTAATGCTTTCTCAGAATTAGGTCGAGGTCGCATATTCTGGGCAAGGGATGTATCCTTCTCAGCGCGTCCTATCAGGCAGACAGAGTACATGATATTGATGTTGGTGTTCACCTCAATTGCGTGGATAAGGTGGTGTCTTCCTTGCGGATGGTGGCGTCTCCCTTGAAAACTTAAAATGTTTTTGCTCTGTAACTGACAAATATCTTCGGGGAGATAGTTTGAGAATAGCACCCCCGTTTCAGGTGAGATGACTAAGGTTCAGAGAACCTACACAGCTCACACAAAGTCACACAGCTAGTAAGAGGTAAGGCCCGAATTTGACATCGGTTTTGCCTGACGCAGAAGTCCACATTCTTCCTGCTTCCTGCTTTAGGAAGTGTTCTCAGCGATGATGTTCCACAGAGAGACAGCCCGGGGCAAGGGGCCCAGCTATTGAATAGGCCGGAGCTGACAGTGTTCAAACTTTTTGATCTCAGGACACCTTTACAGTCTTAAAAATGATTCAGGAAACCAAAGAGTTTTTGTTTATATGCTTATGACTATAGCTATATTCTGTATCAGAAAGTGAAACTGAGCCCGGGCTGGTGTAGCTCAGTGGATTGAATGCGGGCTGCAAACCAAAGGGTCGCAGGTTCTACTCCCAGTCAGGGCACATGCCTGGGTTGCAGGCCAGGTCCCCAGTGGGGGCCACGTGAGAGGTAATCTCACATTGATGTTTCTCTTCCTCTCTTTCTCCCTCCCTTGCCCTCTCTCTAAAATGAAATATAATAAAAATCTTTTAAAAAAAGACTGATTTCTCAAAAAAAGAAAGTGAAACTGAGAATTTTTAAAAGTCATTGAAAAATAACAGTAATAAACCCACGATATAACAATAAATAGCATATAATTGTGAAAATTACTTTTTGTTTTATAAGTGATTATTTCTCCACATATAATTGAAATATACACCAGTTTTCTACATCGAATTTCTGTTTATATATTCATATTGTTACTGGACTTGGTTCCATCACTAGATTAAAAAATTACGTTATTACTGTAGTATCTCAATATGTTTAAATAGTTGTTAGGACGCATCTTTTGCTTTGTTTATTTGTTTATTAGTATTTTTTAGTTTTGTTTTATTTTGTGATAAGAACACGTAGCATTCTATCCACCCTCTTACCAAATTTTTCAGTGTATAATATAGTATGGTTGATTATAGGTACAGTGTTATACAGCAGATGTCTTGATCTCTTGTTCATCCTGATGAGCTACAACTTGATGCCCACCGATTAGTAACTCCTTGCGAGCACCCCACCCACCCCCCATCCCCAGCCTTTGACAACCACCCTTTCATCCTCCGATTCTATGAATTGGAGTATTTTATACCGCATCAAGTGGAATCATGCAGTATTTGTCTTTGTGTGACTGGCTTATTCCATTTAGCGTAATGGCCTCGAGGTTCATCCACATTGCACATCACGAAAATGAACTATATTTTCCAAAATAAAAAAATATTGAGAAGAGCAGCATTGTTTTACATTTTTACAATTTTAAAAGATAATTGGCTTCATAGAAAGCAGTTGGTTTCTCATACCGGCTTTGTTTAGGCTGTTATGATACAGCAGGACGTGGTGCCTGGGAAACCTCCCTGCACACCCATGAGAAGACGAAAGAGAAAAAAGCAGGTGGCACCCTCGCATTGTGATGAAAGTAGTTTAGATTTGAGCTTCCCTGAAAAGCACTCAGGGACTCTCAGGGGTCCCAGGACCACTCTTTGAGAACTGTTCTTCTAGGCATGAAATGAGATACTGCAAGAACTAGCATTAAGTATTCCTGGATATCATGAATAATTTCTCCATTTGTACTGCCCCGTTAAGCAATTTTTAATAAACTGGAAAAAAGGATAATGAAGCAGCAGGAATGCCTTTTATGAATAGGGCTCTCTATGGTAAAAACTCGACTTGATTTGAATTTTAGGGGTGTGAAATCAATAATAAGCAGAAATAATGTTGCCTGTGTTATTGTAACGGTCATAAAAATCCGCAGCCGTACTAGATGATGCGCTTTTATGCTTTAATCGACGTCATTTTACGTGCTAAGTAGGTGGATGCCAGGTCCTGGAACTGAGGGCGGTCCTGCGGGGATAACTGTGTGGTGAAGTACATTCATTAACTTATGTCTTTCCCCCCGAAGAGGTGGGGAGTTTCGAAATCAATCACCCAGAAGCCTTGCTTCAGCACGCGCCAGGCACAGCAGTTGCTCATCACTGAGGAATCTCAAATAAGATGCAAATTGTCTGATGAGTTATTTTGTGATACTCTTCAACTTTTCAGAAAAATAGTTCTTGGAGAGCTGTAGCATCAGCAAATGTAATCAACTCCTTAGAGCAGGTTGACTCTCAGCCTTCATCACCAAGGAAACAAAACCTTCAGACACCGGGAGAGATGGTGACAGCAAAATGCTTTCTCCCATCCCCTGGTGGCGTGGGATTTCAGAGCATGCCTTTCGATGGACTGTTCTTTGTCAGCACTGACAAATTACACATATAGCTGTCTCTATTTCAGTTCCTCTGGTTATATTCTTCAATGAATATATTCCAATTTTCTTTAATTTTTCTCCTGGGAGGATATGAAATTGTCTGTAGTGGAATGGCCTGAGAAAAATTAGGCTCATTTGGCAAAGGCACGTAATGTACTGATAGGGTAAACACAACTGTCGTTGTCTAAGTGAGTAAACAGCAAAGGCACTCGTGGGCCAGATTTATACTTCTATGTATGCACTTCTTCCATTGTCGAGGTTTATTAGATTCTATCAGTTTCCTAGGGGGCTTTTCAATGGGATCCTATTAAGTCAGATCCTTAATCTAGGCTGGCTGCTATTAATGCTGGGCCTGGAGCCACTTAGCAAGAGGTATGGGGACTGGGGTCTCACTGAGGTTGGTTGTTGCTTGTTTGAGAGGATTTAGGATGTTGTGAAACATGAGCCAAGACCAGCCATTCACATGGAAAGGTCTCTGTTAACAGCTTGGGTGGGCCGATAAGTTAGGTAGGACAAAGTCCCGGGGGATCTACAGGGCAAAGCAAACAGTGTTGGCCTGGTTTATGGAGCCTCAGATGGGGTGCCTGCCTGCTGGGTCTGTGGCTCTGTGGAGGAAGGTTTCGGAAAAAGGACAAAGTCCTCTGCCTGCCTTTCTGTGTGAGAGAAAGCTGTCCCCCAGCTCTTGCCTTGATGCCAGACACTTCAGTTCTTCCCTGTAGGCCACTGGTGCCTTCCCCAGTGCTGGAGCTCAGAGGGAGTGAGTCTAAGTAAGTTTGCATGTTCTTTAAGTAGAACTGGGTTCTCTAAGTAGAACTGCTTGGGACTCCAGAAGTTCCTTCCACTGACTCAGTCCTTTCTGGGTTTTGCAGCCAGAAATTATGGGGACTTATTTTCCTGGCACTGGAACCCCGGGTTGGGAGGCCCGGTGTGGGGCTGGGACTCCTTGCTCCTGAGATATCCCTCCGAATTTTTATCCACCACGTGTGGATGTGGGACCAGCCTGTTCCATGTCTGAACCCCTCCTACCAGTCTGGATGGTTGTCAGACCGTAGTTAATTCCAGAGTTGTCAGACTTCCATTCAACTGGATTTCTGCCTGTTCTGAGTGCTGGTTGTTCTATAGTTTAGTTGTAATGTTCATGCGGTTGTGCGAGGAGGTGAGCCGTGTTTCCCTGTGCCACCGTCTTGACTAGAAGTCCCCAAGTTTTGCTTATGTTTTACACTGAGCTTTACGATGGACAGTGTTGAGACTTGGAAAAGTTAGAGAACATGTCTGATGTCACACAGCAGTGTGGGAAAGAGGGACTGAACCTCAGGTATTCTTACTCTGCATCTCTTGATTTCTCCCTATACTATGAAGGCTTCTTGCTTTATATTTATTATGTAAAAAGCAAAATTGAGAAGATGCATCCAACTGCATGATCCTAGATAGGATGAACATTTCTTAGATAAAAGAGGAAAATATGTTTTTTATTTTATAAATGGTTATGGTTTCACGTGGGTGAGCTAAGAATGTCTTAGGGCCAGCAAGCATCTTCTGGCAGTTTCCTGACTTCCTCCAGCTGTTCAGTTAACAGAGGGGTGCTGCCAGTGGGAAACAAATCTTTTCCAGGAGAGTGGAGGTGGAAAGAGAAATTATAACTCTAGGAGCTCATCAGAGAGGCAATCCCATATGGCTCACAAGGTGCTCTCTCTGCCAACAAGTTGCTAAATGTGTTCTGATATAGTCCTGCCTGAGTTAATGAGGAAACACGGTGCAAGAAAAATAGGAGAGAAGGTAGAGGTTTCATTTTCATGGCAATTTAAGTTCTTCAGCTTTGTCATAGTCTAGTTGTAATCTCACTTCTTGTCAAATACTTGGTGGCCAGGAACAGAATGCAGTGGTCCAGGCTCTTGCTACTCAGGAGACTCGCTTGCCGTTCTACTGGTTTGTAGAACAGCAGCATTTCCGTCGCCTCAAGCATGTCAGAAACGCAGACTCTCAGGCCCCACTCCAGCCCTACGAGTCAGATCTGCATTTCATCAGGTTCCCCAGATGCTTCACGTACACGCTGGTCTGGTCCATTACCCTGTGTCACACATCTGCAAGCCTTAGAGCGGGAAGGCAGCCTGAAACCTATTTTCAGGCTGCTAAGTTATTAGCATCCCTATTTTACAGATGAGACACCTAAAGCCCAGGAAACTTATACCAGTTGCCTGAAGTCACAGAACTCAAGGTCCTACGCCACCAAACACCAAACACACAGCATCCAACTATTGCACCAGCTCTTTCAGAGTCTTTGTTCAGTCTCCCCGTAGTTCCCTTGAGAGAGTGGATTTCCTGGCTGGAATTTATTTCTCTGAATCTAGTGGAAAAAAGACAAACTTTACCTACCTGTTTTGGCTTTTGCTCTCCTAACCAGAATAAAAAAAAAATCAGAGAAATATTACCATTTTGCCTAAGGGAGAATCATCTTGGCACACAGGATAAAGGCACCAACTCCAGAGCTCGAGGGGAATCTATTTCTGAATGGGTCATGGAGTTTGTTTCTAGGGTGTTTGCGTAGGCAGAGAGCCTTTGGTGCAGCTGAAGAAAAACGCACAGCAGAACCTGCTGTCCTATGTATTAAAAAGGCACTGTACTGTACCCAGTTTAGCCTTCCATACAGATAGGTCATGAATATACATTTTTCTAAGGAAATTGTTTTTCACAGCCTCATGTGTGATCCTGGAGGCTAAGCTAATCGACACAGCTAATTTTAGTCTTGGTTTTGAGGGTTTAATTTAGAAAAGGTTATGGTACTTGTACTACCCATAGCTTATTGTGTGAGAAAAGAATGCATCAAAAAAAAACCACACAAAAAACAAGCGCCTGCTGTCCGACCACCCCCAAGCCTGTAAACACATTGTTTGCGTTTGAGGTTGACTCTCACCTATAGTTAGTGATATCATTAGTAAGTGGACTTGAGCCCTGCTCTGCCATGAAAACATTTTCTATTGTGAGGACCTGGGAGGTCCATGAGCTGCCTTTCTCTGAGATGAGGAGCAGGAGCTAGGCATCTGTGAAAGCTCTGCTTGTAGGAACTGTGTCACAGAAGGTGGGAAAAGGCACCTCATGGATGAGAAGGGGCTCTGGGAGACATGCAGAGGAGACCAAAGGCTAGGGTGGAATTAAGTTGCTGCCTCTCCCTTGTTAAGTCTGAGACTGTGAGATCTTGAGGACATCCAAGGGTCTGTGGTTCCACCTTCTCTTTCAAAGGGTGGGGATTGTGGGTGGTGGAGGATGTGCTGGTCAGGTAGGAACTAGGGGGAAGAAAGGTAAAGCGATCCACATGCCAGGACTTCAAAAAAATCTAGCCAAATTCAAACTGGAGGCTGCAGCCCAGTGGGGCTAGGTATATAGAGGAAGGACACTCTATAAAAGTGCTGTCTGCTGGGACTTTCTGTGATGATGGAATGACCTATAATCTTGTCACAGGTGGCTTTCGAGTACTTGAGATGTGGTTAATGTGACTGAGCAACTGAACTTGTCATTTTATTTCCTTTTAATTCGTTGCCATTTAAGAAGCCACATATGTCTAGTGGCTACCATAGTGGACAAGACAACTCTAGAAGGAGAGCTCTTTGAAGGAATGAAATTGGAAAGTAAGAGTGAATTCAGGGGAAAATGTAGAACACCCAGGCAACAAAAGCCAAGGTCCTCATCTAAAGAACCATCTAGAAAGCATCAGAAAAATAAAGCTGCCTGGACCCAGCCCCAGGCCACCCAGTCGGAACCCCTTCTGGTGCACACCTGTAACTGAGAGCCATTGCACTCACTAGCAGGAGGCAGATCTGAAAAGTGGTTTGTAGCCAGATGATAAAAGGCTTTGGCTACTAAGCAGAAGATTTTGTTCTCAGTGTTATTGGCAGTGGGGAGCCATTGCAGGGGGAGAGTAACATGGTGAGCGCTTTAGGCAGGATTTGTGACAGTGTGTGTAAGATGTGGTGGAGGCGGAAGGGTGGAGGTGATTACAAGGGCCGGGTGTTAAAGATGTGTGGACTGGACATTTCTCCCTCCGAGCATGAGTGGGTCGATATCGCTGGGGGCTGCCCATGTTTTTCCCCTGGACTGAACATTCGTTCAAAATGTTCCTTGGCTAATATGTGGCTGCAAGCCTCCAGCCCCACTGAATGTTACGGTGATTGAAAATTCCAGCCACTTCCCATAGGGCTCTTTGTGATGAAATAGAGACGCAGCAGCCCTTTGGAGTATGGAGTAGGGGCCACGGTCTCCATAAAAGGGGATGACTCATCACGGGAAATCATGACCGCTGTTCTTAGAGATTACTCTTCTCCCGCTAAGACTTCTGAGCTGCAGAGAGCGATCTTAATGGCTACTGATGGGAGCTGGGACCGCATGAGAACTGTATTCCAGGCCCAGCGGATGACTCACTGCATGACACTGATAGACCGGTTTCATGGTTCACAGTGGGGGAGAGGCGGCTTTTAAAAATTGAAAAAAATATATAATCCAATACATGTTGAAGTTTAGAAATTGACAAAGTGCCTTTTCCAAATCAACAAAGTTCTGGTCAGTCCTTTTCTTCTAATAATTCAGGGGAAGAGATGTTTACAGGTGAGAAGCTGGGTACCTTTCCTAGCGCCCAGGAGAATGGAAGGCTGGGGTTTTAGGAACGAGGTTTATCTGTTTGGTAGAATTCAGCTCTCTCGCTGAGGGACAGGTTGCCTCTTACCAAAGAGTGTTTTCTCCAGTTCAGCTGTTGGCCCTTTATGTACAAATGCTGCTTTTACATTTCAGTAGTGGTGTAACCTAGCTGTCAGCTTGGATTCCGCCCCATCCCTGGGAGATTTGGGAAGCTTTGCTCAAACTGCAGCTTGTTAAGAGCTTTCTTTGTATTTGCCACTAGAGGCTTCCCTCTCCCTCTATCTCATGTACAAAGGCCATTGGCCTCCATTTGGCACTTACTGGTTCAGGCAGCAAACCCAGCTTTTTGACCTAAACCAAGCGTCTGATGAGTTTAGCATCTCACAGAGCATGTGACCTTCCACCAGCTCACTGGCTCTGACCCCTCCCACTCTCCTTCCCTACCCTTTTTCTAGAGTAAGGCCAAAGCTCTCCTCTTGTCTCTGGCAGAATAGATCATACTTTCATCTCCTGAATTCTTGTCAGATCTTTTCCTAAATACTTAGCGTCGATGTGAGGACTATTAAGAAAACTAACTCTTCCTACCTGCTGAAGTACTGATAATGGTCATTTACTGAGCAGCTGCTATGTGCTGGACACTGCTCACAGAGCATTGTAACGTTTTGAGTAGGGCCTGTAGACTAGACCTCATGAGATAAAATTTTAGCTGTCCGAGATATGACTGACACCTGACAAATGACTCTCGTTCAGTACCCATAGGTGTGGGCTCTATTGTTTTCTTAAAATTCTGAGCATTAAGTTTATAATGTAAAAGAATGTGATCTTGCTGGCACGTGACTTTAGGGAGTGTTTACATACTGCATGGTGTCACTTATCATTTATAAAATATTATATTATAGCTATGAGTGTTATTATTATTACCCCCAAGTCTTTGCTTGGGTTTTCAGAAACACTGCCTGAGATGGTTATCCTGTTGCATGTGTTACTGAGGGAGAGGTCTTGGGGTCTTGGGTTGAGTGGGGTGGGGGTAAGTCAGGACAGTCATTGGAAGGGGCTGAGCACAGATGTGGCCTCAGGTAGAGACCAGCCCCAGCCCTATCAACCCCACAGGGAGCTCTGGGGCATGAGTGACACCACAGAGTTGGTTCCACCTTGAGTCAGTAAGTCGTTGGCCAGGACTGCCCGGGGTGGGGGTGGGGCAGTGATATAACCTCTTTAATAAGGAAATTCTTTGAACTGAGAGCAATTGTGTAGGAAAGGAGGCATCTGTGCCTTGTTAGCAGTTATGGGCTAAACTGTGTTCCCCTGAAATCTATTTGTTGAAGCCCTAACCCTCAGTACCTCAGAATGTGACTGTATCGGGAGACAGGGCCTATAAAGGGTGATTACGTTAAGGTGGGGCTATTTGGACGGGCCCTAATCCAGCCTGACTGGTGTCCTTCTAAGAAAAGGAGATGAAGACACAGAGAGAGTTCAGGGACACCAGCGCATAGAGGGTGAACCCCTTGCAAGCCAAGGAGAAACCAAAACTGCCAACACCTTCATCTTGGATTTCTAGCCTCCAGACTATGAGAAAATAAATTTCTTTGTTTAAGCCGCCCAGGCTGTGACATGTTGTTGTGGCAGCCCTAGTGGACTAACACAGCAGCCAACATTCACAGAAGCTGGAGTGCGTCTGGCAAAGAATTTTCCGTGGGACATCAATACGCACTACACCCACTTACAAATGAGAAAGTAGTGGCCAAAGAAATGAAGTAGCATGCCCAAGGCCACACAGCCAATAAGCCACAGAGGCCACATATGAACCTTGGCCTGACCCTACAGGGCTAGCCTCTCACCCACTACTCTATACCACCCCTCCTGGAGGCAGGCAGTCTTTCTGAGAAAGACCAGACATCAGCAGTTAATTTGGGCTTCAATTTTTCTGATTTGTATCTTAATTTGTCCCCATCTTACATAAGATGCAGCCCCATGGGGAAACCGAGGCAGCTCAGCATAGTGTCAACATGTAAGTACCTTCTGAAGGCGTTATCTTTTTACCCTGTTTTCTTGAGAATATTATAGCATATTAATCAAAGGTTTTCTCTACATATAAGAAGGTGATGGCTGGTGTGGCTCAGTGGATGGAGCACCAGCCTGTGAACTGAAAGGCTGTAGGTTTGATTCCCAGTCAGGACACATGCTTGGGCTTTGGGCCAGGACCCCGATTGGGGCATGTAAGAGGCAACCAATTGATGTTTCTTTCCTTCCCTTCACCTCTCACTAAAAATAAATAAAATCTTTTAAAAATGAATTAGGGCAGTCTTTTTCATACCCACAATGCCATTTTTAGGAAAATAAGAAATCCTGAGATCTGCTTTGTCAGTGTAATAAAAACTCTTGTCGTTCTGAGCACCGTTGCTTCCAATTTGTAACGGTAGAGAGAACATGGTCTTTGGAGAGGCCACATCAAGATCTAACAGTAAATTGGTTTGTTCTTATGATAGCCCTTGTTCAGTGTAATGAAGCCATTCACCCCTTCAGAAAACTAGAAAAGAAAGGAAAAATAAAGAAGGTTATCTCCAACCCCCAACTCACACCCAGCCTGCCCCACCACAGCTAAAATAAAGGGCATCCTGTCTTTATGAAGAGATTCTTTTCTGCATATGGTGGATGGAGTGAGAGAGTGATACCATTTTAAAAGGTATCGTGTGAGTATTGTTAACTTCCTGGGCAAAGGGTCATAATACTGCAACTAAGTCTGTTGGGTTTCCCAGGTCACTTGGACATCAAGCTCAGCAATGATTAATCAATTCTGACGTTCTTATTAGATATGTAAAGAGATCCAGCATAGCCCTGGCTGGTGTGGCTCAGTGGATTGTGCGCAGGCCTGCGAACTAAAGGGTTGCTGGTTCGATTCCCAGTCAGGGCACCTGCCTGGGTTGCAGGGCAGGTCTCCAGTAGGAGGCGCGCGAGAGGCAACCACACATTGATATTTCTCTCCCTCTCTTTCTCCTTCCCTTCCCATCTCTCTAAAAATAAATAAAATCTTTAAAAAATAAAATAAAAAAGAGATCCAGGGTATCTTGCAGCTGGAGCAGAGTCTGGGGCACCTGGCGATCCTCACACTCCAGTTTAAGCACATCTGAGGTAGAAGATGGTGACAGTTGGCCGAGTCTCAGTGAGGTCCCCTGGCATTCAATACTCCCAGCTCCCTGCAAACAACTTACCAGGATGACTAAAGTTCAGTTTTCCTATTTCATAGATCAGAAGTCTGTCCCTGCTCCAACATCTTTCACAGTTAAGGGGAAGATAATCACATCTTTTATCTATGACATGGTTTTACTAGCAAAGATGAAAATTTCTAGCTAATCATAAAATAGCACTAATCTGGAAAAAAGAGATAGGAATCAGGTAATTTGCATTCTAGTCTAGTGTCCACCATGCACGCAGCTATGTGACCTTTGGTTGGTTCTTTCTGAGCCTCTTTCATTATCTGAAAAATGAGATAAAAATGTCTTCCTGGTCTCACTTGAATAACTGTCACAATGATCAAATGAAATAATGAGTATGAATATGCTTTTATACAGTGCAAAGTGTTGTAACTTTGGGCTACTTACTCATAGCTTTGTTCTTCCCATCAGTACAATGGGAATAGTCCTCCATAACTCCATAGAGAGTGTGAGTGGTTGAGACAGCTAATAGCACAATTAAAACTCTTCTAAAGTAAAGTTCACTTGTTTTTTATTGTCTAATATACAAAGGTTGTGAGATGTAGAGATATTACATTGTCTTACATATTTTGTTATAGTGATTCTACACAGTATGTGATGGTACTTTTATTTGAACTAGTCGTGGACTAGAGCAGTGATTTTCAGAGTGGGACCCGCAGACAGCAGCACTAGCATCCCCTGGGAAGTTGCTAGAAATGCACATTTCAGGCCTCACTCCAGACCCACTGAATCAGCAGCTCTGGGTTTTAACAAGTGCTGCAGGTGGTCCCAATGCTCACGTAAGTCTCATAGCAAGAGATTTATTTGGGTCTTACTGGAAGGGTATGACAAAGAGCACCCTTTCCCCAGAAGAGGGCGATTGCTTCTCTTTTTCTCCAGCACGGATTTGCAATCACTGCGTCCAAGCTGAGGCAACCATTATTGGGTTGCTTCATAAACACACCCAGCGCAGTGGAGAGACCGGGAATGCCGCTCCAGCGCATCTGTTACGAGGCTGACTTCTGGGTGCAAAGAAATTAAAGCTATTTATCACAGACCGTTTTCCCCTCAGTGACAGGAGAAATGAGCCTTAACCTAAAAAGGCTTCATCTTGGGCCCACGTACAGAAAACATACTGCTTGATGAACACCGTTTCAGCACGCTTACATTTCTTTTGACTTTTCCCTTTGAAAACGAGCCACTTTCTGAGCTGCACCAAGTTAATGGTGCTTAAGAAAAACTGAAGATGGATTCATTCCAGTCTGTTCGTGATGTCGGCACGTGTGGTAGAATGGCACTTTCCTCCCTCTCCTTTCTGGGAAGGGATCCCTGGCAAGAGCGGGAAAGGGACTACGGCTGTGCATCAGGAGCCGTGCTGTGGAGGGAGAGGCACACTGCTGAGCAGGAGAAGGTTTTGTCTGTGTCGTACGGTTGTGTGGTCTGGTCCACCGCTGGCTTTGTCAGGGCAGCTTTTATTGGAACACAGCCACACGTTTGTCTATGTATTGTCTGTGTTCGCTTTCAGACTACAAAGAGTCGGGTAGTTATGACAGAGACTACATAACCTACAAACCTAAACTTTATTCTACCCAGCGCTTGACAGAACAAGTTTGTGAATCCCTGCTGTAGAGGTTCCCTTAGGGCTGCCCGGTGGGAACTTCGATGGAGCCAGTGGACAGGAAGGGCAGTGGGGGAACGGAGCGGTGAAATGCCCAAGGGTCCCCCGGGAGCCAGCAGAAGGGAAACCAGAGAAACGAAGGGTTCCTTGTTGCCCATTTGAGTTGGGTACTGTATGGATTTTAAGAAGTGATTCTATTTAAAATATATTTAAAAAATTCAAACTCGGTTTATACTTATGATTGTCTAATATTTTCGTTGCTTCCTGGTGTTGAACATCATAGGCACAGTGCAGAGTTTTATGTTAAATGTTAGTGAGTAACGTTTATTGGGAAGCTGCCGTGTGCAGAGCGCTTTGCATCCATCATACTATTTCATGTTCACAGTGATTCTATGAGATAGGGACCAGCAGCCCCATTTCACAGATGGGAAAGCTGAAGTGCAGAAAGTTTAATGTTTGGAGCCAATGGTAGAGGCTCCATTTATGGATAGGTCTCTCTCTCTGATGCCAAAGACAGCATTATAAATGAGTGTTTTTCAAATTGTGGAGTGAGAAATCAGTTTAGCAAGTTGCAATTGGCATTTAAAACCAAATTGAATAGAAAGCAAAATATCAGGCTGTGTCAGATATAGTATGGGTAAATCTTGATACATGAAAGTTTTTTCAACTATAAAAATATTTACATACAATACACAAATATAGGCACATTTTTGTGTACAACAATGTAAATGATATTTCTTACTGTATCGTAGTCGAGTTTGAAAGCAGATATTCTTGCCTGAAATGGGGGGGGGAGGGATGAACAGAGAGAAAGAGGGAGTGCAAGAGGGAGAAAATATGAATGAGTAAATGCATGAGTAACTGTCACCAAGACAGAGAGAGACTGGATGGCTCTCTGAAAGAGACACAGAAACTCAAGGAGAGGAGGGTGGGGAGGAAGAGAGGTAGGAAGCCGTACAGTTTTGCCTGCCATTCCGTTCAATGAACGTATGTCTCTACTCGAGGTAAAAACTGGAGACCTGAAGTGACCTCTTGGTGGATTTTAGTTTTCATGTACTTCTCTTGCTGTGATCTTCCTGTCTTTGTGAGTGTGAGTCAAATAAAGAATGTTATAAAACACTGCCCCAAATACAAACCATCTATTTCATCTGGTGCTGAACTGAAAAGCCGTGCTCTGAAGGGAAAACAGTCTGTGTTTGAGTTTCTGGGAGAAATTATGAGATTCACAACATGCCCCTTTCTAAGGATTTGGCAAAGGCAGTTTTGACTATATGTGATTTTTGTCTTTTTAGCCAACTAGTTTTGATTCCACAGTACTGCCTCTTATGTTGTATGGGAAACTGTAAATAGAAAAGGTTTTAAAGTATTTTATTGTCAGGGAATTCTACAGCCATTGGTATTTTACTTTCAAAGGATTCTGGAATCAGTTAATTAAAGTCCGTTTTTACTGATGTGGAAATTAAGTGAACATTTCTGGTAAATTCTTCTGTATACGGATGTTTTTGTAAGGATTATATTATTGAACCTTCGTAGCTACACTGCTAGAGTATCTTTATGTCAGTCTTACTGGAGAAATTGGAACACAGTAAGTTCAAACCCTTGTCCAGGTTCGCATCTAAGAGGTGGTAGAAATACATGCGAACCTTGATTCTCTGACCCCAAATTTCATATTTACCCATTAGACAAAAATTGGCAATAACAGGATGAAAAACAGTGCAGTGTGTTACCATTTTGAAGAATAAGTTTATTCATGTCAGTGTAACACGGCGCGAAGCCTGAAATGCCCACAGTTTCAATGTGCTGTGGCGTCGTCATGTGACATTCTCCTGTCTCCGAAGAGACAGGAGCTCGTTCTCTATCTAGTCCCCCATTAGCAAAGTGGGGTTGGTATTGCTCTGCTTTCTTGTCGTCCATTCTTGGTCTTTCTTGTTGATGACCGTGGGCCATGATGGGTGTTTATTCTCTGTTTCAGGGATCCCAGAGGACCCACGTATAGCTGAGGAGTATTATGCTGACACGTTCGATTCCTGTTCTGAAGAGAGTGAGGAGGAGGAAGAGGAAACAGTGTTCTCGGGACTGGAGGAAGGGGTCGAGGATGAGGGATCCCGGTCTGATTACAGAGCAAGCCAACAGGTGCCTGGTGGGACTGTCCGGGGTACCGATTGGGCTGTGGCTCCTCAGAGAGAATCGAGGAAGTTTTATAATCTGGAGTGGGGGAGGGAGAACTAGGATTTGTTATAAAGGCTGCATGTGATGTGCTGGTCTCCAAGGTCCAGGGGCAGGCGTGGCCCCCGGGGAATTCTGAGAATCTGGTCTGCGCCATGCTGATGGAGGGAGGGCTGCAGTCCCCAGTACTCATCAGGGAGAAACCCTACATTTTACACTGAGGAGTACCCGGTACACAGCTTTGAATAAACAAAGCAAGTGTTCCTTCAGCAGGGAGAAGAGGAGTTTTAAAAATATACTCTCTGCCTGGTAATCAGATCTATTGGTCAGGTCTCAACGCACCAATTAGTTCTGGGCATGAGGCGCAGAGATCCTGGAATTAGGGGATGAGCGTTCTGGCCAATTCTAGCCTCTGAGGGCCCATCCTGACACGCAGCGCTGAGATCTCTGAGCATGAGCCCCTTCCACAGATCTCTTTAACCACAGCAGGACTAAGCCCCACATGGGCCGTAGGCCAAGAAACAGTCCTGGCGTGTAATTTCTCTGTTGTGTGTCCGTGGGAGAGGGGAAGAGCAAGAGGCATGTGAGGAGAAAGCAGGTGACCTTGGGCAGTTCATGGTGAGATATTTATTTTCTTCTTAGGCCATGACCTACTAACCTTGTCAGTCCTAAACTTCCATAAGGTACAGATGCATTTTATTAACTAGAAACTATTAAACTAGTAAAATAAAAGTCAATCAAGGAGCACCTGCGTTCATGGAAACTTAATTCAGAAGGATTGTTTTTGGAGTGGAGAGAAAATTGTACATAATCCATTCAACCACTTAATGAAGACTAAATAATAGATCATAATGTTGAATAAATAAAACAAGTAAGAAATGTCCCTGGGTTCCGTGTAAGAAAAGGAGAGAGAGGCAGGGAGAATGGAACTAGCGTGGCATGGAAACGGGGCTAAGCAGAGAAAGGGATGAGAGAGAGAGGAGAAGGAGGAGAAAAAGAAAGAAAGGATGAGAGAGAGAAATGAAGAGACAAATATATGAAGATAAAAACGAGTAAATAAGAAAAATACAGAGTCTGGTGGTGGCTTACCAAATTGTCAAAATAAAAACGCTTTCCTTACACCATTTCTGCATTTTTCCCAGTGGACTCTGGTGAACACCACCACCTCCTCCCACAAATGAAAATACAGTTTCCATTTGCTTCTGTGCCGCTGTCCAAAGCAACTGAGACAAATGTTACTGCAACAGTGCAGAGCCATCCTTCTGTGCCTGTGGTTGCAAACAGATGATATACAAAATGTATACTCAACTTCTGCTCAAAACATCGAGTGGTAAAATTTTAACTACTAATATTGTTACTTAAAAAATGTTTTTTAATAAAACAAAACTGGCTCAGAAAACCACACGAATATAATATATGGCAAACACCCCCCAGGTCAAGAAATAGACCTTTGCTGGTCATTTCAGAAGACCCGTCTTGGGCATACTCGCTAGAACATAGGGTGGGAAATCAAACCGCCTTATGAATCGAGCCCTTGTCACTTATGCAAGTTCCTAAACTTCACTGTTCCTCGGTGTTCTGACCTGTGAAATGGGAGAACAGTGGTTCCCACTTCACAGAGTAGTTCTGAGGATTAAGTGAAGTAATGTAATGTATTTAGAACAGTGTCCCAAATATAATAATGAAATTAACAATGAGATATTTGCTGTTACGATGATGAAGTTGCCCAGGCATCTTGCGGTATTTTTATGATACTGCCCAAACTCTTTAATGTTAAAGTGAGATTTTTACAACTATAGTAAAAAAAAAAAGAACAACCTCTTCTCATTTCTTAGGACCAGAGATAAATATAGGGAAGTCTGGGCTGTGCATCTGTCATATGCGATATGATCGTGATTGATTTTAAATAAATCTGTTGGGACAAGATGTTAAGATCTCTCGTATGCATGATGGTACTTCATCTCACAGAATCCTGTTGGATAGTTATTCGTATTCCTATTTTGCAAATGAGGAAACTGACTTTCTGAGAGAGAAGGAACTTGCCCATGGCTACGCAGCTAGGGAAGTATCAGAACCACGCTCAGGCCCAGGTCTGGCATGTTCATAAACCAATGCTTTTCTAGTACAGAAGGCGTATCTCCCTAGAATAGAAATCACAGCTGAGTACTGTGTATTAGAGACAGGTAATTACAACCCCAATTGTTTTTCCTAGTAACTAGATATAACTTCCCTCTTCAAAGTTGGTGGCTGTGGGGTTGTGATGAGGTTGACCCTTTCTTTTGTCAGGTTGTTTTATTAGCAACACACTAATTACAGTTACAGAACTGTGCTGAGACCCAGTCACTGTTGGCTTTGTGAATTGAGTGAAACCTGTGGCCATCTCTGGGGTTCTCCTCCCCTCTCCCCCATCATGCCCTTGACCCCTGCATGTGCCAGGGTCTACTTACGTGATCATCATACTCAGCGCTTTTATGTGAGTATTCAGATCCAAGGGAGTTCCTCTTCCTCTGGGTGGGCCCAAAGTCTCAGAGTTTTTATTTTGATGGAAGAAGCGCTTCCAAGAAGAGGAACAGCCATGGGCTTCATTGGGATTGATTGCTGAGCCTGGTGTGCCACCTAGGACGATCTTTCCAGCAGCAGTGTTTCCAAAGCGGTTTTATTAAGCACCTAATTGCTGTCGATTGTCAGTTGCATCTTTGCTGCAATAAGCAGACACCTACTATTAGTCACCAGTATTAGTCACATCAGTGACACCTTTACCACAGCCATTATGTTATCGTTGATAGTTTTTCTATGAAGTCCGTGGTCACTGCATTGGACCCGGCCACTCAGATCTCGGGAGGAGGGAGTTTGTGACTATCACCTTAGCAGAGTTCTCAGCAGTGTCGATGGAACCTCGCACTGAAAAGCATTTCATGTGCTCTAATGGACGTGCTCTGGGCTGCAGACTGATGGGTGTTTTCGCAGGCCCTTCCATCTTCCCCGTACTGCCTTGACCATCGTTCCCCACTCTGGATGTAATCAATGTCCCACGAGCACCAGGAATAGCCACTGCCTGGACCACATGACTTACCACAAAACTCCCTCAGGAAAGGCTCTTTCAATGCACGTGGCTTCTATTGTTGCTTGTTTAGGACTCTTAGGACCAGGGTGTTTGTTCTCGCTAAGATGAAGGGCTGCGAGGCCCATTTTCCCAGCTAATTCTGAAGTTTTCAATACATTTTGCCTAAGTCCTCCAGTGCTTCTGTCTGTACTGTGAAGCATTAGAGAAAGCAGGAGTGATCTCCTGCTAGGAATGGTGCCAGGGGGCAGAGAAATGGACACTCTGGGCATGGCCGAAGATTCTGCTGAGGACTCTTGGGTCAGATCATATGAGAGCAGGTGCTTCTAAGGTGTCTTCTGGTAGCGGAGTCAGTAGTTTAATTAAATTATAATTATGATAACAGTAAAGGCTAATATTTCCAGAACTTTCATTCTATGCCCAGTACCTTATGTGCTGTGTCAGTTCAGGTCCCCTGGGAAGCACATACAAGACAGAATTAGAAGTAAAAGACAAATGCCTGTGAAATAGGCTGGGAGACCCTCCACCACAGTGGCAGTCTACATCTTTGATGGTAAGGATGGAAAGGAAGGAGGGAGGATGGGGTGAGAGCCTCTGGCTGGGGCGCAGTTCTGAGAAAACGTCTTAGCCAGGTCAATAGAAAGTAGAGGAGTCCTCACTGGGCACGAATGGCCTGGCTCTTGCATTTCCACCGTGCTCACATTGGCCGGGAGCTGCCTGGGAAGAGGTGGCCTCGGTGTGAACACTGCCTTGGATCCTGAAGACACAGCAGCCTTGGGTGGTCAGCTTGATACACAACTTGCACCAGGCTCGCTCTTGAAGAGACATGTAAGTGGAACACCTCCGTGGCTGCCACAGACGCATTATCTCATTTAATTCTCGCAACAGCCTTTTGAGGCCTGTATTCTAGTTGAGCAGCATCAAATGAGAATTTAACTGGCTGCTGGAATTCAAATAAGGAAGAGGCTGAGAGCGAGGAAGAAGGTGAGGGTGGGAGGAAGGAGGAAACCATGAGTTAAGGGGTTTCAAGCATTTTTTTCCCTGACATTTGTATTAAGAAGTGAATGCCTGGAGTGAGAGTGAGAGCTGAGAGCTGTAAATCCAGAAGCACACCCCCCCCCCCCGCCCCCCGCTGCATCTCAGTTCCTGCTGTCTCTCAGATTGTGAACTTCCTGTTGAATTACTGCCCTAGATTTATGGGATTGAAGATGCATGTTTTTCATAAAATGCACTCCCTAAGCGTAAGTCATCTACATCATTCGGTGCTCCAGACAGAAACGGCAGTGGAAGATATTTGTCTGTAATGGAGTGTGGTACTGGGCACTGACTTTAAACTCCAGGTCTGTTTAAAGATGGGGCAGTTATGACACCCTAACTTTGCACAAGAGGAAACTGAGGTTGCGTAAGGTAAAGAAACTTCTCCAAGAGCTGGGCTGTCTGGTTTTATTTTTAGCCTCTCCTGCTCGCCGCCTTCTCCCCGTACAACCCCTGAGTAAGCACACTGGGTGCGAAGGAATAGCGTGAGGGCATTGCATTATCAGTCCTTTGGCGAATCCTGTTTTACTGATCAAAATTACTGAGATATGTAGAGGCCAAAGTTTATACCACTTCTAGGAAAAGTGTTGAATTGTGAAAAGGAAAACGGAGAAGAGCCTGCCTCGCACATCTGTTAGTCAATGCGGATTTCTCTCCTCCTACTGTGTTTTTATAGAAGGTGCCAGAACTTTTGAGTCCAAATAGTAGGGCTGATTTACCTGCTCCTCACATGGTATGACCTAATTAACTTAACTTCCTACATGGGAGGGGACACTTTTTGTCTTGAATTGACCTTAGAGGGCGTCAGTTCTAAGAAGCAGCTAGCCTTGCCAGAGTGTTAATTAATGCTAGCAGTTTGGGGGGCCTTCTGTAGACCCAACGTGTGTTCCTCAAAGAATGACTGTGATGTGATGGTTTCCACCCCGTCCCTTGTTTTGTCATGGTTGTTTCCCCTTCCCTCTCTACCCTCTGCTGTCCAGGGTAAAGCATAGCTCATTGCTGGTCAGGCGGGGACCAGAAAAACCCTGCCCGGGACATATCCCCGTGGGCTCTGTAGAAGGTCATAGTCCCCCAATCTTTTAAATTGAAAGCACTGTTTGGTTCAGGATAACACATACATTTTTTGCCCCATTACCGAAGCATGGAAGGGAAGAGGGAAAACAATAGGGTTGATAAAGACAAAGCAACACTGAGCTGGAGCGTAAAAGTGTCCCTGCAGCCTTTTCACCGTGGAGGGTGGGAGGCCGCCAACCTTCGCTCCCTCTCTGTGGATGAGCAGAGCTCTGCAGGCAAGTGGGGCACTGAGGGGACAATGACAGGCACTGCAAGACCTCCTGTGCTCTGCTGTGCTGCTCTGGACCTTGGGGGCGGGATGGGGGATGAAGAGAGTGGTGATGAGGTTTATGCTAATTTTTACAGCACTGATAAAACTAGGTGGGATGGTGCTTTTGGGGCTTTCTCTCCAATGCCAACTCTCCCCACCACAAACACACCAATTCCTGCGCGCCAGCAGTCGTCAGAGCTGCGGTGCCCTGACCATTCAGGGTACAAAAGAACCTACAAAAAAAATATGCAAATCCTCCTGAACAGCCTTGCAAACAAAAGTCCCATCCCACTATTGTGTGATTCATTTACACAGACACATTTAATTTAATTTTCTGAGTATTTTATTCACCTGGCAAGAGGAAGTAAATACTGCTTCATGGGGTCCAGCCCAGGAGCAAAGGAGTGTGACACATCTGGGACGTTGTTGGAGGTGCCGCCTTTTCTCTATAACTTGCTAATCTGGAAGCACACGGGGTCACGTTACACCAGAGAAAACAGTAGTCGTCAATGAAGCAGGGCTACCCTGCGCTGTTCCATGCAGTGCTGAACCCCTCACCCGTCACCCCGTTTTCTATCCCACGTACAAGCACTTCGTGAGCTTAACGTTTCCTATCCCATGTACAAATGGGGAAACTGTGAAGGGGAGAGAGTAACTCTTTCCACCTAGGTCAGCCTGTCCGTTAATAAAGCTGGGATTCAAACCCGAAAAAACACTGCGTCAACTAGCAGACATGCGGAGTAAGTATAGAACTCAGTGAAGAAGTTAGTAAAGCCGAAGACAAGGAGATGCTTGGGACCTAAGGGACAGTTCCAAATGTGTGCAAATGGAACACAATCTGATGGTTTCAAATTATGTTTAAAACAGGAATAAAGCTAGACTGGAGTCAAAAAATAGTGATCTGCAAGAAAGAAGTACGCATCACGAGATTACCTTTTGGAACATGAAAATCTTTCTCCATTCGTTCAGGAAACCTGCCTGAAATTGCAGGACTGCCTTCCCTAGACTGCCGCACAGGTGGCATGTAAAGCAATAAGTAGTTAATCAAGAGCAAGCGAGCTGTTGGGAGGCAGGGGATTGCCCGGGGGCAGGCTTCCCTCCACACTGCTGGAACTCTAGAAGCGAACAGCAGCACGAAGGGGACCAGCCTCACCAGCTTCCAAAGATCTGTCGCCCCTGTTCTTGGATTCTCATCATGAGGCTGCTCTGCCAGGCCTGCTCTCTCTTTCTTCTCTTCGTCCATCACACTTCCGAACTGCAGCCCTGAATGTCTTCAGGGCTGTGTGTTGGATGCCTATGGATGTCTTTGAAACCCTAACGCGACCCCACAGATGTGGACGTGCCGCAGACTGGGGCATTAATAAGACACAGCTGCGGTTAGGAGGTTTTAATAACACAGAGTAAACAAGGCATTAGCAGTGACATGTGGACACACTGGCAGTCACGTTTCAGTGGTTCCTAACTCAGTGACAGAGGCGTTGAATGTTACCGGAGCAGGGGGCTTGTTTACAGTTTGAGTTTTACAGATGTGGCTCTCTGTTCCCACTGTTACACACGCTTGAAGGCCTTTTCCTTGGCAGAAGGCCGCCATCGGCGGCGAGATAGGAGTTAAGATGTCAGCTTCCTGATTTCGGGGCAGCCTCCAGGAAGGTGCCATCAGCTCTGCCCTCTGGCTTTGTGCTAAACGGCATCCTTTGTCTTCCCATGAATTATGAATGCAGAGAAGCAAGGGCCTGGCTTCTAATGAGATCAAACAGAGATGTGAGAGGGTCACCTGAGTGTAGAGAAAATAGATAAGGTCACCTTGGTGTTTTGGTTTCTGTAACGTAGTGACATTTTTCAGGGCTGTTTGTAGATGCGGTTTGAAGGAGAGTGGATGATAGCTTCGTAAAGCGAGTCGCAGAGAAGAAAGTAGGTGGATTGTTGCGTGGATCATTTGCACATCACGTATCGGAGGGTTCTAGGTGCTGGGTGTATGGCAGGGAACAGAACAGACACAGTCCCACCTTCATGGACGCCTCACACAGTCTCATGGACTTCAATAGTATGACTGTCAACTCCCAGATGTGTCTTTCATTCTCCAGTGCTGTCTCTCAGAAGTCTGGACTCACGCACCCAGTCTCCCAGAGGCGGGGTCGTGTGGACTGCCAGTAGACATCCTGAGCTAAGCATGTCCAGCCCCAGCCCCAGTCCAAGTCCACTCCTCCTGACTCAACCTTGATTTACGTCCTTTCACCCACATCACACATTAAATCCGTAAGTAAAACCCATTGGTTTGACCTTCCAAGGTCTGTTTAGAATGTGATCCTTACCTAGCACCCTGCTCTTACTGCCAGAGCCACTGCCCCCTCAGTGGACTGTTGCACTGGCTTCTCACTGGTCTCCCAATGACCCCTCATCTCACTCAGAATAAAAGGCAAAGCGTGTTCAGCGGCCTTCCAGCACCCCATCGTCACTGATGGCAGAGGCCCCCTCTTCCATCGCTGGGAGAAGTGCCCTGCTCACCCACTCCAGTTATACTAGCCCCCTTGTTTCCGGAACTCACCAAGCACATCCCTGGGGCCTTTAGAAGCCTGGAATGTCCTCCCCTTCACATGCACAGATGATTTTTCCCTCTCTACCTCCGAGTCTCTCCTTATATGTCATCTCAGTGGGGAGGACTCTGACTACATATATAAAGTAGTGCTTGCTGGCCTGAGAATTCTCTTCCACTTCCCTGCTTTTCTACTGAGGGGGGGGGGCTGGCTGGGAGGGGGCACAGGGCACTTTCAGGGGTGAGAGAGGTGTTCTTCATCTTGTTATGGGGGGGGTGGCTACAAGGCTATTTTCTTTTTGTAAACTTACTCAGTTGTACACTTAAGATCTGGGCACTTCACTGCATGCAGACCTCAATAAAAATGCGTCATCAGCAATGTCATTAAGAGAAGAAAAACTACAAAAAAACCTTCAACAGAATCGTGATACTCAAGTACTCTGCTGTAAAAAGAAGGAAATCTTACCTTTTGCAACAGCATGGATGGGCCTAGAGATTATTATACTAGGTAAAACAAGCCAATCAGAGAAAGACAAATAACCATATAATTTCACTTATATGAGGGATCTAATGAACAAAATGAACTGGTGACCAAAATAGAAACAGACCCATAGATACAGACAGCAGTCAGTGGGGAGGGCGTTTGGGGGCTGGGTGAAATAGAGGAAGAGATTAAGCAAAAAACCCAAAACCCTCATAGACACGGACAACAGTATGGTGATGACCAGAGGGAAGGGGAGTGGGGGGAGGTGGAAGAGGGTGTAGGAGGAATAAATGGTGATGGAAGGAGGCTTGACTTGGGGTGGTGAACACACAGTACAATATACAGATGATGTATTCTAGAGTTGTACACCTGAATCCTATATAATTCTGTTCACTAATGTCACCCCAATAAATTCAATACATTTTTAATAAAAAGAATTGTGATATTCACATACATGTAAATCCTTAGCTTGCATCAGGGCCACCCTTTCAGCTTCTTGTGGCCCACACATGACTTTTCAGCTCTAAGAAGTCCTGGGTACCCTCAAATGCGGTCCCTCAGGGAGAATGGGGCGAGCCCAGAATGAGTGAGGTGGGTAGGGAAGAGGGTGCTGTATGGTTTGGTTGCATCCTGTGGGTGACTGAGAAGAGTACCAAGAGCAGAAAGGATCCAGCCCCTTCACCCCATCACACTCACATCCACTGACCGAAGCGCCCCTTGAATGGGACAAGGTACCTGGGGTGCCAGTAAGATGAAGCTGAGCTCCTGTCTGTGACTGGGGCCGTAATGGAAGGTTTCCTGTCTGCTCTGTACACCTGTGTACATCTCTGCCTGCTGGGGATTGTTCAGCAGACAGAGAACACTGCGTCAGGCCTGGCAGCACACCATGAAGGCACCCGTTCCCATTCATCCTGAGCAGCTTTCGGACACTGGAACCATGAGACGCTTTGTAGCTTCGTAGCTGTGAAACTCTCTATGTCTGCATTTATATCTATCCAGCCTTTGGGAGTCAGCCCACCTGCCAGCGCAGTGCTCAGGGGGCTACACATAGACAAATGGGCCCCAACGTGCAGGAGCAGGAAGCAGAACCCTCGGGAGGCTAGTGAGAATGTCTGAAGAGAGATGTACAACAGTAAGGGCCTGCTGGTGCCCCAACTGAGCCCTCATTGCAAACCAAGGTCTTATGGCAGCTAGTTTCATTCATTCATTCACTCACAAGTCATTTCTCAAGGGGTACATTGTTGTCTACTAGTTACCATTTTACAGATATCATTGCTGGACCTCTGTATCCATACATGCAGCTTCCCAGGGAGCTGTATAAATTGTTCTCATTTACCTAACTTTGTAACTGAAGCCTCTCCCATCTGTGTATCTCCAACTCTTCCTTTCAGAGTTGCTCAGAATTTCTCTTAAACATATACTTTGTTTGTTTTTAGCCAGCTTACAGTTCTCTTTCTTTCACTGAACAAGTGGATGAAAGACATTTGGGTTGGGACGTGGAGTGAGGGATGCATCCTCTTAGTCTCTCTGCCTTGCCTCTCTGGCTTCTGCCTCTGTGACCTTTTCTTCATCCATATGGAGGGAGGCCAAACATCCTTAGACTTGGAACAAACCAACCTCCTGGGACTAGTCTTCTCAGTGAGTGGGTTCTCACTGCTCTCTTCCCTCAGGGGAATGGCAGAGCCTCCTTTCCTTCCTCGTTTCACGTTTTCCACTGAAACCCAGTGGCAGCTTGAACTATACACCTGAGTCTCTTGGATAAGTGACTGTCGGCAATGGTTGAGAGACCTGCTTCAGAAGGAGATTTCTTCAACTGAAATACCCATTCTGACAATTTGAGCACAAAGTTAACCTGGGCTCACTGCAAGAGGCTGTGAATATTGGTCATATTCACAACAGACATTTTTGAGCATTTTGTTTATCAGACACATGTTACAGATAATACAGAGCCTGGCAGAAGTAAGGCCTGCTTGAGTGTGGTTGGCAGGGTAATAATATGGGCGTAATAACTTAGTTTTAATTTGAACATTTCACCTAAAGTGTCCTATGGTGTGCTTGAGTGTGACGTTGTTATGTTACAGAATTACATGCGTATGATTTTGTAATAAAAAGGGGGCATGATTTGTGCCGGACCCTGTATGTGCCAGGCATGGAGCTATACATTTTAGAAATGCCAACATTTACTTCTCTCAACCAAACCCATTTTACAGATGGGGAAATGGAGGCAGAGGTAGATTAAGTAATTTGCTCAAAACGCTTGACCAGCAAATGCCAGGGCTGGATTTAAACTCAGGTAGGCTCACTCCAAAGTCCAGGCTCTTAGCCACTAGTCCGTGCCCCTCTCCCTCGGTTCTGTCAGAGCCTTAGCTCTGTGCCAGCAGCCACCCTGTCCTCGTGGTTTGGGTAGGTCCTGCTTCATTCCAGCTGGTCTGGCCATCAGATGCCACATGGCAGGGATTGATCTAAGATGAACATGGTATCAATTCTGGCCAAAATGTATGAGGACATCCTTCCTTGGGAAAGAAGGGAGCCCTGAGGATGCTTGCAAAGGAACACTCTAAAACCCTTTGCTTAGGCCACTTTATGTAGGTTTTTGGTTACTTATAGCCAAAACTGTCCTGGGTGATAGAGATGCTCAATAAGCTTTTTTTTTTTTCCTAGTAGGAATATTGGTGTAGAAATATGGTTACATAACTGTTGGATTATGTTTTCAAAGTAGCATCTTGTCAACTTGTAACTCACAGGTTGGATTTTTTGAGGGCTGCAGTAACGCTTGCAATACGCACCCACACACAGTGCTGGGGGCTTGCCTCTGAGGGCTAGAGGTGAAGACGTGAGATGCTGTGTAGCTCTAGTTTGGTATAAAATTTGAAACTACATTTCAGGTTTTCATCTGCTGCGTCCTGCTTTGAGAATCTTTTTGAGGATTTGGTCCATCGTGTCTGTCAGAGTGTTAGATCCCAGCAAAACAATTCTCACAGACAATTATCTTCCTGGATCGAAAAACTGCCTTTTCCACACCACTGAATTCTTTGTGATTGGGAGATATTTTTGTTTTCCAGGAGTCAGAATTCTCTAATTATATCAATACAAAGTTGACTTGGAAGCAATAGAAGTTCTTGGCACTTACAGGTTGTTTTTTTAAATGGCCCAAACAAAGGTTTTAGAACATTAAAAGAGTGTTAACTCAAAACTAACACTTTAATTGTCATCCAGTGTATATAAGATTCACAATATTATGGTATCTGACCTGGAAGACTTCAGTGAAAAATGTGATTTTTTTTTGAGTTTTGTTATCTTCCAGTTCATCACTAACATATTTAGTACTATGCTTTACACGCATCAGTCCCTCAATATTTCATTCAAATATTTTATGAATGAAAACAGGAGCAAAGGGGAGATTTGCCATTGGTTTAAGTATATTATGTATAATATATAATATGTAATATATGTTATTATCTATGGTTTTGATGTAAATTGTAGTTACACCCCCCCACCCCATCTCACCCCATGCGTGTGGCACGTACATCCCACTATTTTAAATGTAAAGCTCAGCAAATAAAAGGCATCATGTTCTTGCAGCCATGCAGGGAAGGTGAAATGCCTGAGTCTTAACACCTAGATGCTCCTTCATGGAAATCATTTTTATTTCTTTCATGAATGTAACTTTGCTTAAAGTTGTGAATACGTGTAGTCAGTTAATCTATGGCCTCATAGCTACAAGAATGCAACAAATGTTGTGACTCTAAGTATCATGGCTCCAAGTTAGCTCAGCAGGACTTTGCGCTCCAGACGATATTTGGAAACATCTAGGGACATACGTAGTGTCGCAGCTTGGGGGGAGGGGATATAGTAGTAGTGGGTGGAGGCCAGGGATGCTGGCAAACGTCCTACAAGGCGTAGGACAGTCCCCCTAACACACAATCACCCAGTCCAAAGTGTCGATAGTGTTGAAGTTGCAAAATTCTAAGTTAGCAAAATAAATGCATGTAGCAATTCCTTCCAGGTTAAAGTAACATCCACACTAATTGAATAAATGAGTATTCTCTAAGGCAGCCAGTCCTTTCTAGGACGCTCCTCATGGCAGGCTCACTAAAGAAGTCCACCATTGAACATATCAGTGCTATGTTGTATCCCCGTATCATTCATATTGGTTAGAGTCTGCTCTTCAGATGGCCCACGGACCAGCAGCATCAGCAGCTGTTGAAAGCCTGTCAAATGCAGAATATCAGCCCTACGCCAACTTGCTGACTAAGAATCTGCATTTTTAACTAGATCCCTGGATAATCCCTACAGAGTGAAATTGAGAGTCACCAGGTAAGGGAACTATGTATCTACCAAGTGAAAGGGGACAGCTAGTTGCATTCTGGACAATCATCGGCTGCTATGACACTAATAACAGTCAGGCACGAGTGTTTGCAGGACCTCGCCTCCAAAGCCGACCTGTGACCAGGAACCAGGCCAAGAGCTCCACTTCCTAGGAACGCGAAGCCAGATTGGAAGCCCCCAACCACAGGGGTGAGATGGAATTGCTCCCTGCAAGGGTTTCCTGTTCGCTGCTCTCACCGCCTTCTTTACCCTTTTCGCACAGGTCTGCAACTACAGGAGAGTGAGAAATTCATCAAAGCTCACCAATTTTTTGTTTTCAATTACAGTTGGCATTCAACATTATGTTAGTTTCAGGTGTGCAGCACACCTGAGGAAGTGAACCCCCCGATACTAGAACCCCCCTGGCACCACGCAGTTATTATTACCGTATTGTTGACCGTCTGTGGTACGTTATGTCCCCAGGACTATTCTGTAGCTGCCAGTGTGCATGGCTCAGTCCCTTCGCCCTTTCACCCAGTCCCCCAGCTCCTCCCACCTGGCAGCCAGCAGCTTGTTTCCTTCTTCTATGAGCTTTTTTCTGTTTGGTTTGCTGAGTTATTTTTTGGCTTGTTTTTTAGATTCCATATGTAAGAGAAATCATATTGTTTTGTCTTTCTCTGACTAAATTTTAATATTCAGGTTAGCCCAGGATTTGGCACAGGCCTGCTGCTACCCACTGTGAGAATTATCGTTTGCAAAAATGCCGTTTGTTCCATTCTCGTGTGTGCCCCGCTCTGAGCTAGCCATGGCTCAACAGGCCTGGTCCCTGCCCTCACGGGGCAAATGGTAACAAACCAAATATTAATGTACCTTTGGGGACGTGCATCCGAAGACACAAGCGAGCACTGTGATGGGGTTGACCAAAGTGGTGGTAGAAACCTAACATAGAGAGATGCTCAGAAACCTCAGAGCGGGACATGAAGTTGAACTCTGAAGGATGCGAATGACAATCTGTGAGGCAAGAGCCTTCTCAGCCAATCAGAAGGGCCCAAGGAGGGAGAGAGCTGGGCGTGTTTGAAGAAAAAGGTTAATGTGGCTGTTTCATAGTGAGTGGCAGAGAAAATGGAAAGAGATGAGGTTGGAAAGACCAACAGGACCTGGACCACACAGAGTGTGGCAAGTCGTAACTGGATTTTATTCCACATGTGGGGTGGGGGACCTGGGGTTTGTTCTATTCAAAACAACCGAGTAGTAGTGGCCACTGTGGTGGAAATGGATTGAAGTGAGGCCGCAGTGGAAGCAGAGGGAGACATACGGAGGCTGTTGCATGGTCCAAGCAAGAGATGATGGTGGTTTGAGCTAAGGTAGCTACTGGATTTATGTTCGCTTTTAATGTGTGGCTCTTTATCTTTTGATAGAAAAGAAGGACCTTTGTACTGGTTTCTCAGCTTGGCTTCTGTAATCCTACCAGCCATCTGATGGTTAAGAATATACACTGCAAGGGAAATTTTGGGGGGAATTTATGGATCAAAGAGCAGTGAATCACTAGGAGTCCAGGCAGACGTACCCTAGGAAAACATGGTCTTCCCTCCCAGCCTCTGTTCGTGTGTTCGCTCCCATCCATACAAATGGAGTACCTGTCCCAAAACGGTGGGCTAAGGCTGCACCTGGCTCCCTCATCTCCGTATACATTTGGAATGTAAGCGATGTTTAATAAAAGTGTCCTGAGCAGAATACGACTGGATATTGAAGTGAAGTGGCACTTGTGTGTGTGTGCTCACACTAAACCTTTCGCCACAACCAGTTCTAAGGTGGGGAGATAACCTGGGCTATTTGTAATTAGACAGAAGTGGTTGATAACTAAATAAGAACCTGTGCCGTGTGATTTTTATGGTCCCGTGAAGACACCATCTGACTTCCTCCTTTGACACGCTGCCTAAACTTCTGCTCTTAAAAATTAATTCTTCTGATATGAGGTTATATCCCTTATTGAAACACATATATCCTGAGATAATGCATGAGCCTTATCGATCGCCTTGGCTTTAATGGATCTATAGCATCTTTGCTTGAGAGAAAGCAGGTTTTAATAGAGAGGAGGGTGAAAAAGCGTGAAGCATTGTAGCTCATTGTGGAGAAAGTGTACTGCTTGGGATGGTTGGGAGTGCGAAGAAAAGGGCAAGAGCAGAGAGAGATGATGGTTTCTAAAAGTTCACACTCTGACTCAGTAATTCCCTTTCTGGATGGCTCACCTAAAGAAGTAATAGACGTGGGGCAAACATGTCTGTGCAAAGATAGTCATCGCAATATTATTACAGCAAAAAATGGAAGCAACCTAGATGTCCAGTGATAGGGACATGGGTAAATAAATATGACGAGGCGTTACAGTATAACGTTTTGCAACCATTAAAATTATGTTTCTGAAGACATTTTAATAGCATGGGATGAAAGTCCAAAACAAAAGTATATATGTGTATTCTGTGTACGCCATGCATCTATAATATAATCTCAACTATCTAAAGGGTAGGTCTCTGTAGAGAAGAATGACTAAATGTGTGTACATGCAAGGTCTGTCCAGAAGGTATCCAGCCACATAATATGAAAAATAGAGACATTTATTGAACAAGATACAAGAAACACTGTACCCAGGACAGTGACACTCAGTCCCTTTCAAAGTAGGCACCTTGGGACCTCACCCGGTTGTCATGATGAAGCTGCCAATCACCAATCACCCATAGCTGTGGCCTTCTGAATCATACAAATAGTTTCCGTGGAGGAATGTTCAAGCTTAACACAAAATCTGATGCAGACTTGTTGCTCTCCTCACTCGGTCATTTTGAATGTGATGGCCACACAGCACACGTGCTCACTCAATGGTGTCTACTGCCCCCACTGACTAGTACGGTGAAGTCGTCGTTGTTCACACATGCGCATTCCAGTCCACTCTCCTTGGCTGCCAGGGTACGTCGATGTCATGCAAACCGTTCTCATTATGTTAACAATGGCTGGATTTTGTCCAGGTAGATCTTGTATTTTTATGTATATATGTTAATAGTGATGGAATTCTGATGATGTTTCTTTTCTTTTGATATTTTTATATATATTCCAGATTAAAAAATTAATAGGAATTGCTCAAGAACATATTATTTTAAAATATACATACAAACATGTTTAAGAGGAGCGGTTGCTCCAGACATCATAGCTTCCTCTGTGGCGGCTGGGGGGGCATTGCTAATTGTCCTGCACATTACAGATCCGACTGGGCCTCTTAAAAACAGCTACCCTTCTCCCTCTAGAAGCAATTCCTAATTCATTAGCCAATTTACTGCATCTGTTTCTGCAAAAATCTCGGTGCTTGACTGAACTTGAGTCTGTGGGATGGTTTTTCAAAACTGAATTTCAGACGATGTTCCTCCTGCCCCTCAGGCGTGTTCCTGTCACAGAGGGGTCGGAGGTTATGGGGAAGGGAGACTTGGAGAACATCTTAAACAGCAAAGGAGCCACTTGGTTATTTTCACACTCAACAACCAGCTTCCTGGCACTTGGCTGAAATGACTGAAGGCTGGTGGCACCATAACCTGGCATCTGGCAAGGTGTGGTTGTTCTCACAGGCCACTTAGCTCCAGAAGATAGCGATTTAAATCTGTAAAACGATGAGGAAATTGAAAAAGTTCCAATCAACAGCATGAGCCCCATGTTTCACTGGCCGCAGTGTGCTGCCGAGAGGTGGTTTCTGCGGGCGCACGTCCTGCTGACGTGCAAACGTGGTGCAGGTCACCAGAAAACATCTTTGGAGAGGCGCGAGATTCGGTTCCATTCCTCTCCCTTTTCTCGTGGAGGCAGGTAGATGTGTGTTGGGGTCATATGTGTTCAATTAAATGATAATTTCTAGAACACTAGGAAGGAGTTGGTTGCTAAATTAAGTTGTAGCACAGTAAACAATCTCTTTAATTCCTTTCCTAAATTGTGATTTAATGTAAAAAAGTCTAATAAGTTCTCCCTTTGTCAACACAGAGAAAATTTCATTTAAATGTTTAAAGGTACAGTTGGCATCTTGTTTTATTCTATGGTTTATAATTTTTTAATATCATTTATTTTGATCCTCAAATTGTTCTAGATTTAACCAATAGAGAAAAATGTGCATGTCGAAATAGAGGAAAATGTGCATGTCGAAATAGAGACATATGTAGATCAATGGATCTCGACCAGGAGAGATTTTGCCTTTTATGGAACACTGGGCAGTGTCTGGTGAGGTTTCAGCTCTTGTATCTCAGGGCTGAAGGAAGGGATGATGGGAGCCTTACTAGGCTTTGGTCTGTGTACTCTGATCCGCAGCCTGTGGAGAAAATGACTTGTCCCTTGTTGAACATGTAAGTTCAACTCAATCAGTCATTGCCCATGACCTCTGGGGTCACAGGCTTCAGGGGCAGGGAGGGAAGTTAGCACAGGTCCCAAGCGTGCACATGGCCCGTCACTACACTTGCTTGCTTCACCAGGAGAATGCACACCTTCACGTTGAGGCCATATTTAGACAGAGAATCGATGTTCTGCTTAAAGTCCTTTTCAGAACCCGCATTTGGAAGCTGTTGGTGAAGAACCCACCCCTCCCTACCCAACCCCTCTTTAGCTGTGTTTTGTCTCCAGGCTGCACTGTATTTTGTATATAGCAAGGAATGGTTCTCTGGTCTCCTTCCAACGGCACCGTGAGCTCCTCTGGTCAGGGCCCTGCCTTCTACGATACGCAGGTGCAGTGTAGGGCTAAGAAGAGTTCAGGCTCTGGAGACACACTGCCTGTTCCCCTCTTACTAGTCGCATGACCTTAGTTGTATTATGGAACTGTTTGTGCCTCAGTTTTCTCACCTGTTAAATGGGGAGAAAAATAGCACCCCTGGCAGAGTTTAAATAAACTAATACATGTAAGTTGGCACAGCATGGTACATATTAAGAGCTTAATAAAAGTTGATGTTCTTTCATTCAGTCAATCGTTCATTCTGTGTTATTGAGATTATTCCTGTCCTCTCCCACCCCTGTACAGTGCCTCCCAGCCTCTGTGTAGGAAGATGTGACTGATGTTTTCCAGTCCCCCAGGCACCCTACAGCCCTGCCTCTGACTCTCGCTGACCCCGTCGCATTGCCTGAACTCCAACGCCCACTGAGGACCCCCATGCTCAGTGGCAGCACAGTGATTGAAGCTTTTTAACCCTTCATGTCTCTGTCCCTTTCCCATCCCGTCTCATCCTATCCAGCTCCCCTATTCCGTCCATTGGGTATGCCAACAACCCTTACACTGTGCTAAAGGATTTTTATTTCAATTGCTTCTCATAAGAGCCCTGCGTGAGAAAGAGGCCATTATTCTCCTCACTGTACATTTAAGGAAACTGAGGCTTGGAGAGGTCGACAGACTTGACCAAGGCTGCAGAATTGAGAAGTAGGATGTTTTTCCTCCACTTTCCAAGTAATGATGTACTTTCAGTAGCGGGGAACCCACTGCATAGGTAGGCTGTGCCCAAAAGTTAATGCCATTCTTGTTTGACTTCTTTGCACATCACAGAAGCTGGAAGAGTCCTGCGCAGCTTTAGCATTTGTCATGGGCCGGGGGCCGTGCCAGGTGCTGGGAGATAAAAATGGAAAAAAGTTGGTCAGTGGCCTCAGTTTGTTAAGTGTCTCAGTTGTCTTTTACTGTGTAATGAAACACCCCAAAACTTAGTGGCTTAAAACAATGACTTATTGTTTCTCAGGATCCTGTGAATTGTCTGGACTCATGAGACAGTTCTTCTGTTCCACGTGGCACTGTTTAAAGTCTCTTGTGTGGCTTCGTTTAGCTGAGAGCTTGGCTTGGGGTCCCGGATGGCCTCACCTACGTGTCTGACGGTTGGTGCTGGCTGTGGGCTGGGGGCCTCTCATGCTCCAGGGCCTCTCACCGTGTCATCTCTCCGGCAGGATAGCCTGGACTTCTCTATAAAGTTGTTGACTTCCAAGAGAGTAGAAATGGAAGCTACGGGGTCTCATTAAGGTCTAGCTATAGAGTTCACCACTTCTGTGGCATGCTGTGGCCCAGAGCAAGTTACAGGGCCAGCTCAGCAGTTGGGGAAAGGGACTCTACCTTTTGATTTCTTCTGTTTCTGTGCCTGGAACCTGCTCCGATGTTCCTGGGCTGGGCACCACGGTCTTCAGTTCATTTTGACCTCACTGACCAGCATTGACTAGGCGTACCATCCTTGTCATTGCCTTGTCTGCACATTCGAGACGGGAAATGATGCTGGATCGCAGCACGTGCACAGCAGGTGGCCGTCCAGCCCCCACCAGGTGTTGTAAAATGAAACTCAACACATTTAGGTAATGCTTCAAGTAGCTTATTATACCACAGTACTTTTTTCCCTAAAGTCCAAAATTACTGCAATATAAAATGGGATGCTTGTTTTGAAATGGAGCAGGTGAGCCATAAATTATTAATTTCTCTCAGATGAAATACAAACCTGAAAGTAATTAAGAAGTTCCACTGCCCCAGATCCTTACGATGCTGTTTGGAATATTTCCAGTCTCCTGGGTGGAGGACAGACATCACTTTGTATTAAAGACAATGTTATCAAGTACAGTTCTGGGACTCCCCCCAAACCCTCATGGGGGTGTGTGACTCTTGCTGAGGGGTGAGGTAAATAAGGACGGTAATTCTTGGATTTATGACGTCCTGAAGGCTGTGCAGTTTTACAGAAGATCTGGTCGAGACACTCTCCAGGAAGAAACATTCACTTGGTTTCTGCTGTATTGAGTACATTGTAGATTGCATGAGACTAGTGTTAAATTCTAATAGCATTTATCATTTTATGAATTAAATG
Organism: Desmodus rotundus; assembly: GCF_022682495.2. Taxonomy (NCBI): domain Eukaryota; kingdom Metazoa; phylum Chordata; class Mammalia; order Chiroptera; family Phyllostomidae; genus Desmodus; species Desmodus rotundus. Next base: position 107,327,546 of record NC_071394.1, on the reverse strand, counting down.
AGTAATATTTGTTTATTATAAAAATTCAGAAAAGGCAGAAGCACACAAAGGATAAAAATAAGGATCACCCACGACCCCACCTTGTAGTCAAAACCACTGTTAACATTTCAGCGTCTGTTTTTCTCATCAGAGAGGGAGAAACACGTTTTTCTTTTTTTTTTAATGGGATCATCCTGTAAAATAATTTTGCGACCAGATTTTTTTGGGTATTTCGTCATGCCTCAATGTGGCGACAACATTTTCCATGTCGTTAGAGATTCTCTACCATCCGGGGAAGTAACCCTGCCTTGTTTTGACAGGGCGGCGATACCGAAGCACTGGTCAGGTGTTTGGAAAGCGTTCTGGGCTGCACCTCCCTCGGTAAGTTTCTTTACTGCAAATATAGGGACCCTTACTGGTTCTAGTGGGCCGTCCAGGAAACAGAAAGCGCAGAAAGAGTCTTTGAGATGTTGCAGTCCGACCACCTCCTTTTATAGGTGGGGAAACTGAGGCTAACGGAGTCTGAGTGTCTCGCCGAGGACCCGGGAGTCTCAAAGAATAATTGTTTATTATTGTTGTTAGTGACCCTCCGGCTCCAAAAACGAAATAATTGGAATTCAGTGATTAGCTGTGATAAAACGGTGGCCTAGCCGTGCTTCCTGTCTGGTGTCACAGGTTTCTCTGAAGAGAAGTCTGTCTACCTCACTCCCCCTGTGGATACAGATTGTACTCAGGCCGGCTGAAAGGCCCATCACCCTGACGGTCAGTTAGTTATCGGCAGAGATTTGGTCTGAAAAACAAAGTTGCATTTTCTTTAGCATTGTCGGTCTCCATATATGAGATGGCTGTGTGCTCCAAGGATAAAGCCTTATTTCTCAGTTTCTTCTTTTTTAAATCCCAAAAGACAAGTGTGATAATGTCCGGCACTGGATGATAAATTGTCATTTTTAACTTTTTTAATTGTATGACCAAAAGCCATCTCTTTGAAGGGGATGGCAGACATAAAGATGGAATTTTCAGGTGTGCCAGCATTTACCACTCTTTTATTAGGAGCTTAATGCGCGATTTGTAGGCTTTTTCTAGTTTATTCCACAGCTCTGTGTGCAAAGCATCAGTATAACACAGCTCCCTAACTTTTTCTCCTGACCGTCCTCCTGGGATCTGTTACTACTATGTGCAGTAACACTTAGTAGGCGCATTTAACTCCCAAGAATGGACCTGAAGACTAGAAAGCCTTCCCTTTGGCTGAGTCACCTTCCCTCCGACCTCAGCCAGATTACCTCGGTAATTTTCCGACTGGGTTCCTTGGGACCTCTAGCAGCGAGAAGGGAGGGTGGGGGTGGGGCCGACGCTGAGCTGCCCCCCGGGATAGAAGGCTGGTCTGCACTGCTCAGCTCTGCTTCTCTGGAGTCTAACAGCACCTGGGGCAGAAGAGGCACTTAACAGAAACAGATCTTTTAAAACTTTAAAGGAGACCACACCTGCTCCTTTACCAGCCTCAAACAAGACTCTAGTTTCACTCTTGTCTGTTTTATAAATGAGATTTCTGCATATAAGATTGTGTCTTGAAAAAGATGGATTCTATTGCAAAAGCAATTAACAGTGAATTGGGGTTGTGATACCTAAATTCCCTCTGGACTGTGTGATTTTATAAAAATGAGCGTTAGAAACATGGAATAAAACTACACATTTATCTCTGCCTGGAGCTCCACAAAATGACAGAAAAGAAGTAAGCGATATAAACCCACAGGACCAAAGGGAACAGGAAAGGACGTGGGAGCGGGCCAGAGCCGTTAGTGTATTTGAGAAGGTAGAAAGCAGATGAATAAGTGGTGATTTAGAAAACAGAGAAAGGTGAAAGCTTCGTACCCAAGACGGGTGTGGGAAGGAAGAGATGGGAGGCAGGATGGGGGAGCATGCTCTAGAGCTGGCACGCTGCCTACTGCGCGAAGGAGGTAACTAAGCACGCTTTTGAAATGCCTGGTGGTACTTACAGCTGGACCCTCATTGCAGACTCCAGGCACTTCTCTCTATTATTACACAGAAGCCACGAAGAAACCTCCTCACATAGTCTCACAGGGGACGCGATTGCCTGGGTGTCTAGTACCTGTTTTGCTGTAATGCCATTTTTGGGAAACTGGCCAGTTATAATAATAGAGCTAATTAATCGCAGTGCTTGTTAATATATGTCAGAATGTTAACAGAATCTGAGGGATGGTTTAAACTTAAATGTGTCAGAGTAGAAGCCTTGTCACTTAAAAATGAGGCCTCTGTGAATTCAGCTAGACTGTGCTCGCGTTCCGCATCAGCCTGTGCACTTGGTAGCCCTGAAAGTGTTTATGCGGGGGTTGGACCCCATCCCCAACACCGGATTTAGGTGGCCTTCTGTTTAATACAGGCACAGTGTATTTTCCCTTCTTATGTCACCGGGGAGTAGAGAGGGTGAACAAGTGAGCATTGTGTGGCTTCCACAGATCCTGAATTAGAAGGTGCCCTTTTGAATTCCAAGTTCAGTTTATCACTCTCCTCTCTGCATCAAGTTCACTCTAAAGCTTTTCGATCCGTGGTTCTCACCCTTGAACATGCGTCAGAACTACTTAGAGGGCTTTGAAAACGCACATCTAGTGCATGCTGAAGAAGCTGTATTCCTAACAATTTTCAAGTGACGCTGAGGGTCTGGGTCCAGACCACTCGTGGAGAGCCACGGAAGCCTATAAAGTTTTACGTGTTTTTGACGTTTGAGAAACTAGCTGTACTCCTAGAGAGAGCTCCTCAGCGCAGTGACACAAGTCCTTGGTAAACTATGTTTATAAAACGGCTGTTTGTAGATCTAAGCTGAATATTGTCACAGAAGTAATTAGAATAAAGCAGATTCTTCAAAATCTCTCTGCCCATTAAGATTCCTTTGGAGTGTTGATATGTTTGATTAGTTTGGCTTTTTGAAAGTTGTTTCTCCTCAATTCTTCCATTGATCTTTGGAAATAACTATTTAATCTTCACTAAACAGTGTGACTAATATACGCCAGAGAAGGTAACGGGGTTTCTGAATCGCTTAGAAACCTCATTTGCTTAAGCTCTACAAACCCCAAGCCACTAAGTGTAGGGAAGACTGACGGCCACTTAACCTCGCACTATGGTGCTTTTCACCTTGACAGAAAAGAATTTCTTGTAATAATTACAGTGATTTCAACATAGTGCTTTATCGTTGGCTACTGGCACATTGAAACCACTACTTTTGGAGGCGAGGAGGGATATTTTGGATCATAAATGACTTGGATCATTTTGATGTGAATGCACAATATTTGTTCGCCACTGTCCCTTCTGTTTGTGCACTAGAGAAATTTAACAGTTTCTCTAAGTTCTTTAAAACTTGAAAGGATGCAACAGATTCAGAATGAGTGGCAATTTACAGAGAACCTGCTATCTGTCCGTTACCATGGCAGACCCATTCATTTGGCAGATGTGTGGTGATGGAAGGAAGTAGGGAAAAGGTATTATAATACAAATAAATCCCCAAAACAATTTTATTAATCATTCTTAGTACTAAAGTCTTAGCGAAGGACATTCTGTATATTACTAATACCTAGAAAAGAGTTCCGGGACAGCACTCATTCATTACTCATACATTACGATTTCATCAAAGTTAACATACGTTGTAGAGGAGTGGTATTAGCTCCCAATAATGTGCTGGGCCTGGATCCTGCCACTAAAAGCTTAGATTTCCGAGGCGAACTAAGACAAGGACCTAAATAACGATACAGCAAGAGAGTAAGGATTCCAAAAATGGGGGTTTTGCTTTTAGTCAGGGAGATAGAAGTCATGAAAGAAGCTTGAAGGAGAAGGTAGCACCTGAGATCATTCCTGACTGAGGATACACTTGGCCGTGAGGAGCTGAGGAGGACAGCCCTGCCGCTGCAGGGCACAAGACGAGGAGGAGCACCCAGGGGACGGGCAGGGCAGGCAGGCTTTGCTGGGGGAGGGAGAGCAGTTCCACGGGTGTGACTTGCCCGGATCCTCACACTGTGAACGTGGCATGGGCTGTCTCAGTAGCTAATTTTTATTATTTTCTTCTAAGCAAATACAGTCTTCTTTTCCTCGAAAAAGGTGTGCCCTAGCACCTTCAATACCCACTACCCTTCGGTGTGGAGGAGAGTATTCGCTACCACTGGCTCCGTGGGGTAACCACAGCTGAAAAATGTAGGGTGTGCTCGTCACACACATCTTCTGAACCTGGATGCACACTTAATTGCTTATTAAAAAATAAGGCCCTCCTTTTTATTTTTTATTTTGTTTTATTTTATTTTATTTTTACAGATAGGTGCTATTCTTAGGTGCTTCTGGTATATTCAAAAGGAATGAGCATTTCCAAACCCCTGAACCTCCTGCTTTTAATTTTCCATATAATTTAGTTGAATATTTGTTGTATGAAATAACATATAGTAAAAATAGAAACTTTATTGATTTCATATCTCCTGATATTTACTACCTCCTCACGAGTAGCACATTTGCCTTTCTGAGCTACCCTACTTTCTTTTCCCAGCTAATTTAATTTTGTCGGGGGCAGCGCACTGGGGGGCGCGCGTGGGGCTGAGGGAGGCGCTGTCATAAATTCACCTTGGCGTTTTACCAACAACAAAGCACCTTTATAGAGATCATTGCACTTAAGCTTTACTAGAGTCCCAAAAGTTTGATTTTTTTTTTGTACAGGTGCAGAAAGTGAGTCATGGAAGTTTTGTAACTTCCAGACATCAAAGACTCAAACCCCAGTCCTCTAAGGCAGCTCACACCCTCGTCCTGATGTGCCCAGCTCCCTTCCTACTGGGAGCTTCTGGAGGGTCTCTCCGGGACCAGCGTCTCCCCCTCTCCCCTGTCTGCTTGCTTCTGCAGCCCCTGGCGTGGCCTGGCTTGGACACTGCTGCTGCTACAGGGCCGACGACAACCTCCTCAGGTGGTGGCTTCCGCCCTGTGCCTATAGACACAGCTCTCTGAAAGAGATGGGCTTGCTGGGGCCGGGGTAGGAATGACTACATTTTTGCCATTTTCATTATCGCTTTTATCAAATACTCAACTGGTTAAAGGCACCAAGACAACCACCTCCATGTCTCCACGCCCTCCAGTCCCAGCTCCCATGTGTCAGGGCTTGGGTTCTTCAGGAGGCAGCCTCTGACACGGAGTTGGGTGGGCTGGACGTTTATTCTGGGGTGCCCTCAGGATTGACCCCGGTGGACAGGACAGGAGGGGAGCAGGCAGAGGCGGAGGGCAGAGTTGAGCAGTGATGCAGGCCTGACAAGACTTTCTCAGACCCATGGGGAGCTCTGAACTCACCGGGATTTTAATGCAGACCCAGACGGGCAGGCTTTCTACCTCCATCATGACATGTGGTCCAATGTGAGCCGCACGGGAAGGGCATGAAATGGGGCAAGGCAGCTTTCTGCAGCTGAGGCAGGCTCTGACGGGGCGACACTGGAGGCTGCCTGTCTCCAGCATGCCCAGCAGCTGGGCGACAAGTCCTTCCTGTAAGGGGGATGTGGGCCATGTGGCTCCATCCCTGGGGTGTTGGGGTACAGCAGAAACCAGCCTACTTTGCAGATTCTTAGGCAATTTTACTGACATCCTGAGGCCCACTGTCATCATGGGGGAAGCTCGAGGAAGAATCTTCACAAAAACGTAGGTCAGCTAAGCCTCTCAGCAGAGTGGGACAGCTTTCACAGTGCCCTGCTGGTTCATGGCCCCTTTTATAATAAGCCGTGGGGCCATCACCCGAAGAGGTGGAGAAATGAGACAACAGACGTAATGTTCTGCCAAATTCCAATGCTTGGAAGGGAGGTTTTCTCTGATGATCTCATGATTGTTCAAAACCAACACATGAACGTTTTGACCTGGAAGCTGTACTTCTCAGAAGAGCGCTCATTTGGGAGTCAGGGACCCATAGTTCTAGTCCTGACTCTGGCTCTCTCCTTACAGCTCTGTGACCTTGGGCAAGTCATACAGCCACTCTTGGCCTGCCTTCCCCTTCCATAACATGAGGCAATTCGGCTTAAAGGTTTAGGTCACCTCCAGCTCAATCATGATGATGCTCCATCATGTAGGTGAGGTTTGGAAAACTACAGACCATAGGCCAAACCGGCTCACTAACGTAAATAAAATGTTGCTGGAACACAGTCATACTCGTTCATTTATCTATTGCCTATGGCTGTTTTCATGCTAAAACAACAGAGCTGAGTGGTTGCAGCAGAGAGTGGCCTGCAAAGCCTAAAATATTTATTACTTGGCCCTTTACAGAAAAAGTTGGCCAACCTCTAGGCCAATCTTTGATCATGTGCTATTCTTTTTCTTTCCTTTTTTTTTTTTTTTTTTTTACTTTTATTAGTATTTATTTTATGCTGAATTTACTCCTGGGCCATAAGCTTTTGTTTCTTCATGTTCTTCTGGGGTATCTTTTTCTTCTGTGCAACCTCCCCTTCTGGTCCGGGAACAATGTGCTCTCGTCAGTAGGATCGTCTCAGTGTGGCACGGAGGCTCGTGCGCGGGTTAACCCTCCCACAAGCTCTGTAAGTTCTACGCTGCATCTTGGGGGCTTTGTTCACCGGGATGTGCTCAGTGACCAGAGAATCCACATCTAAACCCTTAGGTTCAGCATTACTCTCTGCATTTTTAAGCACTTGCAGCAAAAACTCAGCACTCTTTTTGGGCCACAGACCCTGAGTCCCTCCCCACTGTTTGGCCTGGGCACACCTGCCAACTCCACCATTGTAACAACCAAATGGGACACACTGCTACTTTAAAGTGACGTCTTTCAGATACTTGGTGGCTTTTCATATATGCATACCCTTGATGGCCTGGGAAGTTTTACAAGTGTTCTTAAAGTGAACAGGAAGATTTGAACCTCTTGATTTGAATGATTTTGTGGGGTTTTCTGGGTCAAGTGAATAGCAAACCATCTTCAGAGGTCACCTCTGATCACTTTCAGGAAGAGGAAGTGATGTGCTATTCTAAAGGCTAGTAAAATATGGGTCATGAGAATATGCCTTTGCGATAATTTGGGAAAAGAGGGGTGTCTTCAAATCACATCTGTTTCCTGAGTGTTCCTCAGGCGGTTGAGAGAAAGAAGAGGGTTAAAAGCAGATTAGCTGCGACGCATTGTGCCTGTGCTGTGCACCAAGGGCAGCGTCTGCGAGGATCCCTGAGTAAGCAGAGTCCCGGGTGCTTAAGTGGGACCTTGTTTGCCAAAATATCCATCCCTGCAGTGCCTGCATCAGCTCTTTATTACCCACATGGTAGGATGCTTACTTAGCAGGGAGGGCAAATGCAGGCTTCTGTTTTAAGATCAAGGTCGTTTGTCCAGCAACTGAAATGAAGGAAGGGAAATTTTGGAAGAAATGGGAGGAGGACCTCTCTCTTTGGGGTGAAATGTCAGAACCGTCAAATTGTCACGCTTTTAGGAAAAATAGCTTTGCCGGTAAGAGACCACAGAAGCAGGAGGGATCCCGACAACCTGGCTGTGGTGAGCTGTGCTCTGTGTTCTTCAGAAGCACCGCTTCCCATTGCTTAATGTCTTTTCCTGCATTTTGTTTTCATCTCATTGTCAAAACAGCCCCATGGGGTGGTGGTAAGTGTTATAATCCCCATCATCCTGTAACTCACGGGTAGGAAAAGAGAGTTCAGGATGGTTTTGCCTGGTGTTTTATACTGCCGGTAGCATTTCTTGTCATCCCTCCTTGGCCTAGGATGGGAAGGTGGGGTGAACAGTTGCAGGATGAGATGAAGGAGAGAGCACTGACTGTGACCATGACCGTGACCAGGGAATGAGGGACAAGTGCAGTTGGTTTAAAAGGAAACTCAACAGAAACACCAAATGTCAGCACCTGTTTGCAGTTTCATTTTTGTAGTACAAAGGGTCCTACTGTGCAGGGCGTGATGGGGAGGGGCAAGGGAAGCAAATGCTCAAAATCTTCCATGTTGCATTTCCCGGCACCACCTTCCTTTCTAAGATTCTGGATGCCCAGTTTTGATGCTGAGCCACGGTTTGGGCTGTGGCACAGTGGCATTCTCTGCTCAGGCAACATGACCATGGTCAGTCCCCTGGATTACAATGGGGTCCGAGTCCCCTTCTTAGGAGCTCACAACCCAAACAGTGAGTTTATAGAAGGAGCCAGAACATGGCTGCCACTCGATCCCGCCAGCTGCAGTCAGTGAAGACCTGCTGAGTCCCAGCCTCACAACACTTTTCACGGAGGTGCCTGAGAGTCAAGTATCTTCAGGATTTACCACCGGCGGAGCAGAGTGGCCAGAGTTTTCTATAAAATTGACCACTTGCATGTGTACATATTCACTTCTTAAAAATCATCATAGGTAGAAGCTGTGTTTGATGACTGGTTGCTGGACAGTCTTCACTCTTAGAAACCAAAAGGACAAAAATGCTGTCTCAGCAATGCTTCGTGGCAGGATCTAGTGTTCTTTAGAAAAAATTAAGGGGGCGAAGGAAAAGTGAAGGCTCATCAAAGTTAGATCAGAAAGGCCCTGGCTGGTGTGCCTCAGTGGATTGAGTGCCGGCCTGCAAACCAAAGAGTTGCCAGTTCGATACCCAGTCAGGGCACATGCCTGGGTTGTGGGCCAGGTCCCCAGTAGGGGGCGTGTGAGAGGCAACCACACATTGATGTTTCTCTCTCTCTTTCTCCCTCCCTTCCCCTCTCTCTAAAAATAAATAAATAAAATCTTAAAAAAAATAAAGTTAGATCAAAAAGGAACAGTACTCTGGAGGATGTGGGTCCCCAACCTATAGCTAGAAGATCCTTGGGAGAGGAGAAGGCATCCAGTTCTCATAAGAAATGTGTGAAACCAAAAGTGCACAGAATGTGGTGTGCATCTCACACACACATACTGTTTCCAGGCACACGCAAATTCTGTTGAGATTAATAAAGATGAATTGGATTCCCTGTCAGGGCACATACCTGGGTTGTGGGTTCAATCTCTGATTGGGGGGCATGTGAGAAGCAACTGACTGATATCTCTCTCACACATCGACGTATCGACGTTTCTCTCCCTCACTTTCTCTCTCCCTTCCCATCTCTCTAAAAAATAAATAAATGAAATCCTTAAAAAAAGAAGAAGAAAATTGCTTTGACCTTTATTTGCATAAGCCTTCAGGACCTGTGCTCTGGGAGAGACGGGAAAGCAGCACCTTCCTTCATTCTTGGCTGAACTGGTTTTTGACCTTGCACATTACTTGGCATGGGTTATTGTTGAATAACTTTTTGGGTTCCAGGAAAGATGATTATAAAAAGCAACTGAAATGAACACAAAATGGACCCCAAGCCTTCCCTTCACCCCGACTCACAAAGCCGTCCCTGGAGAGAATCAGCTGCCCTGGGCCAAGTGCTGCAGATGGGGAAGTGAGGAAGCTGCTCTCCTGTCAGCACGTGGGAGGGGTGATCTCTAGGAGTGAAAGGCATCAGTCACTGGTACTGCTGTCTTAACGTGCGGGCACAATCGGTGATGTGCCAGGTTTAACTAATTGTCATGTGCCTTCTGCAAAGTTTACCCCTGTTGACCCAGTAATGCTGCATCTGAGGACCTAGGCTGAGGAACGATCGGGGATTCTGACAAAGAGCTGAGAGGGGGAGTATTCATCTCGGTGATGTCTGTGAAAGCAAGAAGTTCAAAGCGCCCCCACGAGGGCACACAGAACAAGGTTGTATGTGAGAAATATTGGAATTTGCATTTAATTTACTAAATTTAAAAAAATCTAAGAAACATAACTATAAATTTACAAATTTATATTTAAATGTATAAACATAATAAATTATATTTATAATTTGTTTATAAATTTATAAATTAAAACATAAATTTTAAAAAAATTAAAAGCATATAGAGCTGCCCCTTGGTTGGAGAGAACATGGGGGTGCACTGAGCACTTAGTACAATGGGGAATTAGGTAGAATGGGTTCCTGTCCTCCTGGAGCTTACAGTCTGGTAGGAGAAAGAGAAAAATCAATGGTAACTGCATCATTATAGGGTGAACAGTACTGTTACTGGTGCTATGCAAGTTAAAGGGGGGACCAAGTACTCCAGCCTTGGGGAATCCAGGAGGACTCCCTGAAGGAAGTTACACCCTATAATTATATTGTTTTGCATTGCAATGCACTTTACTATATTTTATTGCATGCCGATAGATAGACAGACAGCTTTATTAATATGTAAAATGGGGTTTGGCTCTCACACTTTCTCATGTGGTCACTAATCAGACAGGCACTTATATGAGATCTGCTGGGAGAAGAGTGGGAACTTCACAACTTGGGTCCCTTCTCTGACAGCAGCTACATGGACAGAATTTATAAATGGATATCAGGGTGTTCAAAGTTTTCCTAACAGGGGTGGAGGCACCTTGTGGGAGAGCTCAGGAGCACACAGGAGGGCACTGCCCAGCTCCAGGGAGGGCCACTGAGCAAGTCCCGCTCTGGATGCTCTGGGCCCTGGCTCAGGGGCCGGCTTTAGCTTCTCAGTGGAAAGTGGTGTTGTTTCATTTGGTGGATTCTTTCCCCCTTCAGTTCCGTCACATTTTGTAAGAGCCTCCAGGGCATCTCTGTAAAGGCTGCAGCTCACTCAGCACATTTCACAAGACCGCAGCTTTCACTGACAACTCTTTACCTTCTGACCCCAACTTTGGCCTTCTGTCCCATTCCGCTGAAGTTCAAGGCTGCAGATGACCTCCTGGTCAGCATCTTGCTTTCCACTGCAAAAAAGCTACTACTCAGGTGCAGGGTAAGGTAAAGAGAAAACTAAGTTTATAGCAAAAGTCCCTCAGTCATCAGAAGCAAATATCCGCACCTGCCGAAGAAACTGGCCGGAGCTCTCCAACGATGACTGCTGTTCCGTACGTGCATTCCTCCCTGGGTTTTCTAGCGTAAAAAGCCGGTCTTCTAAACAACCATGGTCTGTTTAAATAATCCTTTTGAGAGCAGCATGGTCCTGGAATATCTCATGCATATTAAAAGTGTAAATAATCTTGTCATTTGGAATAAATCTCCTTACTGTGTGTGGCATAATTGAATTCCTCTTTAATTAATGTGGCATTACCTTGTGGCAAAGGTGGGTTAGCTTCTGTTCTGATTGCCCTTGAGTGTTGCCTTGAAGATACTGGAGTGCTGATGAAGTCAATAAAGGCTGCGCATTGATTTTCAGATTCAAGGACAGTCACCGGTGCAGTTCCAGACATGTCCCCAGGACCAACAATTTTCAACAGTGCGATGGCCGGGGCCAAGATGCAACACATGAGGGAGTAAGTAGCATGTTGCCTGACCCCTAGCAGCGCTAGAACATATTGACAAAGAGTGTGATCCCAGCATGTGACGCTTTTCTAGCAGCTGTGTTTTCTTAGATGCAACAGGGGATAGACTTGCACAAGCTCAGTTAAAAGGCCGGAACCTGCATCCAATGCACCTGCGATGGTTTGACTGTATCCCCCCAAAACTCATATGTTGAAATCCTAACCCCCAAAGGTGATGGTATGGTAAGTGAGGCCTTTGGGAGGTGCTTAAACCATGAGGGCAGAACCCTCAGGCACAGTATTAGAGCCTGATGAAAGAGACCCACAGAGTTCCCTAGCCTCTTCTGCCATGGGAGGACAAAGGGGAAGGCAGCAGCTGTGAACCAGGAGGAAGGCCTCCACGAGAAGGCGACCGTGCTGGCACCTTCCCCTTGGACTTCCCAGTCTCCAGAAGTGTGAGTTATAAATTTCTGTCGTTTATAAGCTACCCGGTCTGTGGTATATTTTATATCAGCCCCAACAGACTCAGATAGCACCTGTTACAGACTTCTTGGCAAAGACGAGACACCCAGTCTTCTAGTCTAACTGCTCCTGTGCAGCTCAAGTCTCTAGATCACGGGTTGGCAAATCCTCTCTGTAAAGGGCTAGACTGTAAATATTAGCTCTATGGACCATGTGGTTTCCGTCACAATTCCTCAACTCCGCTGTTGTTACCCAAGAGCAGCCAGGGACGATGGGTGCACAAATGAGCATGGCTGTGCTTCAGGAAAACATTTTTCCAGACTGAAATTTGAACTCCATATAACTTTCAGGTATCACAAATACTATTCTTCTTTGGAGTTCTTCCCTACCATTTAAAAATACTGTGTGGTGACCAGAGACCTGACTTTGGGTGGTGAACCCACAACGCAATGCACAGATGACGTCTTATAGAACTGTATGCTTGAAACCTATGTGTTATTAACCAGTGTCACCCTAATACATTTAATACAATTTTAAAAATTAAATAAATAAAAAATATTTTTAAAATTCTTAGCTCGCAAGACATACAAAAACAAGTGGCATGCCAGATTTGGCCTGTGGACTGTGTCATCTGCGGACCTCTCCTACATAGGTTCCAGCTCAGAAACTTCTCTCTACAATCTACGCCCTATATTGATGCTGCTTGAATAGTTAGGGAAGTTTGACAAAAATTATTTTTCAATTGATTTGCATTTATATTATTCTTATACCACAGTGCTTCATCATCCAAACTAATGCCCAAAAGAAAAGGAGAAAATAGTATTGAAAATTATTTCCAAACCTAAAGCTAGTAATGTAGTGAGATGCTTATTGTTTTCAAGTCCTGCCTATCCTTGAGTGGTCACATTGAGACATAGCTACCATGGCAACCAGAGATTCCCAGGAACTGGAAATGAGGGAGTTTGGACCAAACCTTCCCACCTATACCTGCTTCCACTTCTTGCTAAAAGATTACGTAGAAGGCTTTGCTAATCTCCCACTCAATAATCTTCAAAGAAAAGCAACTCACTTATTTCACCCTTAAAATGTAATAATATGTTGTCAGATTTTTTATCTAAGACTTCTTTTTTTTTTTTTTGCAAAGTACACAATATCCCATTTCCTAGCATATTGTGAAAGGCTTTAAATAATTAAAATAAAAGTAGTTTTGCCAAAACAAATGGCCAACACGCATTTAGGGATTTTTATTCCTGGTATGCTTTTTCTTCCTTATTGTTTGATTGACTTTGACCAAGTATTACCTGGCTCGTGTTTTCACGTGGATCGATACAGTTTGGGATGCTCCACTGTGGACGGTATTGCTCCTTTGGCAGAATAACCTGCCATTCCCGTATTTCCGAGTCACAAAGCTCTGTGCCACTCCGGAAGAGACACAAAGGGAATTGTGGCTGCAGGCTGTGTGTCTTTTGAGGGTGTTGTGTTTCCTCAGTTTCTAAGACTGAAAACATAGCCAGAGGGAAGGAATGTTGCTATTCATTCACTGCACAATGATACACTGTGTGCTCGGCTTGGGGATAATAACTGATGAGACAAAAGAACAATGAATGACATTTGTGCACAGGGACATAACAAAGAAAAGCACCAAGCTTCAAAGTGAAAAGCTAAATGACAACAGAGTGACTATGTAGTATGAGGTGATGGTTAAGAAAAGTCCCCAAATGGGATCATGGCCATGTGCCAAGTGGAGCAGATGGTATGAACTTGAAGGCCAGAAAGGGGAAGTCAAGGAGGCCTCTGAGAGAAGTGGGAACTTATCCTTGGCCTTCACAGAGAGGTAGGACTTGGAGAGGTAAAGAGAATGGAGGGGAAACTGGAGGCCAGCAGATCTGGGGTCTGAGTTTTAGCTCCACCAATAAATGGCTTTCCGACCTTAGGCAAGTGATTTTTCTAGGGTTCAGTTTCCCTCACCTGCAAAATGGTCATGACATTATTGCCATAGCTGGGTCCCCAGGAAGCAGACTCAGAGATGGGGAGGACTGTGCACGAGGTCCGTGAGGGAGTGTTCTGGAGTCTGACACTGGGGGGAAGGAATGGGAAGGAAGGGGATTGGGCAAAGTGACACCTCAGGCTGTGCTTTCATCTCGTGGAGGCCTCGGTGGGCTCTACAGAGAGCTCTGAAGCTGGGGTGGCCTGCAGAACTCTCCTGAGTTGGGGAGTGAGGGTCAGGCCTTTACAACCTCAGGTCAATCAAGTGCTGGATATAGGCCACCCTGGGAAGGGACTGTGACTGAACAAAGCATCTGCAGCCAAAGCTATCCCCAAAGGGGCTGATAGCTGAGGGTAGGCCACCAATGGTACCCCCGGCTGGAGTAAGTGATGCATGCATGTGGAAAGGAAAAATACAAGAGGCATTTGTCAAGAAAAATCACACGAATTTGGTGCTCATCGCTAAGGAGTACAGAAGATAGCTTTTCATTCAAAGGTCTGTAGGGAAGGGAACACGAGGGATGTGTCTCAGGGATGCTGATTACATCAAGTTAATCAAGTTAATTTAAAAAATTATTTTGAAAAATATCAAGCCTATAGAAAAGTTGTAAGAATAGTACAACGAACACCTACATGTGCTTCACCATTCACCAGTTAACGTTTTTGCCACATTTGTATAATCTCTCTACATCTATCTATACTACGTATATTTATAAATTATCACTATTATTACTATTGAGAATAAATTTAATTCATCATAATTCTTCAGTCCTAATTATTTAACTGTGCAGCTCCCAAGAACAAGGATATTCTTTTATATAACCACAGTAAATTATTAAATTTAAGAAATTTCACATGGATATATACTATTTAATACACAAATCTATATCCAAAGGTCACCAGTTGCCCCAGTAAGGCCCTTTATAAGAATTGGGGTTTTTTCTGATACAGAATATAAACCATTGCATTTAGTTACGTCTCTTCGTTGTCATTTATTCTGGAATAGTTCCTCAGTTATTCATCGTCTTTCCTGATACTGACATGTTTGAAGAGTACAGGCCAGTTTTGCAGAATGTCTCTTAATTTGGGTTTGTCTGGTCCTTAGTCATGACTAGATACAAGTTACACATTTACTAATGGTATCCTATATAAGTGATTCTGTGTCCTTCTGAATTGTCAAAAACTTAATCTGGAGAAGTTGCAGACATATACAAAAGTAGTCAGAAGACTATAATTAATCCCGGTGGACTCATCAACCAGCTCAGCAGTTATCAGCCCATGGTAAACCTTGTTTTGTCTCTGCTCCCATCTATTCTGCCCTGTCACTTTTAAGGACGTCCCATTCATCATCTTTCTTCATCCATTAATCTCTCAGTCATACGTGAATTTCAACCTGCTCTTTGACGTCTCCCCTAGGATGTCCATGAGGCATTTTTAAGATATCCAAAACTGAACCCTTGATTTCTCTACCAAAACTGCTCCCTCCATGGCCATCTTTGCAGGAGAAAGGCAGGATCTTGGAGAGAACACACCTTCCAGCTTAGTCACTGGTGCCCCTACGGCTTCATCTTCTCCTGCTGTGAGAAAGTGGAGCTCTGCAAGAAGTTGGGGAGCAATGCGTTTGATCGTACTGCCATGGTTCTTTTAAGTTCTCTCAGCTGAGAGACCCTGGGGCTTAGTGGCATTAATACACGCATGTCAGGCACAGAGCGGACCCAAGCACAGTGGTCAGGAGGAAGGTATGGCGTGCGGGACAGCCACTGCTGGAATTTATATCCCTGCTTATATTTATGAGCATGTGTCCTTGGACAAGCTACCCAGCCTCCTTGTGCCTGAGACGTCTTATCTGTAAAGTGGGGCTAATAGTGGCTCCTACCTCATGGGGTTGTTTGAGGGTTAGTTGAAATCATGAATGTATGAAATGCGCTTAGGATAGTTCACGACGCATAGTAAGTGCTCAATAAATGTTAACAGCTTCTAATAGACTCTCAATACACATGTGGTTGCTTCCTCTTGAAAAGCCCCCAAGCCACGTATCTGAAGGTATGGGCATGTGTTAGTCTGTTAAGTGATGTGTTGTTGTACCTGAAAGTATCTGTGGGTGAAGAAGCTGTGTACTTACATAGCATTTTTTTTACTATGCAAGAGGAAGTGCCAGTTCTCTTGAAAATTTTCATAAAGTTGTTGAATATAAAAGCCAACCATTTACTATCCTTCAGCCCTTGGCTTCCTGTCAAGGCCACTTCTTACTCCCGCTGGGAAACCACTCCACAGATGAAACTCCCTGCTGGCCACAGGCAGCCTGGCTCTCAGTAGGCGTTACGTGGTGCCCCTCAAAGTCATTGGAATGTCAGCAGAATCACAAGAATTCAGCTCTGACTTCCTCTCTGGCTGAGTAATTCCCATGTACATTTGAAGAGAAGTTTCTGTTCACTGATGGATAGGTAGATGGATGGATGGGTGGCTGGAGGATGGTGGATGGATGGGCCTTTGTGGCTTTATCAGCCTCCTGAAGACTCTACCCTCAGGGCATGGTTTTCTGTTGTAAAGAACTTTCTTTACCACGGTTAGCCGAAGTTGATTTCAGGCTTGCATTGGAGGTCAAAGAGGTGAACCTATGGAATGACAGCCGATCAGCTTTCAGCTCTAAGGATAGTGACACACTGTTACCAAGGGACCAATCCTTTAATTTGCATAAGCCAACACAATACATTGTGTCATGGAGGGTTTGTTCAATCTGAATAAATCTCTGTTCTTCAGGTATCAGCTGATCCCTCTAGTGTTCTTGGCTTTGCTGCTTAAAGTGTGGTCCATGGACCAGTAGCATTGATATCACCTGGAAGCTTGTGAGAAATGCAGATTCTCTGGTCTCACCTCTCCTGAATCAGAATCTAGAATGTAGTGTAACAAATTTTCTGAAGATTCATGCACATATTAATAAAGCTTAATATGCATGGTCTCAAGAGGACTTCCAACCTGGGAGAAGTTTGTTACCAGAGTATGAATTCACGTCAATCTTTTTTTAAAAGTAATTGAATGTATTGAGGTAACATTGATTAAAAACATTTGGATAATTCTCAAGAAAAGGCAGAGGACTTCTGGTGAAGATGGCGGTGTAGGTAAACATGGCTCATCTCCTCATACAACCACATCAAAATTACAAATATACTACAGAATAACTATCACTCAGAAGTCCTACACTAGGGAACTGAAGAAGAAACCACACTGAGACTGGTAGGAGGGGCAGAGACGAAGAATCACATGTGGCAGATAAAAATCAGGAGGGATATCTCAGGAGCAAGGGGTCCCAGTCACATACCAGGCCTCTGTTAGCCCAGGGTTCCTGTGACAGGAAGATAAGTCTCCACAAATTCTGGCTGTAAAAGCCAGTGGAGATTGAGACTGTGGAAGACAGAAACTGCTGGACTCCCAGGAAGTTTCTCTTAAAGGGCCTGTGCACAGACTTACTTGGACTTACTTCCTCTGAGCTCCAGCACTGAGGCAGCAGATTGAAAGGCATCAGAGACATATGGAGAGGACTGAATTGTTTGGCATCAGGGTGAGAGTAGGGGGACAGCTTTCTCCCAGACGGGTGTACTGGCAGAGGCTATTGTTCCTTTTCTGAGCCCTCCAGCAGAACCAGGAGACAGGAGCCATATCTGAGATTCCATCAACTTGGTACACACTGTTTGCCCCACTCTGGTGATTCTCTGGGGCTCTGCCTCACCAACCTTCAGGCCCACCAAGCTCTTTCCAGTGGCTTTTCCATGTGAATGGCTTGTCTTTCCATGCTTCAGATTTTCCTAAATTTTCTCAAACAAACAGCATCTGGCTTCAGCAAACCCCGTACCCCTAGCTAAGTTGCCTAAGGCCCAGCACTAGCAACAGCTGGCTTTGGTTCATAGCTTGGCCTCTCCTGGGCACCTCCAAGTCCAGCACAAGTAGCAGCCATCTGCAGATTGCTTTGCAGCTTATTCTGTATGACCCCGGAGAAAGCACAGGAGGTAGCTGACCTTGGATGTGCCAACAACAATCAAGGCTCAACTGTAAAGAGGAGTGTATACACAGCCCACACAGTGGGTGCACTTTCAGTACCCAGGTTGGCTAATAGGGGAGGCTGTGCCATTGGACCCTACAGGACACCTACTATGTTAAGCCACTCTATCAAGCTTGGGAGATGTAGTAGCTCTGCCTAATACATAAATACAAACACAGGGAGGCTGCCAAAATAAAGAGACAAAGAAACATGGCCCAAATGAAGGAATAGATAAAAACTACAGGAAAACAGCTAAACAAAATGGAGATAAGCAGTCTGTCAGAGGCAGAGTTCAAAACACTGGTTGTAAGGATGCTCAAGGAACTTAGGACCTCAACAGCATAAAAAAGATCCAGTTAGAAATGAAGGATATGCTAATTGAAATAAAGGACTATTTACAGGGAAACAACAGTAGAGTGAATGAAGCTCAGAATCAAATCAATGATTTGGAACATAAGGAAGCAAAAAACAAGAAGAAACAGAATTCAAAAAAATGTGGATAGTGTAAGCAGTCTCTGGAACAACTTTAAACATTCAAACATTCACATCATAAGGGTGCCAGAAACAGAAGAGAAAGAGTAAGAAACTGGAAATCTATTTGAAAAAAATAATGAAAGAAAACATCCCTAATTTGGTGAAGGAAATTTACATACAAATCCAGGAAGCACAGAGATTCTCAAACAAGATGGATGCAAAGAGGCTCACTCCAAGTAACATTATGATTAAAATGTCAAAGGTTAAAACTAAAGAGAGAATCTTAAAAGCAGCAAGAGAAAAGCAGTTACCTACAGGGGAGTTCCCATAAGATTGTCAGCTGATTTCTCAATGAAGCTTTGCAGGCTGGAAGGGATTGGCAAGAAATATTCAAAGTAATGAAAAGTAGGGACTTACAGCCAAGATTGCTCCACCCAGCAAAGCTATCATTTAGAACCGAAGGACAGATAAAGAGCTTCCCAGACAAGAAAGAGCTAAAGGAATTCATCATCACTAAACAAGTATTATATGAAATGTTAAAGGGTCTTTAAGAAGAAGAATAAGATTAAAAATATGAACAATAAAATGGCAATAAATACATATCTATCAACAATTGAATCTAAAAAACAAAATAAATGAACAAGCAAAACAAAAACAAAATCATAGATAGAACATTTTGATGATTTCCAGATGGGAAGGGAGTCAGGAGGATGGGTAAAAAAGAGGGAAGGATTAAGAAGTACAATCAGGTAGTTACAGAATAACCATGGGGTATAAAGTACAGTATAGGAAATGGAGTATCTGAAGAACTTATACACATGACCCATGAACATGGACGCTGGTGTGGGGATTGCCTAAGGGAGTGGGCATCTGCTGGGTAGAAGGGGACAAGGGGAAAATGTGAGACAACTGTAATGGCATTAACAATAAAATATAATTTTAAAAAGTCAAGTATTACATAAAATATATTTATGTTTTAAGGCCTTAATTTTTGGAATTTTTATTCAGTTGCTTTTTATTCTTTGTGTTAAGGAAGGTATAATTTATATCTAGTAAAACTTCCTTTTTATTTTATAGTTCTATGAATTTTGACAAATATATCACTTTTATATAGTAAAATTCACTCTTTTAGTATATGATTCTACCAATTTTGATCAATGCATGTAGTCATATAACCATCACCACAATCAATATTATAGAACAGTTTCCTCATCCCCAGAAATTCCCTTGCGCTCCCCCTTTGTAGTCCGTCTCTGCTGTCATTCCCTGCCCCTGGCAATACATTGGTCTCTCTTCTGTCCCTACAGTGTTGCCTTTTCCAGAATATCATGTAAGTGGACTCATTACTTAGCATCATAGGCCCCAACTGTAACTGAATATAGTTGTAGGGATTGGTCTAGATCTATGAATAGTCATGTGTTCGACTCCTGTAGTTCTGCACTCCTGTATTCTCCACACACAGAGATTTGTCACGAGGAGGGCCAGGTTTTGGATTTGTCATGAGGAGGGCCAGATTTGTCACAACTGGGCCAGGTCCCAGGCACCTCACAAGCAGTTGTTCCTAAGGTTTCTGAACCCACAAAACTTGCTACTAGAATATCACTACTTGGGACATTCTGAGGCTGAACTTCCAATTTCCCTTTCAGGGACTCATCAGGTTTTTGCCAGTAGCCCAGAGTCCTTACTGCCTGGGAACAAGGGGGTAGGGGTGGCCTCCACTGTGTTGCTCAGTGGGACAAAGTTCTAGGGAAGGGATCCACTTCGCTAAGCTTCAGCCTGACCGTGGGAAGCCATGGAGATGGCCTGAGGGTCTGGGGGAGCTTCTGAGACCAGTTCTCCAGCTGAAGTTGATGCCCTGAAAAGCGTCTCAGTCCTAAGAAATGCTCTTAATGATGAGGGATGGGATCTTTCTGTAGTAGCCACAACTCTGAATCACCTCCGCATTGTTGGTTCATGCAGGAGGCACAGAAAAATGTCAACATATTTGACAGCAGAGATGTGTGACTTCCCTTTGGGAACTACAGTTACACATATCCCAGGCTTCTTACAGCTGTCCACAACGCCCTGATACTCTGGTCATTTTTCAGGCCTCCACCCGCTCCGATCATTTTAGATAATTTCTATTACTGTATCTTTAATTTAACTAATCTTTTCTTCTGCAATGTCTAATTTACTGTTAAACCCATCCGGTATATGACGGGGAACCCAACAAAAACTGGAATATATCTTCTGGAGGGCACGCCCCTTGTAGTACAGGCTTCCCCCACTAGGTGATTGTTCTAGGTACTCATCTGTATCAGTGTACCAGCTGGTGTTGTTGTGAGAGGCTGTGTTTGGCTTCAGTGAATTTTTTTGAAGACCCTTTCAACACGTCTGCCCATTTCATGATGGGTGATTTACAAGCACACCTGCCCACACTGTGCAGAGGGTTCAGCAGTTTTTGACCAAAAATGGCATGACCCCCATATCCCCCCGCATTCACCCGATCTTGCCCTGAGTGCCTTTTTTGTTTGTTTCCCTGGATGAAAAAAATCCTGAAATGGAAACTTTTTGCTGATGTGGAAGAAGTGAAACAAAAAACAGCAGAAGCACTAAAAGGTACCAACGAGTTCAAAAACTGTTTGGAGCAGTGGAAAATAATGTCTCGATAGGTATATTGCATCAAATAGAGAGTACTTGGAAGGTGCCTGAAGTTTAAACATGTAAGAAAAAGTACACAATTTTTTATAAGTAAAGTCTGTTTGGGGGGGCATCCCCCTTATATTTTCATTTCTAGACATTTTATTTGAGTCTTTCTTATATCTCCCAAGTCTCTGCTTAACATGTTCGATATTTCCTTTAGCTGTTTGAACAAGCAGAATACAATTATAATAATTTTAATGTCCTATATGTACCATTTCTGGGTTTGTTTCAGTTTATTTTTCTCCTTACTATAAGTCATATTTTTCTACTTGGTATGCCTGGTAATCTTTGATTGAATGTCAAGCATTGTGAATTTTACCCTCTTGAGTGCTGGATATTTTTGCATTGCGATAAATAGTCTTGAGCTTTGTTTTAGGATTCGGTGAAGCTACTTGAGGGTCTTACTTTAGCTTTGAGGGTCTTTGAGGGTTTGGTACTTCAGGGTCTTACTTTTAGCTTTGCTTTGTGGGATCAGGGCAGCAATTAAACTATGGCTGATAATTGTCCGCTACGGGGGCGGAACCCGTCTGTGTGTTCTACCCCATGGCCAGGGGACTGTCAGATTTAATAATGAATGTCAGTCACAGGTGTGAAGAGGCACTATTCCTGGCCGTATGTGAGCCTCAGGGACTATTTTCTCTAACCCTTTCACACGGGTTCTCCTTCCCCTCGGTCATTTCCTCACGCACGCACTCACCTATACCTAACTGAATCTTTAGTATGTGCATGGGTTTACAGAGGTTTATTTGTTTCAACATTTTAAAAGCTGCTTTTTTAAATTACATTTGTTGCTTAATTATGTAAAGTATTTCTATGGGTCCCAAGTTAAATCTATAAAAAGACATTTTAAAGAGGACCAACTTCTATCCTGACTCTTTACCCTATTTTCTCCCTTCCCCAATAGGAATTTATTTTTTAATTTTATGGCTTCTCCTTTCATTTTTAAATATATTCAAATAAAAATATATATTCAAATAAATGCATCCTCTCTCTCACTTCTTAAGAAATTGGTAGCATATTATACAAACTTTTGTCAGCTTCACTTAGCAATGAATCCTAACGATTACATCATAGGAATATATAGCAATGTGCTCCTTTTCTTTTTTATGGCTTCCCAGTTCTCCTGTGTGTAGACGTACCATTGTTTTATTCAGCCTGTTCCCTAGATGGACAGAGGGGCTTTTCTAGTCATTAGATGTTGTGAATAGACTCTAAAGAATAACATCCAGCTCTTCTGTGTTACTGCCAGTTTCTTTGAAATAGATTTCTAGATGTGGGATTGCTTGATTGAAGGGTAAATGTATATATGAATGCATGTAAGTGTTTCCAAATGCCATTCTGCATTCCCACCAGCAATATATGAGTGCCTTTTCTCCAGTTTCCCCACAGAGCATATGTCAAACTTTGGTATTTTATGTTTTATATTCTTTCTAACTACCTACCTATCTACCTACCTACCTAACTACCTACCTACCTTCCTACCTACCTATCTGTCTGAATGTCTGTCTGTCTCGTTATAAATGTAGTCTTACACTGAGGGGTCTATTTTACTTGTTTTTTGGTACATATTTTTTTAATGTAGGAAACTATTTTTGTCTCTCTCAGCAAACACACTTGAGGGTCAAGTACACAAAATGTACTAAGGCCTAGTCTTGCCGTGAGAGGGAAGAAGTCACTTTTGGCCTCAGGTTTCAGCTGAGATTTCCAGCCCAGTTTACCAGAAACGTTGCTCATTGGGAGTCCAATGACATTGCTTACACAGCTTAATAAAAGTGCTGCTTTTTTTTTTTTTGCATTTAGCCGGTGATTTTTTGTGAATTATCTTAATGAGGCGAAGGGACCTGTGGTGGTTTAGACGTCTCACATGTAGGGGAAATCACCTTTCCCGGGCTGCTCACCTGGTGTCAACAGTTAGGTGATCGGTGCCTAGACAGCAGACGCCAGTGTGGTGACACGCAGCACCGTGCCCCATGCGCGCTGCCGCTCCTACAAGTCTAACACACAGCTTTACTGAGGAAGACGAGGGTCAGAGGGTTCTCACGGAGCTGCCGGTGCTCTGGCGCGCCTAGTGGCTGTGCTCACTGCTCACCTGCGCGAGCGTGCCCGGCAGGGCCTCAGAGGGCCGCACACCGGTTTGTGTGCCTGTGTGTCATGAGCCCACTGTGACCAGATGGCACTAGCTCTTGTGTCAGCTGCTGTGGCTACAGAGACTTCCTTGAGGGCTGCAGGGCTATGGAGAGTTTGCTGGCAGTTCTGTTGCTGACCTCTGGTGTCAGCTGTTTGGAAAGGTCTGGCCAAGGTGAGAGCACAGCTCTGGTGGAGTGCTGTGATGAGGGCAGAAGGGAACTGTTTAGAGGCTTCTGAAGGCACAAGGAAGTTCTCTAAGTAACGATGAGGTCAAGTGTAGTGATCGGTTCAATCTCAGAGACATGGCTCACGAGTTCCTGAATTTTTTTTTTTCCACTTTCAATCACAGGAAGACCTGACCGAGGGAGGTCAAACTGAACATGAGAAGCCCACAACCTTTATTGTCCTTCTCGTTAACCTGGCATATAGCTCGTGGTGTAGTAGCAGTCACTTGCAAAAATGGCTGTGGAGCATTAAGCACTGGCTAAAAATGTTTCCAAGATGGAGTAGCATGAGGTGTGTAGTGGTTTCAGCTCAGGTTCTGAACTGAACGAAACCCGTAGCAATGTTGTGTGGAGGGAAGCTTGCTTTCCATGGACATCTCGTCTGTATCAGGCAGTGTGCTGACCCGACACCCCCATCACATACGGCACCCCTGCGTACCTGTGAGGTGGGCAAGACCCTCCATTTTGTAAGTAAACAGGTGCATTTCAGGAGATGAGAGACTTTCCCAGTGCTACACAGCTAGTAAGTGGCAAGACTGTTTTACTTCCAAGTCTGGTTAATTCTAAAACCAGTGCTGGTAACCACTGCCAAGGTGGGATGGCGACAGCGGGAGCCTAGCGGCATGAAAGCCTGGGTCCCGTGGGGAACTCTAAAAGGGTTGCAAGTTCAATTCCTGGTTAGGGCACATGGCTGGGTTGAGGGTTCAGTCCCCAGTTGGGGCATGGGCAAGAGGCAACCAATTGATGTTTCTTGCACATCGTAGTTTCTCTCCTTCTCTCTCCCTTCCCCTCTCTCTAAAATCAATATGCATGTCCTCCAGTGAGGATTACAAAAAAGTACATGCCAACCCATGTTAGAGATGAAAAGTCTGTGGCACAAAAAGGCTAAATAAATAAAACGCCCAAGACCAAAGCCAGCATCCAGGCTTGGTTGTCTGCTATCAAATTTTATGCCCTTTTGCGTGCTTTTCTGAGTTGGGTATTTGATATCCGAATTGCAACAGCATCTCATTCTCTGAGACCAGGCTTCTCCTTTGTCAAATGTATATATTTAATACAAATAACTTACTGTTTCAGGATTCCACGTGCTTTATGAATAAAGCTCATTCTGTCTCACTGATTGAAATAACCCTTCAATGGAGAAGTAGATGAAGTGATGGTTGTTTTCTCCTCCACTTTCTAAATCTCATTGGAAAGGTGTTAGTTATGTCTCCAACATTCCCCATTTTTCTAATGAAAGGTCAGTGTCAGGCAGCACTTCTGAAGAAACTGCTGATTGAAACCAGAATTTCAATTTCAAAACGACAAAAGCTTGTATGTAAGAAAGGCCCAGTGACCAGCAAATGAGGGCTTTTCGCCCAAAAGGCAGTGGTTCTAAATGTACTTGTAATATTTGAGAGGTCCTTTAAAGACCCAGTTAGATTTTTACTCGGCTGTCTCGAGTTCTGCAATCAATAAATTGTGCTTTTCTTGTGAGTCTGTTAGGTGGGAGGCGGGAAGTGTCCTGAGGCATGTAAGAAGGGAGGCACCTTGCAGCCTAGCTGGGAGACGGGCGCCTGCAGTGTGATTCACAAGATAGGAGTGAATGCTGAGTGCCACCTGAGTGGAGCCAACACCCGGAAGTTCGGAGGACAAGCCTACCTCTCCATAGGGACGGGCAGGTCCACGTGCTGCTCAGATGATGCCTTCTCCATCACATAGACCCGCCGTCTCGGTTTCCCCGACCCAGGAATGACTTAACCCCTTTCTGCGAAGGCGAGCCTCAGCCTCATAACTGTACTCGCTGTCAGCCAGCGGCTCTGCCCTCCCAGGTGTAGGTAACTTTGCCTCAACTCCTAGGTCCACGTCCTATTGTAGTTGACAGCCCTTCCCGAGACGTCTGCCAACGCCTGGGTATTGGGAACGTCTCATCCTCTGTCCGCTGTCTCCATTCTGCACCGTGTTGGTCTAGACTGAAAACCTAACCTCTTTATCCATTTCCGTAGTGCTTCTACTCACCCAAATAATCTGTGAGTGCACCAGACATTTTTCTTTTAACATTTGGGAGCTGGTGATAAAAGCTTCATGTCACAAAGACTTAATGACTTCAAACGAATCATTATGCATCCCTATTTCTTAAAAAATGCTCATTAGCCACCAGTTGCAGGTAGACTCACTGCAAAGCAGGTTCTGAGATGATTTTCCTACAGTTTCCTGCCAAGGGGAAGGGGAAACCATAGTGCTGGGGGAGGGAAGGAAGCAGGACTGAGTGGAGGGAGAAGCTGGGCTGTGGTATCACCATCCCAGCAAGGCCTCCTCGGCTGCACAGGGCGCACCAAAGCTGGGACGGTCCTGCAAAGTTGTCCCAAGTGGGCTTGCGGGGCGGATCTGCATCCCCAGACACTGGCTGTAGAATCGCAGGAAGGGGAGCGAGCCCTGCAGAGAGGGCCATTCCCCGAGAGGGCTGCTGGCTGAGGGCCACGTGCCTGGGGAATGAGACCTCAGTCCTGAAGGGGGCATCTTGGGGTGCAGCCCAAAGTCCACTGCACCCCCCAGGCGTTCTCTTCCCCAGCACCATCCGGTTCTCTGGCATCTCTTGCTCCCTCTTTCTTAGGAGCAAAAGGAAATATTCCTGTGCTGGGCATCTTAGCCATTGTCCCCCTTCTTGGCTCCTGCTCGCCTGTGCCCTCAGGATCTCACCTTTCCGAAAAACTCTTCTCTGGTGTTTTTTTCTAAACACTCTGAGTGCGTGTGTGGCATCTGAGGTTTAACACGTTTATGCCCTAATTTCATTTGTTCCACTTCAGTAGCAGCAGAAGTATCAGTGGTAAATTGCTGTAACGAACAGAAGGTGGATTCAAGAATCTGGACTATTGGGTTCGCACCTGGCTGTTCTTACTCTGCGGTCTTAGACAAGTCCCTTTGCCCCTCCAAGTCTAGTGTATTCACCTGGAAAGCGGAGGAATAATTAGCGTGAGTATTAAACGGTGCACTATTTGATGCTAAGTGGGGACCCAATAAATGGCAGATGCCTCTCTTCTCACATCTCTTTGTTGACCCTTTCGATTGCCGTCCTTCAGCCCCTGACTTTTTGAGTTGGTGTCCAAGTGGCCCTGAAAATGCTGCTTCTGTTAGTTGTTTTTCTACACAAACTTGAAATCCTGCTTTTAAGCAAATGATCCTAAGAGGCCTCTTTGGTTATTGTCAACTGCAAACAGATGTCCAAGGTTGGGGAGTTAGGGGGTTGCACGGGGCACAAGCTCAAGGACTTCTTGGGCGACATGCGTGTTCAGAGTGCCAAGGTTTCTTCAGTATTCCTAGTGCCTCCTGCTTATCCTTCCTTGTTCATTTTTTAAGAAAAATTTTAGACCCATAAACAAAATATTATATGTCTTTGATTTCCTTTAAAACCACGCCTGATTTATAGTAAAACTGTACTTTTCCCAGCTGGGAGCAATAGGTATTATTTTGAAATAATTAGGCATATTTGTGATAAAATTATAATAATGAACACAGCTGTTTCTATATTATTTTGAAATAATAATCTGTTCTACAATCTGTTCAGTGCTGAGAACACCACCAGGTACTGCAGGTTCAGCAGGAAATCTTCTGTTTATTGCTCTATTTGTTGAGTTTCGACTCTAATAGTTTTTCATTTGTCAAGTCAGAAAACAGAAGTCAGCATGCCACCCGACCTTTTCAGTTTTCAGTGGAGAACTCTGTGGTATAAACAGTCACATCTGGGATCCCAGCTCATGGGACCTTAGGAAGAGACGGGCTCTCTTGCAGTGCAGTATGAAGGTGCTGGCAAAGATCAATCTAAACAAATGTTATTTAAGTTTCATAATAAGGTGAGACAGAGTCAGAAGTTGCAGCTGTTTTTCTTAAACCCCATTGTGACGAGGGGCACAAGCAGGCAAGTCACCCTTGTGCAACCTGAGTGTGGAAAGGAAACAGCCAGAGCATCCTGGGTGGCGCCAGGTTCGGAATAATAGGCGGAACCTTAGAAAGACTGGAAGAATCTGAGTCACAGTGGTACAATTCCATCTGAAAGAGAGGGTGTTTTCTGCCTTCCTGTGCCAGCGGAGGCCGAGCTGGTCTCTTCTCTGTAAGTGCACATGTTTGGTGTCCCTTTAGGTGTCCAGATTCCCTCTTCTTATAAAGACACCACCAGATTGGATTAGGGCCCACATTACAAGCCTCATTTAATCATAATCACCTCCTTTAAGGTCCTATCTCCAAACAGAGTCACACTCAATATATGAATTGGAGGGGGGGAGCAATTCAGCCCATAACAGATGTTTTCCTTTTCTGAGGCGCAAGTGCTTTCTAATGGCTTTCCTCCTGACCCCGAGGGCAGGTGCAAGTCCCTGGAAGGCACGTACATGTAACAAGACAAGGACCTCTAACTGTGGAACAGACGTGACCGAGGGAATGTCCTGAGCTGTGGTTAGCAAACTTATCTGCTTTGTGTCACCTGTGACTGATAGCAGGACAAGTCTGGCTCACTCTTGTGCCTAGATCCAGGCTCCGGGTGACACACAATTCCCACCTGGCAGCAGCATCTCGGTGCTGGCTAACTCTTTGTCAAAAGGATTTGAAAATCAAGTCATCAGTTGGTGCATATGAATAGCATATTTTGCTGATCAGAGATTGCCTCTAGTGCCTGAAAGAAGTTCATTTGATCCATTATTAGGTCAAGTGCAATATTAACAGAATGATAGAGAGAGAAAATGAAGACCAGAGAAAAAGTGAGGATGTCAATGCGTGAACATAATTGCTGTGGCTGGATCTATAGTTTGGTTTTGAGCTTCCAGGAAGCCAAGACAGAACAGGGAAACATGACACAATTGCTAATACTCATTATCAAGAATGTGGCCCTGGCTGGTGTGGCTCAGTGGGTTGAGTGCCAGCCTGCAAACTAAAGGGTCACCCGTTTGATTACCAGTCAGGGCACATGCCTGGGTTGCGGGCCAGCTCCCCAGTAGGGGGCGCATGAGAGGCAACCATAGATCGATGTTTCTCTCCCTCTCTCTCTCCTTCCCTTCCCCTCTAAAAATAAATAAATAAAATCTTCATAAAAGAAGGAATGTGAATGTGTTACCAGTTCCTCAAGGAAGACAGCTTCTCACATGACGTTTTTTATAGAGCATATTTATTGAAGTCACATTCTCAACGATGGTTTTGTAGGAAGTACAGATGTGACTTTCCTACAGGTGGCTTCTTGGCTGGTAAAAAGCTGTCCTATTATGAACTGAGCCACGTAGTTTTCTAACGGTCTAATTCTATTCACAGGTAAGACTCGGGCTACCCAGAGAATTTACAACCTGTTGATTTTAATTAGAATTAAATGTTTGCTTCTTGTTTTTAAAATTAAAAGCATGTGACCCTTGAAGAAGGGAGAAGAGCAAAGCTGAAGGCAGATTTTGATTTAAATTCTCTAAGGAATAGCCTTGACGGGTGTGGCTCAGTTGGTTAGGCATCATCCCGCAAAGCAAAAAGTCACCGGTTCAGTTCTCCATCAGGGCACATGCCTGAGTTGTGCATCTGGTCCCTGACTGGGGTGCATTCGAGAAACAACCGATTGAGGTTTGTCTCGGAGCAGACCGTGGTTATATGCTTCCTGCGTCTCCATGAAGCTGGAGCAGCTCCTTCAGCATCTTTGCTGGGAAAGAGCCTGACATTCAGTGGTCCTGGGCCAGGCCCCTGAGCTCCCATGTTCATATTTCTTTTAATTCATCAACACAAAGAATAAGGGTTTTTATGGCTTTCTATGTGTGCATACATAAAGATAACTCTCAAAAAGCTGCTTATTTTCCCTCACACACCAGGTAGACAGCAGTGCGGTGGTTATAAACATAGAGCTCAAACAGCCTAATTTTTTTTTTAAACAAGGAAACATTATGCTTCTCTGATTTTCTACTCAACTAGAACTGTTTAATGCAAATGAAGGCATGAATTAAGCATAAAAACAACCTAATTGCTAATCATCATATTTTAATAACCACTAATTAGAGCAAATTTTAAAGAGAACACAAGCACATCAAAAACTTTTCTCATGTATCCTTAACCTGTGTCCATCACTCATAAAGCAAACCCCACACATCCCCCCACACTCACGCGGAACCTATTTCTCAAATGCAAACACCTTTCCTAGGTTTGGACACAGGGGGAACATTCAACAGCTCCATCGGGTGACAAAGTTCGGAAGACCTGTGCTGTGCCGAGCCTTGTCCTTTTGATTATGTTTTGAAAAGGAGAACATGCCTGAACTAGTTTTCCTATGGCTCCAAATGCTCCCACCTTGGTGTGTGTGTTTCCTGCCATCTTCGCTCCCTCTGTCCTCGGGCAGAACTAAGTGAGGGAAAACCTGGATGGCCCAGCGTCAAACACTGTCTGGCTTGGATCAGAGAAGTGAAAAGCATTCCTGTTAGCTTAAACTTGTGAATTTTTTAAGTTAGCATTGCTATTTCCCTTAATTTACAAGGACTGATGGCAAAGAAATCATCCCACAGAATTAGGTATAAAAACTCCCTGGTTCCCAAACATACATTAACAATCCAAATTTTGCTGGAATGTAACAATATTCAAAAAACATTTCAGTGGAATGTGGGGAAGTTTACTTCCAAAGGAAGTCGCAATGCCGTAAAGCCCAGGCTGAAGCTACTTTGATGCTGGGCCTTTGGGATGTGGTTCCCGTTTTGTTCTTCTCGTCTCTATAGAAAATAATGAGGCGAGGCCTCAGTCACACCAGCTGCAGGTTGTTGGCCCCCTCAGGACTGAACCTACGGCAGGCAATCGCCACTTAAACCTAGGACCATGTCAGCAATACCAGATATTTTGTAAATCAAGGAAATGTTGGAGGACTCCGTGTGACAGAAGTTATTGCTAAGTATTGGAGATGAAGCAAATAAACTGTGATCTGATTTCCGGGTAAGGGTTCCTGGAAGAGTGGAAAAAAACAGCATAGGTTTGAATGTAGCGTTTGGTCTGGATGCTGTTGTGGGCCAGGCTGAATCTGACAGGTGGAGCAGTAGTGACTGAGCCAGCTGGTTACTTTACCGCCTTGTAATATTTGCAGGAGGCGCTCCTGGCTCTTAACAGTAATGCTCCCAGCCCTGCCCACTGGTTGGTAAGGCTCCTGCCTGTTGTTCCTGGCCGTGGGCTTTATCAACTAAGTCCTGTTCCTCAAAGTGTGGTCCCAGACCAGAAGCATCAGCATCACCTGAAAACCCATTAGAAAGGCAGAAGCTCAGGCCCACCCCTGACCTACCTAATCAGAACCTGCATTTTTAGTAGTTTCCCAGGGGACTGTTGGGACCATGGAGATTAGGAATTCACATCCAAGTTGTCCTCCCCAGTATGTCTGACTGCCCCACACTGTAGATTTCCAGGTGCCCCCATTCCATTCTGCTTCCAACTTTTTTCCCATCTTTATTGAGCTCTACTTGACATATAACATTGTGTGGGTTTAAGGTGTACAATGAGATGATTTGATATGGGTGTGCATTGTGAAATGATGCCACGATAAGGGTGGTTAACACAGCCATCACCTCACGTAGTTACCGTAACAGTGTGGAACACGTCACGAATCTGCATGTCATCCTTGTGCAGGGGCCATGCTAATCTTTTCTGTCCCAGCCCAGATTAGTGTGTGTGCTGCCGAAGCCAATACTTTGCTTCCAGTTTAAACCCATCTCCTGCTTCCTTCCAATTCTCTAAATGCCACATGAATTCTTCACTAGCCTTCACATTAATTTCCCCTCTGTCTCTTCTCCCCTTGGATGAAACAATAAGCTATAAGGAAGGGAAGGGAGAAGAGGGGAAGGGGGGAAGGAAGAGAAGGAAAAAGGAAGGAAGGTGGGAAGGAAGAAAAAGTGGGAGGTAGGCAAGGACGGAGGGAGCCCCGCGTCACAGTTGTGCCCTAGCAGTGTCCGAACGCACACGGCCACACCCCGTCCGTTATCTCCACTCTAAAATGAAGCGGTCTACTTTCACAGTGTTGAAAAGGTGTCAAATTTGTGTAATAATTTGGAGGACAATTTGGCAATGTCTATTCAAATTTTTTAAATGAACACTGCCTTTGATCCAGCGATTTGAGGATTTACCCCACAGAAATACTTGCGTAAATGCACAAACGTGTATGTCGAAGCTAACTGTTGTAAGACTGTCTTAATAGCAAAAAGCTATAAATAGCCTAAAGGTATCAATAATAAGAGTTGTTTTGAAAAGTCAGCGTGTGTCTCTGCGATGCAGTACTATCCTGGCATTAAAAAGAACGGAGGAAGGTCTGTGTGTGCTTGGGTGATGAGCTTGGGTGATGAGCTCTGGAGATGGCATAGCTCGCTGAGAAAAGGAAGGTGCCAAACAGTGGGCGTGAGGTGGTCCCATTTGTGTCCTTTGTAGCGTGTGTGTGCATGTGTGTGTTTATGAAACATAGTTAATAACTGACTATACTCCCATCCGATAGAATACTCCATAGTCAGGACACACATAAGTTTGGCGGCATTTCGAATGATTGGGGACATTTCTGTAACGTACTGCTAAGTTAAAAAACAGCAGGACATGGTGTCATGGCTTTTCTCTCCCACTTTTCTTGAGCATTTTCCAATGTTATCAAATTTTCCAAAAAATTCTAATTTCTCTATAACATAACTCTTGGGCTCTTGGGTTGTTTGCCATTCTTTCAACTCATATGTGATGTTGACAGAAACCTTTTTTAACCTAATCTTGTTTTCAAATTTTAGACCCTTTTCTAAGATAAATGTCTTATAATTACTGCCTCTTAGGATACGACTCTTGATATTTATTGGCAAATTAGTTTCCAAATCCGTGAAGATTTCTCAGGCAATGTCTTCAATTTTTGTTATTGTGATTGGTTATTAAAAGTCATAATTTATTCAACAAACTTTAAATTTGAAATGAAACAGGTCTTAATGCCTATTGTGCACCAAGCTCCCTTAAAGGCACTAGGCACACCATCACAAACGAAACATGCTTCCCGTGTTGCTACTCGAAGTGTGGTCCCAGGCCAGCCACTCAGGCCCATAATTACGCCGTGGCGGGCTCCCATGGAACCGCGGAACACAGTGTGCCCCCAGCATGGTTGTGGTAACCCACCGAGAAAGGGACTAGATGCTCCCACTTCACTTTGTCTCTTCCTCCCCTGCATTCTTGCTAAAGAGTGGTGTTGACTTGGTAATGGGAAGATCTCTTCTTACTCCAATCAGAGTTCAAGTATTAAGTGCACATGCCTATAACAAGGAAGTGGACAAGAAACCCACTTTGTGTGTCAAGGTCTAGTGCCTTGAAATATTCACATATTTCACACGCTTAGAAGGCAATAAGCTTCCTTCAAAGTTACATACATTCATCCTAAAGCTATAGCCAAACCTGACCTTCGAACCCCCCATTTCTCCCGGGCTGCTTAGAGTAGATGATTATCTAGCCTTCAAAGCACTTGCCCAAACTTCCAAAAAAAATCCCCAAGGAGAGGAAACAACCCAGCCTCCACAAATAGCACTTTTCAATTCTCTTAATATTTCTTAGGTCAAAGAATTATAAACTAAAACATTCTAATTAGGTTGACTAAAAGAAATTGCCATTATTTTACTCTTTTTACCCTGTAAAAGTAGCAATTTTATATGGTTCATCTAAAACCTTCAACTGAATTCTTCCTGTTTCTTTGCAAGCATATCCCCAAACTACCCATGTATTAGACCTAATCAAAACTTTATGTCATGCCAAATGATTCCTGCAATATCTGTTCCAGGTACAAAGAAAAGAGAAAAATTATTAAGACAGGTTTTTGCTTGGTTGTCACTTCCCAGTCAGATCATCAGGAAGACAAAATCAGAATTCAGTAGTTCCCAGTTTGGAGGGAAAGAGGTTCCCTGTGAGACTCCTAGTTAACGCAGTAACAGGTCAAGGGCAAACACAGCCATGCAGACCCAGACCAAACACACTTCATATCTCCACCCAGACGAGGCTGGTGTCCTCCTCTGAAGACAAACATAGCGCTGACAATGTGCTGTGCACCCCAGGTTATTATCAATACAAATCTGTGCACCGGGGATCCGGGGAGAAGAAAAGAAGAAGGTGGGGGGCGGGGAGGGGAGAGCTTGAGCTTCAGCCTGGAATTGATGGGGTTCTCTTTTCTATTATTCTTATCCTATTTAAACTCACTTTGTAAAAAAAAAAGTGCATTTAGTAATTCGGTAGAGGGTTCTGGTGTGGGAAGTGATGCCTCTGTGCTTGGAAAGCTGGCCTGATTTCATAAAAGCATCTGAATTCTCTGTCAAAAGCTAGTTCATAGCTTTTTGCTTTTTAGAGTGTTGCTATTCACAACATAACCCACGGCTCAAGCCAGTGTTTCCAACTCTAAAGTGCATGTGGGTCACTTGGGGTGCTGCTGAAAGCAGGCTCGGGGGCGGGGTCTGCGAGTCTGCGTTTCTAACCAGCACTCGGGGGCCGTGACTCTGCAGGGCCAGGATCTCCCTGGGGGCCGAGGTTTTCATAGAACATCCTTCCGGTGGCCTTGGTTGGTTTTTTCTAAGTCAACAGCCTGATCCTGCAGGACAAGATGCTCCATCCAGCTCCTTTTCAGTGAACTTGCTCTCTCCTCGTTTGTCTCTTTCTGCGTGTTAAATGGGGCTAACAGGCCTATGATGAGAGCCCACTAGAGGACAGAATCTTAGACCTCCTGGCAGGAGGGAACTTTGGAGATTGTCTGATCCAACCCTTTGCCCTCCGGCCTCCCCCCACTGGGGCATTCATGCCTGAGAGCCTACCCAAGGGCCTGCAGTTCTCCCTCTACGCTCTGGGTCCTGGGAAAGCTCTGCAGGATAAGGGCCTCTGACAGATACGGTCAAGGTAAGTGGAAGTAGCTCACAGACCCATTGCTCAAAACCACTTGGCACACCTCACCATGATGAGAGATTTTCTCCTTTGGCTTCTGGACAAAAGACGATTAAGAAACCCGGTGTTTCCCCCTGAAAGGCTTTAGGGAGCTCCCTCCTGTCCTGCCCTGCCCTCTCCCCATAGCAGGTGAAAACACAGCTCAGTCTTGATTTGTCCCCACTTGTTAAGAGGACGTGTCAGCTTCAATAGTTGTTTTGCAAATTCACTTCAGTCCTTTAATTCAGTTCGCCAGAGAATTCAGTGTTGATTCCCCAGCATCATCCGCTTTTCCTAAGGCCCGCAGCACACTGGCCTTCCTGGTCTCCCTGTCTCTCTGTCTCCGCCCTCCCTTTCTCCTTCCCTCCCACTCTGGAATGCTCGTCACATTCTGGGGAAGTGTGCTGTGACAAACCCATCTGCAGTGATCAAAGGAAAGGCATAATAAGGGTGATGTGTGAACATGGTTGAGAGATGTGATGAAAATAGTCATTTTTCCTTGTGGAGAAACATTTTAATTTGGACATAAAATGTTATAAATCAGATGTAACAATACCTCAGGGGTCAGGATCAAAAGGAGTGTCCTCATTTAATGAATCTGCTCTCTTTTGTCCTTTGTAATTGCTGTAGCTCCATTTCTTTTTAAATGTATTTTTAGAGAGAGGAGAAGGGAGGGAGAAAGAGAGGGAGAGAAACGTTGACGTGTGAGAGAAACATGGATCAGTTGCCTCACACTTGCCCCAACGGGGGACCGGCCCGCAACCCAGGCCTGTGCCCTGACCGGGAATCTGACCGAGAATCTGACCGAGAATGGAGTCTGTGACCTTTCATTTTGGGGAGGACACTCAACTCACCGAGCCATGCTGGTCAGGGTTGTAGCACCGTTTTCAAAGTCCAGCAGGTTCTCTTGTCATTGAGGGCCTCTAGCCAATAAGTCTCACACCACGTGTGGGTGACCATAAGATTTATTGTCCAGACGATACTTCAGAGAGTGGAAAGGGCGACACTGATGATAGGTTCCTGTGTCCGCCATGCACTGAGACTGTCTCAGTTCAGCCAAGGCAAAGCTGTTCTAATCACGGGCAGTTGGTAATAGGGGACCCAGTGACCCTCTGACACTGAAAGGTGAATACTGTTTAAGAAAAATTGCACCGTACAGAAGTGAAACAGGCAAGGAAGACTGCATTCAAGATTGCTGCAATGGGGGAGAGAGAGGGAACTCAGCTCTGAATATACCAGGGGTGGCGGCTGGGGATTTATAGCCACAGGGCAGCATGACGGGGTCAGTGGATGGAAAAATGACTAAGAGGAACTTGCTTAGGCTGAAGGGTGGGGGATTCTTACTAAGCTGGACTCTATAGGTGTTCGCTTGCAACATCAGGAGCTTCCTGAGTGAAATCTGAAACTGGACCCTGTACACAGAGGGCAAAGAGAGACCAAAGAAGGAGGCAGACCACTCAAGGTTGGTAGGTGGCAGTTTTGATGAGTGAGGAACTTACGAGGTTCATCTTAGTCGGCCACAAGGAGGAGAGTTTTCCACACCCACCTGCCAAGACTTAAAAGTTTCTGTAGAGGCCTTAACTGCATTCAGTTATGTACACCATCCAGATGATTACGACGACACCTTTCTCTCTCAATAGCGAGCCCTTGAAAATGGGTCGCATTGTGGGAACATTGGAGGAGAGTACATGTCAAGCACGGCAGTGGGGGTGAGGAGCCTCTGGTTGCCTGAGTCCAGTTCTTAGGTCAACCGATGGTCACGTCCTCCAGATTATCTCCTCCAAGGAATGCAGGGGGGATGAGGACTATGTGATACGAGGACTCGGGGGCACCTAATATTCATTCAAGGAGGGAGTCATTGTGGAAGCTCACCAAATGAAAGGCGACTTTTAAAGTTCATTCTTCTCCAAGGGAACCCATAGTTTCCCAACCATAAAAACGTATCCTGCCCTGACCGGTGCGGCTCAGTTGGTTGGGCCTTGTCCCTCAGAGCAAAGGGTTGCTGGTTCGATTCCCAGTGGGGGCACATGCCTGGGTTGCAGGTCGGGGTGCATACGAGAGGCAACCAATCCATGTTTCTCTCCCTCTCTTTCTCCTTCCCTTCCCCTCTCTCTAAAAATAAACAAATAAAGTCTTTTAAAAAGTAGGCACGACACTTAAAAAAAACAACTCATCCTTGCTCTGAGAAATCCTTCCAAATATATTTATACTCTAATTTCCTTTTGTGATTTCATTTTCTTTGTGAATCAAATTATTCGTGTTACATTTGATTAGAAAATCTATTACATCTTCTGATCTTTGCTTCTACTCAGCAAAACTGGGATGAAACTGACCTTTGAAAAATGTGGTTTGAATTGATGGAGGGAAGCACAGTGGTCTGCACGTCACAGTGCTCTGCTTAGTGGAGCTTAGAGAACAGGAGGGAAAGCCAGGGGACCTTTTTATTTCATATTTATTTCAAACGCACGTCCACCCCGGGGGAGGCCCCGTGTAGGCTCCGCAGTCCGTGTAGCCCACTGCTCACCATGGGCAAGTCCCTTCCCCATTTTGGAATCAGTCTCCTTCTCGATAAAATGAAGATGTTTGATTAGGTAAATTCCTTGCTACTTTTCAAAAACTCCGTAATTCTGACTTTCAAATCATCTATCTCTCTCTGGATTGTATTTTCCTATTATAAAACTCCATTTTGAAGCCAGTACAAAGGATCAAATATGAATGATGGTAAATCAATCCGAAAATAATGGCTTGATGTAGGACCTGTGTCTGAAAAGCTCAGTTTTCCATACGTGCTTGTATTTTGTAGTTTAAGGAATACAAATCCCAGATGTGTGCAAAGAATGTTCACGACAGCCTTTTTAACAAAAGTGATGTGGGGTTAGTGAGGGACAGAAACAACCTGAGATGTACTTTAGGAAGAGAAGCAGCAATGGAATAAAACACAGTGAAAATCAGCGGGCTACAGAAACAAAGGGAAGATATATCAGTTATTTTAGGTAGGTCATACTTTACTTAAGAGTCTGCTAGCTTGGCTCTCAACTGTTCATTATCTAGACGTGCGTGGGCCTCCATTGTACGTTAGCCCCATCCCCACCACGGTGGAGGCAGGACTGGCTTCCTCTGCCTCAGGGTTCATCAGAAAGATGGGGGAGCTGCCCCACCTTTCAGACAGGGCCTGGGGTCAGACAGGGGCCTCCACCAAATCCCCAGAAATGGCTTCTCTACCTCCACCCCTCTCTAGGGGTCTAAACCCTTTGCTCTCAGCCCTGCTCTCTTCCATTTCCCTGCCTTTTTCTCTCCGTAGCATTGACAAGAATCTGAAATTACCTTGTTTGTTTGTTTACCTGGTGAACATATGTCATCCTCCCACTAACACATGAGTTCTGCGAGGTCAGAGGCATGTGGCTGCCTCCCCCACACTTGGCATAGACTGAGTACTTACTAAGAATGTGCTGAGTGAGTGACTTGGGTGCTGTGTTGTGCCAGGATTGTGCTGGATGCAGAAGTGACTAAGAAAGGTCGTGTGTCCCCAGTGGGCTCTGAGTTGAGTGGTGGAGCAGAACAGCAAAACAAAGGTCCTTTGCTTTCAGTTGTGCACTCTAAGTGGTTAGTTAATCTGGAAACAAAAATACCTATACAGCCATTACTGGGGAATTTTACCGGGCAGAGAAATGGTTTGCAAGGTAAATCAGCTCCCAGGCAAGGGGGAGATGCTTTTCCTGTTAGTTCTTCTAAAGTGGTAGGAATAAGGGAGCTTTTGAACTTGATGACCCATCAGAACTGGTGGAAACTCATTCCCTCTCCATCTCCCTGAAGAGAAATTGCCTGTTGTTTTTCCAGGAGGGGGAAACGTGCTAAACATTTTCCGCTGTTAAGCAAAAACACTGTTTAGAGCAGGAGGCTCGAAGCCCCTTCTCTGCTGCTTGCTGCCTTATTTAACTCCGGTGGCAGACAGTGGTGTCTGCTGAGCAGAGCTGTCCCGGCTGCTCGTTGCCGCTGAGGAACTGAGGGCCCCAGGAGTCACCTTCTCCAGGCCTGCGACATGCAGCCCCACAGCTGCAGCCCCGGCTGTGCACGGGTGAAAGAAGGTGGCAGGAATGCAGTCCCTTCCACATAGGATTTTTTAAAAAATAAGTTATGTTTCTTCCCACTCAGAAATAGAAGAGGTCATTTTTATCCAAAGATGATAGCACAGGCCCCATAAAGCCAGTCGACTTGAAATAAGGATGAAAATATCCTATGAAATACTGAAAACTACACTCGATTGGAGCTTTATCTCAAAACACAACTAAACATCATAAAAGTGATGTTATATTTTGCAAAAGTACGTTGTAATTTCACTGTGTGCTAATTCTTAGAATAAGCACTAGGAATGCATATATTTTGAAGATAAAATTACATGACATTACTATATTTCCCTTTTATTTGGCTTCCAAGGTATCCATTCCTTTGTCCAACAAGTATTTATTGTGTACTTGCTATGTGCCAGGCACTGTTGCAGGCAGTGGAGAAAAAAAGGTGAAAATAATCCCCACCCTATGGACCCTATATTCCAGTGGGGTGATTGACACATCATAAAATACATGGGGAAAGCAGAGTATGCTAGGAATAACAAGTGCTAAGAAGAAAATATGGGATGGTGGATAGGCGGTACAGAATGGGGGCAAAGGTTACCCCCTAGTTGTGAAGAGGGTGGACAGGATAGGTCTCTCTGAAAAGATGACCCAGGGCAGAGACTTGGAGGAGTGGGGGGATGAGACATATGCACATCTGGAGAAAGAGCATTCTCGTCAGAGGGAATAGCAAGTGCCGAAGCCCTGGGGTGGATGTGCCTGGTGTGTTTGAAGAAGATGAAGTGGCTGAGTGTAGCTGGAATGGCGGGAGGGAAGAGATGTGTTGGGCGAAGTATAGTGGGAAGATCATTCAGAATACTGTAGACCAGTGGAGGGACCTTGCTTTCACTCTGAGTGAGATGGGGAAGCCAATAGGAGCTACAGAGAGGGCTTGGCGCAGAGGAGCGAAGGGACGTGGCTCACCGTGGTTACTGAGTTGACAGCAGACTGCGTGAGAGTGAGGGTGGAAGCAGGAGACCAACCGAGAGGCTATGGCAGCAATCAGGTAAGAGAGCACGGTCACCTGGGCCAGGTGGTGGTGGTGGGAATGGGGAGAAGTGTTAGGATCCTGGATACATTTTGAAAATGGAGCTGACAGCGTTTACTCAGTAGTCTGATTATCAGACACTGGGCTACTGGCAAATGAGATCAGAAGGGAATCGAGAGTGACTCAAAAGGTTTGGGCCTGAGCAATTTGGAAGGCAGGCACTGATGTGAACAGAAATGGGGAAAGCAGCAGCGTAAGGGTATTTTGGAGGGAAGATCAGAAATTCACTTGGGCATGATGACTGGAAGACAGTCAAGCGGAGCTATCACATAGGTAGAATGCCCAGGGCATTCTGTCCCTGAGCCCCTGGAAACTTCTTCCCAAGCTGCTGCTTTCCCTGAGACGACGCCTTTTTTCTTACAGTACGGTAGGAACAAACTGTAGGGAAGAGTTGTGAACTAGGCATCTGAAAGCAACAAGATAACACTGTTACTACCAGGGCAAGGCAAGGGACACTCTTCTTGATCTGTAATGTGGGGTTCTCTAGTCATGCTC
Source organism: Desmodus rotundus (assembly GCF_022682495.2). Lineage (NCBI taxonomy): Eukaryota > Metazoa > Chordata > Mammalia > Chiroptera > Phyllostomidae > Desmodus > Desmodus rotundus. Next base: position 107,287,783 of record NC_071394.1, on the reverse strand, counting down.
CCAGAAGGCTCTACTCCTGCCTTCCCGGCTAGCACAAAAAAGGAGGGATGGCCAGAGGGTGGGTGTTGGTAACTCCCACAGGCTGGGGCAACACAAATTGAAGGTCATTCTGCAAAATAACTTGCTTCAGACCTTTGAAAGTGTCAAGGTCAGTGAAGGAGCCTAGAGAGACATGACAAATAAATGTAACCCAGGATTATTTTGGCCTGGATCCTTTTGCTATAAGAGGCATTACTGGCCAATTGGGGAAACACGAATGTATTAGAGAATTAGAAGATGGTAACGTGTCAGTGTTAGTTTCCTGATTTTGACGGCTGTTTTGTGATTATGTAAGACAGTGTCTTTATTTGCAGAAAATACAAAGTATGGGGGGAAAGGGGCATCAGGGCCACTTATTCTCAAAAGGCTCAGAGAAAAAAGAGTTCTTTGTGCTATAACTGTAACTCTTCTGTAAGTGTGAGGTTGTTTCAAAGTTACAATAATATTTAACACGTGAGGGCATTTTCTATGGCATCCTTATAGACCTAAGCAGGCACAGTCCTCTTCTTTAGAGCTCTGAGAGGGACAGAGACCACACAGAACGCTCAATAATTGGTGGGCAAATAACTGGATGTGATAAAAGGTATTGTTTGCAAATAAAATGTACACTTGAGAAGAAGTCAGTAAAGGAATTCGGAGGATGAGAGACTGAGTTTGGAGGAAGTAGGCAGCAGGGAGAGAAACTGCTCTCTTGTGGCTTAATGGAGTTTTCAGCTGCGGAGTCAGCCCCACACAACTGGGGATTCGCTCCAGGCAGCTGGAGCTTCTTCAGAACCCTGGGAGGCTTCTCCAAGGCCTGTGTTCCCCATCGGCCTGGGCAGGACGTGACCCAGCCCCGAGGGCGCTGGCCTGCAAATGAAGCATCTGGACTAAGCCGTTCTGGGATCCCTGAAACACTTGGAAGACTTTTGCATAAGAGGATCAAATTTCTTAAGGATATGGAGCCTAGGAAGAAATAGATGAAAAGGAAAGAAAATATAAGTTCTCTTCATTTGAAGTTGTAAGTTCTTTTTTTATGTGAGACACCCACCTAACTGAAGAGGTAGTTCCTGCCCCTTTCCCGTCCTTCGTCCCCTCCCTCCCTTTGAAAGCGCAAACTTGGAGCCCTTTTTTAATTTGAACGGCACAGGGAGCATTCCCTCTCTTCTCAAATCTTAGGCAACAGCAAGAGAGTCCCGTTAAATAGAACTTTCTATTTTATGATTCCTAAAATACTCGTTGCAGAATTATTACAGCGTGTTTGCAAGTGCCAGAATAAATTTACACTGCAATATTACAATGCGAGAACACTATCACTTCTCCTCTGGCTTCAGATGCATCTGTTTATAGCATGCCTATTTTCTTCATTGACCCATAACTTACTTCGAATAAATAAATTTAAAAACAATAATTTTTAATCCATATTCTTGTTACAGATTTCTGTCAATTACACTGTGGTCTGATAACTACATTTCGTAGAAAACCAAGTGGTTGAAACATGTTGAGACTTGCACTGGCGTCTGGTATGTGGTCAGTTTTTGTAAATGTTACAAGAGAATCTGGGAACAATGTGGATTCTCTAATCGTCAGGGAGGGAGAGTGTCCCATATATACCTATGAAGTTTAGCTTTTTAAGTATATTCGGGTTTTCTAAATTACTACTAATTTTTCAAGTGTTCACTTACCAACAACCGAGCAAGGAGTATTGAAATCCTGCGCTATGAAGACATATCTGAGAGTTTCTGCCTCCAGCGCTTTGCGTGTTTTGATTCTACTTTATTAGATGCATGCTCGTTTTAAGTTTTAATTTCTTCCCGGTAAATTGAACTGTTTTCATTACCTGGTGGCATTCCTTCTCTTAATAACACTTTTTCCTTAAAGTCTATTTTGTCTCAGATCAATACAGCCACCCCCAGATTTCTTTTGTTTGTTATTTGCCTGGCACACCTTTTGTCTGAGTGTTTACGCTCAGTCGCGCAGTGCCCTATGTTTTAAGTGTGTCTCTTGTAAACAAAATTTTGCTGGATTCTGTTTTTAATCAGTGAGTTTATGTACCTTCCTTTACTGATGATGCACGATGGAGGGTGTTCAGGTCATGAATAAAGTAACTCTCACAGGAGTGGCTGGTCAGCCTTCACAGGGCACCCAACCAACAGTGGTACTCAAGGTTCTGCTGCCCAGCGCGGACAGCACAGAAGAGAAGCACCTCTCAGAGAAAGGGCCTGACAGTCACGTGTCTCATCTGGGGCTGTCCCCCGTCTCCTGGCACCCACAGTGTGGCATCTGGAGAGATCTGTAGAGAGAACTGTTCTGTTTTTGCCCAGCAGATTCACCGCCAGCCATTGGAAATGCTAGGCATGGAGAGGAGTACCGAATCCATCCTTAATAAGGATTCCTGATGTCTGTTAGCACCCAAAGATCGTTAACACAGCAGTATTAAGGGAAAATACATTGCACCATTCTATTCCTGCAGTGGCTCATACATATTTGATGTGCAGGGATTTCTTATGTTCTATAAAATCATTTGCAAGTTTTTTTTTTAAACTGTGCCTGAAGAATAATCTATATGTTCTCTTAATGCTTTCCGCTAAACTAGGTTTTCTTGATTATTTCTACAAAAGGACATTATCATTTTACTCCCACTGTGCCACTGGCTTTCCTGTGTCATTTGTTTCTCAAATTCAGTCAGAGGAGGTAAAAACATTTAAAGTAGTTTCTTAACCAGAGGTGGAACTAAAAAATTGCTCGATGCTTCCAGTTAAACCAAAATGGGATAACTGTGCAATTCGCCTCTGGGAAGGCAGCAGCGATGTGGTAGTAAAACAAAGGCTATTAAGAGCCTGAGTGTGTCCGTGTGTGTAATCTCCACTTAAATGTGAAAATTTAAGGCTCCGAGGTGTTAACTGGACCCAGGTCACACAGCCAGTGAAGGGTTGAGACATGACTCAACTTTGGTCTCTCTGATCCATCGAGTCCTGGCGGGAACCTACACACCCCAGCTCCACCGCATAAAAGCTATGTGGCAACGGGCAAGCTATTTTTTGTTTTTTGTTTTTATTTTCCAATGTTATTGGGAAATATTTGCCATGCATCACTGTATACGTTTAAGGTATACAGCTTGATGGTTTGATTTACATATCTTGTGAAACGATTATCACAATAGGGCTACTTAACATCCATCATCTCATGTAGATACAATAAAAAGAAAAAATTCTCCTTGTGATAAGAAATCTTGGAATCTGCTGTCTTTTTTTTTTTTAAGATTTTATTTATTTATTTTTAGAGAGAGGGGAAGAGAGGGGAAAAGAGAGGGAGAGAAAAATCAATGTGAGAGAGACACATCAATTGGTTGCCTTTTGCACTTCCCTAATTGGGGAACCTGCCTGCAACCCAGGCACGTGCCCTGACTGGGAATCAAACCGGCAACCTTTCGGTTTGCAGGCCGGCACCCAAATCCACTGAGCCACGCCAGCCAGGGCAGAATCTACTGTCTTAACAACTTTACTTTTTAGGCTCACTTTCCAGATTGTTTATTTGAAAAATATCCTCAGATGATGGCAGTTATGGTTTGTAAACATTGTCTTTCACTTTTTTAATTCAAATTTTTATTTTTTTCAATTACAGTTGACATTCAATAATATGTTAGTTTCAGGTGTACAGCACTGTGGTTTGGGCAAATTATTTAACACCCTCTTATATCTCAGTTTCCTCAGCTGTAAAATAGGAGTAGCAATATCTATCCACAGGGTTTTATGAGAATTTAATGGGCTAATGAGAGGAGACGCCCAGAACAGAGCCCGGCACATAGAGAAAGCTCAAAACCTCTTAGTTATCATGGCTTCAGGGGATGTTGGGCTTCTTTGCCGCCAATGGGTGATATTACTTGTCAAATTTGAAGGTTTCTTTAATCTTTTGTTAATCTGGTTCTCATTCTCTTCTTTATGCACACTGCTCACCTGCCAAACGGACTCTCTGGTTCCCCAGGGCCCCCCCCCCCATTGGCTGCCCCTGGCTTCCCTCCAGCTGCCGTGGCCCAGATGAGAGGGTGCCTCCTCCTCCTCCATAGGCCATTCTCTGATTTTCCCAGCTGTAAACTTTCATAGCACTTTATGCTTTTCTTGTGATACTCAGTGGCTGTCTGAGTCATTCCGCCGTTCTATAAATATTTCCTGAGCACCTTCTGTGTGCCTGGCCCTGTTCTAGTCACTGGGCCCCTCCCTCACAGAGCTGGTGCCCTCATTAGAGGAGCAGGAGAGAGAAACAAACACCCACAAAAGGAGGGGGCGGGGGGGCCAGTAGGAGGAGAAGGAAGAGGAAAAGGAAAACACCAGAGTGGTGCAGGTGACTAGGGATGGGAGGCATCCTGTGATCAGTCCTGATAATCTCTTGGCAGGAGGTGGGAGACCTATGCAAGCCACATTGTGTGGGGCCCTGGGCCTTGCTCTCTCCAGCGCTCAAAGTTCCAATTCCCCAGGTTTGAGTTGAGTCTGAGTTTAAGCTCCATCACTAACTAGCTGTGTGAGTTTTTAAAAGTCAACCTACTTATCTCATCTGCAAAACTGAGATAAATGTTCAACAAATTGCCTAGTTCACAAGGATCGTTTTGAGATAATGAACACGAAAGCATTTTGAAAACTCTAAAGTACCATGAAATGCTAGTTAAAATTTAAAATGCGTATCGCTTGTGTTATAATTACTAGCCTCTCAACTAGCGTGGGACCAGTTACCTCTTTTTATCTGCCACGATGCCTAAGCTAGATCCCGTATTCTAGAGATTACAAGGTTGAATAGTACTGCACAATGAAAGCTTGTAAAAGGTGTGAAAGAGTCTGTGATTAGTGCCCTCGATATTATTGTCAACATTCTCAACATTACTGTGCAGTTGTAATGCTTTAAAAATTCTGGAAAAAAAAACCCCAAAATCTAATCTTCCTTTTCACCAAATCCACTGAACTGAAGAATAAAGAAGCATTGTTTTCAAGGTTAAAGTCATACAAATACTTCTACTTTTGGCCTAATCATTCCGTTCTTACATAATTTTTTTATCTTTTCATCAAGCTCAACATACATACAGAAAAGTGCAGAAATCTCAAGTACAAATATGAGTTTCCAGAGAGTGCACATGTAATCAGCCGCCCTCCTGGAAATGACAACAGAAAATATTCCCCTGAAGGGAAAAGCTGTATTTCTAAAGACACTCACAGCGTGGCGGTGAAAAGCTAAATGTCTGGTGGAGGAATGACCAGGAAAATGTGACACACACATGTTGAGCCGTATATCAGAATTCATAAAACTCAGATGCCCTTGAGTCGGGCGGGTGAGGAATATGAGAAGCAGCCAAGCGCAAGATGATAAGAAATGAGCGAGCTGAGCCAAGGGCATAAAAGAGTGAAGAGCGCAGAGTGCGGGCCCCGCCCGGAGACTTTTACATGAAAGCGTTGAAAAGCAATAGTGTGCTAGAAAGCGTTTCTGTTTTCCTCGCCGGTCCTCCTGATGACTGGAATTACTTACAGGATGATATCCTTTCAACTGCTGAACATATCCTCTCTAAACTGGGTTTAAAGGGGTTTCTAAATTGTATTTCCTATTTAAATACACCATAGAAACTTGAGCTTTGCTTATAAAATTAAAATGAAGCGAGTAATGTTGCAAAAAACCAGAAACAACAACAACAAAAAACAATAGTAAGCCAGAAGAAAAGCAAACACAATGCCCACCAAACAAAATGTGTCAGGGCCAAGTTTTGCCCACAGGCCTTCAGTCCGTGACCCTAGCTAAGAGAGAGAGGGGGTGAGAGCCAAAGTGTGCACGCTAGGTGTGGCGATAGGGTTCTGACGGTGCGCAGAGCGTGGCTGCTCACAGACAAGGACTTCAGGCAAATACAGGGCTCGGTGGGAATTAACCAAATTACCTTACCCCTTAAACCGCAGTTTCTTCTTCTGTAAAATAGGGATTTAAAAAAACCCAAACCTTCAAAGAGCTGTTGTGAAGGTTAAGTGCCTAGAAAAGTACCTGTAGTTAATATACCAATGTTTCCCTCCCGTCATTTAATTCTCGTTCTTACTATTTCTGATTTCCTATTCCACCATCCTTTCCCCCCATTTCCCAGCTCCGGCGCTCTAGCTTTCTCATGCTGCTCTGACATGTTTCAGCCTGCGGGCCCCCGTTCTCCCTCCCCCCCACCTCCCTGGTACTGGGCCTCACTTCATGCCGGTCCTTGCCCCTCACCTGTCTCCATCTCTCACCCTGCTTTATCCTGCATTGCACTTAGCACTGCCTGACATCCTATTATGCACATATTTTCAAATCCATCTGTTTATTCTCTACCTTGGAAGACAAGCTCCATGAAGGTAGGAGCTCACTTGCTTACAGTATTCCAGTGCCTAAAGGGTCCCGGCACATAACAAACATTCAAGATACATTGTTGAATGTTCAAACCAGAGACATCTCATGTTATTTTCCCCTCTTTTTTTCTCTAAGTCCCAGGGCTACAATGTGATTTGTGTCATTAATAATTTAAAAATACATTTCTTGCAGGTGCTCTCCATGGGCACCTTGTTTATCTTTCCTACCTTCTCCGGCAGGTCGGCCGTGCAGAAACTGGGAGCGCAAGTATTTGAGGAGGTCTATAATTACCTCAAGAAAGCAAGGCAGCAGAAAGCCAGTGAAGCGGAGATCAGAGCATCTCTAGAAAAAGTGGTGCCTCGTGCCAGTGACTGTTTTGAAGTCGACCAGCTCCTCTGCTTTGAGGAGCAGTTGCTGATCACAGTGGGAGAAGGGCCCACACTTCAGAGCCAAAACAGGCAAATGTCAAAAGCAAGCACGTTCAAGGGGACAAATTTCTGTGAAAATCCATTCAGCACCTAAACTGAACTGTATCATGGGAGGTGAGTACATAGGCGGAGCTACCACCTTTACTTGTAATTCCCTCTCCAAAGGAGCTGGAGAGCAGCAGACACACAGGTCTGACTGCGCTCAGTGTCTCGTGGGCCCGTCCGTATGGTTGGGTTTCCACTCTGTGATACGCGTATGGACCGGGTTTGGCTTCCAGAACAGCATCCCTGAAAGTGTACCCTCCAGGATTCTCCTGGGGCCGGGCCACCAAGGATGGCTGTTTGCCCCTTCCTCTCGGAGGACAGACTTGGCGCCTCTGCCTTGGGTCTCTGTGGGCTGTGGCCAGCCTGCCCTCTAAGGCTGTTGGACACTGGCCTCTGACATGCTGAGCTGCTGCCCAGGAGTCAGACACACCTGGCTCAGGTGACCTGTTTTTGGTCCACTTTTGTCCTTCCATCTCTAACATGCAAGAAGTGCCTATGTACATAGACCTGTAAAAATTCCAAAAAGTTATTCTCCTGTGATTTATTCTTTAGACTCATGCATGGAGTAGTGAAGACTCAAGACTCTTATGCTTAATAAATAGATTATCTGTAGTTACAAATAAATCACCTGTTTTAGCTTTTCTTTATCTAGAAGTATCTTGTTGAATGTTACATAGCCATCTAACAGTAATTATTACTTAGAGCAACTAACATTTGGTTTATTAGGAGCCTATTACATACCAGTGCTGTGCTTACTATTATAAGAACATATTGGATCTTTATACCAAGGAGAGAGAGAGTCAGGGACAGAGAGACAGAGAGAGAATGAATTACCCCATATTACCATTGGGGATGCTCGAGGCTGAGGATGCTCCAGGTAGGTGACTGCGTAGACAGAAGGCCACGAGAAGCTGAGCTGAGACTGCACCCAGGTCTGTCTGATTCCAGCACCCATGCTCTTACCCACGGTGCATGTGGGCTTTCAATGGAGGACATACTCACGCTTCAGATACTGTCCGGGCGAGAATACTCTGGGTTTAAGACCGTGTTATAGGGGAGGAAAGACTTCCTCTGCCCCCTTAGGTTCTACAAACTAACCTGGGGCTTACGAATTAAACTGACCAAGGACAGATTACCAGGCGAAAAAGCACACAGGTTGTATTTAATATTCATATTTTCACATGGCATAGGGAGCTATCTAGAAAGAAGTGAAAACCCCAACGAAGCCGCTGAGCTGGAGAGCTTATGTATTATTTTGACAAAAGAGCAATCAATTTGTGGAGCAGTGGTCAGTCAAAAGAAAAGGGATTGGAACTCCTAAAGGGGTTAAACTGTGGGAAAGTGGGTGGGAAATATGTGGAGGGAACTAATGGAAGGTAAGGGTCGGTTTAACAGGTTTGTTAGCAAAGACCCATCTCAGCGTTGACACCACGTCTCAGTGACAGGAACATCCCAGGAGGGCACTTTTCTCCTGGGAAGTGTGTGCTTTCGGGTAGAAAGGGGAAGGCAGAGAGCTCTGCCAACAGCTGCTGTTTCTTATCTGCTTTCAGCTCAACATAATCCATATGCCAGTGTGCCACATTTGGGGTGACATGTTCTGACCCCTCCCATGTCTAGGAAGACAGGTGCAGATTGAAAACAACTGGCGCCCCTGGGGTTGGTGCTGTACCTCATCAGAGAAGGCTTAAAAGAAAGCAGAGCTAAGAAGAAAGACCATTTGGGATGACAGCCCCATGTCTTAGGAAAGAAGCGCATGCTTACCTTTCATTGGGCTCCCTGGGAGCAGCCGCACAGGGTTTAAGATGATACAAGAAAGTAACGTTTTCATATTACACTTGGGGGATGTTTTCCTCCTCAGCTGCGCTCAGTGTGGGTTGAAATAATTCTGCCGGTATCCCATCTACTCCTGGTGATGTATTTCTTCCCAACACGTTCAGGGCGGCTTTGACTTCGCTTTCTGGAATTCCGGGTTCTTCCTCGTAGCAGTCTTCTTCGAGGGTGTCTGCCATCTCGTGTCCTTCCTGTGTGGACCTGCGTACACCGTCTCCTCCTTCCCGTCATTTTCTCCTGGCCAGATAATGTGCTTCCTTGTTGGCAGTTCAGCCTCTCTAGTCTGGGTTTGGCTTCCTTTTTACTGCTTTAATCTCTTGGCAGAGATCTTTAATTTTTCCTTTTTGTTTTTGTCTTCTATCTCCTTACATCGAATTAGGAAATGCATCGAATTACGTAGATTTAGGGAAGATCCTCAAGAACAAAGACGGGGTCATTAGAGACCAAAGCTAAGATCATACTCCTATTACCAATTACTGCTCATGGATGGGAAGGTTGGACAGTGAGAAGGCTGATGGGAAAATTCAATTTATCTGAAATGTGGTGTTGGAGGAGAGCTCTACGCATACCCTGGACCTCCAGAAAGATGAACAAGTGGGTGGGTCCTAGAGCAAATTAAACCTGAAACATCGCTGGAGGTAAAAATGACAAACCCAAAGCTGCCCTACTTCAGGCGCATCATGAGAAGGTAGGGTTTTCTGGAAAAAATAAAAATACTTGGAAAAATAGTAAAGAGCAAGAAGAGGAAGACAAAATATGAGATGGATTGACTGCACAAAAGAAGTCATAAGCAAGAGTCTCCAGGAGCTGAGCAGGCTGCTGAGGACGGGACACTGTGGGCCACATTCATTTAGAGGGTCCCCAGGAGTCGGAGCCAAGTCAACAGCATGTAACACATACACACACCAGTGTCGGTATTAATCACTAGCCGGCTGCAGGATGATGAGCGGAAATTGGCTGAGGAATTAGCGAACCAGAAGATGCTTGTTATGAAATAGTCACAGGTATGAAGGAATAAAGAGACCCTGCTAGCTTGCTGCTCTGTAAAAAATACATGTTTCATAAACGCCAGTTGACCTTTCTGCTTTCTATTTATGCGGAGGAAATGCCACCAGCTATTTTGGGTGATGCAGACTTAAGTCACACAAAGGAGCGTGGTAGAAGTTAATTATTTAATGTATTTAGACTGGGGCTGGAGCGAAAGCTCTAGGTCTATTATGAGAGTCCAGCTGTCACAGTGAGCTGTCAAACAGTAGTAGCTCGAGGGGAAACCATATCCCACTCCTCTTTCAGGATGATGGGATCACTAACTAACGTGTCAGTAGGCAATGGGGCCAGGCCACCAAGATGATTAAGGAGCAAAAGTGACAAATGAGGCAAAGAGAAGTGTGTGCGTGTGTGTGTGTGTGTGTGTGTGTGTGTAAGAAAGAGAGAGATGGAGACGGAGATAGGAGATGAGAAGAGGGGCGGGGTGGACACATAGTAAAGAATATTTTTTAGTGATCTGACTTCTCCAAGAACATACAGAGGGCCCAGAGACATATGAAAGGATGCTCAGCATCACTAGCCATCAGAGAGACGCAAATTAAAACCACAAAGAGATACCTCTTCACACTGGTCAGAATGGCCATCATAAACAAATCAACAAACAAGTGCTGGCGAGAAAAAGGAACCCTAGGGCACTGTTGGTGGGAATGCAGACTGGTGCAGCCACTGTGGAAAACCGCATGGAATTTCCTCAAAAAATTAAAAATGGAACTGCCTTTTGACCCAGCAATATCTTTAAAAAAAAAAAAAAAACTTCAGCCTTATTATTCAGCCTTAAAAAAAGAAAACACCCTGCCATTCGTGCCAACGTGGATGAACCTGGAGGACGTTATGCTAAGTGAAATAAGCAAGACACGGAGAGACAAATACTGCACGATCTCATATACATGTGGAATCTAAAAATGTCAAACTCATACCAACAGAGAGTAGAATGGTGGCTGCCGGGGGTGGGGGGGCGGGGGGCGGGGCGGGGAATGGAGAGATGTCAGCCAAAGGGTACAAAGTTACAGTTATGTAGGATGAATAACTTCAGGAGATCTAATGCACAGTATGGTGATTACTATTAATAACTCTGTACTAGTGTACATTTGAAATTGGCTAAGAAAGTAAGTCTTAAGTGTTCTCACCACGCACACAAAAAACAGTAACTATATGAGGTGAGAGATATGCTAATTCGCTCGTGACAATCATTTCACAACATGTACGTATATCAAAACATGTTGTAGACCTTAAAAATATATCATTGCTTTTCAATTATACCTCAGTCAAGCTGGAAAAAGATTCACCAGATAAATGAGGAAAAGATCTTGCAAGCGTGAAGAACACAAAGTTGGAAGCCACAAGTCGCAGCCTTTTGGTTCTGAGACCTTGACATCTTTTTGTGCTTGGTGGTACAGAAAGTGTGTCGAGCCTGAGAGGAAGGAATGCTGACCAGCCGCCAAGGCGGCCGTCCGTGGTCCTCACTTCTGGTGTTGCTGCTGTGTGGTTCCTTCTCATGTGGCATCAGGGGTGGCCTGTGTGACCAATAGAATACTGCACAAGGGTCATTTCTGAGACTAGGTCAGAGAAGACATGGGTTCCATCTTGTTTGCTGGACACAATGTCGGAGGATACTCAAGCAGCCCTCTGGAGAGAGCTGTGTGGCTTCTCCCAGCAGCCAGCACCAACTTCCAGCCACGTCAGCGAGCCCCCTGGGGAGCCCCCTGGGGAGCCCCCTCTCCAGCCTCAGACAAGCCTTCATTTGACTGCAGCCCTGGCTGACATCTGGACTAAATCCTCACAGGAAACCCTGGGCCAGAACCATCAGCTACACCACTTCTTAATTTCTGTCCCACAGACACTGTGAAGTAACCAGTGTTTCTTGTGAAGTCACTACATTTTATAATACATCTCGGCAATAGATCACTAATACGGAAGGCAAAGCGCAGACTGGAGTTGTCGAGTTTGCGCTGCTGTGTCCTGTGGAGAAGGGCAGCCCCTGAAGTGTCCACACGGCATGGCGTGTAGCTGGGCCATGAAACTGTGGGGCGCAGGGTGAGACTGCAGGCAGGACAGGCAGGCAGTTAGTGTAGTGCAGGTGAGGAAAGATGGAGACCTGACCACCCGATGGATGACGTCTGAGAGTGGAGACAATGGGAGGGAACTGGGAGAAGCCAAGACCGAGGGGCCTGGGGTGAGGGGCCTGCTGAGGACTCCCAGGTTTCCAGCACGGTGACTGGGCGGGCGGTGGGCCATGCACAGAGCTGGGGAAACAGGAGACGCAGATGGGCCAGGGTCAGGGCTAGAGAAATGCTGAGTTCATTCCTGGGCATGTTGGATTTGAGGTGCTTGTAGGGTATCAGGTGACGGGGTCCTGGCATGAGGCTGGAGGTATCTGAAAAGTTCTGTCCTTAGAGGGAAACAGATCCACCTAATGAACTCCAGACAACACAGCAGAGGGTATTTTCCATGCCAGGCCTGCAACAGCCAAGAACAGGGCTGGCTTCTATAGAATGCCACCTGCTTTAAGGCTGATGACTGTGCCTTCAGGTATGTGAATGCCTAAAAGATGACAGCACCCAGCCTTTTCGGAAAGTCTTTGTGGATAAACCCCAGCGGGCTCTAGCTGGCAGCCCTTTGCTGGTGGCGCCCCCACCCCTTCAGAATCAGCGATTTTCAACTCTGGCTCTGCATTTGAAAGACCTGGCAAATTTTTGGAGGATTAAGTGAAATTATTTTAAATTTCCTGGCCGATGACAGGCTTGGTCACAGTCTTCTTTCCGCCTAAAAATTGAGACCAGACCCCGACCTCTCATTGTGCCTATGAAAAGGATTTTGTGAAATGCACAGCTTTATTCAAATGTAAATTATAACCTTTACCTCTAACTTCATGAGATTTATTTTTAGCATTTTATTATGGAAACCATCAAACTATGTAAAAGTAAAGAGAATAATATAATAAGCCCTTGTTACAGAACCACCATCAGCTTCACAAGTGATCAATTCACGGCCAATCTTATTTTATTTATGCTCTCACCCACTCCCCCCGGCCGGATTATTTTTATCATATCATTCATAAATATTTCAGCATGTATCTTTAAAAGATAAAGAATTTTTCTTTTGTTGAATCATGCAGTTTTTTAATTCTGCTATGTGCTTAAAACTTAAACCATGAAACTCAATTATAAAGGTATATAAACCATAATATCGACATGTAAAGTTAGCAAGGAAAAGCTTTATTTTTTATTATTTATTTTAAATGATCTTATTTTTAAAAGCCACGGTACCATTATCACACTTAAAAAATGAACAATAGTTCCTGTATATCAAATATCCAGTCAGTTTTGCACATATCCGCTGTTTTACCTTTTGTTTCTTCAAAGTAGGATCCAAATAAAGCCCAATCATTTCACATGATATTGTCTCCTCAGTCTCTTTTATGTATAGATCTGCCCCCATCTCTTTCCCCCCTGTAATTCACTTACTGAAGAGACCAGTGTGGGGTGTGCTGCACAGGGCTCCTCCAGCGCCCAGGACAGGAGGCTGGCGGGAGGGCTCTGGCCAGAAGGAATGTGCATTGCTTTGGAAATGGATGGTAATTCCCTCCTTATCTCCTTTTGGGAGGGCTTCTTGTCCCGTGTGACTGCTTGTTGACCATTTTTTCCCTCTCTGCACAAACACACTGAGGTAATGTAGGCTAGAGTCACCTGCAAGACCCGTGCCCCCTTTGTCCAGGACCCCTTAAAACAAGTCTCAGACTCGGAGGTGTGGTCCTGCCTCACCAATCTGCGGTCGCTGCTCTCTGTATTAAAGGTAACAAAGGCTTTGTCTGCTCCATCCAGTCCTCCTCGTGGGTGGTTCGGCTTATCCGAACGAGCAACCGAGATCCCTAAGATCCACCTCCTGCATTCCAACCAGGTCATTTGTCTTACAAAGTTTCCCTCAGCCTAGATCTTGCTGATTACATCCCCCTGCAGTCAGCAAAATAAATAAACTTTATTCTTCAAAAGTTCTAGATTTACAGAAAACCTTTGAAGAATGTAAAGAGTTCTCATATAGTCCACCCACTTTATCTCATTATTAACACCTTACATTAGTACGGTATATCTGTTACAATAATGGACCACTACTGATACATCACTGTTCGCCAAAGTCCGTACTTTACTTAGATTTTCTTTGCTGACCCATGATCGCATCCTGGACATGGTATTACATCTGGTAGTCATGAATCCTCAGGGTCCTCTTCGTTAGGGCATTCTCAGACTCCTCGTGTTTGAAGACCGTAACAGCTGAGGCATGCTGTAGATTTTGTACACTGCCCTTCTGCTGAGATTGGTTTAATGCTTTTCTCATGAGTAGATGGGGGTTATGTCATTTTGGGAGGAGGACCACTGACATTAAATATCATCATCATCACATCCTACTGGCAAGGGTACATACTGTCAACACGACTTATCACTGTTGATGTTGACCTTGATTGCCTGGCTTAAGTAATGTTTGTCAGGTTTCTCCACAAAGTCGCAAATTCCCCCCACCCCCTTCCCCAACCCATACGCCTCCTTCCACACTGGCCTCTTTGGAAGAAAGTCACATTCACAGCCCACACTTAAGGAGGGGCAGTTATGCTCCACCTCCTTGAGGGCAGAGTACATTATTTCAAATTCTGTCTGGGAGATTTCTCACCAATTTATTTACTTGTTCATTGTCTACATCAGTATGAACCTGAAGATATTTTAGACTTGGGTTATAATCCAAACTGCTTTATTTTGTTGCTCAAAGAGTTTCAGCTTTGGCCTCTGGGAACTCTCTCAGTTGGCTCCTGTGTCCCTGTCCCTTTGACGTGCTCCCTTCAATATGTTTTTCCTTTCTTTTCATCAAAAATAATTTGGGGGGGGGGTGTACTTCCTTTCAGTCATTACAAGGTGTTCTAGGCTCATCATGAGTCCATCATGTGTATGTCCTGCCCCAAGGCTTGATCAGCCATTTCCCCAAGGAATCTTCACTCCTTTTACTGGAAAATGGTATTAGAAATCAAAATCTGGGCACTAGGTGTGCTTACTGCTACTGGGGCAACATTGCTCTATGTCCTCCCTCAGGTGATAGAGCAAAGACATCGTATGCACACCAAATCCTGTATATACACATACCTACAGTGTTGTATGTAACCATCTCTATGTACCTAAATTAAACACAAATTCATACTGATGTCTCCAGTTGAACCCACTATCACATGGATCATTCTAGCTTCTTCCTGATATTTAAAGATGTTCTTTGGTGTTTGTTATAAAATGGTGGTCAGATCCAGATTCAAAATCATTTTTTTAACATTAACATTTTATAGGATGTGATGTGTTCTTCCATCAGAAGGTATAAAATAGCTGGTTTTCTGTTAGTGATGTTAGCAGCCATTGATGATCGAGCCCTAGTATCTATTAATTCTTTAAAGTTTAAGAAATGGTAATTTTTTCATGGTTTTGTCTTCTTTTGATTAACTGGAATACTCTGTATCATCAGTTTTCAACTGGTGTGCTACAAGAAGTCTTAAAACATGCAATACCCGACTCTTTAGCCAGGGGCACTGACCTCTTTTCCCTCAGATTGTCAAAGAAAACAGATGACAAGAGCCAACACAATAGCCACCCGGTGTGAATGAATCAAAATTATACCATTTTTTTGTCAGACCAGCAAGAAATATATTCTTGGTGTGCTGCAGAATTTTAGTAATTAGTTTATGTGTGCTGTGAGATGAAAAAGGTTGAAAATTGCTGCTCTATATAAAGAAAAATTTCCCCTGGCAAACTATTTGGTAGCCCCCAGGTAGAGCCTATATAAAAAAGACAGGATAAATGCTTGATTCTTTTTATTATTTTCAAAACAATGAATTCATTCCCTAGCATCCCAAGGCTGACCGCTGAGTTATTTTTGTTTTGAGTACCATTATGAACACAGAATAGCTCTTGAGGCACATGGCGTAGCTCAGCAACCTACTCCCAGCTTTCATCCTGGGCAGTCTGCCTCAGTCGACAGAATGGGGAAGAGGGAGGCATGAGGCGAGACTCTCCTGGCAGAGGCAGAGAATAGTTTGGAAAGGGAGGCAAGGTAGGGGAGAGAAGAGGGGGGAGGGGGTGACTGAGGACTTCCATGTTCATTCATCCTGAAAGAGCTCTGGTCTCCGGAGTCATTGATTCTGAGATAACTGTTGCCTTGGTTTCAGAGTTTTTCATGTTGCCTTAGAAACAGCAGAACCATCTTTGAAAGCCTCCCTAAGCAACCAGGAAAAACATATACAACAGTCTGAGGCTCTGGAAAGGGAATATTTGACCCTTAATCCTTCAAGGAAGCCAATCTAGGAGAGAAACCAAGTCACTTTTGGAATGTTAGGGGTAAGCGTAAAGGCACTGATTCTCAATCCTTGTTGTTTACAAGTCACCTGAAACATTTAAAAACCACCTAAGGTTTTGTGGCTCAGTGGATGGAGTGCCAGTCCTGCAAACCAAAAGGTCGCTGGTTTGATTCCCAGTCAGGGCACATGCCTAGATTGTGGGCCAGGCCCCCACTTGGGGGGCGGGGGTGCAAGAGACAACCAACTTATTTATCTCTCACGCACTGATGTTCCTCTCCCTCTCTGTCTCCCTCCCTTCCCCTCTCTTTAAAAAACAAACTAACAAAAAAACCCAAATACAAAACACCTAAGCTTCAGCATAACCACAGAGGTTCTAATTCAGTTGGTTTGGGGTGGAACCCTGCAACTGGCAGTTTTTGTGACCTTTTCGCAAGGTGATTCTAATGTTTAACCAGGGCCATTCCCAAGCCCCCTAGAACTCTGATGCAGTGGTGACTTGTAGTGACTTGTGTCGCATCTACAGTCTCATCGGCTTGATCCAGTTGCCTGACGTTAGTACATGCCATCTCTGCCATCTTATATAAGACTATAAACCAGGAAAGATGATGCCAGGGACGTCTCCCTCTCCCCTGGGATGCTGAGGCCGGATGATTGTGGCTGACCGCCAACCAACAGATCTTTGACATCAGACAGAGCACTCTGCCCACCCTCAACCCCAAGGGCAGCTACACTGACTTGGTGCCAGCACTGTTCTAAGTGCTTTAAACCTTTCAATATTCCTCATAGGTTGGTACCACCTCCATTTAACAGGAGCCACCGCAGATCTGACGGAGGTAAATGATGCTAAGGTCACAGGCCTGTGTCTGGGTGGATTCTTGGGCTCTTCCCTACCCCGTGTTGTTACTTACAGGCTGTGACTTTAGGCCCAAACCCTCATCCTTTCCTTTGTAATAAATTTTGATTCTTGATGTGGTGGCAATCTGCATAGCATGCAAGGCCCCCGAACAGGAGGGGAAGGCCTGGCCTAGGGTGAGAGAGATCCTAATCCTCGTTCCGCAGCATCAGGCTCTGAGTAGCCCCCTGCCCCGACAGGGGGCTGTTCCCCACCTTCTTCAAAGCTCAGTGGTCTGAGAGTATGTGAGGGTTAAGTCTAGAAAGCCTTAGTCACTTCTTCTACCTCTAAACCGTCCTCACTTTCCTTCCTGTGCCCACAGGATTTCACCCACGGCTCTCTCCTCACCCTTCCTCGGAAAATTTGATCGATCCTATCTATCCTATGCACTGCCTATTGCCACCCCCAATTCTTGACCAGCACTACAGTCATTAACTAGCCCCTCCCTAAATCTCCATCTCAAAAAAATGACACCTCCATCCACCCAGACCCCAAACTTTGACCTCATCCTAGTACAATTCTTCCCCAACATCCAATCAGCCACGGAGTCCTCACTTCCACCACTCTGGATAGCTGTTACTACACCCATCGCTGCTCTCCATCCCCACTGCCCTAGGAAAGGCCACGTCTCTGAAGCCAAAGCCGCCTCATTTCCTTTCCAACCCCCACCCCAGACCCCGTGCTTCGCGAACCATCCAGACCAACGCTCGCCGTGTTCCTCGGCTCCCAGGGTTCGTCCCTAATTCGATCCTGCTCAGGATACAACTCCTTACGTGCGCCCCACTCCAAACCCGCGCTCCGGAAGTTCTACAGGTGCTGGATTGTGATGTAGGCATAATTTACCCTCCACCCTCGCGCTCTGGACGTCCGCACCGCCCGAGGCCCAATCCGGAGCAAGGTTTCCTCAGCCTTAGGGTCGGTCCTACTGCCCAGAACCGCGCCCAAGCCCCGCCCCGATTGGCTGCCGCCCGGGCCGGTCACCGCCCAAACTCCCCTGGGTCACGCCCCTGAGCCGTGCAGACATTGGTCCTGGTCGCCACGCCCAGGCTCGTATTGGTCCAGGTTGAGATCCGCCAACCGGTCCACGTGGGCCCCCGGAACAGCGGAGGGGAGAGCGGATGACCATGGCCGGGGTGCGCAAGCTGAGACTGGAGGAGGCCTTGGCGCTGGAGCCTAATTGGCGACACGCGTGCCACGCGCTGCTCTACGCGCCAGACCCCGGGCTGCTCTTCCGCCGCATCCCGCTGCGTTACGCTGTCCTGGTGAGGAGGGGGCGCGTCCGGCCACTCCCCTCTCGCCACCTCCCTGGGGCCCGCCTCTGGCGCTCCAGGCAATCCCCGCTTCCCTCCCCTGCAGATGCAGATGCGCTTTGACGGGCGTTTGGGCTTCCCCGGTGGTTTCGTGGAGTTGCAGGATGGCAGCCTGGAGGATGGGCTGAACCGCGAGCTAATCGAGGAGCTGGGGGAGGCGGCGGGCGCCTTTCGCGTGGAGCGCGCAAACTACCGCAGCTCGCACGCGGCGTCCGGCCCACGCGTCGTGGCTCACTTCTATGCCAAGTGTCTGACGCTGGAGCAGCTGACCGCAGTGGAGAAGGGCGCGCCGCTTGCCAAGGACCACGGGCTGGAGGTGGGGCCAGCTCGGAAACCTCCACCCCATAACCCCTCTCCCCCGAAAGCCTGTTCTTCAATGTCCTGGTGTACTTGAGGTGTTGGTCATCTTTAATCTGGATGACTGAACACAGCCAGCCAAACTGGTCTCCCTGCGAGAGTCTCTTCCCTCTTTCCCCTTTTCTGGGTGCTGCAGCTAACTTTCTAGAACACACTCAACAAAGCCTCTCTTCTGCTCCCCATTTATGATGGCCAGGCATTGCACCCTAGGCCCCTGTTTTTCTTGGATGGAAACCTAACACTTAGGCTAGGGGAGTAGGTAGGCCAATGGTGCGTGGAGATGGTCCTCAAACTTGGGCAGTTATCAGAATCATTTGGGAGGCCTATTAAAACAGTGCTTACTGGCCCCACTCCCAGAATTCCTGGTTCAGTGGTGCGACAGAGGGAACGTCCTGAGAATTTGCATTTTTCAGAAGTTTCTAAATGGCTGGTCTGAGTACCACATTTTGAGAACTGACGTAGGGCCAAGCAGGCATCCTGTAGGCAGCAGCCACTAAAGGTTTAGTGGTATGGGAAGGGTTCACCTTAACGGAGCTGGATAGCATGACTTCGGTCACTTGTCTGCAGAGAGCTGGGCCCCATAGGCTTTATGGAGATACGAGTCCCCAGGCCTGGTTCTGCTGGACTGAGAAGGAGTGAAGGGTCTGGTCTAGAAAGGCTGGCTGGGAGAAGCAGCTACCTGGGCTCCCAGTGTCTCCTGTCTTTCTCCTTTCACAGGTGCTAGGCCTGGTGCGGGTGCCCCTGTATACCCTGCGGGACGGTGTAGGAGGCCTGCCTACCTTCCTGGAGAATGCCTTTATTGGAGCTTCACGGGAGCAGCTGCTGGAAGCCCTCAAGGACTTGGGACTGCTGGAATCTGGTTCTGTCCATGGGACTTAAGAGCTCAGCTCTGAGATTAGGACCTTTGTCCTCCAGAGGGAGGGAGGAGAAAGGGAATGTTTTCTGGGGTTGGGCCTGATAGGTGGTAACATATTAAAAAGAAAGAAGTGTGTGCAATATTTTCTGAGCAGAGGGCTCTCAGCAACTCATGGCATCAGGGACAAAAATCTGCAGCTCGTCGAAGAGGCCCTGGCAAATTCCCAGAGCCCACCTCCTCCCTGTACACTTGCACACAAGCATCCTGGCAGCCCCCAAAGATGTGAATGCAAAATCTGTGCCCACACACAAGCTGACCCCTAAAATTTAGTTTAACCAGGAAATGGCATATGTGGGGTCTAAGTTGTCACCATCCCATTCTCTTGCTGGGGAGGAGCTTCTGAACCACATTCCTGTGTGGCTGCTCTCCATGGTCTCGCCCAGCCCGTGACTGTTCTGGAGCACAGAGAAGCAGAGGACCCTTTTTCCTTCTGAAAGTGGTTGCATCCTTGCCTGGGAGTTGGCCAAAGCAGTATACCCCTGAAAGGTGGTAAAGGGTCCTAACCAGCCCTGACCGGTGTGGCACGGTTAGTTGGGCATTATCCCACAAAGCAAAGGGTTCCTGGTTTGATTCCTGATCAGAGCACATGCCTGGGTTGCTGGTTAAGTCCTCTCAGTCGGGGCGCATGCAGGAAGCAACCGGTTGATGTTTCTCTCTTACATTGGTGTTTCTCTCTCTATCCCCCTTCCTTCCCCTGTCTCTAAAAATAAGGAAATAAAATCTTTAAAAAAAAACGTGTCCTAACCAAAACCTGCTCTCGTGAAACTGAGCAGAAAGGGTGAGGACTGACCTTGGACTGACCTTGAACTTGACACATCTGAGTCCTGATGCAACCCCTTCAGTATTTTCATCTTTTGGATCCCTTAGATTCTGGGGACATCAAAAGGGAGCAGACCCAGCCCTGGTCTAGCTCTGCTGTGACAAGAAGAGTCTCCCAATAAAGAAGGGCTTCTAGGTGGGCTTCTTGGCCCTTCAGGTCTTTCGACAATATGGATGAGATATTGGGGATCCTGGGATGAGGTCCATAGGCCTTGCTCTTCTCAGGATTAGGAAGCTTTGGGGGCTGATGGTAAATATTTTAGTTTTTGTTGGGCCATATGGTCTTTGTAGCAACCATTCGGTTCTGCCATGTCAGAAGTAGTAATGGACAATACATAAATAAGTGGGTGTGGCTGTGCTCCAATAAAGCTTTTTAAAAAATTTTACTTATTTTAAAGAGAGAGAGACAGAGAAACATTGATTTGTTCCACTCATTCCCTGCATTCATCTGTTGCTTCTTGTGCGTGCCCAGACCAGGGACCAAACCCACAACCATGGTGAATAGGGATAACACTAACCAACTGAGCTACCTGGCCACGGCTCAGTACAACTTTTTAAGTGGTGGTGACCAGCCTGTGGGCCATAGGTTGCCAACCCCTCCTGTGTAGAGAAAGACAAGATTAATCCTTTTCATTATGATGGCTGTCAACTTGTTTTATTTATGTCAATGTCGGGAATGAAGGATTGATGCCGATCCCACCTTGACATTTTTTACTTTTAGTTGAGATGGTTTGGAAGGGCCTTCTCTGAGGAGTATTCAAACTGAAAGATGAGAAGCACTAGCCATGTAGGGCGGTGGGAAGAATATTGCAAGGTTTTTCCAAGAGTAGCATGTGTTAAGGCCCTGAGGAAGAATCTTGGCAAATGATCCCAAAACAAGGGTAGGGGAATTAGACTGCATTTCTCAATGGTAAGAGCAGGGAATTGGTGGCCATCTTTACTGGAGCATGGTCTAGAAATAGCAGAAGGCCACTGTAATTGGACCAGAGTGTGCGAGCGGAGCTGAAGGTGGAGAGGCCGGCAGGAGGCCAGGGTCAGGGGCTTCATGTTGTGTGGCGTGTGGACTCCAAGGGGACAGAGAAAGTGAGGTGGGAGGCTGCCACAGTAGTTCACGTGGGAGATGGTGGTGATCTGGGCCAGGGTGGACACAGAGGTGGAGAGAAGTGGGTGCATTTGAGAGACACGTGGTGGCATTGACAGGCCCTCGGATGGACTGGTTGCAGGTGCAGTGAGGGAAAAGAGGATTCAAGGATGATTTTCAGTTTGTGTCCTAAGTTATTCAAGTTGTGGAAGAAGACAGGAAACCTGGGGGAGAGGGCGGCAAGTTTTGGAAGGGACAGAATCAAGGTCATTTTGGGCATATTGAAATACAAATTTGTGAGTCACCTGCATAAATACGATATAGCAGTTTGTCAGACCGGATGAGGTCATCCAGGGCAAGAAAAGAGGACTCAGGACAGCGCCGGAGGAAGCCCAACCCTGAGAGTTTTGGGGGAGGAGAGGGCATGTTACAGAGGAGCAGAAGTTGAGAGGAAGTTGCTTTAAGAAAATGGACTGTGCGCGGGCGGTGCCTCAGTTGGTTGGAGCATCATCCGATAATGGAAGTGTTGTAGGTTCGATTCCCGGTCAGGGCACATGCCTGGGTTGCAGGTTTGGTGCTTTTATCTTGTGTGAGGTCCCTCATCCTGGTGGGTATGATCCCCGGTCATACCAAGTTTCTCGCTCTCCCTTCCTCTTTAAAAAGCAGTGAAAAAATGCTCAGGTAAGGAAAATAAATAAATAAATAAACAAACAAATAAATAAATAAAATGGATCGTGCCAGGTGTTTGTGAGCGTTTCGGTAAAATGAGGGCAGAACCGGGTGCTGGAGTTAACAAATTTGTGATGGCTGTGATGGGAGCATTTTCAGGAAAGCAGACGAGTTGGTCGAGTGAATGGAGAGTGGGGGAATGGGCAGTGTGAGAAGCTGGTCCTCCAGGGGTGTGGAGCAATGGTGTGATAACTGGAGAGCACTGTGGGGTCAGGGCAGGGTTTACAGTGGGGGGCAGAGCGTGTGAATGTGGATGGAACAGTTAGTGTGGGGAATGGAGCGAGATGGTGTGGAGATGGGGGCGGGGTCGCTGAAGGGCCCGGCCCCAGTAAAAGGAGAGATGGGCCCTCAGATAGGAGGAGGGGCAGTCCTGCAGCCTAAGGGGGCTCAAGCAGGAGAGGATGGGAACCTGCAGAGGATGAGGAGGGCTAAACGAATGGGAAGATAATGGAGTTTGAATCTCTTCTTGGTGAAATGAAGTGAGACCGTCAGCTGGATGTGGCTGGAAGGTGTTCTCAGAGGTATGAAGTAGTCACTCATCTTGGTATCGAAAAGCAAGTCAATTAAAGAAACAGAACGGCAGGCCAGGGTGGACCGGCGAGGCGGCCAGTTAGAGTAGGAGTGGAGGCGTTCAGACGTGTCTGGGGTGCGTGTGCCCGCGCTCGTGCTTCCCCCTCGTGGGTGATCAGCTGGGATGAAGACACTTGAGGCAGACTTGGGGGTTTCCCGAGGAGCACAAGGAAGGGAGAGAGAGGCAGGTAGGGTTACAGGAGAAATGATGACGGACTGTGGCTACGAGGTTTAGTGAAGACGGGAGGGGACTTCAGAGGTGGTAGCAAATCGGCAGTCTTGATGAGGTAGAGTCCAACACAGGGTGGGGCGGGGAGCTGTATCTGAGCCGGAGAGGGACAGGTAGACAGGTAGAGCAGTCCCAGGGGAAGTCCAGGTCCACGTGGGCGAAGAGCAAGAAGCAGACAGGTGTTGGGGAAGGGAGTGTGCTCACAGCCACACATCCTCTGCGAACAGCGGGGCAACCAAAAGGCCAACGACAGTGGCCAGGCAGGCAAAGTGGGCACAACAGGACAGGAGGACTCTGCGAGGAGAGGGGCTTTAGAGAAGGGAGGAGTGAGTGGTGGTCTGGAAGGGCAGCAGAGAGCAGTGTGGGCCCCGGGGGGGGCAGGTCTTGGCCTTTGAAGGTGGGGGCAGGGAGGAGCTGCAGCGTTCGGAAGACGGACACCTAGAGAAGTTAGAGACTCTGTCTTTTTCCTCCTAACCTAACCCTGAGCCTTTCGGAGACTCCAGGCTAAACCCTCATGGGAGGCCGGCTGGAGGGAGTGGACACTTGAGTGCCACACACAGCCCTCAGTTTGCCTCCGCAGGCAGGGAGGACCCAGAGGCCCAGAGAGACAGGAGTCACTTGCCCTCGAGGGCAGTGCTAAGAGGTCCCTTATCCGGGACCCCACCCAGGCAAGTCTGCACCAGAGACATTTTCACGTGTGATCTGGCCCAGCCTTACACACTGCTCTTACTGTCTTTACGGTACAAGCGTCTCAGCACATCTCTCTCGGCGCCTTCTTCAGTTCAGTCCTCGCTTATTTATTTATACCACGTTTTCTTATCTTTTAGGTCTCTGGTGACTGTGGAGGGAGTGACCCATGACTCTCCTGTGTTATCCCACGCACATACTCTCCCAGTTACTAGGTCACATCTCAGTGAGGACCCTCGAAGTGTTCATCTGTGGCTTGAGTCCATTTCATTCCCCTCCTCGGCCCCCCGTCCAGAGGCAGGCAAGGGGAGGTGGAGCCCAGCCTCTGCTTTCTCCTCCCTTACTCATCACCACTCAGCTGCGGGGTAGGGAAACCCAGCAGGGCAGCCCATGTAGGGTTCTCTTGGCCTCGTCAGACCCAGTCACCAGAGGTAGAGGCTTCCTAGCAATTGGTGACTCCCCACGAGCTGCTGAGTTGACTTGCAGCCAGCCCTTGACCTGCTTTTTCTTATCTGAAACGCTGGTTTGTGGTTCGTATGGTGAGGGTGACCGAGGCAGCCCTTGGGACGCAGCTTTGCAGAGCTGCACCCCGCACTGTTGCGGCGTCTCCTCTACCCTCCCCCGCCACCTCCCACCCACTGTTTGCTCCTGCTTGTTAGTGCATTTTGTTCCTTGGACGGTGAGGAGCCTGGGCTGCCTCCCCCCAAACACGTATGTCTGCCTTTCTCTGCATCGTCAGCAAGACGTTCGCACGTCTCAGTTCTGTGCTTTTTCCTTGAGTCTGTGGCTGCTGGTGCTGTGTTAACACTTTCTTCGGGCCCCACACTGTCCTGAGGCAAAGTCCCCCTCTGCTATCGAGTTCCTAGCAAAGCTGCTGCTTTTAGGCAGACATTTGAGGCAAGAGCAGCTGCCTCCTTCCTCAGTTACTTGGACCTTCAGAAACTGCTAAGGGAACTAGACCAGGGCAAAGGTGGGCAAGTGGGAAGGGATGTTTTCTACGAGTTTCAGTTTATCGCACAGGAATTATACTTTCCCCCCCAAACCCTCTACCCCACACAGATAAATTAAGTTTTTAAAAAATGGAGGAAAAAAATGTTGTCTGTGATGAAATCAGTGAATGGCATCAGAATTAGAGCCAAACTAGAAGCACTGAGTGAAACTCAGAGTTCTTTAATGGGTCGAGAGATTATCCACCGCGGTCACAGGGGTTTCAGGTTACGTACAGCGAAGTCTGTTGGAGGTGCAAGGAGGAAGCAGCAGCACGCGGGGGTACCACACACACACACACTGCCTCGGTCCTGGGCGCATGAAGTGTCGGTGGGTGCATGGGGTCTAGGGCCTACACGTTAACGACACTGATCGCAGCGGCTGACGTTCTGGCAGTAACTGCTGTGTGGCAGGGACTGCCCTAAGCTCTTCTCACGTACGAACACATTTGGTCAAAACAACCATATGAAATAGAAATACGCTTACATCCATACTCCAAATAAACTTAGGTACAAAGGTCAACAAAAGTATTCACTGTACCTAAAAAACAAATGTTGACTATAGCTTAAAACAGAATGTATCTTTAAGGGCCCAGGGAACATTTACCGGGTCAATCATATATTGGGCCTTAGGAAGCCTGGAGAGTAAATTCTCTCTAGGCTTGTACCACCCTCTCCAAAATGAAGAAGTACCGTGACATTCCAGGAGCACAATATATAATAAAACTAGAAATGAATGGCAGGGATAGACACTCTGAAATTTCCTTTTGCCACCAGATGTCTCAAAATGTGTGTTATGACACAGGGTTCGGGGTCTGAGAGCCCTGCTGCAGGCACCCCCTCCCCCATGCCCCGCTGGTCCCTGCGAGCAGGGCCTGCTGGGGGTCCCGGCTTTGGAGCTGCCGCCCTGCTACCTGAAGTGCACCCGGCAGGGACAGGGTGGCCAGGGAGAGCCAAATCCTGGAAATCCAGAGCCGGACCCAGGGTGGTGCCGTGTGAGGGCTGAGGGGCATTTCAGGATTCTGGACTGTTTTTCTGGTAACTTCTAAAGCAGTGGTCATGTGCTGAGAAACATCGGTTCTGACTTACCCTTTTCTCCCCCATTTTTCTGAGATGCACATTTAAAAAATCTCAGAATCAGTTGGGACTTCCCATTTGTGCCAGGGGTGCTTCGCTGCACAAGGCCTGAGAACTTGGGGTGCGTGTGGACAGCTTGGAGGGAACCCAGAGAACTCTGAAGAAAGGTTCCGACACCGCGACTCTGGACGGCACAGAAGTCAATGACTGGTGGAAAGCACACCCACGACCCCAAGTTGAAACATGATTCAAAAGAGCTGGACCCTGTGCAGAGGTTTCAGCGATGTCTAAATCAATTTATTTTGCTTACATTTCCTTCCTGTGTGTTCACAAGAGTGACCTATGATAAAACCCATGACTAAAAAATAAATCTTTTTCAAGACATAGAACATTTTTTATAAACTTCTAAGTGATAAAGCATTGTGTGATGCCAACGGCAGGAGTTTTTAGAGGTACATTAAATGATAATGAATGCTACGATCGATGATGTCTTAG
The DNA here is from genome assembly GCF_022682495.2 of Desmodus rotundus. Lineage (NCBI taxonomy): Eukaryota > Metazoa > Chordata > Mammalia > Chiroptera > Phyllostomidae > Desmodus > Desmodus rotundus. Next base: position 107,261,600 of record NC_071394.1, on the reverse strand, counting down.
AGTAATGAAGTGCAGACAGGGAGAAGCCTCACTTTTTCACCCCCGAGGCGTCTGCAGTCACACGTAACTTTGAGGAATGAGTCGGTGGTGGGCAACAAGGTCTGAGAGATAAGGGGTCAGAAATACCAACCGCATGGCTGCTCTGGCGCATCTGCTGCCTGAGGCTCCAGGCAGAGGCCGGGATAGAGCAGCACTGAGCGTGGACACAGGTGAGATCATGGAGCCTGGAAGGGGGCTGGAAGCAGCGTGGGGGCATGTGGGGGCATGGCGCTGGCAGAACTACCCCCCTGCCCCGAGCACGGACAGGAGGAGGTTCTGAGGGGCCATTTGATGACCAGACCGGCCTCAAGTGTCCTATATAAGAGACTAGGAGGACCCAGCCGAGCCCCGGAGGACATCAGAGGGGACATGGGACTGACGGCGTGGGACGCTGCACTGTTGCCTAGGGCCAGCTGCTTAGCTGAGGTAGGCACCAGTGGAATCAAAATGTTTATGGGTCGTTTGCTTATGGAAGAAGTCAAAACTTTGGTGTGTGATTGGATCAAATGTTTCAGGTGAAATAATTTAGCCACTTGAACCACTCACAGCAACTTGAGCATTACCCCATTTCTCAAACTAAGGTCTGTGGTGGGTCAAAGCGGCTTCAGTCTGGGGGACAAAGGAGCTCAGTGGTTGAAACTGGACACATCTCCATAGGCATTGGGCACCTGCTGTCAGAAACTGCTAAGAAAATGCCAATCCTCTTTTTAGTAACATTAATTACAGTAAGTGCTGTCCATTCCCGGAAAGTCCCGCTTGCCCCAAACCTCGCTAATGCCTACTTGTGCCTCAAAGCTCATCACCCCTATTGGGCAGCGTGTGCCCCGCTCCTCTGGGCTGCTGTGGCAACCTGAACACGCTTCCTCAGTTGCACCATCCCACTGGCCGGGATCCTGTCTTTTTGTTGTTTTGGGCCTCCATGAACACGACTGCAAATCCCCAGATCTAGCATGGTGCCAGTAAAGGAGATTCAAGTGAGCGTACTGGACGCATGCTTCTTGAAAAGGCTTTTTCTCTTATGGAAGTTAGACAAGCCTGTAGAAGTTCATTTTGCATATTAGTTCCTTCCCAATGAGTTTCTTCATATTGTGGCAAATAGCATTACACCGGGATTCAAGTCTCTTTCGCGAGTCCAGCGGTCATGGGACTTCGGGCTGCGCCTTGGTCTGCCCCTTGCATGTGGGCATCTCAGGGCTGCCCTGTATCCTCCATTGTTTAGCACGGTGCCTGGCACATAGCACATGCTCAATAAATACGTGACTAAATTAATCTGTAAAGTGAATGAAATGATTGGCTTAATTATCTCAAAGATCCCTCTTTGGTTTTCTAATAATGCAAAGAAACATTTCCCCTAAAAGTTCTCATTGTGAGGAGAGCGTTTTTTTCCTTTTCTTTTTTCTCTTCTTTATCTGGTATCTATGTGAGCTGATGGGGGTGAGTTGAACCTACTGCGATAATCATTTCACAATATAAGTCAGTCAAACCCTCATGTGTATGCCTTAAATGTATTCAGTGATGTATGTTAATTATTTCTCAGAACTGGGAGGAAAAGGAGTGTGCAATGCTCACATACAAGTGACTTGCATATTCAGGATTCTACTTGAGATGAGAAGGAAAATCAATTTGCCTAAGTCAGATCACCTACCTTAATTGTGTATGTCACCGCAGGGAACTGTGGGCTGAGCCCCCGGCATAGAATGTGGGAAGTGAAATATAACTTGATTTTTCTGCTGGGCATATATTATTTATGAAGTCTTGGGGTGTAAATAACAGAAAATTAAATTTAAACATTTTTAGCTTACATACCTGGAAGTCTGAGGAACATGTAGATTTCAGGAATATTTGATCCAAAGGCTTAATGACAGTTTGACTGTCTCACTGCTCTCTGTGGGGTGCAGTGAGGGCTCCGTCAAGGCCAGTTCCCCTTATTTGTGTCCAAGGGAAGAGCTAGCTTATCCGTGACCGGACCGGCCCCAGCCAGCCCCTGCGGCCAAAGGCAGGCCCCGAGCTGACTGGCTTAGGCCTGGGACACCTCACTCAGTGGCTGTGCCGATTACGGGCCAGTTCTTTTCAGATTTCATGGCTGCCGTTCAGTGAGGGAGGGAAGAAAACCACGAAGTCCAAACCGGCAATAATGGTGCCGTGGAACCGGAACGTCACCTCTGGATTAAGTACATGGTTATTTTTGTCAAAGTGTAAGGGGGTCACAAACAAAACTTGTATTGTTCTGACTGATTTCACACAGTTCCCTGTAATTGAAGGATTTATGTGAAGCCATGAGCTGTCCTTGGCCGCTTCCGCACTTCCACCCCGCACTCAATAAGAGCCTGAAGTCAGAGATGGAGGTGGTAATTAGAGCTAATCTTGTGTCCATGGCTTTTGTTTGGATGCTGGCACGAAGATAAAAGAGCCCAGCCGCCTCTCCTCTGTCTGGCACAACTGTCCTACTTGCAGTCAAAGCTGAACATTCAAGCCTCAGTAGCGATACCTCAAATAGCCAATTTTAAAAAATTATTTACACATTAGGCTGTTCTCCAAAGGGTATTTTGAAACATTTATTTGCTCAAATGACTATAACATTACTAATATGATTAGGACCCAAATTAATGGGCCGGGGTAGCCTTGCAAATTCACTTCAAAGGCTCTACTTGGCCAGAACATTTTGCATCATTTTTATCGCCCTTAAAGCCAAGATGTTCTCGAGACTTTCACAGCTGACAATGCCCCATACTCATCCCTCTGCGGATCTGGAGCTACGTTTTACAGACTCTCCCCCGAGGCTCCTCTGAGATCATGTGTGTGTACATATGTACCACACGTCCTTCTTTATGAACAGAGAATGTGCCAGGTAGTTCATCTAAGTCATTTTATTGCAGGTGCGGAGTCACCGTATTAAATGAGTCCCAGTGCAAAGATAAGGAAACAGGCTCGAAGGGGTTAAATGACTTCCGGTTGTCACAGGGCTACAGGGAGCAAAGCCTGAACTGCACGGGGGTCTGCCTGTGGTCACGGCTCACTGTCTGACCCACCAAGCTTCCCTGCCTTGCTGCCTGCCTGAAGTTGAATTAATTTATATTTTTTAATTTGCTGTTAGCTTCGCCTCCTCCCCTGTGCACATCTCCTCTGCAGAACTCTATATTCATCGGCTCAGTGCATGTTTACTGGCACCTCGTCTGTGCCAGACACTGTGTTAGGTTCTAGAGACGCAGCAGTGAGCCAAATGGACAAACATTCCTACCCTCAGTTATGCCAGCCTGATCTCCCAGACTCCCACCCTGAATATCCTTTTCAGTCATGCAGTACACGCAGGGCCTCTGTTCCAAATGCTACTTGCTCTGAAATACAAGTGAACATCTCAAATCATAAGGGCAGTGGGAATTTGCTTTTAGCCTTCTGATGGAAGACACTCTTTGCCGCCCCATTTTTGCTTTCAGAGAAGGCATCTGGGCCCTGAACTGGCTGCCTGCCCAGCAGCACCCAGGTATATCGGCGTCAGGGTGTCCAGTGGCTCGGGAGACAGTTGTTTGGACATCAAGGGCACTGCAGACCCAGTTTCCGGCAGAGCAGGTTGTGAGCCAGAGATTTGGAGACAAGGAGTTTGTTGGAAGTGCTCTCAGGCACAGATCGGGTAGAGGGAACTGCTAGGCAGCCCTTACAGAGGTCAATACTGCAGGGAGCTGGAGTTGGAGTTGGAGCTGGAGTCATCTCCAATTGGGTGGGCCAGGCCTTTGTACCCCCATATCAAAAGCCAATGGATGCAGCTGCCCTGGGAAGAGTGTGACAGGTAGGTGGCACTCTCACCAATTCCCACAGAGTCGTGGCTGAGTGTAGGCAGCCCAGCTGACTCTCCTGGGAGTTGGGGGTGGAGGTGGGGGGTGGGGAGGGGATTGTGAGTGCCTCAGCCCTGATGGTGTGGGTCTGGGGAGCCCACCACAGCCTCCACCTGTAAGTTGAGAGGGACATCTTCTCCCTGGTGGGACGTTCCTATGGCCTCCTCACCTCCGGATATTACTTCAGCAGAGTTTGCAGAAACTCTGAAGGCCTCAACAGCCCTAGACTCACCAAAGAAACACGAGAGGAAAACAGGACAGAAGGCCTCCAAGGCAAAGCTGGAGTCTGAGCCACCACTGATTACGAAAGCTACTTACCTGTAAACCGGCTTCCAGGTTTTGGGAATACCAGAAACATTTATGTGGCTGACTTCTGTTGTTTAGTTCCCTTTGCTCTAACAGACTGTAATATTATTTTGTTTAGTCATAGCTAACATTTATTGGGCTGAACCAGGCATCGGACTCCAGTTACACACACTATCTCATTTAACCCTCGAAACAGCCCAGCGAGATGGGTATCACTGTTGTCTGCATCTAACAGAGGGGGTGTTGAGGCACAGTGAGGTTCAGGAACCTCCACACAGTTAAACCCTTCAGTGGCAGAGCTTCTACCCGAACCCCGGCCCACCTGACAAGGCAACCAGAGCTCTTACCACTGCACTACCCTGCCTCTCCCTCGTCTACAGAGTTGGCCTGGGACTCTATTTTAGTTTAGTGGTTACAGTATATTCTTGGATCATCTATTTCTCATTGGCTTATTTTATCAAATCATTCAGCAAACATACCATATTCTGGGCAGTGTCCAAGGCACTGGACCTATAATATATAAGACAGACACATTTATTGCCCTTGTAATTTCCCACAGGATGGTGAAAGGCTTCGGAGAAGTAAATAGGCACTTACGAGACAGAGAACTGAGTGCGAAGATGTGGGGGGCCCTGTGTAGTGCTGGCGCCCATAGGAGGGATCCCTAATGCAGTCACAGGGGTAGGACAGATGGTCAGTGACAGCTTCGTGGAGGAGACATCTAAGCAGAAGCCTGAAGCAATTATCCGAGGACATGTGTGTGTGTGCGCGTAGGAGTGGGGCATGGGAGAACGTTCCGAAGCAAGAGAATGCAAATGCTTGGAGCAGACCCAAGAACTGGAAGAAATTCAGGGTGTCTGGGCCCCTATTTGGGAGGTCGGGCATGGCAAGGGTACACTGAGACTGAGCAGGGGCCCGATCGAGCAAGCCCTCCAAGTCGCATTATAGAGCTCGGGTTTTGCAGTAAAGAGAATTTGGAAACTACAGAAGGATGTTACATAGAGTGGCATTACCAGATTTGCTTTTTATTTTCATCAGCAGGTTTTTATTGTTTTCTTTTTCACAGTGTTATTGAGATATAATTGACATACATGTATTTATATCTACTACATGCATTTAAAGTATATACTTTGGTAAAATTCCACAAAATATATATTGCTGAAACCATAAACACTATCAAGAGAGAAAACATATATCCATCACCCCCAAATGTTTTCTCTGCCCCCTTTTTAATCCATTCTCTGTACCCCACTCCTGTGCCCAAGCAACCACTGATCTTTCTGTCAATGGAGATTAGTTTTTATTTTCTAGAGCGGTGATTCTCAACCAGTGTGCTGCAAGAATTTTTAAAACATGCAACACTTAACTATGTAGTCAGGGGCACTGACTTCTGTTCCCTCAGGTGGTCAAATAAAAACTGACAACAGCCAACCCAACAACAGCCGTCCGGGGTGAGTGCCCTGTCTGGAACCATAAATATGTAGGTCATAAACAGAGTTGCATCTTATTGGTCAAGTCACATAATGAGGTTGCACCTGATTGGTTAATTCTTGGGACCAGAAACTCTTATATACAAGTATAGGCACCTAATTTTTTAAAAAGTCGCTTTAGAGCAAGAAGGGTAGGTAATAACTATTACTATTATCTTTCTGGTAAATCAAAATTATACCTATTTTTTTGTCAGAGCGGCCAAAGATATATATTTTTTGGTGTGTCACAGAATTTTAGTAATTAGTTTGTGTGCCGTGAGATGAAAAAGGTTGAAAATTGCTGTTCTAGAGCTTCACATAAGTAGAATAATAATTTATCTGTATTAGAAAGAGTACACATATACACATATACTTATGAAGACTGCCAAGTAAGGAATGGACAAGAGGAATGAGAGACGGGAGGCTTTAGTTAGTGAATCGTGTGCTAAAGTAGTTAGCTCCTTTGGAAAGGGGCGATGCTTCGAGCCCCCCCTGTTCACAGCATCATAAGGTGGCAAGAGCTAAGAGCAAGCTTAGTGATGTCTAATTCCCCTCCTCCCCACCCCATTAGTCCGGGCCTCCATTTGTGAGCAACGGAAAACCAGCTCCAGCTGCTGAGCAGGCACGCACGGGTGCACACCCGATCAGGATTTTATTGGCTCGCGTGTGTGCTTGGAAAGTTCAGGAGTGCTGGCTGTAGCCAGTGACGCTCAAAGGACCAGACTGGGACCAAGTTTTTCTTGATCTCTCAGCTCTCTTCTGCTTGGCCTCACAGAATCACTCTTTTCATTGTTGTTATTATTATGGCGAGAACAGTTAAGTTCTACCCTCACAGCACCTTTCAAGTGTGCAATACAGTGTTGCTAACTACCCCCAGAACTCACTCATCTTAAAACTGGAAGTTCGCAGCCTTTGACCCGCCTCTCCCCATTTCCACACCCTCAGCCCCCATCAAACATATTTATTATGCTTATTTTCAGCTCCTTCTTCATAAGTTCCAATCAGCATTTGTTGTCCCAATTGTTGTCTTCAGGTGGACAATTACTTTGCCCTGGGAACTGGTGTTCCGGTCTTAAGCTGCCTGGGCCAGTAATGTGTTTTGAGGAAGAACCCAATGCCCGCCTGTGAGTTTAAGGAGAGGGGGAGAGATATGCCCCAGGGCAGGTAATCCGCTCTGCAGCAGGCAACTCCTGTGGGCAATGGAGAAAGTCTGCCACCCAGGGAGTTGGAGAGGGCAGTGAGGGAGTGAAGGCTCCGCATGGGGCCGGTGCTGTTGTCCTCGGCTCCTCCCCGCAGCAGCAGGGCTCCTGCTGCACTTTGAGAGCCCCGACTGCAGTGGCAGCGGCCTGTGGCCACAAGGGGAGCGTGGGCCATTCCAGGCCAGGCGTGGAGGAAGATGAGGAGGATCCAGAGTCCTTCCTCTGCCCACCCTCTGTCTACTCTGCCCCCCACTTGTCTGCACAGGCCAGGCTGAGGAACCCACCTCCCACACGCCTGCTCCTACAACCTTCGTCTCCCCAGGCGTTCTCACGGTTTGGGGTCCTGCGGATCCTTTTCTCAGATCTCCGCTTGCATTCGCGTCCATTGCTTTCCTAGGGTAGGTCTGTGGGAAGGGGCCAGCAGCCCGTCGTAGCACACTCCCTTGTCAGAAGGAGGAAGAGGCCTGAACACATCCCTCACAGATACACTACTTTTCCAGAAGAATCAGCGTGCCTCTGAATATCGCTTCTCTCCTAAAAGGAGTGATAGGGAGGCCAGGAAGTTACAAAAAACATGGTCAAGGACCAGGACTTTTTAAGGGAGAAGAAACATATTAAATGTTAGCCCTTCATTATCTCCTCCAATTAAACCGAAGTTAAATTGTCTTTTAGTTAATGCCTCAGAAACTCTGCACAGGGTTTAATAATAGCTCTTGATGATTCCTATGAACATTTTGCTCTCGAGTTGCTTGTCTTTGAGTAATGTTCATGTGAAACTCTTGCTCCCGGGCGGTCTGGGTGAAGGTCTAAGGACTTACCGCTTTGCAAAGTGGCTATGAGAACAGTAATTAATAATTGCATCTCTCTATGCTCTGCCAAAGCAGTTGGGCATTGCAAAAATATTTTAGAATAACGTAATAAGTACATGAGTAGTTAAAGACTTTCATTAAGGCGCTTAAAATAAAGTACCATTTCATTCTTTTCTACCCCCAGTGTCTACAAACATTAAAAGATAGTATTTGAACTAATTGCTTGGATAGATACCAAAGATTATCATTTGCAGAAGTATATTATTAGAGAAATAAAACCCCAAGATTCTAAAATGCATTTGAGAGCAATGCTTCAGTTTGAAGCCAAGCCTTTTCTAAGTGATAACACTGAGAGGGTTTTCAGCTTGCGATTCTGGGCCTGGCCTGCCACCAACTAGCCGTGTGACCTAGGGCAAGTGGCTACTTTCTGGGCCTCGGTTTCCTCCTCTGTTAAGAGAGGCCACTGGAATGCATCTCTTAGGCTCATTTCCTGCTCTAGAATTCTTTAGCATCTATATACACACAAGAGCTTCCCTACACTAAATACAGTTAAAAAATTTCTATTGCCCAGAAAAGCAACGTGATATACATGTGGGTAAAAAAATTGCCCACATGTATATCATGTTACTGAAATTTTCTGTACATTTAATTATAAAAGTTTTCAAACATATGGAAACATTGGAAGAATTGTACAGGGAATAGCCATATACCCAACTGCCTAGATTCTACTATTGACATTTTACTTCACTTGCTCAATCACATTTTTATTCATCTACCCATTCCTGTGTCCGTCCATCATTACATCCTACTTTTAAATGTAATGCAGGCCCTGGCTGGTGTGGCTCAGTGGCTGAGTGCCGGCCTGAGAATCAAAGGGTCGCTGGCTGTATTCCCAGTCTAGGGCACATGCCTGGGTTGCAGGCCAGGTCCCCAGTAGGGGGCATACGAGAGGCAACCACACATTGATGTTTCTCTCCCTCTTTTTCTCTCTCCCTTCCCCTCTCTAAAAAATAAGTAAAATCTTAAAAAAAAATGTAATTCAAAGTAAGTTCCAGATGTGTCACCCCTAAACATTTCAGCATGCATAGTGCTAACTAGAAGGTCACTCACTCACTTTACCTGCCAGGCCACGTACGCCTCTGGGATGTGAACTGCTGGCCTGGGCATTTCTGTAGCGTCTTTCCAGGGCACACTCCTCCAGTTAGTCCCACGGAGGTGATAAGGCTCGACCAGGATTGAGGTGATGCTATCTTTCTCTGGGAGATTTACATGCTAAGGGGATTTGGGGGAAGACCTTCCTAACCCTGTCACTCTCTGGCCATGAAAAATCCCAGTAATTACTTGAGAACTTTGTTGCAGTCTCGGCAAGGGACTAGTGGTGGACTTGTGGTTGCCTTTACCTCTAAACTGTTTCACAATTCAGTCAATTTGTCCCCATTTCCACTTTCAAAATCCTACTTCAAGCCAGCGTTGCTTTTCTGGAGTCTTGTGAGACCAGGAAAAAGCATTAAAATACTGTTATGTCTCTATTTCCTTTGGTTAGTGTTTATTTTTTAACAAACTCTTCCCATTTTAGAGGTACTATATTAATAAGTTCTGGGGGCTTTTAACATTTTTTCATTAGTACCTATAATAACATCTGTTTTTTTTAAAAAAAGCCGTTATTTTTCAAATTTGAATAAGTCACCTAAACCCAATGGTAAAAAGCTTAGTGTTTTTCTTCTAGGGGGAAGGATACATTCCCCCTAAAAATAATTTATTAATTTAATAAATGTAATATTTTGGTAAATGATTTATTAACATATATTTATTTATTTTTCTTTTTTAAGTATATTTTATTGATTATGCTATTACAGTTGTCCCATTTTTTTCCCTTTGCCCCCTTCCACCTGGTACCCCCTTCTTTCCAGCAATCCCCCCGGCCCTGTTCGTGTCCATGGGATGTGTGTGTGAATTCTTTGGCTTCTCCATTTCCTATACTATTCTCAGAATCCCGCTGTCTATTTTGTTCCCACCAATTATACTTCTTTATCCCTGTACCATTTCCCCCTTTCTCCTCCTACCCCCTCCCAGCTGATAACCCTCCATGTGACCTCCATACCTATGATTCTGTTCCTGTTCTGCTTGTTTGCTTAGTTTGTTTTTGTTTTTTAGATTCAGTTGTTGACAGTTGTGAATTTTTTGTCATTTTACTGTTCATAGTTTTGATATTCTTCTTTTTCTCAAGTAAGTCCCTTTAACATTTTACATAATAATGGCTTGGTGATGATGAACTCCTTTAGTTTTACCTTTGCTGGGAAGAACTTTATCTGCCCTTCCATTCTAAATGATAGCTTTGCTGGATAGAGTAACCTTGGCTATAGGTCCTTGCTTTTTATCATTTTGAGTACTTCTTGCTAGTCCTTTCTAGCCTGCAAAGTTTCTTTTGAGAAATCAGCTGATAATCTTATGGGAATTCCTTTGTAGGTAACTCTCTGCTTTTCTCTTGCTGCTTGTAAGATTCTCTCTGTATCTTTAAACTTTGGCATTTTAATTATGATGTGATTGGTGTGGACCTCTTTGGGTCCAACTTGATTGGGACTCTCTGTGCTTCCTGGACTTGCATGTCTATTTCCTTCACCAAATTAGGGACATTTTCTTTCATTATTTTTTCAAATAAATTTCCAATTTCTTTCTCTTTCTCTCCTCCTTCCAGCACCCCTATGACGCGAATGTTAGACCTCTTGAAGTCCCAGATGCTTCTTGTACTACCCTCATTGTTTTGGATACTTTTCCTTCTCGTTCTGATTGGTTGTTTTTGCCTCCTTATGTTCCAAATCGTTGATTTGATTCTTGGCTTCATCCACTTTATTGTTATTTCCCTATAAATTGTTCTTTATTTCAACTAGTGAATTCTTTGTTTCTGACTGGATCTTTTTTAAGCTGCTGAGATCCTCACTAAGTTCCTTGAGCATTCTTATAACCAGTGTTATGAACTCTGCATCTGATAGATTGCTCATCTCCATTTTGTTTAGCTCTTTTTCTGGAGTTTTGATCTGTTCTTTCATTTGGGCCATGTTTCTTTGTCTCCTCATTTTGGCAGCCTCCTTGTCTTTATTTCTATGTATTAGGTAGAGCTGCTTTGACTCTGTGTCTTGGTACTGTGTCCTAATGTAGTTTGTGTCCTGTAGGGTCCAGTGGCACAGCCTCCCCTATCACCCAAGCTGGGTATTCGAGGTGTACCCTTTGTGTGGACTGAGTACACCCTCCTTTTGCAGTTGAGCCTTGGTTGCTGTTGGCTGATCAATGAGAGTGATTTACCCAGGCCAGTCAGCTGCAAGGATTGGCTGTGAACACTTACTACCAACCTCCTCTCTCCATGGATGATCAGCTGTGCAGGGGCAGGGTGGTGGTGCTCTGAGTTAGTCTCCAACTATCCACTGGGTGAGCTGGCCCTGAGATTTCCCAGGTGGTGCAGGCCAAGTACAGCCCCACCTGTGTTTTGCCCAGGGCCACACCTGCCTGAGTTATAAAGCAACCCGAGATGGCTGCTACTTGTGCTGGGCTTGGAGATTGCCAGGCGAGGCCAAACTATGAAACTAATCTGGCTGCTGCTAGTACCCAGCCTGGAGCTCACTGACACAAGCTGTTGCTTGTTTGATAGGATTTAGGAAGCTGTGAAGCCTGAGCCAAGACCAGTTATTCATATGGAAAAGCAGCTTGGGGGCACCTGATAAGTTAGGTGGGGTGGAGACTCTGGGGATCTCCAAGGCAGGTCAAACCGTGTTAGCCAGGTTGATGGAGTCTCAAATATGGCACTAGCCTGCCAGCTCCATGGCGCTGCAGGGGGAGGGCTCAGAAGAGGGGCAATGACCTCTTCTTGCCCCAATGCCAGACACTTCAGCCTCTCCCAGTATGCCACTCATGCCCATCAGGCTGCCACCCAGGTGCTGGAGCTCAGAGGGAGTGAGTCTGATTAAGTCTATGCATGTGTTTAAGAGGAACTGCTTGGAGCTCCAGAAGTTTCTTCCACCAACTCAATCCCCACTGGTTCTTGCAGCCAGAAATTATAGGGTCTTATCTTCCTGGCACTGGAACCCTGGGCTGGGCTGCCCAGTGTGTGGCTGGGACTCCTCACTCCTGAGATATCCCTCCTGAATTTTTATCCACCACATGCGGATGTGGGACCAACTTGTTCTGTGTCTGCGCTCCTCCTACCCATCTAGATGGATGTGGCTTCTTTAATTCCATAGTTGTCAGACTTCCATTCAAATCAATTTCTGACATTTCTGAGTGACAGTTGTTCTATATTTTAGTTGTAATTTTGATGTGGTTGTGCAAAGAGGCGGGCCATGTCTGTCTATGCCGCTATCTTGTTCAGACACCTGCTCTCCTTAACATATTTATTAATTGACTTTAATTCTGTCTTCCCTCTCAAGTACTTTTCTGTGTAAATATTCAAATGTGGTATTTGTGTGTGTGTGTATTGGTGGTTTTTTACTTGCTGCTGTGTTTTGCTTACTTTATAATACATTTTTTCTTTCTTCTCTGGAAACTAGGAAATGACCCAGAGAGAACAAAGAACAGTAATTCTATGATGTGGTTGTTCTTTATCTTTTTAATTTTTCACTCTACGAGTTTCTGCTTACCATGCTTCTAAAGTTTGCATCTTTAGACTTTGCAATCTCTTGTTTCTTAGGTTGCATACTCTAACTTCTGAAATAAAAATGACTTCTATTTCTCCAAATGTATCTCCAGCAATTTTCTATAGCTCAAGCTGTCACGTTCAGCCGCTCAGTCAAAACTGTCCTGTGGGAATGAAAGCAGCATCTATTGCACAGGTGGGAGCCAAATGCACAGTTAGTTATAGAGTCTTTATTGAAGGTTCCATGGGATATTCACACAAAATGATCATGTTTTATGCCAATAAGATGATGTCTTTTCTAATCTGGATTCCTTTTATTTCTTTTGCTTACTATAACTACAGATTGTGCTGGCTTAAACCTATTTTTAAACCTATTTTTAAAACAAAGAGTGGTGTTCAGATTTGTTAACAAAGCAAAATCCAACACCAGGCTCTATTCGGGAGTCACAGGGTTCTGAAGACCGGAAATCCCAGGTGACGGTGACTATAGGGTTGAGTTCTGGTGAGGGCCCCCTGCTGGGCTGCAGACCTCCGATTTCTGGTTGTCTCCTGACACGGCAGAGAACAGAGGGAGCCGCAATGGTGACTGTTGTCTGCGTTGGTTACTTTTCAATCCAAATTCAAGGGATATGCGGACAAATCACTGTGTGGAAGACTGGGGGTTAGGCTGAGCACGGTGACAGTTGTATGCAAATAAGCCAAAGACAAAATCTTCCAGGCCTTGGTTTCTCAGAGAAGAGATTTGTTCCAGCATCCAAGAGAGTTGGGAGCAGAACTTGGACAGGAATTCCCCAAGTTTGGAGCCGATGCTTTCCAAACATGAGTCTGGCTGTCAGTTACACTCCCAGGCTGAGCAGGGCATCAGGAACTTGCAGTTTGAAACCTGGCTACGGAAAACTCATTCTGGGTTAACCCCCAAGCACCGGAGAGAACTGTGCAAGGCCTGGCTGTCTCAGGAGCACAGTGCACAGTTAGCAGGCTGGTTGAGTCCCCTGCCTTCTGTCCCTGCAAGACAGCACATGTCCTCTGGATTGTGCTCTATTTTAATCATAGGCCATCTGGCCTTGACAAAACGTTAACTGGTGTCCTTTTCTGAGCAGATTTCTGCAATGCCCAAGTCTTCTTCTGTGTCGCTGGATGCTCAGCAACCCTTTGAACAATGGGAGTCCCAGTGCTGCTTTAAATAGGAATTCAAGGACTGCCTGCCTGTGACAGCGTCCTCTGGGGTGCTTGCTGGAGATGCAGATGACCTAGGCCTCACCCCAAGGCTCCTAACGCAGGCTCTTGAGGTGGGTTCTCAGAACATGTCTTTTAAGCAACCTGATCCTGCACTCCCCACATTTAAAATCCTCCAATGACTTCCTGTGGCTTCTAGGAAAATAAACAAACAAACAAACTGTATGTTTCCACAGCCTGTGAGGTCCTGCCAGATCTGGACCCTGCCCGCTTTTCTCCCATGAGGCTGTCGCTCCCTCTCTCAGCTCATAATCAAAATAGCCTTTTGTCTGTCCTTCACAAGTTCCCTCCTTCCACAGGACCTTTGCACAGGCCCTCCCCCAGCCCAGGACTGTAGACCCTCAGTCCAATGTGCCCTTTCAAAGCACAGGCACTTATTTAATTTATATAACAAAACCTTGTAAACCGCTTATGTGCCAACACTAAGTGCTATACAGATGTTACCATGTTTAATTCTCATGATGGCCCGAGGGGTTCGTGCTATTTTCATTTTCCTTTTGCAGTGAGAAGAGCCAACTGAGGCCCTGTTTCAGTGGCCCCACACCCACCTCCTCGTGTCTCCCCTGCAGGATGAGGAGTCAGCGGGGCCAAGGTGCTATCTGATGGGAGGCTCTGGCCACCTTCTGGAGCACAGCCAGGTACAGGGAACCCCAAACACCCTGCCCAAACAGTCCTGAGAACGTTTCCAGGTCCCGTGTAGGCGTTTTTCCCGGGGTCATACATCCTCCTGAGTGAGAGTGGACCGCCCCCCCCACCTATGTGCACCCTTAGGGCTGTTAAAGAACAGCTCTTTGTGGCTGTGGGGTTTGGGGGGAGCTTGGATGTGCAGGCTGGGCGGCCCCACATGGAGCAGGGTGGACCTGGGGACAGGGTGGGGAGAGAAGGCAGGCAGTAGCAGGCTCTTCCCCTCCTGCCGCCTAGAATTCTAAGTTAACGCGGCGCGGTGTCATTGTGAAGGTCTGTTTGCCAAGGTTGGAGGGTAGACGTATTCCACATGCCAGTGTGTTAGCATGATTTATAACTTTTCAATATTTAGACATATGGTATGTGGGTCTACATTTACACTCTTATTTGGATCCCCATAAATGTTAGTGGTGAGAAGGGGTGTGCTGGGGAGTGGAATGAAGATAGCAGCATACAGAGGAAGCCTGATTCGTAGCGCCAGCCTATTTCTGTGGTGCAAACACTCCCTCCTCAGCTGGCTCCATGGGGTGGGTGGTGAGACAACCTGGGGGTTGGGGTCAAATCTCAATGCCTAAAATGCCCAATGTAAATAATCAGTTAACTTCTTTTCCATGACCCTAGAATGGTTCCATCCTTTGGGGAACGTAGAAAACTGCTCCTCACACTTCGGTGAGCACATGGATTGCCTGGAGATCTTGCCATTACGGAGATGCTGAAGCAGTAGGTCTGGGGTGCAGCAGTCCGCAAATTATGATCTTTGCACCAGCAGTATCATCATCACCTGGGACCTTCTTAGAGCTGCAAATAAACCTCAGACCTGCTGAAGGAAACCCAGCCATCTGTAGCTTAACAAACCTTCCAGGTGATTTTGATGCAGCTACAATTTGAGAACCGTGATTCACCAGTGATACTGACAATCTGAAGTGCGGTGGAACGAGGAGAGATGAGGAGCCTGCTGCAGATGGAGAGCGAGGCCGAGGGACGAGACAGGGGACTGCCAGCTTGGTGTGCGAATTCACAGATCAGAGCATTTCTCCCAGTATAATACTCCAGCCTGAACTGGGAGTTGGCCTTGTTCTGCCTGTGTCGCATACATGGGTGGTTAGATTTTGTCCCAATTGAAATTTGTCATGAAATTTCAGTCCCCAAGGTTGTGTTTCCAGCCCCTTTCCAGAGGTGACCAGATAGCTTCCTGTGAGTGCCTTTCAGGCACCTCCTGCAGAGAGATGTGAGCCTCCTGCCTCTCCTTCCTCATTTGCATGTAGAATAACTTTGAACAAGGATGGTTCAGCTCCCAGCAGTTGGCCTGCCGCCCTCCTTTGGGCATCCCCACGCTGTAACCTGCACGCTGAACAGAGCCCGGAGGGAGCACATAAAATGCACAGAGAAGTAATGTCACAGAGGCTAGCAGGAGTCCCTACCAGTCTCATTTTGCTTGTAATTGGCACATTACACAATTTTAATAAAAAATTGCAAACATCTAGTTTCCTTTATGGCTAAACATTAATGAGTTCAGACTCCCGAGACTCTTCAATATATTCCAAAGCCATAACGCCTAAATCTAGGACTGTAACGGAGCTCAGTAGTGCTACAATATAATCAGGAAAACACTGAGCGAGCTCCTGCCACAGAGAGGTGATGGAAGAGGAGCTTTCCTTTTAAGGTGAAGGAAGTGCATTGGGTTTCTCGTCTGGGAGCCTCTCCAGTAACACAGCCTGAGCTGGAGGTGCCCTGAAGCCTGCTTATTGCAGAGACCATTGTCTCTGCCTGAGCACTTTTCTGTCTGGTGGAAGGAGCACATTGGGCTGTGCTCAGAGAAGCTGAAATGTCCGAAGAGAACGTCCCCAGAAGCAACCCTTAAACAACGGCAAACGGGGAAATAGTAGATTGCTACCACTCACGTCCTCACCTCTTGGTTGGGACAGCTCGGGGGAGGTCCTGCACACACCCCTAAGAGAACTGCACTGCAGTGACCCCCCGGGGGACTCCCCTTTATCACTTCCTTCTCTTCCCAGCTCACTTTCTGACTCTCTTGCTGGTGTTTTCTTTAATCACCACTCAACTGAACTATTACTTGTCTTTGAATCCTTGTCTTTGGGTCTGCTTCTGGGGGCAACCAAACTAAGACGAAGGTAAGAAGAAAAATTTTTAGGTGGGATACCCAGTAAGGGAAAGAGACAGCTTTTCTTCTTTCTCAAGAACAAAAAGCAAACCACGACATTCAGTTAAGTGACATTAGGGAGGTCATTTACCATTTATTACCAAGCATTGAGTACCTACTCTGTGCATAATACTGAACCAAGCACTGTCTTCAGAAAGTTTAAATCTAGTTTTGACTCTGAGGTCCATAAATACCTCAATGCAAAACGAAATTTGATTAAAGGATATTCAAATCAAAGGGCTGTAAGAGTCTGAGGAAAAAGAAAAGAATTTATGGTGGTCAGGGGGCTTTGCAAGGTGGATGGGAAAGGATTATAACCAGAGGCCATCCTATGCAGAGCAAGCAATAAGAGTAATTTTCAGGGGGTGGAAAAGTGAAGGTGTGTCTGGGGAGGGGGTGAAGTTCTGTCTATCTGGAGCCAAGTGTAGGTCTAGAGAGGTTGGGGAATGACCCTGAGAGACCCAGGATACCAGTCTAAAACATTTGAACCTTCTTGTATCAAGAGGAGTGAGCTCTTGAAGAGTTTTGAGCAAGGGAGCGATACAGTCAGAGCTGGCCACTGGGAAGCAGAATCCAGCTCTGGTGTGAACTGGAGGGTAAGAACAGGCCAGCCAGGCACGTTACAGAACTGCTGGCATATTTTTAGTGCGTGTGCTAAAGAAAACTTTTCCACAAGTTACATACATGACCCTCCTGTGAACATAAAATACATATGTCAAAGATTTCACTCCACTCATTAAGGAACCAGTAATATGTTAAAAACTAATTCAAATGAGAATTTGAAGAACAGAGCTTTACAACAATGAAGCAAAAGAAAAGGTTAAAATGAGTGTGTTTGTAAATGGGATATTAGTCTATATCCTACCAACAATAAAGGCTAACGTGGGGGCTGTACTTTCTGCCAACGGAAATCAATCGTCTCGGTACCAGACGGAATTAGCGTTTGTCAGGCACCATTCCTTTTGCTTTCAGGCAAAAATCGTTCGCATTGTTTTCGTTTTTTTGCAAGTGAGCCAGTTTCTGCCCCCACAGAGCTGTGAAACAGACTGGTCAATAGCAAGCTAATCAAAGGTGCATTCCTAACATTATTCTCAAAAGAATCCCAATAATCTCTTGCCTGTTTTCAAGTTCAGGGTAATTTGTCCTGATGCTCTCCCGCTTTGTGATCATCAATAATCTGCAAAGATTGCTTTTGGTCACAGAAAAGGCCGTTCTCACCAGGTTTGGCCTATGCAGGAAGAGTGTTGAATAGCCATACAGGCTTGCTTGACTTTGCTTGACAAATCTAGAGCCATGCAGGACGGGGCAACGGCACTGAGATGAAATTTCAAATTGGATTTTGAAAAGGCTCTATTGCAGTAGCCCCCTGACCCTTATCTGTGGGGGAGGGGCGTTCTAAGACCCCCAATAGATGCCTGAAACCATGAATAGTATCGAACTTTGTACATACTTCGTTTTCTCCTATACATACATATCTTTGATAAAGTTTAATTCGTGAATTAGGCACAGTAAGGGATTAACAACAACAACTAATCATAAAATACAACGATAATAACAACATAGTCTAATAAAAGTTATGTGGTGTCTCTCAAAATATCATCATGTACTGTACTTCCCTTTTCGCTGAAAGGAAGCACAACGCAGCTTGTCTTGGGCCTGCCTGAATTGCCAGAGTCACTGCTCTTGCATTATAGAGCCATTGCTGAGTTAAATGAGGGTTACCCGGGCACAAGCCCTGAGATGCCACATAAGGGAGATGGCTCCTAACGGACTCACGAGTGGGGAGCCTATACGGTGTGGGTCACTGGACAAAGGGGTGATTCATGGCTGGGGTGGGATCCAGTGGGAGCAGGAGATGTTTTCACAATGCTCAGAACAGTGTACAATTCTAAAGTTGTGAGTGATTTCTTTCTGGAATTTTCCATTTACCGTTTTTGTGCCACCACTGACGGCAGGTGACGGTGGCTGTGGAGAGGGCAGCTGCAGATAAGTGGGAGAACTGCAAAGATTACTTTTGATCACAGAAAAACAGGGTATTTCCTGTCTTTAGGCTTGGGAACTAAGCCCAAGAAACTCTCTCCAGATTTAATCCAGAGAATCTGTATTTTTGGTAGATTTCTCTCTTCCTAAGTTCCCCTAAGTTTTCTAGGCTTCCTGGCCTGCCAAGAAATGACCTTCCTTAGCACCTGTAAGGCCGGGACCTTGTTGGCTAGGAAGTAGGCTGGTTTTCCTAGGAGAGCTTTACAGGCATTGGTTCATATATAAACTAAAACCTCTAATGAAGGGTTTGTGGCATGTGGCTGGGTACAGAAATGGCTTCTCGATACCCTGATGTGACAGTTCTTTGATGGCTTCGTATGTAGGAAAACCTGACATGCCTCGAGGTAGCCCAATGCATATGTAAAAAAAACCTGGATAATTTCCTAATTTGACAATAACTCCAAATATTTACATAAGTTGACTAATAATGAGCAATAAATATAAAAGAAACTTTTTAAAAGCTGTAAATGATAAGTTTTAATCAGCCACGATAGAGAAGAAAATAGACTAAATGTAGGGTTCAGGACACCACCCCAAAATACGGCACCTTGGCATATTGCCAAACCAAAGTCTGTGTGTCTGGTGCCTCAAAAGGTCAAAATTCAACACATCAGAGTTTGGAGTAAGGGAAGTTTTATTGATCGAAAAGACGCCGACTGAGAAGATGGGAGACCTAACGGTGCCACAAATCCATCTTGCTCACTGGACTAGGTTAAGGGTGTTTAAGGGGTTAGGGGAACAGGTACGTGGAAGTGCTGACAAGGCTAGTTTTAAGTGGAGGACCTTGGAACTTGGCCATTCATGATGAAGGGGCATCAGTACTACATCTCCCTGGACTACAGACCCTCGGCTTATGAAAGGGTTCCCGTATTCAGGTTCTGGCGATGTCCTGGTCCTCTGGTTCCTTGTGGGGGTGGAGGCAGGGGGGGGGGGGCCCGGGAGGAGCGAGGCTTCGTTCCCAGCACAGCCGGAGACCAGAGTCCTTCCCTCTGCATGCGCTTCGGCGGCAGGGCTTGCGGTTTTGGTCTAATTGTCTCTGAAAAGCGACTCAGTGCCTTGTTAAACAGGGCAGGGCCATTCTGAGCTGGTTCTGCGGTTACAGGCTTATTGGATACCTTTTTTTATTTTATTCTTTTAGGATACAGAGTTCCTTATTTGCTCATTTTATCTTTTAATAGTTCATTTTCAGAACTATATTTTTAAATATTTTTTATTGTTCAAGTACAATTGTCTCCGTTTTCCCCCTACCACTCCCCGCCACCCCAGCCGTCCCCACTCCCCACCCTTGATCCTACTCCTCTTTGATTTTGTCCATGGGTCCTTTATACATGTTCCTGGAAACCCTTCCCCCTTCCCCCCCTCCCCCCCCCCTCTGGTTACTGTCCATTTGTTCTTTATTTCAGTGTCTCTGGTTGTATTTTGCCTGCTTGTTTGTTTTGTTGATTAGGTTCCACTTATAGGGGAGATCATACGGTGTTTGTCTTTTACTGCCTGGCTGATTTCACTTAGCAAGATGCTTTCCAGTTCCATCCATGCTGTTGCACATGGTAGCAGTTCCTTCTTTTTTTCTGCTGCATAGTATTCCACCATGCACATGTACCACAGTTTTTTGACCCCCTCATCTACTGATGGGCATCTTAAGCTGCAGGAGTCTGAGAAAGTGGCAGGGCAGGAGGGTTGCTCTGACCTGCCCATCCCGCCTTTCCTTCCTGAAACAGGTTATAAAACCCTCACGTGGAAGGTGCCCTCCCTCTACCAGGAGGAAGATATTCTCATCACCGGAGAGAGAAAATTTAGATTGAATGACTTGCATTTGCTACCCCCAGCCCAAACCCTTTGTCAATTCTTCACAAATCTATTGTTTCTTTGTCTAAAACAGAGATTTTTCAGCCAGTGTGCTGAAATAATTTTTAAAACATGCAGACCCTGACCATTTAGTCAGGGGCACCGACCTCTTTTCCCTTAGATTGTCAAATTTAAAAAACAACAACAGCCAACACAACAATAGCCATTTGATGTGAATAAATCAAAATTATACCTATCTCTTTTGTTAGATCAGCAAAAAATATATTTTTTTGGTGTGCCGCAGAATTTTAGTAATTAGTTTATGTGTGCCGTGAGATAAAAAAGGTTGAAAATCACTGGTCTAAAAGGTATAAAAGCTTCCTGCTCTGGTCCCTTCTTCAGGTCTTTATTCTCTTGCAAAGTATCCCATGTACAAGTAACATTTTAGTAAGCTTTGTATGCTTTTCTCCTGTTAATCTGTCTTTGTCAGTTTAATTTTTAGTCCCAGCCAAGGACCCTAAGAGAGTGAAGGAACACACTTTCCTCTCCTGCATTCTTTCCATTTTCTCCATAGAAAATGATGTTACCAAACTGTCATATGAAAAGACAGATAAAAGAGTTCCCCAAAATGCAGGGGGAGAAGCTTTATAGAGGTGTGGTGAGCAGTAAATTAATAAATATATTATTTTTCTTAACCTCATGATGTTTGTGGTATTTGTCAGAACATTTATATTTTTCATGTGTTGTGGTCTATTTTTTATTCTAATGAAATATTAACAGTTGTGCCTTATTTTGTATATAGTTTGTTAAAGTCCTAGAGGCTTTGGGACCCAGACTTGGGCCTGGCCCTTCTGAGTACACCACGCATCTGCCCATTGGAGGCCGGGACCCTTCCAAGGACCTCCCCACAAGCCAGGACCCACAGCGGTCCCGGACTCACACGCATCCTGTCCTTCTCTCTGCTTCCGGGGAAATCTTTCTTGCTAATTTCCCAGGGACTCTTGCTCTCTTCTGCTCCTCCCAGACTGCATTCTTTGTTAAGTTCTAGGGTTTCCAAAACCAAAGAGTGCTTCCCGCTTGAAGCATCTTCTGTTTATTCCTCTATCTACAAAAATCCCCGAGGCAAGGAAATATCGAGGATCTCGAGGCCAGTTTGGAACTTGAGGGGAGGGGCTTGTGGAAACTCACAAATTGGTATCTCAATCAACGACCCTGCTACGTGAGCTACTATGATTATTCAAATTGTTTTAGTAGTCCTATTTTATCTGCCTTTGACTGTAAGTAGATGAGCTTATATAAAAAATTAAATAGTAATATAAATCACGTTTAGAGTTGAAGGATAAGCATGTCCACTTAGAGCTGGAGAGCCACGCCCGCAGTTGCCCGGGTGAGACATTCCACCTCTCTGCTGTTTAGTCAGAGGAAGCCACAGGAGCTCCACCACGGCCTGGGCTTGCTCCCACATCCTTGCACAGCTTTCAGATGGGAATGTGGGGGAGGAACAAACCTTCCTCTACCCTGGCCGGGGGTTTTCTGGCCAGTCTAATAATCAAATAGGCCTGAGATACTAGTGTTACGGAACAGAGATGTGGGTCCTGCTGCCCACCACCCATAGGCAAATTCTGAAGGCAGAGGTTTGGAGAAAAAGGAAAGGAGTCTTTCATTCTAAGGCTACACAGTTTTGGAAGAATGGCAGGTTTCTGCCTCAGAGTCCATCCCCTCTAAAGCACATGGGAAAAAGCCCTCCCCCCTCTGCCAGACCAATTCAAGGCCGTGCCTGGAGTTCCTTCTCCCATTTAAAAATACTGCCTTTTGGGAAACCGCAGGTGGCCGCTGCATGATCATCCACGTGGACCCCTGAAGAAGAAAAAAAGGCCAAATCTCTGCCCTCCCTCCGTTTAAATCTCCTGGCCCATAATTCCACGTGCTCTGGAAGCATCCAGCTTCCCAGTCAATCCTGTCCTTTTTCAGGCTAGACTGGCACCCACCCCCGCCACCATGTTCCAGAAGAAGGTAGGGGTGTTTTTTCCTCAGTCAAGCTCCCTCTCCAGCCTGCAAAGACACTGGGCAAGGTCGCCTCTTGCTGCAAGGTCTCCACCCAGGGGCACAGGGACCTGTCACACGCAGTGCCAGCTGGTTTCCCTCTCCTCCCCGCGCCATGCCGGTATCGTTACTAAGAGAAAATAACCAAATTTAATACATAGGTGTGTATGGGAACCCCACATACCTGAGAGAGTCAGAGACCCCACATGCAGGAGAAGTTAGAGATAGAAAGGGGGATTGAGGTACGTAAGACATTTGCAGCTAGGGGTGACATAATGCACCTGGGGTGGGGAGGCTTCAAAGGGTCTTCACGGGATAATCAGAAAGGCAGAGATGTTGAGTAAATGAAAGTTGGCCCTGTCATGTAAGTGGGTTGGGGAAAAAATCATGGCTGATAATCTCTTGCTGTGGGCAAGGCCCCTAATTAGTTCTTCTAGGTCGTTAAAGGGGGAGGCAGAGGTTTCTCTTGAGTCCGAACGCAACATTGCCTTGCCTTTGGCGCGGAACAATTTGCATGCCACAGACACACATATTGGGGTAATGAGCTCCGAACCTTCACAGAAACATAAATAGCAACAAAAAAGGAGGGTCGCACCAAGGGCTCTGAGAGCTGGTCACCTGAAAAGGAGCGCAAAGTTCTCCAGCCATCTTCCAGCACTTTCACAAACGCTGCTGAAGTCAGTCAGCGTAACACCTACAACCGGGGCCGCATCAGAACGGCAGAGCAAATAGTACGCCCTCAGAGGCATTGTGGTTTGAAGTTTCTCCCAACGTACATTTATTTCTCTTGTCACAGCTGCATCTGTCCCCACCTTGCCGCGAAGCAGCGTCAGTAAGCACTGGGTTTCAGAAAGAGGTCACGGTTTGCAGTCAATATTTTAGCTGGAAAATGCTCTTCCTTTTCTCTTCAGCAG
The DNA here is from genome assembly GCF_022682495.2 of Desmodus rotundus. Taxonomy (NCBI): domain Eukaryota; kingdom Metazoa; phylum Chordata; class Mammalia; order Chiroptera; family Phyllostomidae; genus Desmodus; species Desmodus rotundus. The sequence goes on along the minus strand of NC_071394.1, from coordinate 107,238,461 downwards.
CAGCTCTCCGAAGTGGGTTTTGCTGAAAGCCTTCCATTTCCACACTCTGATTGCTTTATTTATGTTGCAAATCACTGATTTGATGTTTGGGAAATTGCCATGTTTGGGGCAGCAAAGCTTTTAGTTAATGGGTTGATGAGTTTTCAACGTATTTATAATTTTTTTAAAAATAAAGGCCCTTAAAGATCCAACTCGTCATTTCTCTTATTCAAGATAAAGATCAATAGTGACCCTTGACCATGTACCTCAACTCTTGGTGTCAAAACTGAAGTCCGTTTTTATCTAATCTCCGCTTACAGAAGTCCTGGCGCCTGCTGCAAAACCGGGTGGGACAAGCCAGTCTCCTCTCACAGCCAAACTCCGCGCACTTCCTCCCCCACGCATCTGATCTTGCTGGGCGGCATGGACGGAAATAGCAGTCAAGGTTGTGTGCTAGTTTGGCTCTACCATGACTTGGTGTTGTCACTGCGTGTTGATCTTTCTTGCTTCTGTTTCTCATCAGTGAATGAAGAAGTTTGGACTTGATGATTATAAACATTCTTGGTTGTGATTGTTTTGTTTTAATCAACAGTTCTTCCAGTGAAATTTTACTTTGAGTTCTGCTACAGCCCTGGCCTGCTAGCTCAGTGGGTTAGAGTGTTGTCCCGATATGCCAAGGTTGTGGGTTCAGTTCCTGGTCAGGGTAATTCCCATAGCCTGGCCGGACCGCTGGGAGCAGGAAGAGGGCGACAAACAGGAGGGGCCGCTGGAGATCTCCAACCGGAGGGGCCGTGGTTGGCAGCGGGCAGGACCCATCCATCCATCCGTCCATCCATCCAATTAATGAATCCCACACATATGTATTTGTGGTGTCAGGCAGGCTTCTATCTCCCAGGGCACAGGACGAAATCCCACATGGAGCCAATGGGAAGAGACTTTCAATCTACAAGGAAGCAACAAGGAAATGTGCTTTTAGATAGTGACAAGAGCTCCGAGGACCCTAAGAACAGGGTAAAGTGACAGGTAGCCGTACGACAGGTGGCCTTTTCAGCCTGGATGGTCAGTCAGGCACAAGCTCTCGGGAGAGGTGGCGTGTGAAAATTGTAGTCTTCTCTGATTGTAGCTTTCTAAAGCCAAGGAGAAATGATGTGGAAAAGGAAATAGTCTGAATCCTAACAGTGGGTGGGTACCTTAGAGAAATAGGTATATGATTTCCCTCCCTACTATTGTCTATTTTGTAAATTTTTTGGATTATGCTGACATATTTTAATTTTCTTTATGAACAGTAACTATTACAAAGGGAAAGAATTACTGGTTTAAGATATCCCAGACTCCACTTGGGCACAGCATGGCTTACACCCTGGAGGGATTTTTTTGCCATTCACACTAGCCTGGAAAAGGAGTGGGGCTCGGAGAGTTGAAATGTTTTTATTTGAAAGTTTTGGTCCCTCTGCACCCGTCGGACGCTATTGGAGTTAGGCGGACTCGGAGGTCATTTGAGAAAAGGAACTGGCTTCCTGCAAAAGCTTCCAGCCCCTAGCGATTCCTTCCACTTCTGAACCAACAGCCGTCAGTAATATCAACTTAACTCGGGCCACCTGGGACGATTCTTCTCCTAGACCTGCCTCTGGTCAGCCCCAGGCCCCTGTGTTTGCCTAACCAAATGCTGGAAGCTAGCACAGGCCATGATATTTCAGGAAAGGTCACCCCTGAAAGCGTTCCCTGAAAACTATTTCTACTCTAAAAGCATGGAAATGCTACATTCGAAGTTTGTAGCTGAGGGCTTCTGGGTTCATCTGAAACCATGAGCTTTCTGCCTGCCACTGGGCAGCAACCCACATCCCTGAGGACCAGTTGAGAGTAGACATGCTGGCGGAGAACTCGGCTGGAACCCGCCTTGCTGCTCCGCACTCATCGTTTGTCCTCCTGTGTCTAACTCCCACGCGGGGCTCCCCCGCAGGCTGCTTACCAGCTCCCTCGGCTTTGTGAGGTCGGGGAGAGAAGTGGGAAAAGCTGTCACTCAATTCTGCCTACCAACTCCAGGGGAAGCCACAACCAGGGGAGGGAAGGGGGACCTCCCGCTATTAATGTGCTCAGGCTGCTGTACCAAACTACCATCAACCTGGTGGCTTAAATGGAAACATATTCTCCCACAGTTCTGTGGGGCGGGGATCCGAATCCAGGTTGTGCTTTTTCTGGGGGCTCTAGGGGAAAACCTGTCCTTGCCTCTGCTAGCTCCTGGTGGCAGTCGGCATTCCTCACTTGTGGCTGCCCCACTCCAATCTCTGCGCCCGTGGCCACATTGGCTTCTCCTCTCATGCCAGTCATCTCTGTCTGCCTCTCCCTTATAAGGGTACCTAGGATCACATTTAGGCTTCACCCAGACAATCCAGGGTAATCTCCCCATCTCACCATCCTTAATTTAATTACATGCGCCAAGTCCTTTTCTGCCGTGTAAGGTAATATTCACACATTGGGGGGATTAGGGCGTGTATACCTTTGGGGTGGGCATTTTCCAGCCCACCACACCCCCACGAAAGAATGTCCCCTGCTGCTGTGTGGGAGTGTTAATCCTTCATGCTCTGAGGCCTGGGGAAGAGTCAGGCGATTGGGAAGTTCAAAAGCAAGTGTCTCTGAAGACTCTAGAATGGCTCAATATAGGAAAAACCGGAGATGTTCCCAGTCACAAGGGAGATGGGGGCAGAGGACAGAGGGCAGGACAGAGGGTGGGGCAGAGGGCTGCGGGTCAGGGAGTGACAGGATTCCATGTGCGACTAGTTGTGTGTGTGGGGGGGTGATCACGATGGCAGATTATCCAGACAAGAGGCTCTTACAGGGTTCTCTGCCCTGCATGCAAATGGCCAAACTAAGCTAGTTAGTAGTGCTTTCTAGTTAAATAAACCTCTTTCTAAAATATGTAAAAGGGCTTATGACTGGGAAAACTCAGATCTCGGGGGACGGGGAGTAAAGGGTCATGCCCCTAAGGAATCTTTTTTTTCCTATTTCAGAGACATTTAAAATGTCACTTTCTTCCGCTGGAAGCCAATGCTTCCAAAGATGACACCACCCCCACCCCGCACCCCAGCTGCTGACTCTTCTTTGCTCCCTGTTTTCTCCCTTAGGACCTCTCAGTTCTATTTCAAACCCTTTCCTTCCTTAGACTTTAACACTCTGAACAGCAGCACCAGGATCTGTCCCACAACCTGAACACACGGGAGCAGTCAGCCAGCACCCATGTACAAGAATTTAAAGTGAACTGGTCAGCCCCGGCTGGTGTGGCTGAGTGGGTTGGAGCATCCTCTCATAAACCGAAAGGTCACTGGTTCGATTCTTGGTCAGCGCACATGCCTAGCTTACCAGTTTTGTCCTGATGGGACCACTTATGTGAGGCAACAGACCAATGTTCCTCTCACATCATATTTCTCTCCCTCTCTCTCTTCTTCCCTTCCCCTGTCTCTAGGGTCATAGGAGCTAGAAGAATAGGAAATAGTGGTTGGAGAAGAGGGTACGTGAAGTCAAGAATTTGGAGTTCTAGTCAACAATTCTCTCTTGAGTGGCCACTATGTGCCAGGAGAATTCTATGGTGGGGTGGGTGCCTTGATAACTCTATTTAGAAAGAAGGGAGAGTAGACTGGGGTCAAGTTGAAATTGGCAAAGAACCAGCAGTCACTCATCTGAGCCAGGATAGGCGGGTGTTAGGTCATTTTTGTGGTCTGAACGATGTTCGTGTTTTGCCTGTGTTCAGACATGGTGGCAGGGTTGGCTTGTTTTTGTCTCGTCTGTGAAACTCACAGAGTGACCTCCTCTGATGCTGATGTTCTGTAGGAGTATTATGTTGTGCAGGAGGAGGCCACGCCCAGCTGAGAGCACCAGGCCAGCTTCCGGGAGTCAAGGACCGCCTTCTCTGGTCCACCCTACACAGCTGGCCATACGCTGACAGAAAGAGAATGCCTGCTTTCCATAGGCTGGCTCTGCGGGCCTGACACTCAGGAGAAACCGATCAGGTAAGGTCTGCAAATTCCCCAAGCTCCCAGCAGCACACAAAGGACACCTTTTGGAGACGAATTAAAATGCCACGTCAAAACCATTTACATGGAAGAGCGAAGAAAACATTTGAATTTCACTTATTATAGGTACAGTCTTGAGACCCAAGACCCAGAAACTCTGACCTACTTTAAAATATTGGTAATTGGGCGGGGGGGGGGGGGGGGTGTTTGCCATGGGTGCTAAACAATGGACTTTTAAATTCTATCAGAATTGCCGTGATGTTTAAGAATAACAACAGACTTTCTATTTTCATGATCTCGAATAGATGGTGTTCCCCCCACCCCTGGCCTCTCACTAACACATCACGAATGTGTCTGGAGCACACATATGGTTCCCGCACTCACGCTGTTCAGGAGATAATCAAGCAATACAGTGATGCTGCTCACGGGAAGATGCCAGGTTCTCCGACCAACACCAAGGTCACGGGGCTAGTGTGGAAGCACAAAACCGCTGACCCCTGGTCTCTAGACTCCCAGCTTTAAACAGGCGTGACCCTGCCTCTCAGTCCCTGGAAAGGCGGCTCTGGCCGGCAGAGACATTCTCTGTCTGGTCTCCTGCTGGTTCCCCGGCGCCTGGCATGGTGCTTGGTGAATTAAGGAGCTCAGTAAATGAAGATGTACGTTATGTTGTTGTTGTCATTCAAAATAAATACAGAAACAAAGCGCACTTCCGGCGAGTCAGGGGTTTGGAACTGCAGGAACTTTAGACTCTGTTGCTCATACTGTGCTCCGGGGGGCGCGAGCGAGCAGCGTCGGCACCACCTGGGGGCTCCTTGGAACTGGAGAATCTCAGGCTCCGCCCAGAGCCCGGAATCAGAATCCGCGAGTACGCGAGGTCCCCAGCGATCAGAGGGCATGTTAAAGTGGGACGTGCGCCACGATAGGTATCTTCTAGCCAGTGTTTCTCAGCGCTGGCTGGCTATCGCTATGGGATTTTTCTTTTTAAATTTTCAATTACACTTGACATTCAATATTGTTTTATATTAGTTCCAGGTGTACAGCACAGTGATTAGACTTTTATGTAATTTACTGATTCCCCCAATAATTCTGGTACCCACTGGCATCATCCGTAGTTATGACAATATTATTGACTGTATTTCCTATGCTGTGCTTTACATCCCCAGGACTATTTTGTCACTACCAACTTGTACTTCTAAATCCCTTTACCTTTTTCACCCAGCCCCCCAAACCCTTCCCAACTGGCAGCCATCAGTCTGTTCTGTTTTTGAGTCTGTTTCTGTTTTGTTGCTTGACTTTGCTCTTTAGATTCCACATATAAGTGAAATCACATGGTATTTGTTTTTGTCTGAATTATTTCAGTTAACACACTACCCTCTAGGTTGTGGGAAGCTGTTAATACCCATGAATGCCTGGGTCCCATCCCCAGAGAACCTGACGTGTGCTTGGGGGTGAGGATCCTATAGCCCAGTACCCTGTGTGACCTTAAGGGAGTTACTTGGCCTTTCTGTGCTTCAGTTTTCTTTTCTGTTAAATGGGCTTCTCAATACCCTCAAGCCAAAGAACATCAGGAATACACAGTGGTTGAACAAAGTTGATTTAGTGACTTGAGGCACCTTGGAAGAAACACTTCGCAAGGAGCCAGGAGGCGATTCAGAACCCGCATGTTGGGAGGGGATTGTTGCGGGACTTGAACTTGTATGAGGTGATTTGGGAGAGAATTCAAAGAAGTCAGCACACTTGTCAGGGTTTTGGTCTGGGCTGGGTGCCATCTGGAAGCAGGAGCAACGCTATGATACCATGATAACGTGCATCCCTCAGGAGTGAGAGGAGCCAAGCTGTGATTGATAAGAGCTGTGACTGATAGGAGGTGCGTTTGGTCGTTTTGTGGTTTGGACCAGGTTCTTGTTCTGTTTGTCCTCAGGTACAATTTCAGAGTGGCCCTGTTTTTGTCTTGTGTCATCGTGGTCACAGAGTAGACTTGTCTGCTGCTGTTTGTATATGACATTGTTGGTACCAACCTGTAATGCATATATTTTTGGTGCTGTCTTGGAACCCCAGTGCGCATTTTACCTTTACACCAGGATCAGTTCCGACCTGCCGCATTCCGAGTGCTCCAGAGGCACACGTGGCTGGTAGCTCCTGTTTTGGAAAGTACCGCCTCAGAGAGTTATTTTGAAGATTAAATTAGGTAACAGTTAAAGTAATTAGCCCTTGGCCTAAAGTAATTAGCCCTTGGCTCAATACATCTGAGATGTTATTATTGTCACTGATGCAATAAAGGCAGAAATGATAGGAGTCTCATCCAGGCTAAGGCTGGAGTGAATGTTCCAGAAAGAGGATAATATTCACTAATGCCTAGAAGAGTCCAGAGGGAGTTTTGTGCTGCCAGGAAGTAATAGCTCTTTAAATGTACATTAAACTTCATTGTCTTGCTGAAATCCTTTAAGTCCTTATTGATGTTTTTTCTGCTTCATCTATCAGTTTAACAAACCTGATAGGGATATGTTAAAATTTTCTACTATAATCACATATTTGTGATTTATGTATTTATTTATTTATTACTTATTTATTTCGCTGCAAAAAGCTTTATTGTTTCCATTTGGTTCAAGGCTCCAGGGTGGTTAAAAGGGTGTTTACTGGTTTCAGGGAGAGGATCAGGCAAAAGCCAGACACCAGGGGGTATAGAGGGGCCCCTAAAAGGCCTCTGGGCTCCAAAGGCTCCTAGTCATGCTTGAGGGTGAGCCTTTCGAAGAGATGCTCACCCAGCCCAGTCTGGGGGCCGGCCAGCCTAAGGAGGTGAGTCAGATGTCGCCCATCGTGATGAGTTTCACCTGCTCATCCAGGACATGGTTCTCCAGGAAGTCACAGAGAGGAGGGTCTGTGTGGGTAGAACCCAGGGCCTGCAGCCCCCAAAGGGCCTGGTTCAGGTTCTTCTCCAGGACCATGGTGGCTTCCATGGCATCCAGAGCCTCACCTTGCTCACCTGGGGATGGCTTCTGCACGTCCTAAAAGAGGTCGAGATCATCTTGGTGGTTTTGCACCTTTAAGAGACGCTTGGCCAGGCCAGCTCGTGGAAGAAGTGGCCCATGCCCTGCAGAGCCATGTCATCCTGGGGGAAACAGGAGTCCTGGGAGAGGTAGGTTAGGAGGCCTACAGAGGCAGGCTGACCAGGTGGTTGATAGTGGCCTCCACCGCAGTGGAATAATTCTGACAAATTGCGGGGCTCATGGTTGCTCAGCAATAAGGATTTAAGCTCAAAAAAACGGTGTTGGCTGCTCTCAGAGGCCGAGGATGGCTGAGGTGGTTCCAAGGGCGGTGACTGGAGAAGAGGTTGCAGGGTGGCCGGAGGCTGGAAGAAGGGGCGTCCCTGCGTCTATTCCGTCCAAACACTGTTGAAGCAAGAGTCAGCTCCTGGGGACCACCGAGGGCTCTGCCACGGACTCGTGATTTTCCCTTGCGATTCTACTTTTACATGCTTTGTATCTTTGGAAGTTAAATTGTTAGGAGTATAGATAGCAGCAGCCATGGGTAAGTTATATGATTCTGTCTGTCATAGTTCTGTGGTAATTTACAATAGCTTAGGTGTTTTATTTGTGAAAACTCTGAAGTAAATTGCGAAGTGTTACTTTTGGTCCCATTTTATTACCCCCTTCGTCACTTCCCTCACTTCCCATTCTCGCGATTAATGAAAAAACTTTGAATTTATATTGAGAGATAATACATATACATACACACCACCACCTCTCACCAGGCGGGCCAGGTGAAGCCAGCCTCCCCCCTCCCTTGTGCTGCAGTGGCCCACCCTTCCTAGGGCTCTGGGTGTCTGCTGAGGGACATACTTGGACCCACCCACCATCCACAGCTGAAGTGATACGTGCTTCTGCATTCCTTCCCGCTTTCCACGCAGCGGCCCAGTAACTCCACCCAGGGCATTGGTTCTTCCCAGAGATTCTGAAAATTCCTAGATAGTGTTAAGGAACCTTGCTTGGCTCACTGGGATGACAAATCTAGCCCAGGAATGGAGGGAGAAAAGTGCAATAAAGAAGGGTGGGCACTGCCCCCTCTGGAACTTGAGAAAGGAAAGGATAACAACATCCCTGGCTGGAGTTAGGGGAGAAATTGCTGGTAACTGGGTGATGGCTGGCGGAGGAAGCCAATGAACGCCTCGTGTCAGGGAGGGAGGGACCAGATGCCTTAACCGCGGAGATTTTAAACACATTTAACTTGGTATAACTTTTCTGAGGGTCAATTTAGTATTACATATCCTTCGATCCAGTCATTTCACTTCCAGTAATTTACATAAGAAGATAATTAATGATGTCCACAAAAATTTAGCCATGAAGACATTCATCATAGGATTGTTTCCAGTTGCAAAACAACAACAAAAAGAACCACCAAAGACACAAACTTTAAGACACTAAAAGATACATTATCAACTGAAAAAAAAGACTATGAAATAGCTTGCCTAGGAAATCCTATTTATTGTACAGGTTTTATTATCCACGTCGACAGTCTCAGTAACTCTGCAAGGTGGGAATCACGAAGCCTTTTCCTCTTTCTTTTTCTAAATTGGTATAATAAAGAAAACTACTTTTGTGATACAAAATGAAATTTCTTTTTAAGGTTTAAAAATCCATTACTCCTTTTCTTTCATGTCCTCTTAAAATCAAACTGGATGATTGATCTGTAATGATTTTGTCCCTAATTTTTGTTTATGCATTCGGTAGGGTCTCTGAACCTCTCTCTGATTTCAGTGAGAACAGAAAACCAGCTCTGGCTCCGCACAGGATCCACAAAGAGCTCAGGCGGCAACAAAAAGGACCCCTGCCCTGGCCAGACACGAAATTCCACACAGAGACCAGCAAATAGGAAATTATGAATCTCCATGCCTGGGGAACACCCAGATTCTAAAAAGCTCAGACACTTTTCTCCCCAGTGCTGAAAGAAAAGAATTACTGGAAGATTTCTTAAAGTTGGCCAGGTAGTTGACCTTCTGTGTTTGAGAAATTAAGGCAGCCTAACTTATCAAATAAATAGGAGAAATGACCGACTAACCCACAGGCATTCTGCATCAGCCTCGCCTCCGTGAAGAGGCACAGAGACCGAGAGTACCTATCTGTACCGCCCAAGGCTCCTTACCATCTCACGAGATGACGAGAAAGTTGGAACACTGGCCTTAAAAAGCTGCAAGAGTTCTCTGTTGAATAAAATTTTGAATCAATGTTTAAAAGGTTGGTTCACCCTGGCCAGGTGCTCAGTTGACACGAGTGCTGTCCCATAAGTCAAAATGTTGCTGGTTCGATTCCCAGTCAGGGCACATGCCTAGGATGCGGGTTTGGTGGCCAGTCTGGGTGCATGTGAGAAAGGAACTGATCGATGTTTCTCCCTCCCTCTCTCCTCCTCCCTTCCCCTTTTTCTAAAATCAATAAGAATATCCTCCATTGAGGATTAAAGAAAAGTTGGTTCAGCAGTGTTAGCTGGTATGACCCCCCTGATATTCTGAAATGTCGGGATTTTTGGCGGTGGGGCGGGGGTGGCTAAATCGCACACTGTTTTACTGCCTGATGTTATCTGTAGGGTTAATCAATATCTATGAGTCAGGCCTAAGACCCACGCTCAGATCAAAACAGTGATTTGGGAGAGGCTGAGAGGTAATACGACTTTCTTCACCACCAACCTACAATGGAAGGGCAGAAGTTTCCATCCTCACTTTCTACTCACCTGCATCAGGGCCCAACCCTCAAACACACACTCACCCCTCTTCTTCTTTGAGGGTGGTGACGATAGCCCTGCCGCCAGTGCAATTTCATTATCACATGAATATGAGGGGCATCAATGAGGTTCCAGTCTAGGGGTGAGCGGCCCCACACTCAAGGCGAGCTCCTCCCCTCACACTCTGCCTGACCCAGTTCTCACCTGGCCTCGCCCAAGCAGCCCGCTCTTCCTTCGCTTCCCATCTTAGGTGGTGGAGGAAGAGCTGAGAAGTGGAGAACTTAAGGCACATGATACCCACCTGACCTTTTGGATACAAGGGAGAAACTGACTCTCAGAAACATTGTCTAAAATTCCAGAGGTGTCTAACCTGTGGCCCGCAGGCTGCATGTGGCCCAGGATGGTTATGAGTGTGGCCCAACACAAAAGCATACGTTTACTTAAAACGTTTCGTGTTTTTTTTTTTTTGCTCATCAGTTTTTGTTAGTGTTTGTGTATTTAATGTGTAGCCCAAGGCAACTCTTCCTCTTCCAGTGTGGCCCCAAGACACCCAAAGTTTGGACACCCTGGAACCATGGCTACAGGAGTAGCCAGGGAAAAGGGGGTTGTATTGCCCCACAGCTGAGGAGAGGGCTTATTCAGTGGTACCCTGCAGAATGGCTAGGAAATGTGGGTGACTGGATGCTGGGGCTCTGCCCAGAATGCCTGACTTGGAGACCAGAGGGAAGCTGCAGTTCTGGGCCCAGCACAGAGAGATATTTGACTTGGAAATCTCTGAGTCTTGATGTTCTCATCCATAAAGTAGAGATGGTCACAACTCCCTAGAATGGTGGTGGACGGTTAGATGGGAGATGGTGCAAACCATCTGACACTTAGGGGGTGTTCCATAAATGCCGTTTAGCTCTGTTACCTTCGAGTCATTGGGGGAGGGGCCCTGCTGAGGCCTGGGGGAAAGGACTTACTGGTTAGAAGTCGGCTCTCAGGAGCCTGCACTGCCGATCCCGTCGCCACACCAGCTTCTCTGCAGTGGTCCTGCCACACTCAGCCGTGGACAGACCAGTCTTGACCTGTCCCAACTAGCATCAAACGAAACTAAAAAATTTTCTCCATTTTTAATTTTTCATCTCAGTGACTTTCCCTAAACCTTGGATACTTGCTGCAGGGGCAGGACAAGCGAAATAAATACAATAGCAAATTCTGATGACAACCACCACTTCTGAAACCTCTGCACAAGCTAAAACTGACAGCTTGTTTCACTGGTGATTTTATCACTGAGTTGAGGCACTAAAGCAACATGCTTCTAAAGCAACCCCCAGACAATTTAATACATATTTGTGTATGAGGTTACATCACAGTTCTACTATAACAGAGGGAAGCAAATATATGCATATTTTACAGTGCTCTTCAAAGATACCGTGAATCCTGGGTGGCGTGCGGAGGGTCACAGGAGAGACGGGAGCCCTGATTGGAGCACAAGCCCGCCCAGCCGCCGGTTGAGTGAGACCCCAAACAAGCCCCCGGCCTCTCATGGTGCTGGCTTTCTCAGTTACCACGCAGGATTGCTTACCTCTAACGTTTGTGTGGTTTTGCAAGATGCTAAGCATTTTCCCAGCAGGATATTCTCACAAGAACATAAAAACACCGAAAACAAAAAGTACTATTCGCATATAAAACGTTACTATTATTACATTTTTAGAAAATTTTCTCCAACTTGAATCGCTTCACAGAGGCTCCCAATGATGGGACTGGGGGCCACGAGTGACTTGTCTGTCCCCACACCCAGCTGTTCAGGCCAGTCGTTCTGAACCTTTGCTGTGGAACTTTAAAAAGCACGGATGCCTGTGGCCCAGCCCGAGATTCTGAGAGTACTGAGCTGGGTTTTTTTCTTTCTTTCCCCCCTGAGTTACAGTCTGCACTCAACACCGTTTTGTACTAGTTTCAGGTGCATAGCACAGCACACAGATACTCACATTGGTTACAAAGTGTCCTCTCCGATCATTCAAGCGCCCACCTGGCACCAGTCACAATATCGTTGACCACTCCCACGCCCCACCCCACATCCCCACGCCTGTTTTGTAACAATTAATTAGTACTGATTAATCCTGTCACCTTCTCACCCCACCCCACCCCCCACACCCCTCTTCTCTGGCATCCATCAGTCTGTTTGAACTGGGGCGTTAAACATTCCCTGTGTGGTTCTAATGTGCAGCCACGGTTCAGAAGCCCTGTGTTAGGTGAGGGTAAGACTTACCTAAAAAGCCACTGTGAGAATTACCTGTGCTGGACACGGTCCCTTCCTGTGTCCTCTCGTTTGGGCAGGCCTCGTCAGAAACATGCCTCTCCATGGCTCCTGGGCCACAGAGTGTTGAGCCTCTCTTTTTATGGGAAGTGGTGTCTAATAAAGGGCATTGGGTCATGAAATCACAGCCTTCTTCCTGTGGCGGATGTGCCATCACCGGCTACTGGGTAGAGAAATGAGCGATGCAAGTGATGGAGGGAGAGATACTGCCCGTTCTCATTTTACAGGTACAAACATCTTGCTTTTATAGCTCTTTCCTTATTCACTTTCCCTTTATCAGTTTTTTAATTCTTTGCATGCTTCCTCTGCTTTGATTCATGTTTTCCTAGGTATCCATTTCTGCTGCGGATAGTGTGGGTCTGTCATTTGCAGAGGTATTTTGGCAACAGGCTGGCTGCTATCAGCAGATAGTACAGCTGTGTGAGGGGGCGGTGAACACCCTCCTCATCAGCACAGGTATTCCTTGTGAGGGCCAGCATCGCAACCCGTCTGCAGTCAGCAGGAAAAAATGGGCAGGCAGCCAGCAGTTCTGGTGCCGCCTCTGCTTCATCTTTTAAACACCCCATGTGAGCTAAAGAAATTTATGTGGGATGCCCAAGAAAGCCACTTACTATTGTTCATTCTGGTACAGTCCCATTCTGCAGTCAGCCATGCGTCTTTGCCGGGACTTCTGTGATGGAGTGTTTGGTTAGTTCCTTCTCAAATGAGGCAAATTCAGTGCAGCGTCACAGCTGATGGGTATCTTATCTCTTTAAGAGCAGCAAGCTTTCTAAACGCCCTGACACACACTCGATGCCCATGTAAAGTGTTTTTAGCAGAACCAAGATCACACTGTCACTTTCACTCTGCCAGTCAAGTGCCGGGAAGAAACGATCATCCACCTCCCACGCCCGACTCTCCAGCCAGCTGAGTTATAATCGTTTGTTTACTTCTAAGGTGTCATGGGTCACATTCATTGAGATTAATTTGGCTCACCTGAGTTGAATAGGCCACCTCATAATGTAAAACGAGTGAAAAACTGTGTGTGACATGGACTGCTCAAAGTTCTTTTCAAAGATCTGAAAGCGGAAAGGCAGGTGACATGGCGCTAGCTCCCTGTGCACTCAGGATCTGGCTGCACTCTGGGGGTGGGCGATGGCACTGTAATTGGGGCCCCTGGTTTGGGAGAATCCTAGGCATCGCTAGAGGCACACTGGGGGTGGCAGCCATCGGCTGTCTTGCAAGGCATGCTTTCAGAGACCGCTGCTGTTTCTGGGGCCAAGTTACCACCTGGTCTGACAGGAATTATTACTGGAAGCTGGCAGATGAGGCTTCATAACAAATAGACCAGTAACACTGGAAATTGAAAAATGTCTGTTTTTACAGGAAAGTCAACTTCCTAGGAAAATCCCTGAAAGCTGTAGAAACTTTAACCATCATTAGTCAAGTGAACTCGTGTGAAGAACTGCTTCCTACGTAGAACACAGGTAGCTCTGAAGTGACATATGGGACTGGAAAGCTCCTGAAGACATTGCCCAAGGGGGGCCCTCACAGCATGGGGACCTAGTTCTGTATGAATCCAAATGATCTCTTGAGTAAGCAGCTCAGGAAAACTGGTATCAGCAGCATGCCCCACCTCATCACTAACATGCTCTACTATGAAACTATAAAATCAAGAGCAGTGCATCTGCATTCTCCCTGCCACACTTCCTGCAAGAGCAGGGAGAACTTCCAAATAGTGGCCTTGGGACAACACAGGCAGTAGTGGGCATTTTTAGAGTAATACCAAAGGAAAGAAATTGGCCGTGGACAGGCAAACAACAGAGGAGCAAGGACAGCATTCTTCTTCTTTCCCCTTTTTTTTTTTTTAAAGAGATTTTATTTATTTAGTTTTAGAGAGAGAGGAAGGGAAGGAGAGAGGGAGAGAACATCGATCGGTTGACCTTTCGCTTTGCGTGACAACGCCCAACCGAGCCAGGCCGGTCAGGACAACTAGGACATCACACCGCAGGCCAGGCCACCTCGAAAGGCTCGGCACCACAAGAAGCCAGGGCACTGTTTGTTCCCTGACGGGAATGAGGAGTCGCACAGACACGTGAAGGTGCCCACAGGAGAGCCTTCACCCCAGGGCCCCGGACAGCAGACCCAGTGTCAGCAACCGGAATGCTGCTCTTTCCTCCGGGAGGGTTGGCCAGTGACGCACGACCGAGGTCCAGTTTGGCCGCGAAGAGCAGCTCTTATTTTGACATACTTTTTTCTCATAGAGGGGTTGGTTGTTTTGATAACTAAAGCAACCAGTTCAGTTTCTGAATGTAAAGCAAGTACCATATTTTGCCATGTGTTACGCGCATGTCTTTGCCCAGTTTTGAGGGAAAAATAAGGGTGCACATTATACATGGATATGATTACATACCGTGGGCGTAATAATCCCGTGTACAATACACGCAGGACACGGGCGTGCACTGTGCACGGCAAAACGTGGCACTCCCGGAGACGGGTGGAACGTGCCCCGCAGTATCAGGACCCCGAATGGCAGAACTTGTGTGTCGCAACATCTTTTACACTGAAAAACAAGCCATAGTTCTGTATATACCCCTCATATACCCTGAAACATGCTCAAGGCCCATTCACAAACTTATCTTTGGAGATAAGCTGGAAAAGTCATCTTTATACCCCATGTGAAAAGGTGACAAGTTGAAAAGTAGGTCTGTGTCTCAGCATTAAAGGTTATAAGAAGCGCTATTAGCTGACTCTGAAATACTTAATCTACTTGCAAACCATGCCTTTACATCTGTATGTGCAGGACATGCTTTGAAAGGTCAGTGTCTGTGACAGCTTGGCATCACCCACCGTGCTCCCACTGCCCGGGCTGTGTGCAGACAGGACTAAGCAGCACTGGCATCAGCTCCAGCTACTGTAGTAGGTGACGGGTTCTGGCAAGGACGACCAACCAAGAGTCAGCGGAGCTCTTAAAGCAGGTATGCCTTGACCAGTTGGCCTTCCGGAGGCCTACAGAAGTTATATAGGTTCCCTATTTATCTATGTTATAGCTAATAGCTAGTATAAACTAAGGCTGGAAAAAGTACCTAATTTGAATGAAGTTTGGTTACAAAAAGGCTCCCCATTTGACAACAAAAACCTAAAACCACCAATGAAGCCCAAATCAGGACCTGGGTGGGCTCCCCTGCTGAGAACTGAATTGCCTCCACCTCTGTCCGGGGCCAACACCGCTCGGGAGTAGGTCACTAGTATTACGTGCGCTCCAAAGCCAGCCAGCGTTCAGACCATGGACTTTGTCCACAGTAGGTGGAGTTCCATTTTTCTAGAGTTGAACATTCAACGACAGGTGCTATAGCCAGAAATAGCAAACCAAGGTTCTTAACAAATCGCTGTTCTGCTTGCTGTTGTACCAGGCACTCTCCCACTTATGTGTCCCATAGCTGTAGTGAAGGCTTCCTTCTCTCCCAGCTGGCTGAGGAAAATGCTTCTCCTGGGCCACTGAAAAAGCTTGCAAAAGGAAGATCTGGATTCCCAATAGATGGGCAGCTGTACAAGGTGCCGGCAGTGGGAAGCGGGTGCGGGGGAGGTTGACGGTGGTGGGTGGGACTAGATGCCTTGCAGTCTGGCTCTGGAAGCCAGGGCTCACGTTTCTAGTCCTAAAAGGTGACCATAATTTTTTTCTTTAAAACTCAAATGCAGACCCAGTCCGCTTGCAGACTCGAGACAGATGGTGGTGGGTTCGAGGTTGGGGAGCGGGGAGCTCTCTACAAGACCTTTTGACTTCAGAACATATGCCCTGGGCCAATGGCTGTTGAGCTGATCCTTGCTCGTCTTCTGTCATCTGGCTACTTTCAGATGCTATGATTCCAAGATTATGTTCTCCAAGTAATAATTGCTCATCTCTCTTGCCAAGATAACAGCTGCTTCCCATCACTTTATCAGCAAACTTGACACATCTATAAGTTCATTAAAATCCCTTTTTTAAATGTTGACATTACTACAGATGTTCCCCATTTCCCCCCTTAACCTCCCTCCACCAAGCCCCACCCCTGGCCTTTAACACATTGTCATCTGTGTCCACGGGCTAGTCATTAAACCCTCTGTAAAATTAAAAAATATATACATATTGATTTTGGAGAGAAACAACACACACCAGCTTCTTTTACGCACCCTGACCGGGGAGCCGACCCGCAACTGTGGCTACCAGAACAACGCTCCAACCCACTGACCCACCTGGCCAGGGCCCTCACTCAAACCTTTTGATCAAATGCAGCTAATTAAAAAGTCATACAGTATTCTGAACTTCAAAATTAAGTAAGCCGAAGCCCCTAAGTACAGTATGGGTCATACCTAATTTTAAGTTTTGGTTATTCTTCACTTTACATGGTCACATGAATTTTAGAATCAGTTTGAATACTATGGTAAGTCCTGTTGAGATTTTAAAAATAGGGTTGAATTCTTTACAATATTAAGTCTTCTCATTCATAACCAGAATATTGCTCTCCATTGTTATTTTTTAATGTCCTATACAATTTTATCTTCTCCAACAAGACTAGGAAATTTGTTGACTTTTTTCCAGGTAACTTTTTTAAAAAATTGCTATTGTGAGTGGATTCCATTTTCCTCCCATAAAATTCCCAATTAAACATTGCTGTTATGTTTGTATATTAATTTTGTATTCAGTCACCTTTTTGAAATTTCTTCATTGATTCTGACAGGCTGTCAGTAAATTCTTTGATCTTCTAGGTAGAGCATCTTTCTTACAAATATTAAGATTTATTCTCACTTCCAATATATGTACACCTCATTACTTTTTGTGTCTTACTGCACTGGCTAGGACCTCGAAGACCACTGTTGAACAGAATTAGTAAAGGGTATTCTTGTTTGGTATCTGAGAAGAATGTGTTTAATATTTTACCCTTGTGTATGACGTCTGCTTATCTTATAACAAGTTCAGGAGTTTCTAGGTTGATAGGTTAGGTTTCCAGTAAAAAAGTAGTATGGAAACCAAGACTACTCCAGTTTAAAATGATTCCTCTTGAGGAACTTAACATCGAACTGTCACATGTTCATCTTTAATGCTATGTTTTACTTTGGCACCCAGATCAGAGCTAACCTGAGTACGACAACCAGGTACCACAGGCTGTCACACTGGCATCGTTCCTTCCCAACCCTCCACCTGTGCTGATTTGTATCTTCCTAGATATTTCCCCCTTACTAAACCATTTTACTGCATGAATCTCCTGTCAACTTCCACAAATCTTTAATAGAATGAGATGGCATGTAAGTAAAAAACTTAAAAGGCGTGGCTACATTTGGATTTAAAATTAAGAGTGAGAGAAATGGGATACAGGCAGGAAGATATTGTGAGACCTTGTCAATAACAAACCCATTAGTTATCACGAAATCACGTGGAGACCTAACACTATGCTTAATAAGTCCCTCAGGCGGCCGTACGAATCAAGTCTCAGAAAACATCTGGAGATAAAAGGAATTCCGTGGGGCCCCAGGACTCTGGTCCAGAGTAAATCCCGCAGTTCAATGAGGCCTGCTTATACTTAACATTGTTAAGCTTAATTATTTGTCATAAGTAGCCATTGGTAAACACATTTTAATTTCATACAATGAAGAGAATTCAGGAGCCATTAATTAATATTTTCAGCAATAGGTTCTTAATAAGAGTGTGTTGAATGTACTACCCCAGGCCATTTCAAATCCTTTTTAGAAGGCATCATGAAAAAATAATCATACAGATCTTATAGCTGAGGGATCCAACTAAAAAATAAATATTCCTCTCAACAAAAGTGTAACTAAGACCCACAATTTGTAATTTTACTGTCTTTGGCAGGCCTTGTACTATGACATCTGTGTTTCTGTAATTTAAATAGAGAGCTCCCTTCCCTCTCTCTCCAGGACTCTGAAATGTGGACGACTGACAGAACGGCACTTCGGGACACGGGTCATGCTACCCACATGGGTCGCACCACAGTTCCCGCACGGCTGCCACTGGCCCACAGCTGTGCTTTCACAAAGACAGGTCTTTAACAAGAGTGAGATTTATGAACATCTTAAGATAACTTGAAAAACATGGGGTAAAAAAAGGAATAAAATCCACAAATTACAAAGATTTTGCTAATATGCAAACTCTGAGTCTATTGAAATTTGGCATATGCAATCTACTTAATCAATTTATTTAATGTGATAATATTTTTAAAAATGCCACTGAAGGATGAATGACACATTTTTGCCCTTGACGAAGGTGGCAAGTGTGATATTGCTGTGGCTTAGAAAGCAAAATATGATTCCTGGGTTATCACTGTTCTGGCTCATCAAAGGTGAAAGCATGTGCACTGTCCTTCCACGTGCAAGGAGGTCAGGCAAACGTGACAGAGGGAGAGCTGGGCAGACACACGTCTTCATCATACAGATTTTCCGGCAGCTCCTCCTCCTCTCCGTCAGGAAAGTATGTGGGGAACGGCAGATTTTTGCTGAAATCCTTATATGCAGGTAGTTTAGAATCTCTGATCTGGGGAGAGGAAGCAAAGATCTTATTAAAAGTGCTACCAATCATTTAAAGATAACCTGTTTTACTTATTATTCATAATCAAGGAATATTGGTTCCTATATTTTCTAATGTGAATAATGCAACTGTTATAATGTAAAAGGAACTCAATGTATTCTTTTTACTTATAAATTTAATTAAGGCAATGATAGAAATTAATCTTCAAGTTAATCAGCTACCTAAGAAAATTACTGATTATTAATTTATATCTTATCCATAACTTATAAGTCTTTAGAATGGCCCAATAGGATTAATTACAGTCTATTAATTACTATTAAATAAGTTATATCCAAATTGACTTTTCAAATATAAAGATCTGATGTAAACTATATACCTAAAAGGTATTACTATCTACTTCTCAATTATGATTATCTATTCATACTATTTTTATCTTATTTTATACCACAGATTTTTTAGCTGAATTTAAAAATAATTTACCTAGTATTTTTATTAGTCTTAATTCTAAGAGCACATAATCAAAAATATAATTGGGGAAATTAGCTTACATTTAACAAGTAGCATTCTAACTTACAAGCTAAGAACAGAACAGTATATTCAGCAAAAAAAGACAAAAAAAACTCCTAAGTCTGTATCTCTATTAACTCTTTATATTCTAAAAATATTCTATCTATGAATTCATAAACCAAAGAATAGTCCAGATATTGATATAATCTAAGTGGTTGGGTTTTACTTTTGGAAAATATCTTTGGGCTCTTTAAAGCTTCTGACTTATTCTAGCTACAGCAGGGGTGTCAAACTCATTTTCACCAGGGGCCACATCAGCCTCACGGTTCAAAGGGCCGAATGTAATTTTAGGACTGTATACATGTAACTACTCCTTAACAGTTAAGGGAGAGCCCGGCGCTGCCACTGGGTAGAAACAAGGTGCCGGGCCAGATAAAACAAGGTGGAGGGCGGGATTCGGCCTGGGGGCCTTGTGTTTGCCACCTGTGTTTTACAGTCTTCAGAGAGGAATAAAAAAAATTACATATAATTAATTGTACACAGAGTAAAATAAGTCATAATCATTTTGGCTGAAATAAGTACACAGCTGCTAGGAATAGCTAAGTACAGAAAAACGTATCTATTTTAATCTCTCTTGTTAAAACTATTCCAAAAAACTATTGGTAAGTTGAAGTTGCCCAAAAGAAAATAAACATTTTTTTCCAATTAATCTGGGGTTGAACTTTAACCTGGGGGGGGGGGGAGGTCATATTCTTACCAATTTAAACTGTGTCAGAATTTAGAACTGAAAATAAAACTGAATAAAAATTAAAATCAACAATAAAATTTTCTGTGCTAATTTGATAAATGTAAACATTTGCTCACAAATGACCTGAACAGTGGATTCTCAGTTACTTTTACATTTTTCTAAACTTACCATATCTGAGGGACATTTCAGACCATTGCACTGCTTAAACATTCTAACTGTAAATGCTACTGGACTGGAGCTCATGGACTTGAAACCTAAGTCACGACGGTGCCTCCAGGACGGAGGGCCAAAGTGTGCGGCCGCCTTAACAGCGAGCAAGACCGCACGGCACGTGCGTCTGTGCACTTAACTGCACCCCAGCTTCCCCAGACCCCTCAACTATTTGCCTCATTCTTTATATACGTATGTGAATTGGCAAATCAGTTCAAATCCTTGAGGAAAGGTGGGGGTTAGGACACACACAAAAAAAACAAGCACACTTGAAAATGAACTTAAATTATAAATTAGGATATAGGCATGAGCATGCACGAGGGGTATTTAATAACCTAAGCTAAACTATGCTGCGAACAGTTCTTTAGGCTCTCTCGATACCTTCAGTGAATCCAAGCAACAAAGGCTTACAGTAGTTAAACAGGTCGGTCATTCCTAAGACGATGGGTACTAATTTCAGAATTACAGAAACATGGTATTGGTGGCCCGCACTCTGAGGGAGCAAAAGCTCCTGGGGGGGGGGTGAATGGATGTGGAAGAGGCTGCCTGTCCTGCAGGAAGTGCCTCCTTCTCCCTGGCACGGGGACTTCCTCACCTGCTCTGCACTCAGTCGCCTGGAGGAATGGGGAAAGGGAGCTGAATGACTGCAAAAGGTGTGCTGAACTTTTAACATTTAAAACACAAGCCCACAAAATACCCCATTTGAACCTACACTTTAATGCTTGGGGGCAGACATTTAAGGTTACCAAACAGAAGCTGTTTAGGTACCATAATTCAAAGACTTTTGTTCCAAGATGAGGTTTTTTTTAATCAAAATGTTTGTTGAAAATATATTCATTGAAAATATATTAACAGTTCAAAGTGGACTAGACATTTCTCTGCTGCTATAGTTTCTCAAAACATATTTCGATTCCCCTTTTGGAATGGCCTCTGGGGTACCTTCTGACTGTCTTCAGCCATAGCAGGCTATCATCCATTAAGAGAGTTGATTCAGTTTTTGAAAGCAATTTTTCATTAAAGTGGATGAAAATCTGAGTAATGAATGTTATCGATTATAATCTGTTTGTACCAGCCAGATCAGAAAAACCACCGCATGTTTTATGGTTTTTCAAGCTAACCGACCGATTCATCCCCGCTGGTGTGAAAGAACAAGCAGAGGTGGTGCCTGAGAAGCCCCGGCGGCAGCGGCAGCAGCAGCGGCAGCAGCAGCAGCAGCAGCAGCAGCAGCAGCAGCGGCGGCAGCGGTGAGAGGGGCGGAAAGCCAGCCGAGACTCGCGTGTGCAGCAAGTGGGAACACACAGGGTCCGGCAGACGGAAGGCCCGCTTGAGTGTGGTTGGTAGGCCAGTAATATGGGTGTGATAATTTACAGTTTTAATTGAAACAGTTCACCCAAAATGTCATACGGTGTGCTTGAGTGTGGTACAGTTATGTTACAGATTATATGCTTATGATTTTGTGATAAAAAAAGGAGCGTTATTTGTGTGGATCCTGTAAGGCTTTGGCAACATAAAAAAATCTCCTGTATCCAGTATAGTTGTATTATGGGAAGTAATCATTTTCATTTTTTCCCTTTTATTAGGCTGTGATATGCATAACATGTAATAAATCTGGAGTGAGAGGTAGGAATACATTTTGAAGCCAAAATGTTATGAGAAGCACAATGACAACCTGCTGGCTTCAACTGCCTGTCGCTGTAGTCAGTTGGAGACTGGAAACCTACTTCAGCCTAACACCTGCAATCTTTAAAAGAAAAAAAAATCTTGCTAATATTCATCAAATACATTTTTTAAAGAAAGATGAGAATAATCTAGTCAAAAAATAAAGAGTGGCAGAAAGGGAACTTTAACTACTGTAAGATTAAAACAGATATTGTACCTTATGCTAATAGTAGAACCTACTTTAAGAAATAAAAACCATACATAGAAAGAGACCCAGTATGAAAAATCTCAGGTTTAGCCCTGGCTGGTGTGGCTCAGTGCACTGAGTGCTGGCCTGTGAACCAAGGGGTCACTGGTTTGATTCCCAGTCAGGGCATGTTCCTGGGTTGTACGCCGTGTCCCCAGTAGGGGGTGCTCAGGAGGCAGCCACACATTGATGTTCTCTCCCTCTCTCCCCACCTTCCCCTCTCTAAAAATTAAATAAAATCTTTAAAAAAATATCTCAGGTTTAAGTTTCAACCTATTTTTGTTGTTATTGTTGGGAAATTAATAAAGGATATATTTCTAGGAATAGCTATTATTCTATTATTGTACAAATTTATTCTTAGAATGAAAGATTCAAAATTCAAGTGATTTTTTTTACTTTGTATTAGTTTAAATCCTAGGCATAACATATAATTTGTATTTTATTTGATAGAAGTAAGTCTCTGAGAGCACAAGTTTTGCTTCACATCTATCCTGTACAACATATTTGTTTTCTTTTTACTTTGTTTTTGAACATAAAAATGAACATGCATATTTTCAGGAAAAATACTTAAAAGTACAATGAGAGCAATGGTTGTAATAATAATAACAGGATTTCTCCTTAAAATGTCTACCTTTAATCACCTTTCTTCTTGACTCTCTCAGTTAATTTCTTCCTGTATTATTCATATTTTGGCAAAAGTATCCTAATCTCCTTTCCATATTTCTAAAGAGCCTCTGCTTACTGGTTCTACCCTTTTTGCAGGTTCATCATTTTATAGACATATACTATAGGTTATTTTGTGCAATTTTTTAACTCAGGCTAATAAGCAAAAAAAAAAAGAAAAGAAAAAAAATCAGAGAACGCATGGAAAACAGCCATTGATTTTCAAGCTACATTACTTATGGGTTAAAGGAGAATTTTATTCACACCCACATACATGAACAATGGGAAATAAAGACAGCTAAACATACCTTTACTAAGCAATTTCTATGTCCAGGTACAGAGCCATTTACATAGATTATATTGTGCTTTGTGTTTATTCTCCACACCTAAAGCAAGAAATAAAATCAAACTTTACAAGTTAAAACTCTGAGA
Organism: Desmodus rotundus; assembly: GCF_022682495.2. Lineage (NCBI taxonomy): Eukaryota > Metazoa > Chordata > Mammalia > Chiroptera > Phyllostomidae > Desmodus > Desmodus rotundus. Next base: position 107,215,499 of record NC_071394.1, on the reverse strand, counting down.
ACGTATCACACACACAGTTCATGTATTCGCTACCCCCAACAACTGTAAAACCTGTTAGAATCGATCATTAAATTGAGCAAACAATAATTGAACAGACGACATTAAACGCATGCCCTGGGCCGCTGCATTCGGCATTAATTTAACTGCTCCCAACAGAGCCACTTCAGAAACTTACCTTCAGTCCAAATTCTGTCCTGTCGATGTTTCCCATTTGTCCAGGCATTTTAGTTCCAGGCCAGACTCTGGCAACATCCTGAATGAGAGAACCGAAATCAGCACTTTTAAGTACTCTCAACTTCAAACAGTTCTGATCAAAACAAAATGTAAACTAAGACAGGAGTTATTAAAATGTTTCATCTTTCCCCCATTCTGCTAGGCCCCAGTAAAGAACTACATACGGATTTAGGCACATTCACCCCAGTAAGAGTAATCTAAGATTAGAGCAACAAAATAAATACAGATTAAGAACAGGTTTAGGGGAAAAACTCAAGTAACAAGAGAGCAGCAGCTGTGGTAATACTGGTTGAGAACTTAAAAATAGTAATAACGGATATACAAGCACGTCATATGCCAAAGAAACAATTAACTGCCTGGCCGGCCTGCACTAACCTTCTGTGTTGAGGATTTAAAGGTCCCCGTCCACACCACTGCTGCTGAACCCGCCCGACTCCCCACCCTCGCTTTTGATGTGCCCTTCCTGCACCAGGGTGATTAACAGACAGAGTTACAAGAACACTGAGTTTGTTTGTCCAGCCCTGGTTGTCTCTGACTCACAGAAATCAAACAGCTTCACACGGTTTCTCTGATTTTGGCTTTGATAATGGATAACCATTTTACATCTAAACAAGCAAATCTGAACTACATACAAAATTGGAAAGGCCCTCAGAATGCAGGAATTCTTGGAAGATAAAAACTTTTGCATCACTACTCTCACAAGAGGCAAACGTCCAGGGGAAGCAGCTCGTATTAGGGGATAATCCACACCTTTAAAGACAATTCTGAATATTACAGATGGAGTACCACTCTTACCCTATATTTATTCTATATCACAGAGCAAAGCTTAATTTGCTCTGTGATAAGCCCCTTGCTTAACATTACATTACTAAAAAAAGACTCTGCCCTCCCCAGTAAATTCACTCTCCTTAAAAGCATACCCAAACTCTTAGGATTTTAAAGGCATTCACTAGCTAATCCTTACTGAAAGGATTATTTACAAACACACAACAGTATATTTCATAACAAATAACTAACTTGGATTGTAAGAATGGGTTTTCCTACATGCCTAATTTTCAAAAGAACTTTATTGATAAAGTTCACATACCACATATTTCACCCTTTTAAAGGGTACAGTTTAATGTTTTTAGTATGTTCAAAAAGCTGTGTATTACCACAATTAATTTTAGAACATTTTCCCCACATCTTTGCCAACAAAGACATCATTTGTTATAATCTGTCTTTTTAACTATAGACATCTCACTGTGGTTTTGATTTACATTTCTGTAATGGCTAAATATGTTAAGCATCTTTTCATGTGCTTATTGGACATTTCTATATCTTTTTGGGGGAAGCAAAGTCCTTTGCCTACATTTAATTGGGTTATTCTTTACTATTGAGTTGTAAGAGTTCCTTTTCGTTTCCTTGATGATACTGTGAGCAGCACAAAGTTTAAACTTTTGATGAAGTCTCATTTGTCTGTATCTTCTTTTGTTACTTGTATTTTTGGTGTCATATGTAAAGTTATCCCATACCAAAGGTCATGAAGATTTACTTCTACATTTTCTAAAAGGAGGTCTTAGGCTCTAAAGTTTATGTTTATGATCTACCTCATTTTTATAACTTTTTATTTTATATAATTTTTATAATTTTATGTTTATAAAAAGTTGCAAAAGTAACACAGAAAGCTCTCATACTCTTCACCCCAATGTGCCGATTATTTGCACGCCGCCCATTTGCTTCACCATTCGCTCTTGCTATGTGTGCACAGCCCTACGTCAGCTAAAATTTGGCGGCAGACACGTTGTTCCTCTACCTGTACGTGTTCCAAGGTCTATTTCCTAAGAACAAGGATACTCTCTTACATAACCACAGTACAATTTCAGAACTCAGAAAATTCAAAACATTTTCACCTAATCCACAGTCCACATTCTAATGTTCTTTATAACGATTTCCCCCCAAGTCCAGCACCCACTTCAGAATCACACATCGCACTTAGTTGTCACATCTCTTTAGTCTCCGTAGGTCTGGAGCAGCCGCTGCATTTCGTGACCTTGACATTTTTGAAGGCTACAATCCAACTATTTTGTAGAATATCACTCACTCTGGCCTTGTCTAATGTTGCCCTGTGAGGAGATGCATTTTCCATAGGCATCACCACAGAAGTGATGATGCATTTTTTTCCTGGAATCCGATCAGGAGGCACTTTGTGTTGGTTTGTTCAATTAGTGGTGATGTACAACGCTGATCAGTTAGTTAGTTAAGGATGTGCTCACTGGGTTAATCCACTCTACGGTTATTACTTTTCCCTTTGTAATTAAGAGGCAATTTGCTTCGGGGCTTTGTAAATAACTAGTTTCCATCAAGCTTTCACCACTTGTTTTGGCATTTATTGGTAACTGCTGTCTGAATCAATTATTCCTATGATGCTGTCAAAGTGAAATTCTAACTCCATCATTCCTTCCACATTTGTTTGCTGAGATTATACTGTAAAGAAGAGCAGTCCCTTTCCTCCCATTCGTTTATTAATCTGTATGTTTCTTTCTTTACATAAACATATAGTAAGTATATACTGATTCCTATCAACACTATAGGGTTCATTTTAATTTCCTTCCTTTTCTTAACTTAATACCCTTCTCTAACAGTGAGAAACTTGGCTCCCATTATCCACATATTTACCTATCAATCCTACAATTCACAGAAAATTACTTCTGAACAGCTACCTAACGCCATTGCAAATATACAAAATTAGGATTCAACACTTGTGCACGGTATATTTTAAATTTAGAATCAGGGTATAGAGCCAAATACTGTGTTCAAAAGTTACTTGAGTTACTCCCCACCTCTTTGGTGAGGAGATGCTATTCATTTGAAACAGGTAGGTTTGTCTTCTATTATATTCCATCGTGGATCCTCCCCCTTTCATTTTATTTTGAATATATAAAACACTGACATGGTTCCAAGTATAAAAAGTATAACAAAAAAGTATATCCAGGAAGTGTCACTCTTGCTACTTCCTAGCCCTTCCATACTGGTCCCACCCATCTCTTGTAGGTAATACATCTCATTAGTTTCTGGATTATCTTTTTGGTCCTTTTTTGCAAAAATAAGCAGGTAACATGTGCATTTCCTTATACCCCGGAAATCACTCCATCATTTAAAAAAGAGATTCTCATTCTTTTTTCAGCTGCATATTATTCTTGAGTAGATGTACAATTCCAAATATTATTCATCCAAATTCCCAGGTGTGGGCATTTACATTTGTAATTACAAATAAAGTTGCAAGACTAATTTTGTGAAAATGCATTTTTATATTTTGGGGAGAATATCTTCAGGGTAAAGTCCTGGAAGTAGGACTGATGTGTAGTTCCGCTAGATATTGCCACATTCTCCTCCATAAAGATGCACTAATTTGTGTTCCCACCAGCAATGTATGAGTGCCTGTTTCCCTATGTTCTTACTAATAGAGGGGTAAAAATCAAAGAGCTTCATAACATAATCTGCTGCAGGAGAAATGAGCAACTCCGGAGTACCTTTAATCTGCACTCCTCTTATGAAAGAAGCAGAAATATTTCCAGTTGACCATACATGTACATATACATCAAGCTTCAGAGATTAAACTCGCATTACTCTGATGCTCCAAAGAACACCCCCAGCCCCTATCCTGACACTTAATGCTGTATCTCTGGGAAAGTAGAACTGAATTAGCAATACAAAAGTCCTTCTCCATTTTCTGTGCACTTACTGTCTATTTCTCCATCGCTTCTCTACCACTTTTCTCTTGCACCATTATACTGTCCTTGACGATCTTTCCCAACTGTCTTTTAAGGGGAAAAAACTGGTGAAGGAACCAGTAGGGCCAGATGAAAGGGCATTCTAATCTCTGATTTCTTGCAGCTGACTTCAGAGTATAGCATAGGAGTCAGAGATGGGAATGAGAAAGTAGGCAGAAAAACATTAAGAATACTGACTGTAGATATGTAGGGTATAACTAAGTAATTCAAGTTGACCTCTGGAAAGTAAGACCAGGACTCAAAAAAGTGTGACTTGAGTACTAGGACCCGCCTTGAGTCAGATTAACATTATGTGACTTGATCCCAAGCACAGACTAAGGCACTACACGCACAGAAGCTGAGCGTTTCGCGTTAAGAGGAGAACCACTAAGTTGTACTTACACCAGTTGAAACAGCTCCAGGTCTCCTGTGAGTTTTCGTTTGACCATGAGTAGCAGGCTGGCCTTTAAATCCCCATCGTTTCATGACACCTTGAAAACCTTTACCAATACTGAACAAGGTAAACATTAGAATCCGCGTGGTGAAGAGAGCATAAAACACCTCCAACAGTACGCTTTCTGATATAGTGCCTTAGAGTTTTAACAAAGCCCCCTATCTGTAAACGAGCAGTCCTTTATCTCTGACCTGGTTTGAACCCCTTCCTGCAAAAACACCAAAATTTATTGGAGAGCAGCTACAAGTGATTAATTCAAGACTGTGAGACAAGAGCAAGCTAAGCGAGGGGAGTTCAATCTGAACAGGGAGTTTACCACCAGAATCCTAGGAAGCAACAAAGGAAGAGCGGTAAATTTCTGTAAGTTCCAAAGTTCTCCCAAGAGATACGGCAGGCACCATTAAGATCCCTACACCTCCTAGTACCCATGCCCTACGGAATCACCTCCTTTTGCACCTGGGTGGGCCTAGCAACTCCCTTCTAAGGAATAAACTACAGCGAAAGTGATGAGCTGCGGGTTGGACGCCCCTGGTAGGGTAATGTGTTAGGTAGCAATAGAAAGCTAACCCAACGGAACACTAAATAAATCAATACTGCCCTAACTGCTGAATGGTTTACTATTAGAAGATACCAGATGGATGGATGTCAGTTTCAAGGGTTGAAGAGGAAGCTAATGAAAAAGTAAAATCAGAGAGCAATAATTTATTGAAGTGTAGTATTTCATTTTTTAAACAAAACCAGTGTACTTTCAAAGTCTTCTAACTAGAGAAACATTCTGGATGGAGATGGAAAGTGAACAATTCTAAGGTTCAAAGCATTATTAAGCCTGTCTGATTGTCAAACATAGCACTACAAATGATACAATGAAAAGGATACAGTAAATTGTAAGCTGTACTGGACGTATTTTTATAGAGTCTCAAGATGAACATTTTTTCCAACTTTCATTAGTTAATAGGTCAACATATTTTTAATGTTGTGTTTACTAACCCCTAACAAAGCTCATTATTATTAAATAGACAGTGAATAGTTTAGGCCATTTACAAAAAAAGGACCAAAAGCAAAAGATTATGAAAAGCATCTTATTTCCACAAGGACTTTGCTATGCACTTAACAAAGCTTATCAGAGAGTAATGGACTGAAGTAACCACACATGCATAATAGTCTGTTTTAGATGAATGAAGAATTCAACGTAAACACAGTCTGAATGATGTACAGAACCTAACAGCTGAATATTATCAGATCACAAGTCAAAAGTTATTTGTATATGAGTAATTTAAATGTAGCTTACACCACTTTCTTCCATTAATCAACTGGAAGACTTACTTATATATACATTTTTTTTGTCTCAAAAACTCAAAATAGTGCTTATTCTTGAGACAAGAGCTAAAATGAAAGTTTAACATATATTAAAGAAAAATTGCAAGATTAACATTTAAGAAAAACTAGGACAATCAAATATTTTACTGAAATTTTGCTTTAGAAACTTAACAAATATTTCCATTTAACACAGGAGTTTAGCACATATTTGAAAAACAAAAATCTTGGCAATTTAAGAATAAAAAGGCAATAGCTAGAGTCATTTGAACCTATGATATTGCTTGGCAAATAACACTTTAAATAAACAAGGGGAGGGGACTGGCAACACTCAATCTAAAATGAAGATGTTTTGAAAAGACCACATTCTAACACTGGCCATTCCTGGTAGAAAGTCTGCTGGTGCCTTCCGAGCTCCCTGATTCATCTCTTACGTAGAGAGCGCATGACCCTGCCCCAGTAACACACGTGCCAGGTGAATTACAGGAGACAGTTCAGCTCATTTTGAGAGTAAATGATTATAAGATGAAAACGGTATCCTGAAAGTGCTAATTATCTGGCAGCTAATTGCAGACTGTTTTTTAATCTAGCCCTAGAGTACACCATGTTGTTACACTGCGTACAATGGGAAACTCTTCAATAAATAACTTTTACACAAAAGGCCAAAACACAAATGACATGACAAATTACTGGCTTAATTCAGATGAAGTGATGGAGAATAGAGTGCACCTGTTGATCCATGGGTGGTACAGGTACCTATTCTATTGCTTCTCTCGGTTGTCATCCCACTTGAGAACAAAACAAAAGGAGTGAACTAATCTGTTCTTAGCATGCCCACTCGCATTTCGAATGTAAGGTTTTCACGGGTCCCTTCACCGGAAGTGATACACAACACACAGCACACACGCTCCGCCCCCTCCCTAAGGCAGGCTTTAGTTAATGACAGCAGAGACACTCAAACCAAGGACAACTCAAATCAGAAGGAACACTATGTTAAAAGTTCCAAATTTAGTGAAACATCTGAAAATTAGAAAAACAAAAAGGTGGTTTACTTAGAGCATTTATACTTGTTAAAGCAAGAATTCCCCCAAAAACTCAGAAAGACTATTTACATTTAGGAGACTTCATTGCCCTGTTTCTTGGCCTGTTTCCTTAGCGTACTTTAAATGCATAAAGAGAAGGCATGGTGTATTAATTCTAGTGCCCACCCTAGAGAAGTTAGAGTAATTCTGTTACTGGCATTAACCGTGTCTTAGGAAAAAACATTATTAGTTTTCTTAATTTTGCCCTGTAGTTTCCAAATGTTGTGTAACAGGCATGTCTTTCATAAAAGTTTAAGCAGATGGTGTTAAAACGAGAAGAGGGACTTAAAGGTATGACTGTAGAATCTTGCAGAAGAGAATGCATAATTTAATGTTTTCAACTGCACTCTATAAATCTCTAGAGATGACTGTCATGTGAATTTCAGTCCCTTGCCATATTGTGACAAATGCCCAAATGTCTACCAGCAGACACACAGGCTTTTATACAAACCCATCATTATTTCCTACTTTGTGGGAAAGTACCTTTGATTTCATGGTTCAGGATACACTGTATTTGGGGATAAACCAAAATGACCATGAGGTGAGGGACGCTCTCAAATCCCTCCATGCTGAGTCCTCCGAGAACTCCCTCCACAATTCGCATCACTCAGTCTCCCTCGCCACTCGTTTCCTCTACCTTCTCTCTCTCTGGTCATTCCTCTTTGCCCCTTTCTCGGGAAGCAAACTGCTTCTCCCTCTGTCACCCATCACCTGCAATTGATTTTTCTCTTCAATTGTCTCTGGAACTCACTCTCAAGTAAACCCCTTAATTCCCAAATCCAAAGACTTTTATTAAAATAACTTTCTATTATGGAAGTTTTAAAACATATTCAAAAGCAAAGCCCTGGCTGGTGTGGCTCAGTGGGTTGAGTGCCAGCCTGCGAACCAAGGGTCACCGGTTCGATTCCCACTCAGGGCACGTGCCTGGGTTGTAGGCCAGGTGCGCATGAGAGGCAACCACACATTGATGTTTCTCTCCCTCTCTTCCTCTCTCCCTTCCCCTCTCTAAAAAAAACTTAAAAAGAAAAGCAGAAAGACGGGTACAATGAATCCCTATGTATCCATCACCCAGGGTCAAAGAATTTTCAACTCAAAGACCATTTCGTTTCATCTATTTCCCTCCAATGGATTATTTTAAAATAAGTTCCATTTATCATATCATTCTATCCATAAATACTTCAATGTGGATCTCTAAAAGATAAGGAAGCTTTTTAAGAACAAAACCACATTACCATTTTCACAATCTAAAACAATTAAGTCATTCCTTAATATCAGATATACAGTGTTCAATTTCCTATGGCTCCTTTAAAAAAAAGAATTGTCTTCTATTGCTCCTTCTTACCACCTTCTCCCCACTACCCCAATCATCATTTTCTTCCCCCTGATGCTCTTTGAGGAGTTCCTTTCCCCTTATAGCTGCATGAAAAGATGATCTCAGAGTCCTGCCCCTGCCCCTCTTCTCACTATAATTTGAACCAGGGCTTGGCAAACTATGGCCTGTATTGGCCACTTCTTTTCGTAAATAAAAATTTTATTGTAACACAGCCATGCACATTTTTCTACTTACTGTCTATGGTTGCTTTAGAGCTAGAAATACAGAGCTGAGTAGTTGCAATGAGACCATAATGCTCACGAACCTATAGTATTTACTATCTGGCCTTTTGAGAAAAAGCCTGCTGACCCCTGAAGCTGGAGTTCCACAAACACTGCCCTCTGGCAAGAATCCTGCTAACATGCCATTCTGCAGACGCACAGGCCATATGTAACCAGAAGTACCTCGGCCATTCAATCGGTGTTCCAGAAACAGAAACTGAACTCCTCCCTCTCGATTCAACATGTCCTCCTCCATGACCACTAGTGTGAAATTCCTATAAGCTTATCACACAAGCTGTTTTTTGCTCTAAAAATAAAAACAGCAGTAACAAGAAAACAAACTAAACCACCTTAAACGTTCCCTAGAAATTTCTTTAGCTTGGCCCATATAAGGTCTTTGATACGTGGGCCCAGACTGCCTTCTCAAACACCGCCCACTGCAGATCTAGCCCCAGCAGAGTACTCGGCGGCCCCTGAATATGCCTCTCTTCCGTGCCTTTGCTCATCTCTCCCCTCAGCCTCAGACACCCTGCCCGCTGCTGTCTTTCCACCATCGCCACGAAAAAGAACCGAAGGTGTCGTCAAATTTTGCATCAGCTGAAAAGTACTTGATCGTTTTATTAAAAAATCAAAATGCATACTGTAAATAGGTTTTTCAATCCAAACCATTTCCAAATTAAGATTTAACTTTTTCTCTTGAGCTGATTTATGCTGTAAAAGTTTTAAGTGACTTGTACACAATCTCTCAGAAAACCCGTGCCTGAGTACCAAATGGAAGAGAGGACTTTTGAGTCCTCTAAGGGTACCCCCAGACCAGGCTACATTATTATATTTAATAAATAAAAACGAAGGTGGGGTGGGAAGGTTAGCACCAGCTTCTCTGGTTAAACACTACATCTGAACACGGGGAAATGGAGTCTCATGTCAGTTCCTAGCCAAAATCCAGACTGGCCTTTATAAAGCTGAACCACTGAGAACAGACTGGAGTAAGATGAAATCTTTAACTATGAAGAAATACTATTGAATATAAAAGCATAATGTCCAAACCGACAACCTAAATAATGTCTTATAGCATATACCTTAACACCACTTCGTTATGTTTTAGCTTCAAACCACTCAAGCTTTTAATAATAATAAAAAGTGTCAATAAATGAAAACACACGCATGTAAAAGGCCCTCTTAGCTATTCACTATCTCCATCAGGTTTCAGTTTTAATTTATGATAAACTAACACGGCATAAACATTTTAATCTTTAATTATAGCTCCTCTTCATTTCAACAAACTCACCCAGATATTATCTACCTGTTTTCCCCTCCACACATTTTAAGGATAAAGCATCTCCACTCACGCCCTCTGTAAACTCTGGGGCTCAGCTTCACCCAACTCAGTGCTGTTGTCTAAACTGTCTGATCGGTGATACACAGCTGCTGAGCCCACGACTAAGTCAGGCTGGGCTCTGCCGACGGCTCTGTGCTCCAGCACAGTGAGCAGCCGGCGTGAGATGCCTGTAGCGCCGTTACTCTCTAAGTGCATTTGGGACAGTGGGACCTGAAATGCAGGTATTCTGTGTCTGACTAAAATCCACATGACTCCCATCGACATCTCGGAACACTTTTATCAACAAGGAACTGCTAGAAGTGCCCTGCTTACAGCTGTCTGGCATCAAATCCAGCTCACTTGACAGTACAAAGAGCCAAATGCTCAGTGACTCCTGTGAGTCCTGGGAGCATGGGAGAAAGGGCGCACGTCCTGGCTGTCCTAAATAAACCCAAGGCACCTCATTTGCTGCCCTGAGTTCAGTATGCTCTTTTGTTTGTTTGTTTGTTTGTTTGTTTGGTCATCTTTTTTCCCCCACATTTTTTTTTGGAAATGGAGACAGTTCCCTCCACCACTCCCCCACATCCAGTCATCTCTACTTCCCACCCTTGATCCTACCTCCCTTTGGTTTTGTCCATGTGTCCTTTATACATGTTCCTGAAAACTGTTACTCCTTTCTAAAAAAGAAAACTCACATACCCAATTCTGCAATATTACAACAGGATTTAAGTTTTTCGAAGGTCTTCAGCCATATCTTTTCTTCAATCAGAAAACCATATTGCCCTGTGCTGTGAATCTGTTGTTATGTATTATCTTTTCATTAATATAGACAAGAATGAGTTATGCTTCTTGGAAAACTGAGGGATTATTTTTTGGAAACAGATTTTTACAGTTGAAAGGAACCTTAGAAACCATTTAGTCCCACACCCTTATGTTAAAGATCAAAAAATCTACCTCCAGAGAAGCTAAGCTACTTGCCCAAGGTCAAATCCCTGGTAAATGAAAGCATCGAGCCACACTTTCAACCCAGGCCATCCTGCCTCTTGAGGAATGAATTACAGAAAAATATACAACTGTCCAGCAAATCACAGAGGCAGGAAGCTATTTCAAGGGCATTGTCATTATTCTGTAAATTCTAGACGGAGCAAATGGTGTGTAATCTGAAAATTACCTAGACTGCCTTGTAAGGTACATAAAAGACAGTCTACAGTAACATGGCAAGAACTCGATATACTGGTGAAGGGATTAGCCAAAGAACATGTATGTACAATTCATGGACACGGACAACTGTGCGGTGACGGCCAGAGGGAATGGGGAGCAGGGGCTGGGAGGAGGGGACAAAGGGAAAGAAAATGGGGACATCTGCAATAGTGTCAACAGTACAAATAAAGAAAAGAAATGCCACAACTGAATTCCTAATGACTCAATATTTTTTAATCATTTAAAAAGATATTTCTGACTGGTGTAGCTCAGTGGGATGGGCCTTGTCCTTTGAGCCGAAAGGTCACCGATTCCATTCCCAGGGAGGACACTCCCCGGAGTTGTGGGCCATGTCCCTGGTTGGGGGCATGGGAAAGGCAGCCAATAGATGTTTCTCTCCCTCTCTTTCTTTCTCCCTCCCCCTCTCTAAAAGTAAATAAATAAAATCTTTTTTTAAAAAAAGATATTTCCTACTGAAGAAAACATGTATTACAATCTGAAACAAATTAAAAAGTAGTCGTATCAGTAATAACGAGAGTAGCCAACACTCCCAAACACTTATTATGTGACAGGCCTCTGGCTCAGAGCTTCCTGTTCAGTATCTCACGCAGTCTTTGCAACCTGACTCTGAAGTAGGTGCTGTACTGTTCTCCTGTTACAGATGAGGCAACGGAGAGGTTAAGAAAGCTGTCTAGGCCACAGGGCTAACAAAGCAGAGACCATGCGTTTAGCCACTTCCTAGATTTTCTCCCTTAGGCCTTAATTTTACTGACTTTGAGTTACAAAAATTGCTTCTTTGTAGAGTTAAAAGTGGGTCAATTATAGATGCCTACTATAAAAAAAATTTAAACATAACAACAAAATATAACCCTAAAACATGACTCTCCAAACTCCAGCCTGTTTCTTGGAACAAGCACTCACTTTAACTGATTTCATAGGGATGATTTTTTCTTTAACAGAGATTGTTGCCCTCCATGGTTTAATTACTCATTTTGAGGACTGTTTTACTAATGTGCTTAAAAATTTACTGCTTTGAATAACTAGTAAATAAAGTAATCTACTAAAAATGAAATGAAATTGAAAACGTGCAGGAGTGGGCGAGAATTACACCCGAAGGCAGACTCTGATGAACAGCAGTATTTCTGTACACATTTTTGTATCTTAATGAAAGAGCCCAAACTAAGTGGATCTCAGAAAATGTGCAAAGGTGCTCTCTCAAGTTATCCAATCTCGCCCACTCCTTTCATTCTTCTACCAGGGACAACATTATCGAGGTAAGTGCCTACTTTTCTGTTTTGAGGCTAAAGGGCAATGAGAATTTAAAGGACACTGATGACTTTATTATTATTATTGCCACCATTCAGATTTTATTTATTTATTCTTAGAGAGAGGGGAAGTGTAGGAGAGAAAGAAATACAGAAACATCCATGTGTGTGAGGGAGAAACATTAATTGCTTGCCTCTCACATATGCCCCAACTGGGGACCGAACCCACAACCCAGGCACGTGCCTCAAATGGGAATCGAACCAGTGACCTTTTGGTTTGCAGGACGACACCCAGTCAACTGAGCCACACCGGTCAGGGCAGGATACCGATGATTTTAAGGTAATAAGATTTGGCCAGAAATTGCTATTAGAATAATAAGATCATGCTTGAAAAACAAGGGTTGTTTTAATTAGCCCAGACCTACAGACAAGATTTTTAGGTTATTCTTCATTCAGAAAGAAAAAAAATCTTTTAAGGAGCTGAATGACATGCTTTCTGAGTTCAATCTGGGCTTCAAAATCTAAATTAATTAATTGATTAATTAATTAATCCATTCATCCATTCCAGAAAACCAGAAAAAAAAATCAGGTATGTCGCTGTCATGAATTCAAAACTCCGTATGATGCCTGGCCAGGCAGTGTCCCCTTGGCCTCTGCTATGGATGCAATTCTTCACCACCTGTGTCCTTCAGGTCCTGTGAGACAGAGACCTAACATTTCCCCCTAAACAACACAGAATGCATTTTTACAGTTTTCGCTTATTCTTTGTTTCCTTCTTTCCTGATTGCTTTCATTAAAAAAAACCCTACAAACTATAATAAGTACCTCTAGGATTCAACAGAAAACAATGGGCTAAACAGACTATGTTAAGATAGAATTGAGAGTCAGTTTCCTCCTCACTACTGAGAAAGAGGGTTAAAGAGAAAGCGTTCGATCTCAATCCCCCATCAGAAGTTACACTGGAACATAATCACCATTCTGGAATAAGAACGTAAACCTTAAAGGGTACTAGGGTGAGGTAGTGTTGGTGGTGATGGAGTGGGGAACATATCATCATACACGCTAATCTTAAAGTTTCACTTTGAATGAGTAACATAAAACTGCCCTATTTCAAAGACTAGGCTTTATTATCTACTAATAGCATAATAAAATTGTGAAAAATTATTCTGCTAAAATGCTTACATATCTATTAGATGAAAAAAATCTTTCCCATATAACCTAAATTAAATTTGTACTCTCAGACCCTTTACGTAAAAATCTCTTTCTGGTATACAAGTAAAAATTAAAATAAACTCTGGTAACTGTATATTCCACCTTACATTCCACAGTGACACAAGTATATTTACTTATTTATATGGAGAATTATACCCAAATTCAGCACAGGTAAATATAATGTATCTTTAAGCAGATTTCCCAATGTAATATTGAGGAACATGTAAAAATTTTAAGGAAGTCTTCAAAAAGCAGCTGCTACTGTGGGTCACTGGTCACTTTAAAAATGTCTGACCCTGACTGGCTCAGTGGGATGGGCATCATCCCATAAACCAAAAGGTCACTGGTACCATTCCTGGTCAGGGCACATGCCTGGGTTGCAGGCCAGATCCCCAGTTGGGAGTGTGTGGGAGGCAACAGATAGATGTTTCTCTCCCTCTTTCCCCTCCTTCCCCTCTCTCTAAAAATAAATAAATAAAATTTAAAAGAATAAAATAAAAATCTGCAGGCAATTTCATTCTTGAAGTAGATGGATTCTATTAACTTTCTTCCCTTAAATTAGGCAGTATTTTTTTTTGTTTTAAATTTTCCTACTTAGTTATTTCTAAAGTATGTTTAATCCAGCAATTAAAATTGAAATACTCAAAGCAAGTGTAAGTTTTACAATTAAATATAATTATTATAACACAAGAATAACGAAGAATTCAATTAGAGATTAATTTGAGGTTTTTCTCTTTTCTAATGGAAGAGAGATAATGAAGTCAATTACTAAAGAGACAAGTTTTCTATTTCATGCTAAAATGTGAGTAATAAACAGGCCAAGTTTTATTGACAATGTTATTTGAAACCAGATTGATTACATTTATTTGCTTTAAAACAAATGTTTCTGTTACAATTTGAGTAGCGTAAAAGAAAAGAAGGTAATAGGATTCTGTGCCGGGTTGAGAAGTGGGAAGCTCTTGGCTATTCTCCAGTCCAGCGGTTTGCAAAGTGTGGTCCCTGGACTCCTAGCAACCACGTAACCTGGGAACTTGTTAGAAATGCAAACTCTCAAGTACTACCCCAGATCTACTGGGTCAGAAGATGGGGGCCGGGGGTCCTATCTGTCACCTGTGTTTAACAAGCCCTCCTGGAGATCTTGAGACCCACTCAAGTGTGAGAACCAATGCTCCGGTCTGTAAAGCCATGTCCCTCATCTCTGACCTAACCATGTCACTGCACATTTCTCCCCTAGTTTCCTCAACTGTAACAGGGTTCATTACCATGAAGACAGAGCCCAGAAGTTTCAAAATTTTAAAACAGGGGTTGGAGATGGAGGACAAGGTACAGGTTGGCCAAAAAGTCCATTTGTTTTTTTCTGTCAGATGGCCCTAGTATCACTTAGCTGTCTTTAACTTGATTCGAAACAATTTTGTTAGACTGTATTGTGACAGCTGTCATATCAGCATGCATTTTTAAAAAATTATCAATAATTTTTTTGTGTAGCCATTTTAATATTGAAGGTGGAAGAAAATACACATTTTCTGCATATTATGCTTTGTTAATTCAAGAAAGGTAAAAACTCAACTGAAATGCAAAAGAAGATTTGTGCAGTGGCTGGAGAAGGAGCTGTGACAGATCAAACATGTCAAAAGTGGTTTGCAAAGTTCTGTGCTGGACATTTCTTGCTGGATGGTGCTCCATGGTCAGGTAGACCAGCTGCCATTGATAGCGGTCAAATTGAGACATTGATTGAGAACAATCAATGTTCTAACACGTGGGAGATAGCAGACACGCTAAAAATATCCAAATCAATAAAGTTGTTGGTGAAAATGAAAAAATATGTCTTTTATTTTATGGAAAAAACTAAATGGACTTTTTGGCCAGCCCAGTAGTTAATCTCTGCCAGTTGTGAGCCACAGTAAGGGACTGAGGACTCAAGAGCCTACTCCCAAAAGATGATGGTTCCATTTATATTCGGCAAGGAAAAGAAAGCATTCTCATTGGCTGTGAAGGACTTAAACTCCAAGCAGGGGAAACTGTCCAAAAATGAGAAGCATCAGGGAAAAACAGAAGAATTTTAAAAGGAAAAATAAAAGCAAGCAAACATTTACACACCTATGCCCACATTCCCACCCACCTCACAACCCAGGAAAGCCAGCAGCAAATGTACCCAGAAGTAATTTAAAACAGCTCCACGTGAGAAGGACAATCCTGCAAAGTTATAAGCACTTACAAGCATCCTGAGGCTGTAATAACATGCCAGCTGTAAGAGCTATAGTCATCCCAAACAGTCAGCAAAAGGTCAAGTAAAATCCATTTCATTCTGGTCCCAGGTAATACCACAAGTGAAGGTATGCACACCGGAGTGCAGTGCACACATATGTGGGGTGACCCTCCTCCCAACAGTTACACATGGAAGTCAAACAATATTGTACCGCAGCCAATACAACTGTGAGGGTCTTCGCAAGGGAAGGTCCTCCCTTCTCTGAGTTACCCGCCGACTGACTACTTTAAAGCCCAGGACTAATTGTCCTCCCAGCTCTTATATGGGCTTTCTGGTTCTGAGTCTGGCATGTGGCTTTACAGAATCTCGTTTTCTAGGTTTATTATCTTAAAACACAAAGCAAAACCAACATACTTCCCCTTTCATTTTATACAAACAAGGAGAAGGCTGGAGTTTTAAAAATAACTTTTAAGAAGCCAAGGAAACCCAACGGTAGCATATGAAATGAAAGTATTTACTGAACACAGGCATTAGAAAAGCGAGGCTCCAATCCGATCCAGTCACAAATCCGGTCTAAGGTATCAGCCAAGAAAGGCCTCTGACTTCACAGGTCTTGTCAGAATATCCAATATATTCTATAAAATATGTACTGGAATTCACATGCTATTAACTATGTTTAAATTTACAGAAGTACTGTGAGGTATTTTATTATAGGTAATAATTAATTCAGAAATTAAAAAACTAAAATAATCTAATTCAGAACACACACATCTCCCAACTAACCAAACCAAAGCTTTACAACTGCAATATTTTGGGTTCTTGACAAGGGAAGGCAGAATACACAAAGTTACCACGCAAACAGTGATTTCAGAGACCCAAGTAAGTACGAGTAAGTCCACAGCAATCAAGGAGCAGGGGGACACAGGGAGAGGTTCATAATCTCTGAAAAAGAGGACTCGACTCCACTGCCAATCTACCCCACTGTACTTCTAAAGAGCTCATCAAAGGTAAAGGCACCGAGCAGCTGCTTGCAACGGTCCACATTTGAAAGGAGGCAATAATGGTATGGACACGAAGGTGTATCTAACTGACAGGGTTAAGGATTAACTGATGCTGACAGTCGTCTGATTTCCTTTGACAATTTAGCGGCTCTGGCTCGGTCACTGTCCCAGAGCACCTGTGGACCACTGCGCACTCTCAAAGGGTTCCTTGTCCGAATACCCTCGCAACACAGGCGGCAGACTGTCAAATCACAAAAAGAAAACTGAGGCACATGAAGAAGTAAAATTGTTAGCTGTGTTGACAGAACAAGAAACAGGAATGGCCAAGAGCTGATATTTGGAGTTTAGTGCAGCCTAGGCCATGTGGATTCTAGTAACCTATGCTGAACCATTTCTACACAAACCTATTAGGGCTCAATGACTTCATTCCATAGTAAAGCAACCTCAACCAACTTTAGAAAAATTACTTTTATAAAAGCTAAATGTTTCCTGGAGATCATCTAGGCAGTACTGAACTTATCTTAAGCCATCTGATAGTAAAATATGAAAAAACTACAGTGCCCAAAATACCACTCTCCACTGTAATATGACTCACAGTCAGCATTTCTGTTCGGTGTTGATTTGTATCAAATTAAACCCTGGCTTAAGTATACTAAAAAACTGGCTTTTACAGAAGAAGTCTCACTTATCTGGTACTGAGAGATAATGTCATGCTACCTAAGAAGTGTAATATTACTTAAGGTATAACACTAATTCTTCTTCCTCATCCTAGTAAGCTTTTAACACAAAGGTGATTTCTAGTTACCTAAGGGCAAACTTAGGCACAACCACCACTACCACGAATGGTACAAAATGTTTCCAACTATTTCCTAGAACTGGAAAGAACCACCAAATCACTACATTGTACAATAATCTTAAAAGAACTCCACAGCACTGCTCACGCTCAGGTCACCATCCAACTGTATCTAGCCTCCGCTGTTCCAAACAGAAGTGGGCCCGTCCCACAGGGAACCCAAGCAGCGCGACCCTTCTCTCGGTCCCATTTAATGAGGCACACATCTCAGTTTAAAGGCTGTAACCTGAAATGAGCTCTTCGCATACAACTAATTCTATGAAATTTAAAAAACAGCACAGTCAGTAGCATTAAAGATTAGAATTATGAATGAGAATAATGGTTACTTATCCTTTACTCACTAACTTGAAAAACTGTACTTCTTTCACTTGCTCTGTTATTTTCCAATATACGAAGAAAATGAAAGGAAAAGAGAACCTGTTATGTGGACCTACGTTTTGGCTGTGACATCCACGTACTGTCCTGGGCGAAAGTGAGCAGCGTAGAGAGGAGTGCCTTTATGAAAAGAAAACAAACAAAAAAACAATATGAAGTTTGCCTCCCCAGAAACCACTAAACATAAACCACACCCAGGAAATATTCTAGATAACAAAAATAGTAGGAGATTCTCTTCTGCAGCTATAATTATTGTAGAAACACCAACTCTAAGATACCAAAATTATCCACCAAACATGCCTTAGCTGACTACAAGGGTTAAGAGCACTCTGCCCCGCCCCAGGGACGGGGTGCCGGGGCGCGCCAACAGAGCTCGGCTGGCGGCTGGCGCGCCTTCTGGGCAGCCAATGTGGCACTGCCCGAATCGGGCAATTCTGGTGCCAGCACAGTGTTTCCTGCTGGTAAACACACAAGTTGGATGATTCTTCATTGTCCTGGTAACAATGTATTAAATTAAGGTAAGTTTCCTATTTCATGTAAGACAAATAAAGAGAGAATGACAAAAAATGTTGGGGCTGGATCAAATCTTTTTTTTACTCATTAGGGATACATTATCCAAATTAGAAACTTGAATTATTTGAACACAGGTCCATCATTCTCTGGGTAATAATTACATTGTGTATAAAACCCCTATAAAGCCCATACACATCAGATTTTTGGGAGACTGGTCATTATTCCAATAAAACATAGTTACTCTAGCATGGCCCAGATATCTGGAATAGCAAAAAGCTGCTACTACAGATACCCCTAATTTTATATACTAACATTTCTAAAACTAGCTGTATGTACATAAAATCTTCCCTTCAGTGCACTTGGGAAATGTACTATTTAATGAATCTTGTAGCTCAAAACCCTTCACAGCATTTTATCTATATGAATTTGAATTAACACTTATAAGATCTATTTAATTTGGCAGTTAATCTCCAAAGTTTTATAGAGCACTTACAGTATGTAAAGTGAGAAATAGGGAAGTATAAGACATGGCTCCTGACCTCAAGAATTATTATCTAATGGGGGATAGAGAGAGGTGGTTGAGGGCAGAGGGGGATAATGGTGACGGATGGAGGCTGGACTTGGGGTGGTGAATGCACACCATAGTGTACTGATGATGTGTTGTAGAATTGTGGGCTTGAAACCTGTGTAATTCTGTTAACTGGTGTCACCCCAATAAATTCAATTAAAAAATTTATTATCTAGGTGAAGAATCAACATTACATCATCAAATAAGAGGACATGGAAAGATATTTCTCCCAAGACATACAGATGGCCAACAGACATACAAAAAGATGCTCAACATCATCAGGGAAATGTAAACCAAAACCACACTAAGATACCACCTCACACCAATCAGAATGGCTATTATTAAAGTCAACAAATAACAAGTGTTGGCAAGGAAGTGGAGACAAGGAAACCCTGTGGGCTATTGATGGGACTGAAAATTGGGGCAACTATTGAAAACAGTATGAAGAGCCCTCAAAAAACTAAAAATAGATATTCCAGCCCTGGATGCTGTGGCTCAGTTGGTTGGAGTGTTATCCCATAAACCAGGGGTGTCAAACTCATTTTCACTGGGGGCCACATCAGCCTCGCAGTTGCCTTCAAAGAGCTGAAATAATTGGAGGGCTGTATAAATGTAACAGTTACTCCTTAACTGTTAAGGAGCTGAAATTACACTCGGCCCTTTGAAGGCAACTGTGAGGCTGACGCAGCCCCCGCTAAAAATGAGTTTGACACCCCTGCCATAAACTGAAAGGCTGCAGGTTGACTCCCAGTCAGGGCACATGCCTAGGTTGCTGGTTCAGTCCATGGTCAGGGTATATGAGAGGTAACTGATCAATGTTTCTCTCTCACATTGATGTTCTCTCCCCCTCTCTCTCCCTCCGTTCCCCTCTTTCTAAAATCAATAAGCATGTCCTCAGGTATTTTTAAAAAAATAAAATAAAATAAAAATAGATATACAATAGGACCCAGCAATTCTACTTCTGGTATTTATCAAAAGAAAATGAAAACAGTAATTCAAAAAGATATATGTGTCACTATGTAGATATGGACGCAGCCTGAATAAAAAAGATATGGTATACACAATGAAATGTTATGCAGCAATAAGAGTAAAATCTTGCCATTTGTGACAACATGGATGGATCTACAGGGTATTATGCCAAGTGCAGTAAGTCAGGTAGAGAAAAACAAATACTGTGTGGTTTCACTTATGTGGAATCTATAAAAGAAACAAATGAACAAACAAAACAAAACAGAACAAAAAGAGACTCAAAGAAACAGAGACCAAACGGATGGTCACAAGGACGGAGGGGCGGGGAGAAGGGAGAAAAGGAGGAAGAGACAGTCAATGACATTGTGCTGCGCTTGCCCAATTAACAGAGGGTTAGCACTGGAATCAGTGGGGCCATCACACTGGCACGTGTGAAAACGGGCAATCACTCTACGGTACACCTGAAATTAATACAACTAACAGTGTATGCCAAGTATACATAAATGTAATAATTTTTTAATGAAAATAATTTTAAAAAGCTGGACCTGATATAGTAGAGGATGCATGGGAAGGTAATTTTTGTTCGCTTGTTTAAAAATGGGAGTAAAGTGCTGTAGAATTCCAAAGGGTAGTACTTTTTAAGGCAGTGCCTAAACTGGATTTGTAAGGAGAAAAAGACCTTGAATTAAGAAAAAACAGGTGAATTTGTGACAGCATGGATGGACCTAGAGGGTACTATGCTAAGTGAAATAAGTCAAAGACAAATAACAAATGATTTCACTTATGTGTGAAATCTAAAGAACAAAGTAAACAAACAAAACAGAAACAGACTCACAGGTGCAGAGAACAGAATGATGGTTGGCAGAGGGGAGGCGGGCTGGGGACGGGGTGAAAATGTGAAGGGATTAAGAAGTACACGCTGGTAGTCACGAACAGTCATGGGGATGTGAAGTACAGCACATAAGTATAGCCCACAGCAATCACACTGTAATCACTATGTACGGTGCCAGGGGGGTACTTGAAATATCATGGGAGTCACTCTGTAAGGTGTATGTCTAATCACTACATTATATACCTGAAACAAACATAAAATAATATTGAATTTAAACTGTAATTGAAAAATAAAATTAAAAAAAGAAAAACAGGAGAGATTAAAAATTTCTATGAGGTTAACTAACCTAAATTGCTGATATTTGACTACTTTTCACCCAAAAGAATAATTTCACATGGTCTGAGCTACAGCAAAAGTTAACGCAGGCTTAATTTTTACACTTTTTAGTTTAATTCCATTGAATTGCAAAACTTATACTTCAAAAAATACCTCTTAATTCTAACTTATACCAAGGCTGACCCTCTGTCATGCCAAGTAATAAGGTCCATTACAACTGTATTTTACTTCAAAAAATTCAGTCCAGATATTAAAATAACAAATCTTAAAACTATGTACTTGTTAGAACTCAAGTTCAAGAGATCAGAAAGCTCTTCTGAAATTTAAAGGCATCAATGCTGTTAATTACAGTATATAAACCCATATAAGTATATTGCCAAATCTCATTTTTTGATATTCCATGGATTAGGTAAAATACTTTGAAATTTTTAAGTAATAAGCTTTACATCCAAGTGCTATGGTTGGTGACTGTCCAATTTCAGGCCATAGTTTTTCAAATTCTTCTCTCTTGGTGGAAGTGTAGCTATTCTCCACTTAATAAAATGCCAGCCTACACACAGTAAACTTCACATTTTAAAAGCTGACGTATTTACTTTGAGAGGCTTTTCCGAATGCGAAACTCTCTGTGCATTAAAAACAAAAGTGCTCCTCCCTCGCTCACGGAAAACAAAGAGTTCTCCACGGTTCTTTTCACTGGAAAAAGACAGACTTGTTTGTCCTGAAGTGATTAAATCAGATACATTGTTATATTTAAAAATAAATGTCTGGGACTTCGTACCGTGGATTCAGCTTAGTTGAAAGGGCTGACCTTAAACAAATCACATACTTGGGTATTTTTACCCCCCTCTTCTCCCAACCTCAGATTACCTGGCTTAATTGCAGCATTATCTGTTATGCGAAAGATTTTAATTTTCTGTTTTGGTGGCAATCCAAGTTCTTGGTAAAATTCCAATTTAGATGTAGATTTCTAGAGGAAAAGCAGCACACATAAATAACGCATTAAATACTGAAGGTGGGGGTTAACGCAGATCTAAACCAAGTTATCAACACACCAGAAAACAAATCAAAGAGCACTCTGTTCCCCTAAGGAACAAAGAGCACCCTAACCCCGTCACTGAAGGGAGGTGAGATTTTCATCATCGATCCATCACACATAGGATCCGACCACAGTGTAGCTAAAATACAGTATATGGGGAAAGACCTTTGTTCTGTAGGAAAAGAAACAGAGTTGTGTTCATATTTGAATTTTCACTGGACACTATGTGTCAAGAACCCTAATCCTGGGAAATTCAACTGTCTACACCTGTTTCCAAGCAGCTAGAAGAAAATTTGGTAGGTCACATTCAAATGCATGAGCACAAACTTCAAAGTGAATCCCAAATGTGGCCTGGCCAACCTACATCTCCCTCCCTTGGTTAAATAATTCACTCTCTGCAAGGCAACTACATCACAACCACTTCTAAAACTGCCAGCAATGTTCCCTCCTCCTCTCCCCTTTGAGCCAATCACGTTGCTTCTTACTTCATTGAAAAAATACAGAAGAATTAAGAGCACTTCTCCATACTCCATCACCTAATCCATCTTGCTGTCTGCACCGGCTCTTATATCCATATATTGTCCTCCCACCTCACTCCAGGTTGCCCGAGATGCACATGGGGAGCTATTAGAAAATGCCAATGCCCAGGGCTCTCAGCTTGCAGACTGTAACTTCACTGGTCCACGAAGCACCTAGGCCTCGGTATTTTTTTAAAGCACTCCATGATTGTGATGTGAAAAGGGCAGGAATCACAATGACAGATGAACTGTCATGCTCTCATTAAGAGCCACATCTCATTCCCACCCCCTTCATCTATTCAATAGCTTTACTAACGAAGTTGTCCCATGTCTTCTGAATCACTAATTTCCCCACTTCTCCTGAAATTCTCCTATTGGTATACAAAGTTGTCACAGTAACTAATGTTAATAAAACAACACTTTCCCTTAGCAGGTGTCCTTTAGCTGATTTTTCTGTCCCCCCCTTACAACAACACTTCCTGAAAGAGTGGCTGGGCCTGTTTTCTCTCCCCTCACTCTCCCAAACCCACTTTAGCTAGGAGCCTCAGCCCCCAGACCCACGATGGGAAGTGTTTGTCAAGATCACCAGTGCCTCCATGTGGTCAAATACACTGGCCAACAGTCATTTTATTGGCTCCATCAGCAACGTTTGGCACAGGTGACCACTCTCTCCTTGAAAGACTTCAGTCACTGCTCCCTTGGTTCCGTCCTATGCTACTGACCCCACATTTGAAATTTCAATCCCAAATTCTACTCTGAACTACAAATTCGTATGTCCAGCTGCCAACTCAATATCTCATTTTGATGTCATATAGTAACTCAAGTTTAACTGGTCTAAAATTGAACTCAACTCTCCCCCCTACTTCCCAAGCCTGCTTTCCTCTTGTCTTCCAAATCTCAGCAAATGGCAACTCCATACTTCTGTTTGTGGACCAAAAATCTCCTGGTCACCATTGACTTTTCCTTCTCATATCCCAGGTCCCATCCACCAGCAATTCCTGCAGTTTATTTAAAAACACAGCCCACATCAACTACTTCTCACTTCCCACTCCACCCAACCATCGTTTGCTTGGATTATTTCAATAGACTCCTAAACTAGTCTTCAAAATTCCCACTCCTGACCCAGGTCTGTTCTGCATTCACAGGCTGGCATGTTCTTTTTACTACTCAGGCTATTTCAGGTCTTTACAATGGCTTCCATGTCATGCAGAATCAAGTCCTAAGTACTTACCATGGCTTATAAGGTTCTCCACAATCCGACCTCATCTACTGCTCTTCTCTTGGCTCACTCTGCCTCGGGTCAGGTACATTTCTTACTAGTCTAAGAACATACTGGGCGGTGGCCTCGAGTCCTTTGCACGTACTGCTCCCCCTACTTGGGATGGTTTTCTGCCAGATTTTGCACGGTCACTTCACTTTATTTAGGTCTCCATCCAAACATCAACTAACCTTTCCTGATTATCACTGTCTACAGTAGCACTACTTTCTGTCATTCACAATCCCCTCAGCCTACTTTATTAGTCTTCAAAATACTTCTCTCAATTTATCATGATACAGTTTTAATTTTTTATCTTCTATGCAACAGCCTCCCAGTATCACTGCTAATCCCACGAAAATGTAAACTTCTTGATGGCAAAGACTTTAGCTGCTGCTATGTCTGCAGCGCCTGGTAGGTCCACTATCTGCCTCTCCCTTCACACCCACCCTTTGTTTTTCTGCTGTTTTAAGTACCCCTGAACAGAAAACTTTATGGGCATCTTACTTCCTTATCACAATGTCCTGGGTCTTTTTTTAATTAAGACTATTAATATAGATTGCTATAAGACTTGCCAGAAAGTTGTATACTTAATATTTTCCTGATGTGAACAGTGCCTCTTTCATGAGAATAAGCCAACATAGGTACATCTATCTTCCTGCTGTTCCCTCTCCCTCAACTTCCCCTCTAACCATAAATGAAGCACCAGCAGGCCCTCGATGAGCCGTGGTATTCTATGTATGCTTACCTGTGTCTGCCTCTGCCAGTCTCTCACCCTACATCTCCTCCCCACCCTGTACCTCCAAAGCTCATTAAAAATCTGTTAAATACATGTTTAGCCCCAGCTGCAGTGGTATTTCCTGCCCAGATCCCTCCCTGAGCAGCCCCACCAGAGCAGACTGCAGACTGCTTGCACCCATGCCATCTCTAGACCTTCCACGTGTATCAACTGTCGTCCACGTTACCTCCCATTTATTTAACTTACATGTCTGTCTGCCTGCTAGTCTGTGAGCCCCTGGATAGCAGGGGCTGTTTTACTTACGTGTCTCTGTAACGTTAGCTCACTGTAGACACTGCAAAGTGAGCTGAATGAATGGCAAAAAGACACAAAGATAGAGGACAGGCGTCCGCCCATCTGGGTGAGAAGTCCTGGCTTGTCTCTCCAGGACACCCTACCTCTTCATCCTTCCTGCTGCTGCATCAGTTCTGAGCACACGACACTGCTGTGTTTGTGGCCTGACAATGTGCCGCCCCTACCTTCCATTCTAGCGATCAAAAACTCCTATGCCTAACAGAAACATGACTTATTTTGAGGATGAAGAAATTTACAAGAAATAAACTACTGTAAAGCCAAACCAAGAGTAATTTGCAATTTAAAAAAAGAGGAACAAGAAGAGCAGCAACTGGAAAACACTAACCAGCTGCAGATGACACGGGGGACACACTGAAACAAAGCATCACCCCCTCCCCAAATCCAATGGAGTATATGCACGGCCAGTACTTGATTACATAGCAAACCTTAGGGACTTGCTAATTTCTGTTTAAAATGTGACCTGTTAGTGCCCCTTTGTAACTTATTGAGTAAGTCGACTTTCGTGGACATGAAACTGGGCGGCACTGGCCTGCGAGCACAGAACTTTAATTTTTGGATCAGTCCGCACTCCCTGGGAATCTCCCTGGGGCCCTCCGGCGGGACGTGCAGCAGATGCTGAGCGGCTCTGCTTCCGTTTCCACCAAAGGTTGTTTGTAGCTCACAGACTTCCCTCAAGAAGCTGCCCTTTCCTCCGAGAGTGATGACATAAACTCATTCCAGTCATTCTTTATGCTCTCACTTCCCACTTGCTGAAATCTAAGTCTAATATCACCAAGGCCCTGGCTTTTCATTTTAATCATACTCACTTGTTCCATAACATAAGCAAACACAAAAGTTTTAAAAGTGGCTCCTTGAAATTATACTACTTTCCTGATGAATCAGATTCAGATATATCAAATTTTAAAACAGACTTCAATTTTAACATTCACATATTCTACCTGGTGGTTTAAAAAGCATATTATTTCACTAATATCCATTGTTAAGTATGCCAGGAGGCTTCTGAGAAAAACCCTTTTCAGTGATACAAAATAGACAGGACAAACATCTTGACCTAACTACAGACTTCAACATAAAAAGGAAAATGTAGTATGTACTTGATTATCTTCCAATGTCACTGAAATTGAACACTTCAATTTTTTCTCTTAAAAATCAAAATATCATATAACTACCTACGTATCAGTCATGAGAAAAATCAAATGCTCAAGTTGAGCTGAAACCAGCATAACTATAACAAAGGGGTTTTTTTTGGTAACTTCCAAATAACTTCAAAGGCAATTTAAAGACCAACAGCGATGCCACACTTGGATAAGCCTGTCTACGCGGCTGCACTTTCTCCCCCTCTTCCAAGGCTTCTGCAATTATCCTCTGATGAAAATGCCTTTCTGCTCCTAAGATAAATTGATCTAACCAACTTTTAAGTCTACTTAACTTCCTTATTCAAAAATACTATGTATCACATCAATTTTTATTTATAATAAGGTACAAAAACAGCAAAAGCAAAATGACTCCAATTCTTAGTGGCATAAATCTTTTCCAGATTAAAAATCAACAGTTTTAGCTCTACTATAAATAAAACTGATTCAATTTATTTTAGAATGCTTAACTATTTGATGGTATTCATAGGTCTTTCTCTCTTTCTCTTTAAAAACCCTTTATAATCTATCTACTTACAGTTTCCCTAAGGGTTACAATATGCAAAAGGAAGTCTGTATACTTCCCAGTTCAAAATTTCTTTTTCCTTTCTGAATCAAAATGCTTTACTCATAAAGAATTCTGTGACTTCACTTTCACATAACATTCTGAAGAAAGGCCATTCAGAGGCAGAGCTTTTTCTTCGCGTAGGAAAACATGCCCTCTGGACCCAGACGATTTACAGCCTGAAGAAGAAGGGCCTCTGCAGCACTGTCTATACTGGAGAAGGGAACGGTATTAAAGTTTATGCTGTGGGTTAAAATCGTTTTTGTAATATTTTAGATATTAGTATTATATTAATAAAATTTTATTTGTAAGACATCCTCACTAAAAAAATAATAAACTGACCTGGCAAGTATTTTTTTATAACTTTTTTTTTTTTTCCTTGAAAACTAAACATTAGAGAACCAATGTGAGACTTAGAACTAGGAGAGAATTCAGAGGCCATCAGGGCCAATGCCCTGTTTTCATGGTAAGAAAATGGATGTTTTAAATAGTGAAGTAAAAGAGGTAATGGCAGAAACAGGATTAGAACTGAGCTCTTCTGACCCTACGTCCACTCATTTTTCCACTCTCTCTTGGGTGTAAGGAGGTAATGCTCACAGATCTGTTGATGCAAAATGGATTATCCCAAAATGATGCTCGATTTACAAATATCAAGGCTGTAAAGTTGTAAATTTACAAGAGTTGGTAATAAAAATAAAGATGATGCTGCTAGTCATAACAAAAACACAGAAATAAAATCAATTCAAAAACACTGGCAACTATTAAACCAAAAAATCATTCACAATTCATATGAAGGCTTGCATATATTTATACAGTTAAAAATCCAAACATCTGGCATTTACAAAGAAGTTTCCATAAATATGTCAGTATGCTTTTAATTACTGTGGAATTATTTGAACCCTGAAATTATTAGTCATTAAATTGTCCAAAATTATTAGCAGGATAGCTATTGCTATAATGCTTTAATGAAAAATAAACTATACTACTATAATACGCAAAATTAGTTACCTTCTCTAATACTTAGGAGGCAGGCCTACACGGCCTACAATCCTATTAAACTACAGGACTGGATGATTTCGATTACACCCAATTCACTAATCAGCATCCTCGTATATCACTGTTCACAAGACAGCTCCACCTAGATGTTCTCTCAAGGCTTCAAACACACCTTTCCTCCCATTTCCCTTTCTCTGTCTCTATTCAAGGCCGCAGCAGGAGCATTGACCCAGTCGGAAACCGCTCTGTGCCCGAGTCCTCTAACCACACATGCACGTTCACACCGTCTTTCACATATGCCTGCTCCTTCCAAGCCCGCTCGACACAACTGTCCTGGGTCAAAAGCCTTCATCAACTCCCCTAGTGCTTAAGCCAACTTTCTAAATATCCCCTGCATGCAGATTCTTATTTATTTAACCAAGATAACAATCTGACCCCCTTACCACCCTGGTTAAAGAACAGAAGCTCCTCTGGGTCTACAGGATGAAGTCTAAGCTCCTTAGCCTCCATCCTGACAGGTGCACCTTTGCCCCCTTCCCCACTGGCCCCACCGACACACACCAAGACCAACACACCCCACACTTCTCTTTGCAAGTGCAGGTCCTCCTCCACATCTCTGCTTCCCCAGAGACCACTCCCTCTGGCATGCCTTTAACACATTCTCCTTTCTGGTCTCCTTCCTGTGAAGCCTCGGAGGGTCTGTCCAACCAGAAGTGGCCACCCCCCATTCTGTGCTTGTTGCATTTAAATGCTATGTTGAGATGGCTGATTTACTTGTCCATTTTCCCCATTAGCTTATGTGTTCCTAGAGGGTACACATCAAGTCACAGTTAAGAAAGTAAGGCTCTGGCGTCTGCTTGTCACTCTGCCTCTTACCAGTGGGTGACCCTGAGTGAGCTGCTAACTCTCTTTAGCCTCAGAGGCTGAAAAGATTAATTAATAAATGTAAGGGCTTAATGCTTAGGTACCCAGTATGTAATAAGTGCTCAATAAAAGTTACCTATGACAAGGAAACAGGAGGTGCACAATAAGCACTTGCTAGTTTTAACAGTTGCAATAGTATAGGTTATATTCTAATTTCCATCCATGTTACTTTCATAAACAATTTACAATGGAAAAATGTTTATCTTAGCGGTAAGCAACATTTTAGTAAACCTAAAATGTTTCAGGATCCAATAGTGAAAACCATCGCTATTTCTAGAAAGGTATTCTCTTCTTTTAATCAACCAATAAAAGATACTAATTGGGCGGATTTTTCAAATTTAAACTACAAACTCAGCATTCTATTAGTATTCTATCTGGGAAAAAATGCATCATTTGAAAAATATACAAAACTAACCCTTATGCTGTTGTCAACTATTGAAACAATTTAGAAAAAAAAAGAAAGTAAATATAAAACAACAACAAAATGATAAAAAAAAAAAAGGTTACTGGGTGTCTGTTACATGCCAGGCACACGTGAAAATTCTCCTGTAATCCTGGTAACAAACCCCTTACCTACGCAGTACTTTCATCCCCATGTTACAGCCGGGCAAACTCTGCAGCCTGCAGGGCAGTTACCTGTTTGAGACAGTGAGGAGAGGTGCTGGAGCAAACTCAGTCTCTCTCACTCCCAGGCTCAATGGCCCTACTGGACTGCCTCTCCCAGACGCACAATTTATCTCATGGACAAATACAAGCCTGTGGCATTGGAATATGCTCAAAACTTAAAGAATTCAGGTCTGAAACTAATAAAATGTTACTATTCTAGGAATGAAAATACATCCTTACATAGAAACGGGATACAGTTTTTCCTCCTACAGTCAGGGTTGCCTTTTTTCCATCATTGTTTTCCTTTGGAGTATATTTTAGGACATGACAGTCTTGTACCTATAAACACAAACATAAAAAAACCCTAAGTATGGGCCAAGATACATTTTAACATTACACACCAGTCACACTGAGGCCCTAGGACAATTAGTAATTCCCTTCAAGTTTCTTATTCCTCTAACCCCAACCACACTCTTAAAATACAGATAACTTTTGAAAAAAAAAAACATGTCAAATACAACACATATAAAAAAGGGCATAAAAAAGAAATATAAAACAAAATGAGTATTTATAAAGAAAATGTGCATAAACCTACTACCCATGTGAAGAAGAATCCCTGGAACCTCTGTGTAGGGATTCCTCCCAATCACCACCCCCCCAACCTTATTTTCTTGTCCAAACCCCTAGAGCAGAGGCTCTCAAAGCGTGGTCCACAGACAAGCAGCATCAGCTCTACCCGGAAACTGGGTGGAAATGCAGGTTCTCAGGCCTCTGCAGAGATCTGCTAAATCAGAACCTCGGTGTTTCAGAAGCCCTCCAGGTGATTCTGGGATGTACTGCCCTAGAAATAACCACTACTCTTGACTTCATGGTTCCTTTACTATGCTTCTCTTTATAATAACGAAAGTATTGCTTAATAATGTAGTTTAGCCTTGTCTGCTTTGAACTTTGTACAAATGCAATCAGACTGTTTGTACTCTCCCATGTTCACTCAAGATTACATTTGTAAGGTTCATCCACACTGATGTACTAGCTCCATTCTGCTCCTTTCACTGCGACCCGGCCATCCAGCACGTGAATACACCATGATTTACCCATCCTACCGCTGATGGGCATTTGGGTCTTTCTAGTTTTGGAGCATTAAGAGTAATACTGCTGTAAACACTGCTGTACAGTTTGCACACCTGTTTAAATCTTCTAGTAACACTCACAAATGGAATCGCTAGACAAGAAGGTTGGCTTATCTCAATTTGACCACGAAAGGATAAATCGTTTTCTGAAGTGGTCATACCAATTTACAATCCCACCAATCATTCCTGAAAGCTCCCCAAATTCCGTAGAGTTCTAGAAACTATAATCCTATCCTTGCTCCTTTAGAGTCAATAAAAAGTTACTAAGGGCTTGTGGGCTCCTTATGCCTATTAGCACTGAGTACTTACACACATGAGCTCTTATTTTAATTACCATCACCTGCCTACTCAGTTATCTCGGGCTGGGCCCCAAAGATGAACTGAACTGTCCAACGTGATTTGGGGAATGATAGTCTCCTAACATTATCAGTGATCTTTTTATAATTATATTAATAAAGACAGCAGCAGCCAACATTTACTGGACATTTAATACTGTTTTACACTTAAATGCTTGCCATTTACCATCTTGTGCAATTCTCACCATAACTTTTTGAGGAGGGTCATAATTATTTCTTTTACAGACTTGTATATATTTTACAAAGGAGACCCTGCTCCAAAGAACACAGTTAGGAAGTGGCAGAACCAAGACCTGAAGTCAGGGCTTCTGGTCCCAGGGCCCACATTATTAACCACTGGGGGAGTTCACCTTATCTCAGAGAACAAAATGCCGCTTCCCCTGATGAGAGCGTTACATTCTGAGTCAGCAAAAAGATGAAAATATTTCTGGAGTTGAAAGAACTTCATAATGAAAATAAGATAGAACTGAGATTTTTTTTTCTCATTATGAATTAAGCTAGTAGGTCTGTGATAAGCTAGGTTAAAACCGTTAGAATCTTTTTTGTTAATTGCCTCAGTTTTCCCATGCCAGTGTCGAGAAGGCCAGTACTCAGGCAAGAATGAGAACATTTACTGAAACCATTAGAAGTGAAGTTCTTTAACAGTATTTACGCTCAGCATCAACCTTCTTCACCACACATTTACGTTTCAGGGTATAAATGTTGCCCATTTAGGTTTGCACAAATAGATTTTGGCACACATACAAGTCTGTTACATCTCCTGTTTCTCACCTGGAGTAATGTGGCCACGTGCTTTTGACCATCTTTGGTCCATAAAGGCATCATGCCCAACTTCAGTGCGACAAGGCCTACTCTAGCAGAACCTGGCAATTAAAACCAAATGCATGTTAACACGAGTTTTTCAACGTTTGCCAACATGATGGAACAGTATTTTTTAAATTGTGGTTTTAAAGTAAGAAGCAGGCAAATAAGAAACATGCTGATATATATTCACAGAGTAAAACGCGAATGTTCCTTACAAATGAAAGCACCTTCAACCATGCCTGACTTAAGATATTGGTACTCAATAAATCTCCGTATAATGAACAGATACAAGAGGATTGCACAAAATAAAGAAAACAGTTAAACGGATACATCTTGTTTTAATACAGTAGTATTAATAGAGGGTATGATACATATCAAACCTCTTTAATTAGAAGACATCTACAACTCAAATTCTAGAGTTAGCTGGGGTTATAAGGATGACACAAGTGGTCACATTGCTAAAATATGCTGGCCTTCACCACGACACTTAGGTTTGCTGCATAAATTGATAAAGTTGCTCCACTATACAATTCAACTGTTACAATAAACTCCCACCAGAGATCACATTCTCAACAGGAAAGGCCTTATTCTTCTTGGTCTGTCCACTGATGGGATCAGCACCCTACCAGGCACAAAGAGCTGATTCTGGGGTTATGCTTGGCAAACCTGGAGTGCTGGAACACCCCAACTGAAGACATCTGGGCGACACAATTCAGACAAACTCTCCCAGATTTCCTTCCCTGATTTATTTTTGTTACATTTTATTTGAAGGAAACAAGAAAGCGTATGCAAAAGATTCTCATTTCACATACAAAATAGCTCCTTCAATAAGTCTTGACTATCATCAGACACTGACGACTGCAGAATAGGATGCTGGAAATAAACTTGCAAACCAAACCACAACGAAACAGAAACTCTGAAAACATGAAAAATAAGTTCAAGAGATGATAAACTTATCAAAGCAGTCACTATAATTTTGAATGTGCCAGCCACAAATAATTAGGAGAACTCATCATATACAAAATAACCACCTGGTTTCCAGGGATGTATAGGCCACGGTTCATCTTTCAGAGGACACAGTTTACTTGCTAATTGAGCTTTATCTTCATCAGAGACCAACTGCTTAACAAATGGAACATTTTCTTCAGAAAGATGCTCATCCCACCAAGTACCACTCTTGCCATGGAGATTTCTAACTAAAAGCCAGATGTCTGTTCTGTAAAAATAAAAATTAAGAAAACAAACCACAATTCAAAAGTTTCTCTATTTAATACGGAGAAGGGAGGTCACATGAATTGGAAAGTGCCTGTCAGGGCCTTAGGAAGGGCCTGGATTCCATGCAAGTTTTTTTTCCCTTGACGTTCCTTATGATAATAATGGGGCTCACATTTTAACTACAAATAGTTACCCTGGAGGAAAAGTACTTCATCTTCCCTCCCGGGATAAACAGTTTTCTAACAAGGGAGTCCTACCTACACACGGGAGCAGCCACTTGTATGTGAACCTCAGTAGTTCGTCTCCAGTAGAAGTGGCAGAACATGGAATGGTGACCTTTCTCTGAGAAGCTCACCTCTTCTCCGCAAGGACCCGGCTTAGGCTCAGAGTGGTGAGGAAACTGGGTGTGCAAATTTAAAAGATCTGCAAAAGGCGTGACCTCTGATCACGCTGAAACACCAAGGAAGACCTTAGGGGACTGAGGTCGGGAAGTTTTATGTGGAGTGTCAGAAAAGAAGCAAAACTTCCCGTTGTTTATCCTCCTTGTGTAGTCAGGTAGTTATTCAGGTTAGGGTCCCAATTTTGCATATTAATTGAGTGAACATGGGCACGTTACTTCCCCTGTCGAAGCCTCCGTTTTATCTGCAAAACGGAATGGTAGTTTCTGTAAAAACAGATAATGATAGTTCTCTCACGTGAGGCTACATGAGCTAAGGCGCCTAATATACTTAATAGAGCATTTAATACCTAGAAAACGCTCACTAATTAATAGGTAACATTACTACTGCTGTTGGTGATGCTCGCGGCCAGTCGCATTAAACACGAAACAAAACAACACAAAAAAATCACCCCTTCAGTCCTTTAAAGGGCTCCCTTGGAGTAACGCTCCCTAGTCCTGCCTATCTCAGGTCTGGACCTAGCCCCTTCCTCCCCCACTCGGGGCAGACCCCTCTGTGCCGGGCCGTGTCACTACTCGCAGTCGTAGTTTTGCAGGGACCACCCCCCACCGTCTCTCGTCCACACCCACCTGTTCCCGGAGCCCCAGGCAGCGTCCAGGCCCCCTGCGCGGCGTTCCAGCACCTGGAAGCCGGCCTGGGCTAGCAGCCTCCAGCCCAGCATGGAGGAGCGGAAGAAGGCTCGAGTCGCCAGACTTCCGGGGGCCCCTCCGCTGTACCTTCAGGGAGTCCCCACGCTGCCGCCACGCACCCACCGCCACCGGCCCAGAGCAGTCACGCCCGCTGTCCGCCGCTGTCCTCCCGGACGGAAAAAGCCGCAGGAGCCTTTTCCGGTCCGTGCCGCAATGCGTTCCGGGCACCGCGGTCGGCCCCCGGAACTAAAGTTCTGCCTCCGGAGTAGTCCTACTTTGTGTCGGGGCTGGTGTGGGGTGGGCGGGGACCAAGTCACTCTCCAGGGGGTTGGGAAAAAAGTAAGTTTGGAGTTTAAACCTTAAAAGAATGAGGCGTACTCTGGACAGGCATCTTAAAGAAATGAAATCACTTCTAAATAATGCCCGCTTGGTATATTATTATACTAAGCAGAGCTTGATTTTCTTATCTTGGTTTATGCTCAAAACAGCCTTAAAGGGAAGTTGTTATTTTAATATTACAAATGAGGGAACGCAGACTCAGAATTGGTGCCGGTCCAAAATAGCACATCTGGAAAATGGGCAGAGCTGGCGCTGGAACAGGGCTCGCGCGTGTTAGCAATAGGATATGGCCAAGGTGATGATGTGTGACTTCCACTGCTGGGTCATAAAGGTTTGCTATTTCTGTCTTGGTCTCTTGGATTGTTACCACTGGGGAAAGCCCTGGTCATGTCCTGCAGACGCTCCAACAGCCCTGCAGAGAGGCCCATGTAAAGAGGGACCAACTTTCCAGCCAGGAGTGAGCCACCTGGGAAGGGGATCCCTCAGCCCCAGCAACCCTTCTAATGACTGCAACTCATGAAAGACCTTGAACCTGAACTACCCAGCCAAGGAACTCAGGGGTTTCTGTCAGAAGATGCTGCCAGAGAATAAGTGATTACTCTTCTTTTGGGTCACTAAGTATTAGGATGATTTGTGACACAAAAATAGGTAGTTAATTACACCTTCTGTACAAATTCCTGTCCTTTGTTTCCCCCCCCCCAGCCTAATCACCCTGAGTGTGCCTTGAGCATTCATTCTATTACTCCAAAAGTCTGTTTCCTAATTTGTAAAAATTTGGAAATAAAAACTTAAAAAATTTAGCCATTTTAACACCCTCTTTTTATAGCTATCTGGCTAGCCTGGCTTTAAGATCCAGGGAACAGTCCAATTCCCGGTTACTACTTGGACTTCAGTAGGCTCAAAACCTTTGGTTTGCTTCCTCTCTTATTTCACCAGTTGTAATTATGCCAGGGGACTTCTAAATAACACTTTGAGCCTTGGAGAAAAATATTATATTTCTTTATCCTAGCCATGCTTAACTGGCTTCCCAGTTACATAAGAGTGGCCCTTCATTTAACAAATGTGTCTTGAGGTGTGCTACATGAAGAAGCTGGGGTAAAAAGGACTATTGCCAATAGCCAGTATTTCTCCTGTGTATAGTATGTGTTATGGTATGTGTTATGTTATGTGCTCAGTAATGTGGAAGCCCATCAGTCAAAGACCACCAGTAGCACACCTGATATCAAACAAGGTTAAGTTTAATGAGCTTGCTGCAGCAAGAGAGTGCATACACCTAAGTGCATCTCTATATGAGTTGGGAGGGGCTTGTTATCAGATCTGGACTTATGCTGGGTGATTTTAAGGTGGCATACGGGAAACAGAGACTCGTTTTGAAATGAAGGCTATTAAGAAGCAAGTAACAGTTCAGCAATTGGGATTATGTTGGTAAGAAAGCAGAAATCACCCAGAAGAAGGAACTGTTAGTCCTTTTCTACCAGTGGTGTGGCCTTGGGTATGGTCTTCTAGAAATATTGTGTTGATGTTCCATTATAAACACTGAAGTCTGATTACTAACTAAGGATTCATTTGTACTCTTTCAGTGTATTTTCTCACTTAATAACAACCCCATGTGATCATAACATAATCATCTCCATTACAGAACTGAGAGAATAAACAGAGATATTACATAACTTAAATAATATAACTGCTAGTAAGTGGTAGAGCCAAGATTTAAATCTTGTCAATGTGTCCAGACAGCTTGCGCTCTTAGCCATTTTGTTTCTTTGGCTCTCTCTGATAAATTTGTTACTATCCTTGCATTGGAATTTCTTTGTGGTTAAAGAGGAAAACTGGTACATAAACATATGATACACAGTGGTCAGTGAGGATTGAGGAGGCAGCCACTCAGTCTGACATTTGCCTGTAGTGGCAAATCTCTCTTGGTCCGTACTGGGGACCTTGAGTCCGTGAAACCCTCAGCAGGCAGCACTGTTGAACTGAATCAAAGAAAATATGTTTCATCTGTCAGACAGCACATGCCTCCTGATTGCTAGCTGGGCTGGGAGGTGTCATATACTCAGTTTTGTCACTGCAATGTGCTGCTAATTGACAAGTCCAAGCCCAGTTTTTGAGGGACCTAGCTCAGGCTCCTTTTGTGCACTCAGTGCAGAGCTCACGTCTCCCATTATTTCTGATAGCATCCTTCGAGACTGCCTTGGACCCTGGGACTCTGATACCACTTTGCCTGTCTGGGACCCTGGTCCCTCATTGGGAGAAAGATAACCTCCACTATCTCTTTTTAGTACAGCAGGTCCTTTTGTTCAGTGTCATTTTGTTATAACATGGAAGAGATGCTGTGGGAACTGAACTCTTGTTTATATCAATTAGCCTGTGGTAAAATTGGTTTCGTTATATGCCTTTTCCCTTAAAGTCCCAGAACCTGTTGATGACATTAAGTGAGGACTTACTGTACTACATTTCCATAATTCTTACTCCTCTAATTCAAACAAAAAGGTGATATAATAAATGTTCTTCTTATAAAATAAAACATTAGGAATAGTTCCATTTTTGAAGGAGTAAGTTTCAAACCAAGGGTTTATTGGAAATATTTGTATTGTGGTCCTGCCTTTAGGCTCTTCGGTTAGTTTTTATGGTGTTCATGACATATCCTGTATGGTTGGTTTGTTTCAGGATAATACATTTTTTATTGTTGGTTAATTTGCATTTTATATTCATTTATGCTGTCTCTTAGTTCATAACATGCCTTATATCAGAAATTAAAAATCTTTTTATAGTGAGCTTAGAGTTTTAATTAAATTATCCTTGGCTTTCTTCCATTTTCCTAAAGAGAATTTAGTATATTTTAAAATTGGTTGAAAATTATGAATGTGAGTCAAGCACTACAGGAGGGAATATATAAAATGAACTTTAAGAAATTTTGAACTTTGAGATTTAATTGCTGGCTGGCATAGAACTCTTAAAAGGCCATATTGCAAAATCCAGAGATGCTCATTCAGTAAGAAGATAAATTCTCCTTCGATGTCCTCCATCAAGACCAAATTGCAAACTTCAACTTCAGTGCAATGATTTTAAAAGCATACTACAGCCTTGGGCGAAACTAGGTGTGCAGTTGTTTGTATGGGAAATAATACAATAATTAATAAATAATAATAATACAAGAATTAACTGTTTCACATACAACTGTAAACCTACTCTTGCCCCACCCTATATTTATTGATAAAATTTTAAGTCAGCCCACAGATTTAGGGCTCCAAGAGACGACCAGAATGGAAACACATTTGGCTTGAAGACAGACTTAAAAAAAAAAAAAAAGCAGCATAACCCATGTTGTGACGTGGGCCTAAAGTTTCTCAGCATTCTGCCCCCTCTGTTGTATTAAGAATCATTCTGAAACTTAATGTATTTAAATCTATGTGCATTTCTTTAAAGTTCTGTGATGACTAAAAAAAAATGTTAGGGACAGGCAATGAAGAATCACATGCCAGTGGACCAAATGCTTTCAGCCAAGGACAGCCCTTCTTCCTGGTCTTCCTTCTGATGCCAGTGACACTTGTCACCCGGAACCATGGTCAGGGTGTCCCCTCTGATCCCAGAAGGCAGAATCTTGAGAAATTCCTGGAAACTGAGTTACTTAGAATTTTGATTCTAGTTGGAAATGGTCCCAGAAGAATGAGAAATAACTAACACATTGCTCTTGCTAAGTGGCAGATTTTAAGTGGTTTACATATATTAACTCATTTACTCCTCAGCTATGAAGTAGGCACTACTATTCTCATCCTTATTTATAGGAAATTGAGGCATAGAGAAGATAAGCAGCTCATTCAAGTTCACAAACCTTAAGTGGTGGAAGCAGGAGATGAGCCCAAGGGCATCACTGCTCTGTCGTATTGCCTGTCTTCCAGGAAGAGAAAACTGTGTGGCACAACATTGGAACCTCAGCTTGGCACCCAGAGGTTGCCCCAGATAAGCAGGGACTGGGGATGGTAGTGCTAAGTCCGCACCTCTAGAGGTCTGATCCGTCTGGACCAGAATCACTGGGCTCAACAGAGAGCAATGAGGCCAAACTGCTGGAGATGTTCCCTCACTCAGTCATATACAACCTTCTTCTCAGGAAGGACCAGGAGGCTCAGTGATGTCTTAGATCAGGGCCTTTCTGACTTAGATGTCCATGAGAGTCTCCTGGGGATCTTGATAAAATGCAGTCTGTTTAACAGATACGACGTGAGGCCTGCCAGTTTGCATTTCTAATAAATGTGTGGTTGTGTAGATGCTGGTGGTGGTGAGCAGACTCCACTTTGAATAGTAGGGTTCTAGAAAGAATTCTGGACCCAAAGTCAAGAGACTTGGGATCC
Organism: Desmodus rotundus; assembly: GCF_022682495.2. Classification (NCBI taxonomy): domain Eukaryota; kingdom Metazoa; phylum Chordata; class Mammalia; order Chiroptera; family Phyllostomidae; genus Desmodus; species Desmodus rotundus. The sequence goes on along the minus strand of NC_071394.1, from coordinate 107,177,013 downwards.
AGCCTCAGTTCTAAACTTAGCTAGCAGCATAACACTGGGTAAGTCACTACTTTCCGTCTCCTCATCTGTGAGATGGTGAGGGAAAAGGGTTTGTCTGACCGAGGCCCCTTCCGGCCTTTTCAGGGAGATTTTGTGTGGAAGGCAGAATGATGATGTTGACATCCTATTCCCTGGAACATTTGACCATGTTTTGTAGCATGGCTTAAAGGGACTTGGTCATATGATTAAGGCTAAGGACCACGGGATGCAGAAATTTCCTGGATTACGTGGGTGGGCCCAAAATGCAATCACAGGAGCCGCCAAAATCAGAGAACCTTCATGGCTGCAACAACAGAAAAAAATGTAAGATAAATGCATTGTGGAAAGGATTCAGCCTATTGCTGATTTGGAGGCTGGAGGAAGGGAACAAGGAAGGGGTCCACCAGCCACGGAATGTGTTGGTCTCTGGAAGATGGAAAAGGCAGGAGATGGATTCCCCCCTAAGGCCTCCAGAAATGGCTGCAGCCCTGCCAGCACCTTCATATTAGCCCAGTAAGACTCATATTGGCCTTCCGACCTTCAGAACTGTAAGAAAATAAATTTGCATCATTTTAAGCTACTCAGTCTGTAATTTGTTATGGCAGTAATGGAAAACTAACATAAACCTCTAAGCCCAAAGTTCTACATGCTGGCAACTCTTAGAATAAATAGACCTTGATTTTGGACCATTATAAGATTTGACATAACAGTGAAAAAAAATGAGTGCTCTATTTTCTTTTCTTTTTTTTTATAATTAATGAATTTTATTTTATTTTTTATTGTGCAGTTACAGTTGTCCCGCTTTTTCCCCATTGCTCCCCCCTGCCCCACCCTCTCTACTCCCACAGTCAATCCCCACCCCATGGTCCACACCTATGACTCCTCTATTTGTGTTCCTTCACTTGCCCCTTCCCCTTCCTTCCCCTGTTATCCCACTCCCCTACCCCTCAGGTCACTGTCAATTTGTTCTGTATTTCAATGTCTCTGGTTCTATTTTGCTTGTTTGTTTGTTTTGTTGATTAGATTCCACTTATAGGTGAGATCATATGGTATTTGTCTTTCACCACCTGGCTTACTTCACTTAGCATAATGCTCTCCAGTTCCATCCATGCTGTCACAAAGGGTAGGCATTCCTTCTTTCTTTCTGCTGCATAATATTCCACTGTGTAAATGTGCTGAAGTTTGTTTGATCCACTCATTTACTGATGGGCACTTAGGCTGTTTCCAGCACTTGGCTATTGTAAATAACGCTGCTATGAACATTGGGTTACATAGGCTCTTTTGAATTGGTGTTTCAGGATTCTTAGGGCATAATTCCAGCAGTGGGATCACTGGGTCAAAAGGCAGTTCCATTTTTTGGTTTTTGAGGAAATTCCATACTGTTTTCCACAGTGGCTGCACCAGTCTGCATTCCCACCAACAGTGCACTAGGGTTCCCTTTTCTCCACATCCTCACCAGCACTGCTGTTTGTTGATTTATTGATGATAACCATTCTGACAGATGTGAGGTGCTATCTCATTGTGCTTTTAATTTGCATCTCTCTGATGGGTAGTGATGTTGAGCATCTTTTCATGTGTCTATGGGTCCTCTGTATGGCCTCTTTGGAGGAGTGAGTCTGAGAAAAGTAATTTTTGGTAGGAAGGCTTGTATCTATGAAAAATCTAAATTGCCATCAATTGCCAATTGCATTATTTTGTACATCCATATATTTTAAAATATTTACTGGATTTCAACTATAAAATATTCAGTGCTTGGCACAGAGTAAGTGCTCAACAAATATTGGTTGAACAATCAAATAAACTTGAATAACACTGCACTAAATGCAGGGACAAGAAAATAATATGATAATACCTGTTAAATTATTTAAATGCCAGTATTGAGCTCAGAATAGATACTATCAAATTTGTTCCTATCAAAACTAATGGATAAGTTCACCAATTTATATATGTGGTTATATATGAAGTAACTCAGGGAGTAAGTAACTTGCCCACATAGCTAATAAGTAGTCCAGCTGAATTCAAAATTATCTGACTCCAAAATCCCCACTCAACTATCTGCTTCCACTTCAAACCAGCACAACAAAACAGTCTCAGACCCTGAGTAGCCTGTAGTGCAGCAGGCAGGACAGAGGAAGTTCACAGCCATATGGTAAGAGCCAAAGTAGAGGTGTTTGTACAAAGCACCTGGATGGGATATTCACAGAGGGGGTAACATCTAAATTACCATTTAAGGGAAGAGCAAGAGTGCCCAGGAGCAGAGGGGGAAAAAGACATTTTGAGTAAAAAGAACATAGTTTCAGCTCCTATTGCTGGATGATGAACCACCTTAAAATGTGGGCATAGAAAAACCACCATGTTATTGTTTGCATGGCTTCTGTTGGTTAGGAAATCAGAACGAGAACAGCGGAATGGCTTGTTTTGGTTTGGGCCTCATTAGGGATGATGATTCAAAGTCCAGGGCTGGTGTTAGCTGGGCGGCTGAAATCATCTGAATGCCCCTTTGCTCCATATCTGGTGGTTGATGCTGCCCACCAGCCAGGACCTCAACTAGACTGTTTGTCGGAACACCTGCATGTGGTCTCACCGTGTGGCTGCTGGGGCTTCCCTGCAACGTAGTGGCTGGGGCCCAAGAGCAAGCGTCCTGAGAGAACCATGAGGAAGCTAAACTGGCTTTTATGACTTAACCTCAGAAATCACATGGGATCACTTCACTTCAGACACAAGCTGGCCCAGATCAAGGAGAAGGAACATAAATGCCCCCCTCAGTGTGAATGTGGCAAAATCACATTGAAAGAAGAGCACATAGGATGGTTCCAGCCATCTTTAGAAAATATAATTGGCCACAAACACCACGTGTCTGTCCACATGAAAGAATGGAATTGCAGCCAGGTAGCTGTAGGGGTTGACCAGTTGCCGATTACCATGCCAAACCTACCCTGTTAGAAATGTTTCAGGTTCTGTGTAGATAGCTTGGTTTAGCTTGGAAAGAAAAGAAGATTTTTATCCAGATTTCCTTCTGCTTCCTAGTGCAGCTTCTTGGTGAATATCTAGTATTTCCTTTGCTTAAAGAGACAAAGGCGAGGCTTGAAGGACTGTACGTGCCCAAGAAGACTTGAATATGTCCCAGCATGGTCAACACATTCTGGGACAGGTGACTGACCATCAAACCAAATGAGCCAGTGACCCCAAGTGCCCTTCCCACTGGGCTTATGCCCCCTGGTGGCCAAGAGTGGGCAGTCGCGGTGGCTTTAGGAGGAGTGGCAAACTGCAAGGGGTGAGGGAGGGCACTGCCAGACTTCTCAGGAGTCAGGTAGTGACAGTGGTTCTTCTATCTGTGGTATTTAGATTCCAGCCAGGCTTAGCAGGATCGTCATGGCAACTTGCCTGTCTGCGCTGCTGAGCTGAGACAGGATTCCCTTCGTAACCAAGGAGCCCAGGAGACGATGCTTAAAATAATCCCTGATGCCCAGGCAGAAATGCCTTTGCAGTTTTATTAACCATGAAGCATCACGGGGCATGGCTTTCACTCCCACTTTATTTCAAAATGGAAAAAAATGGCTTTTTAAAGCAGGAATTTCCAACAAAGAGCCAAATGCTGTCTTCACTCCACAAAGCACACATCCCGCTGAAACCAATGGGCATCCCACCTGAATTCTGAGAGGAGCTGCTGGTCACTGTTATATAAATTACCTTCAAATGGACCAGGCGATCTCTTGCTGAAATTATTGGCTTCATCTAATCTCTTTTCTATTTCCTATTGAAGCCCCTCCCAGCCAGTCTCTCAATAGGGCAAATACTTACGCTTGGCAAGAGTTGGACCATTGAGCCTGGGAGTTACTTGCAGCTGACACCTTCCCTGCTCACAGCACTTCTTCAATTTCCCCCCCTCTCCAAGGCCTGCCTTAGGCCAGCCCCCTCTGTGAGGACTCCCTCCTTACCCCTTGCCCTGGCCGACAGTTCCTCTTAGCATTTCCCATGTGTATGTCTGTTCTTGCATGTATTTTCTTTTATGGTAAGTAGTAAACTTGACAACCCTCAAGTTTATAAACCATATCTTCTTGACAAGACTGCAAACTCTTCAAAGGCTGGGTAAGGCAGTGTAACATACTTCTTCAGCTCTTCTGGAAGCCCTGCATTTATATGAATTTCAGAAATATTTGGAAAGTTTGGTAGCGAGTTGCACGACTTTATAAATATACTAAAAAATCACTGAAGTGTACATATTGAAAATAAAAATGTTATGATATAAAAATATATGGAAATCTGTTGTGAAATGCTGAGAATAGCCAGAATTTCTACATCAACAGTACAGGAAACCCTAGGAACAAAATTTGGTGGAAAGGGTTTGATCTCGGGTTAACCAAGTGTCCAATAGAAGGAGAGGGTTCTGCCTTACCCACTGCCGTGTTCCTTCTGCCTCCGCCTCCACCAACATCGCGAGGAGCAGGGGACTTGGCCTACCCATATAGTTAGCTAGGAGGAGTCGTTTTTAGAAGTGGGAAGTCTGGGTTCAGATCCTGTCAATGCTACTATTTCCATGTGCCTGGGGGAATCACTTAGTTTTTTCTGAGTTTCCTCATCTGTAAGATATGATTTTAAAAAACTCCTTCAGTAGGTGGAGGTAGAAGAGGGTACAGAAGGGATAAATGGTAATGGAAAAGGACAATAAAAATGAACTATTAAAAAATAAAAATAAAAAACCTCACAAGGCAACAATACAGATTAAACAAAACAATGTACATTAAGTGCTTTACACAGTACTCAGCACATAGTAAGAACTAAAAAATGCTTACTACTAGTATTATTAATATTTATGTTGACTTTCTGGTACCTATTATAATAATTATGAACAATCTTGATCTACCCTCTTCTGACTTTTTGTTGGTATTTCCTGCATGGACAATTTCATCTGGGTGCACTCTTGTAGGATTCCTTACAAGATCTTAGGAGACCTCTTGGTCTCTCTGTTGGCCTCTGGTGTTTTCTATGTCCGCGTTTGCTGATCTGCTTTCAATACTAAAGAAATACACCATACACAAGAGTGGTGTTTTCACTGTTTAAAAACATCATCACCATCACCGTCATCAACCCCATGGCCACCACCGTCAGGGGCCCAGGGATTCTTTTCTAGACAAGGTGTAGTGTGTTCAGCCCACCCCCCTCTGTTCCTCCCATCTCTTCATTTCTCCTTGGAACTCACAGTTCTCAGCCCAGGAGCACTGCAGGGAATGCCAGCTGTGGCTCTGCAGTCTCTGTCTTAAAGGAAAAGAGTTCCCTTCAGGTGGGTCAGTCATGACGAGAACAGTAATTTGTTTGAGAGAACGTGTGTTCCCTGGAAAAGGAATTCTTGCTATGCCATAACGGTAGTAACAGAAGCAATGAAATGCCCATAGTAAATTTACTGTTTGAGCCATTGATATAATGTCTGGGAGAAGGTTAAATGTTTTGCAAATATTATTTCATTTGATTCCTGCAACAATCTATGACGAAAGTACCATGGCCAGAGAGGTTGAGTAAATTGTTTGAGACTATATAGCTAGTAAACATCCCTAGTAAAGCCATATCCTAAGCCATATACTTTTCTTGGTTTGGAATCTGTGTCTCCTAATTTCCAACCCTACGTTTTCTGCTCCTTGTGCTGTTGAGCCTATAGGTTTGCCCGTTGGATGACTGAAAGCAGAGGTTATTTATAAAATGTTTCCTTGCTTAAGTTATGGCCAGTGGGAGAGAGGAAAATGTTATTTAAAGTGAAATATCAACTAGACTGGAAATGTCTAGATAGAAAATGTCATTCTGAGTGGGCAAGTCTTTCTGCAAAAGAGAATTCGGGACTTGGTCACTCGACAAAATAAAATATATCCGAGCTTGGTTCTTAGGGAACTCTGTCACCTGCACTTGGCACTTCCTCCCACGAGCACAGGGGAACGGCCCAGCACGGGGCAGCTGGGGCGTCTCAGGCAGTGGAAGGTCCTGGCTGTAGTGGGTGCTTCCTCGGACTCTAAAGCACAACGGCCTTTCCTGAGGAGGAAAGAGAGGCCAGCCCGTGGGATGAAGAACCATTCTCCCTCAAACTTTCCTCAGTCCCCCCAACCCCAATCTTCTGGCAGATCTAGAGACCACCTTAATCGTGATTGCCCTCCTGTGTCCAAAAATGTGACAGAGATTTGATCTTAATCTCCCCATTGTTTCATTCATGTAAGTCTGAATTCTTCTTCTAAATCCTGAAATGGGAAACGCTGTGAGGCATCACAGAGTGGACACGAGGGAAGTGGAAGTGGTAGCTGCCAAGTATCAGGCAGGGATGCAGGGGGCTTCTCAGGTGGGGGAGGGCATGATAATCGCCCGTCCTGTTGCTCGTTTCCTGCAGCGGCAGCTCTAATGATTCTGCCCCGTCCAGAAATAATCGTACCTCCTCAGTCGCTTTCTTCATGTAAGAAACTGCAGTAGAAGTCAGTGAATGGGCAACACGCTGTTTCATTCAACAAATATCCAAGCACCTTCCATGTTTCAAATCCTATGTGACATGAGCTATCTATGACCTAAATCCTCCCGGGGAATCAAAGCTGAAGCTGTTCTCCAAGGCCCTAAGACAGAATACTTACAACAAAATAATAGCTAATATAATGTTAACTTAGGTTAATATTATGTTAGTATTATATATTGCATATAACATGCCCATATATATGGGTAAACTTCAACTGGATCAAGTGCAAAGGAAATCTATGGGCTTTGGCAGCTGAAGTCCAGTGGTAGACTGAGGTAGACTGAGGCAAGGCTGGATCCAGAGCCTGACTGAGGTCATCAACACGCAGTCTCACGCATTTTCCCTTTTTACCTCCTAGTGCTGCTTTGCTCTGTTTTGGCTGCATTCCCATGAGGTGGCAGGATGACTTCCTGCTCACACAGATTCATGTCTTCATAGTGCAGCAACATCAAAGGAGACTTAACCCTCGCCTGAGAGCTCCAGCAGAAGTCCTGGCTGTGGGTTATTTGGCCCGGCTCAAGTCCCATGTTTATCCCAGAGTCAGTCACTGTGACAAATGCCATCAAATGCTAAAGTAAAGGTTTTTGCATTTTTTTCAGCTGACTTTATTTTCTGAGTCATGCTTTTGCCTTTTATACTACACATCTTAACCAGTACGCTAAAAATCATGACTTATATAGACCACTTAATATATGCCATACATTGAGCTCAGCATTTCTAAGACATTGTCTCCTTAGGTTCTCCCACAGACTTGCAGAGGTAGATGGTATTGTTTGCACTTTGCAGACAAGGCACCGGAGGGTCAGAGAAGGTAGCTAAGTTTACATTTTCTGGGAAATACATTTCTGTCTGACACCAGCGTTCTTGCTCGTGACCATTAGGATTCTGCTTCCTTTGGGAGGGTCAGAGCAGCTTGCTAACGGTCCTGGCCGGACGGGTAAGTGCACACTGTGAAATGAACTGAGACCCGCAGAACGGCCGCTCAGCCAAGCTCATTCTGATCCTGAGGATGCTGAATAAAGAGATGCAGCCAGACGGGATGGTAATTTCTGGGCTGGGGCTATCTTTAATGATGTTTTGAGTCACTTTCAATTCATCTGATTCATATTAAACTCTAAATGAATTAGTTCAGGCTATAAAATTATCTTCTCAGCCTAATCCATCCCTGTGGGTGTACATCTTTTTAATATCCCACACTCCAGTCCAGCGGGGCTTGCCGCTCGTCTCTCCGACGGCCCGCGATGCAGGGATGGCAGTCCTCGGGGATCCCAGCCGGCTGCCAAGGATTTACCTTTGGCTCGTTAATGAAGTCAGGAGATCCTTTTTAGCATTTTTCTGCTACTCGGAACAATCATTCAATATGCAAGAGGGAAGAAAGATCTTCCTTTTAAAATATACCATACCTTTTAATCATCTGTGAAAGAATCTTCTCTCTTGGAAATCTCACCCTGGCCATCAGGATGGGAACAATAATGGGGAAGTAGGGCGTGTTCGTCTTAGACTGCCAGACTTGGGTGCTGCTTTCGATTTTACAAAAGTGAAAGCTAATGAGTATGTGTGCGTATGGATACGTCTGTGCAGAAAAGAAGAGGGCACTCCACAATGCATGTGTGAGTCTGGTTTTTTTTTTTCCCCCGGAACTTCCTGGGTAAGACTAGAGAAATAATTCATAAGCCAGTACTTGACACTGTATTTACTTTCTGGGGAAAAGTTCTCTTTTTATTTTACTTTATTTGTTTTTTGTATTGTCAACAAGGTTAAAGTTTTAGGATGCTTCTGGCTCTCACGAGTCAGAAGCACAGATAGGAAGGGACTGGCAGTCTGCGTCCCTTTGTGAACCCACACTGGGCTTTACTCCACACTGTACATTTAATCAAATAGGAGATACATAGAGACCCCCACATTTCCTTTTAGAATCATTTGGCAGTATCTTGCATCCCCATGGAGGTAGGCAGAATGGCTCCTCAAACATGTCCCTGCCCTTATCCCTGGGACCGATAAGCATGTTATGCTCTGTGACCCCAGGGACTTCACAGATGTAATTAAGGTGATAAAATCTACAGTCCTGGATTTATCTGGGTGGTCCAATCTAATCACATGAACCCTTAAAAGCAGAGAACTTTTTCTGGCTGGAGTCAGACAGATGCGGTGTTTGAGAGGTACTTGACCCACCCGTGCCGGAGGGGGCTGTGTGGGAAGCATGAGAAGAAATGGGCAAAGTCTCTAAGAGTAAAGACTGCTCCCACCACCTTCCCTAGGTGGCAGCTGGCAAGGTCAAGGGACCTCAGTTCTGCAGCTTCAGCCAACAGCCTGCGTTAGTTGGGAAGCATATTCTTTGCAAGAGCATCTGGGAAGGAATGTTGTCCTGGTGACATTGTGATTTCAGCCTTACAAAGCTGCTGTGGACCCAGCTGAGTCTCCTGGGACTTGTGACACACAGGAACTGTGCACTGGTCAATGTGTGTGGTTTTAAGCCACTAGGCTTGTGGTGATTCGTTACGCAGAGTGAGTGAGCCAGTGCACTCTTTGTCACGTGGCCTGGAGCTAGCAGTTCCAAGGGTGGTCTCCACAGGTCCCTGAGACCCTTTCTAGGAGTCTATGAGGTATAGGCTATTTTCATAATAACGTGGAGATGTTACTGGCCTTTTTCACTGGGCTGACCTTTGCACTAACGGTGAAAAAGCAATGGTGAGTGAAACTGCTGGAGTCTCAGTTCACTCGACGGGTGGCACCACACTGTACCGGGGGCCACTTATTTCTCACTGTCACACCCTTGCAGGAAAGAACATGCAGTTTCACCTGCAGATGTTCTTAACAGAGCAGAACAATTTGCCCTGGATGGTGTGGCTCACTCAGTGGAGTGAGCGAACCAAAGGGTTGTCGGTTCAACTCTCAGTCAGGGCACATGCCTGGGTTGTGGGCCAGGTACCTGGTTGGGAGCCCACTAGAGGCAACTACACATTGATGTTTCTCTCCTTCTCTTTCTCCTTCCCTTCCCCTCTCTCTAAATAAATAAATAAAATTTAACAAAATAGAGCAGAGAAGTTATACATGTTATTAAATCTTGACTCTCATCTCTTTTTCACACACTGGGCAACAAAGAGCAAAGCACCCAGAAAGTGCTCCCACTGATTCCAGCCTGAGACGGTTGCCTCGGGGTACGTGGCCCTTGTGTTGTGACCTGAGCCAGCTGGTTTTTCCCCACAGAATTCCATTTTTACCCGAAATAAAGACCGACAGATAAATGAGTTATTCAAACGTGTGTTTAGGAGATATTTTCTTGAAAATGAACGAAGTTGAGCCTGTCACTTCAAGAAAAGCGGCTGACAGAGTTTGTCACCAATAACACTGGAGCTTTCTAGCAAAGGTTAGAATTTTGGGAAACCTGAATCTGCCACTGTAACTCGACAGGTTCTCGATACTTAAAGTCTGCGTGATGAGATTGGCAGTGACAGTAGAAAGGAAAAGAACGCGATGTTTAAAATATTGTAACATGAAGGGCGTGAGCATTTGAAGTGTCTGAACGACCGAGTGGGTCAATACTTTCCAAGTGACCCACGCATGACATTGCCGAGTCTCACATGGTGAAAGAACCATTGGAAATGCCGGAGGAGGTGTATCAATACGATTGCCTCTTTTACATGGCAGCTAACGTTTGAGAAGCTACCACTTGCTGAGTTTCGATGTGGTAAAAAGGATAAGCCCACTTATCTGAGAAAGGCAAAAATTCTCCTCCTCTTACCAACCGTGTTGCCATGTGAGGCTCCATTTTCTGGATTGTGCTTCAACCACAGCATCCCGTCACAACGGGCTGAATGCAGAGATCTGCGGATCCAGCTGTCTTTCATTAAGCAAGACGCACAGAGCTTCTCTCTCCCACTTTGTCTTTGGTTTTGCAAATATACATTTTTTAATAAAAATATTGTATTTCTGTTAACATGTAATGGGTTTACCATTGATGTGTAAATGAATTGTTAACAGATTACATTTGCAGTTTCAATTTCTAATACAACACATACTAGTAGAGTCTATAGACAGTATCTATTGAAGCCCAGGGGAGAGCAGGCCACAGATGGAGAAAATCAGTGCTTCCAACTTTGTACTCAAGAGCCAACACAAGCCCGGAGGTATTTTTCATTTCGTAGTGTCTAAAATGATTGTTTAACTTTGAATGAGTTTCCCCTATTTACAGATTGGTGGCATTCACTTGAAACATTGGGTAACTCAATTCTCTTGAAAAGCTGGGTGAACTGGCTGCACTGGGTCCACACTGGTGCGCTGCCCTGGGGTGGGGCAGGGAGGGGCAGGGCTGCCCCCTTATGGACACACCCTTTCCAGCTTCCCTCCATCCACACCACACTCTACTCTTTAGGTCCCTGTGTTTGTACCTGTTCCTCCCCAATTGTTCACGTGACTTGCTCAGCTCCTGGGAGCATCCGCATCGGGAATGTCCCATCTACATGGTCGGTCTCCTTAGCGGCAAGAAGCTGGGAAAACCTACTTGTTTCCTGAGACTCTTCCACTGCTCCGGGAGGATGTTGTACGTCACAAGATGCCAAGAACTCACAAGGGAAAGCTGAGCTCACTAGATGAGAAGACATTTCTGAAATAGGGCAAAGGTCATGCTTTAAGGCACATTCTCTCATATCCCTTAAGAATCTGCTGCTTGCTATGGCAGTGGATGGGTGTAGTGCCAGGAGGGTGGCTGCGGTGGGGATTATTCAAGATGAGTTTGGGCTCAGGAGCCAGAGCGTCTGTGTTTGAATCTTGTCAACGCCTTGCGATAGCTCTGTGACCTTAGGCTAATTACCTAAGCTCTCTGTGTCTTAGTTTCCTTATGTGCAAAGTGAGATTAACACTACTACTTACCTTTTAAGGCTGGTGGGAGAATTCAATGATAGTATGTGGCAAGCACAACAGTGGCTGGCATACAGTAAGCCCGACATGATCGTTAGCTATTATTATTATTATTTTTTGCTGTTGTTCTTTTGAGCTGGGTAGCCCTGGTCAGGTGGCTCCATTGGTTGGACCATCGCCCTGTACACCAAGGGTTCGATTCCCCATCAGGACACATGCCTGGGTTGCAGGTTCGATTTCTGGTTGGCAACCAATCAATGTCTCTCTCTCTGTTTTTCTCCCTCTCTCTCCTTTTTTTTCTCTCTCTCTCTCCCCCGTCCACTCTCTCTAAAATCAATAAATGGTATATCCTTGGGTGAGGACAAAAAAAAAAAAAAGAAAGAAAGAAAGAAAAAAGAAAAGGGAAGTAAACTGTCCTAAGGTTCTGCCAGGCAAACTGAACTCTGTCCTTATCGCTCCCTCTCACAGAGCCCAGGAGTCCTGACATAAAGTGTAATAGATCTCAAGAGGTATTTGAGAATGACATGGGGCATCATTTTGACTGCCAGCCACAGCCACTTAATCGACCTGTTACAACTGTGATGGGTTTGGGATCGCTCACGAGGCACAAGAACAAGTTTGTTCATGCATCCATCCATGCATTCATTTGATTAGTCATGTCTTTCTTCATTAAGTATCTACTGAGTTCTTCCTGTGTTCCAGGCACACAGACAAGGAAATGCATGTCCTGGTTTAGGGCTAGAAACAACCACCAGCTACTTCTGCGGGACAGAACCTAAATATCTTAATTCCTTGTTTGTTAAAAACAATGAACCATGCTTCTACGAGACTGTGAAAGAGCTAAGGCCACACCACCTACATGAAATAAATCACTGCTAGAAAATTGCCTTGAAAAGAGAAACAAGACCGTAACGCTTAGAAAAAATTCTGTAAGTACCCAATTTATTCATAAAACAATACAGTTTAAATAGTTATGATTTTTTCCAGTCATACACTTTTACCATCATTCCCAAAATGTTGTGCTGACATGTATTTGCAAGGTTAGATTCTATAATTATAACACTGGAAATTATACAAGGCCTATTTGATTTGCATGTTAATATGTTTCCCCTCAACAAACAACAAACAGATCTATTTTGCCTCGTGATTTACTTCCCCATCTCTATGACTAACTTGTGATTTTTATGCTGCAAAACACTTGTCCATTTCCGTGTGAGAAGATTATACAAGTGAAACATTCATTCTTCCGGTTGAGGACTGGCCAGTTTACATTGAAACAAAACCTTTTCACCTAAAACAATGATTCCAGGCATTTCTGTTGATAAGAGTTGGCTTTCAGAAGTGGTAACAAGAGGCAAAAAGAAGCCCCACACAAAGCTTAAAAATCACCTTGGTGAGCCACATTTGCGGGGAGCCACACTGCATGACCAAGTGCCATGGAAAAGTCTCCACTGTTGTGGTTCTACCGAAGACTTTTTGAGTCATTCCTGGGGGTTGACGCAAACATGGAATCATTCATGCAAGGTGTGTGATGCCTCCTTTGAGAGGGCAGGCCCGGCCAGGAGGAGCACTCCCTCGTCTGTTTAAGGAAGAGGTGTGACTATAAAGCAGTGAGACTGATTTGGGGTGTGCAGCTTCTGGAATCAGCCTCGCTACTTTCTACTCCCACCTCGGAGGCAGGCAGGACCTGTGTGCTGCTGGCGGGGAGGAGGTGGCGTTCCCAAGCAGATGAGGTTCTGCCCTGTTTTGGATGGTCTCCACAGCACACCCTAAGTCTAGAACCTCAGAACTCTTGATGCAGTCTGAGGACTGCGCTGGCATCACCTGGGACCTTGTTGGAGCTGCAGAATCTTGGGCAGACCTAGGGCATCACAGCCTGAATTTTGATAAGATCCTCAGGTGATCTGTGGTCACAGGAAAGTTCGAGGGATGCGGGGCCAGGAGCCCCAGACCCACGTCAAGGTGGCTAGTCCTCTTCTTCAGCAGAGAGACCACTCTCAGCAGGGATGAGTTATAGATAACAACTGCAAAAACTGGGTGTTTCTTTTATTATTTTAAACATGCAAAATACAGTCCATGCAGCTGCCATTTTGAAAAGTCTCTCATCTCATCCTGAAGCAGATAAAACCAAGTATGTTCTGGCTATCAACGTTCGGTAAATGTTTCAAAATGCTTTACAGTGTAAAGATAATAAGAAATTTAGCAAAATTTCAACAAACCTGTATAAAAAACTGATACAGATACCATTTTATTTCAAGGCGACATGCTGTAATGTAAAGAGTAAGTTATAATTATTTGTGTTTCTTTGTAAAAAGTCTTTAACAGTACAAGGGCTTACCAGATCCAGGCCTCAGGGCTACACATGCAAAAAAGAAAAAAAAAAAAAAAAAACCCCAAAAAAGGTCAGTTAGTTAAAAATCAACAAAACGTGCTATTTTTAAATGTGTATGTGCTGTTTTTTTGTTTAGGTACAGGAGTAGTAGAAGTATTAAATAGTAGCAGGAATAGTATTTCAGAACTCTGTAAAAGTGCATGGAGTTCATGGTGCTAGTGTCCTGGAAGACTCATACACTTCTGATGAACATTTTGGCTTAATCCCTTTGCCGTTGTAATAGTCCACGACTTGGTTTGGGACTTCAGCCAACACGCTCTTTGCCAGGGCAGCTGGAGACGCCTGTAGGGGAGAGGAAAGCACTGTGATTTTGGCACCTGGACAAGGGAATCTGGTTGAGAATCAGCCTAGAAGGCTTGAGTCCTGTTCCGAGCAGCTAGTATCTCTCTCATTCATTCATTCATTCATTCATTCATTCATTCATTATTTGTCAAGGGCCTCCAAGCAAGAGTTGCCAGGTTCTTGGAAAGCACACTATTAATTTCCTAATTATATTTTTACATGCCTGGCTCAACATATAAAACTACTCACATCTGAAATATGGACGAAAGTTGGATAGCAGAATGAATCATCTCACAGTTCTGTTTCTGATTTATATTTAATTCTGGACACTTACTTATGTTCCGCACACTGTGCTAGAGTTTAGGGGTCTATGATTTTTGCTATTAGGGAAGTTACGGTCATGTGAGAGGAGCCTGGTGTGGCCCAAAATAACCCTATTTGGAGGTAAGACACAACACATGCTACCAACCAACAGCATCACATCAAGTGGGAGCTTACCAGAAATGTAAAATCCTAGACCCATCCCAAGCTACTGAATCAGAATCTGCATTTAACTCGATGCTCACGAGATTCCTACGCACGTGAAATTTGAGAGGTACTGCACCAGAGTCGCAAATGCTGTGTGACCAGAGCACAGGAAACAAAGAGACTAATTCATCTTGGCAGAAATCAGAGCAGGCTTCCAGGAGAAGGTGGCATTTTAGCTGGGCATGTTTTAAAATGTAGAGAAGGGGAGGATTGGTATTTGATCATTTTCAGGATGTGAGTCATCTGATAGGGTTGGAGTGAGTGTGTGTGTGTGTGTGTGTGTGTGTGTGTGTGTTGCAAATGCAGGGTTGGTGGGACATTCCACCGGAAAAACGGAATGCCCCACCTTGAGGCGGGGGTGGGGTGGGGTGGGGTGGAGCATACTGAATACCATCATGCTAATTAATGCAGCCATTATCCTATCAGCACTATGGTTCCACCTTACAATTTCAGGCACGAAGGTGGTTGATATTCTGCATGGACTCTGATGTTCAGTTCTAACTGCTCAACCCCCAGGCAAGCAAAATTGCCCAAACCTCATTATAAGTACTGAATAGATTGAAAATCTGAAGCAGAGTGACAAGTTAACAAGTATTTGAGATTCCTCAGGAAAGACCCCGAAGGAAAGGGAGTGAATGAAATGCCAGAAGGCCTAGCTTCTAGCTCTTTCCTTCCTTTGTGGCCTGTCTCTCAGCCATTCTGCTTTGCTAGACAAAATAGGAAAGAATAAGAATTCATTCTCTCACAGAGGTTTTAGGAGGTTCAAAAGAAGAGACTTATCTTCACAACAATCTGAAAACATGGTGAGGAGTTTTTCTAAAATGATTCTTCACATTTTGGAGATGCTACAGCATGCTGGACATGTTACACCCATGAACGCTCTTATTTTATAAATAGCTGCTCAGGGCTGTGTGTTAGTTAGATCATGCTCCATGTGTACACTGGGGAATAGAAAAAGTCACTCCTGCCCTTTCTCTCTGGCTACCTCTCACATAAAGGTTACACAGCCAAATGTATGATTCCCTAGACTCCCTTCCTTCTAGGCAGGTCCCTGTGACTCAACTTCATCTTTGAGATACAAATGAAAGTCTCCTGGGGGATATTTCTTGGAAAGCTTTTCTTTCTTGGTTAAAGGGGGCAGACATGGTTTTCTCTGTTTCCCTTTCTTCTTCTTTTCCTTGAACTGGAATGCGATTCCAGGAGCAATGGCAACCATTTTATCATTATGAGGCAAGAGCAAAGAGAATCACCAAGTGCTGGCCCTGCTGCTATTGAATCATTGAAAAAAACAGGTGTCAGTAGCCTCTAGCCCCTACATTCTGGCTACATGAGAAACATATTTCTGTACTTATGTAGTCCAGGGTTCCTCAACTTTCACACTATTTCTATTTTGGGCCAGATAATTCTTTGTATGGGATACTGTCCTGTGCACTGTAGGATGTTCGCCAACATCCTGGCCTCTTCCCACGGCATGTGAATTAGGCCTCTACAATTGTCACCATTAAAAATGTCTCCAAACATTGCCAAATGTCCCCTGGAGAACAAAGTCACGCCTGGTGAAGAACCAACCCTTCATGTAATCCACTATAAGATGGATTTGCTGTTACTTGGAGACAAACACTTTCCTACACAGAGGTGTCAAATGGAACTCGCTACAATGATGGAATGTTCTCTATTCGTGCTGTCCAATGTGGTACTCACTAGACATGTGCAATCACTGAGCCCCTAACATGTGACCAGTACAACTGCAAATCTAATATTTTATTTTATTGTAGTGAATTTAAATTTAAATAGCCCCATGTGGCTATTTGCTACTGCATCGGACAGCACAATTCCTCAGAGATTCTCCCATTTTCTTACCTGTGTTGGTGGTTCTGGTGAGCAAATAGGGGTGGAGGGAATTAGTTGGTTAGGAAAAGGCCAAAAATGTGAAAGCAGCTGGTAGTAACAGCTGTATTTATTAATCAGCTGCACAGATCAGGCACTGTGCTGAGCTTCATATAGACAGCACCCTTACTCTTCCAATTTGTGTGTCATTTGCCGCGTTTTACGGATGAAAGTCTGTGGTACAGAGGGTTAAATAACTCGCCCAGAATCACAGAGCTCGGAGCCCGGGCCCTGTCCACTTCAAAGCTCTGAGTTACCATGCAGAGCAGAAAATGAGAGATGACTCATGGGTTACAGGCTTATATGAAATGTATCAGGTCCGCACTTTTCATTTTATTTATGGCTTATTGAATTCAGTGTAGTCTGGATAATGAAATGGGTTTTCAAATCTAATTTGAAATCCACAAAGATAAGATGGAGGCTTTGCTCCTGGTGTTCCACGTTAGTCGTCCACAGAGTGGCTGGAGACTGTGTAGCACAGACGGTGAGCAGTGGCCCGCTCCCTTGCCCTGATCAGGTCATTTCCCTGGTCATCGATGTCCTCCCCCCACCCCCCGCCTCAGCTCCCTGCTTACCAAGGCTTGGGCCTTCCTTATATTCCCTGCTCAAGCTGTAAGGCTTTCCTCATGGCAACTTCTCTCTGCTCTGAAGTCCTGCAGCAACATTTTAGCCCTTTTCAACCACCCACAGGTTACTTAGCAAGGGATTTTTCTGTGGACACCAACCATGCAACTCCCCAGTGAATGTCTTGAGGCCCAGGCCCATGGCTCTACCACCTGGCTGTGGTCCCAACACTAGCACATGCTGTGTACACAGCAGGCCCTCCACGGGAGGAGGGATCTGGGGCAGAGGCTGGAGCCTTGCATGGGTCAGCTGCATCGTTTCAGCACACAGATGTGTGTGTATGTGCAGGGCGTAGGGAGAGGGTGGTTTGAGGAAATGCATGACTCTCCTAGGAGTCAGTTCTTTGACCCTTCATTCAGGCAAAGTTATAGGTGGTAGTCAGTGGTATGGCTACTTCTCTCTGGCTGACAAAATGAAGCAGGACATCACAATCTGGAAGAAAGCCCTCTGCCCACCTTGGCATCAGGCTGGTAAGTAGCTTCACTGATGAACATAACTGTAGGGCATTCAGCCTGCCCCAGTGCATCCTTCCTGGAAGAGGACACCACTCCTTGCTGTCTGCATGCAACCTGAGGACGTGGTGATCCTCTTTCACCTAATGAGTGGTTTCCTGTGGAAACCTCCTCCTCCGGCTGGTGGAAGATGGGTCACAGTGGAACGGTCACCCCTCAGCCATGCTCACTGCCTGGGAGCCTGTACGGGTCTTGGGTGCTGCTGCTGTTACTTGCACTGAACTCTGTAGTCAAGGATTGATTTTATGCTCCTTTAGGGATTCCTATTACACTGTAGTGCTCCATGAGACGCCACTGTGTTTCGGAGTGATATGTCTCATCATTCAAGGGGCCTGGGAACACACAGTGACCTCCATGCCTGGTCCTGGCAACTCATGAGATCTAGGCTTCAGTGGAGGCCACCGGGCTGGTGATTTACCTGAACACTGGCTTTAACGCCTGTGCCGACAAGGCAGCAGAACAATGGAAGTTTGTGAAAAGCACAGGCTGAAGGCCCTGACGCTGGCACCGCGAGGTGTCTATATCAACAATGGTCCATCCATCCTTCCACCCTCGATCTCTACCTTGCCCCGTGTGGCAGGGTCCCAGTGTGGGCACAAAGGGAGCTGTACATGAACCTGGACAGATCTGATAAACTGGCTAGGGCTCTGTCAAGGACGTGTTTGAATGAGGGGTTTTGACCGGAGTAGAAAGGCTTTTCCAAAAAAGCGTCAGGAGGGAAAGCTCCGAGTGGATGGCATAGTGCCTGTCCCTCCCTCTCCGGACCCTACATAACTGAGCTCCACCCTGAGGATGGAGGAGATGCAGTGGCAGCTAAAAAAGATGTTTCTGGCAGGCTCCTGAAATGTGGGGACACGGACTTCACTGCATGAATGGTCCCGGGGACAGAGGGGTCACTGCAAGAGGGATAGGAGAGTGTTTTCATCATTTCTAAGGAGATAGCAGAGTTGCTTCAGGGCACTGAGCACCCTGAAGATCCCCTCCTGCAGGGGCAGCTCAAGTTCAGTCCCCACCCCCTGGGAGCATACTGCTGGCCCCACCAGCAGTGGACAGACAAAGCCTCAGGGGGCACCAGGGGTGGGGTGAGGGGAGTGACTTTCACTAGGGGCAAGGGACAAAAGGTCACAGAGGACTGTGTGCCAGCCCACACTACCCTCAAGGACTCCCAGATATAGCTGGGGAGGCCCGGAGGGAGCCTTTGTATGAATCAGAAGTATCCTTCCAGGCAACTGCAGCCCCACAGGTACAGGGTGGTGTTGAAATTTTAGAGGTGCCCCTTCTTGCATGGAGTTAATAAGTATCCAAAAATTGGAAGTAAAAAAGCCCTGTCTTTGAGCACTTTTTGATGCTCTACTGGAGCACTAGTGCGCCCGCTCTCGGGTCATCAGGGGGGTGTGATGCAGCTGGACTTATTGTTTAGTACTGATCAGGGCTCAAGACTGTAAAGCTAGATGTCATCTTGCAAAACAAATTTCTGTCTAGCAGAGAAGGTAATCCAAAGTCTACTTACTTACTTCTAGCCCCTTTGGTCATTGCCTAGTTTTGAACCTGCCCAAGCAAACTCACTCCAGCCTTGTTTCCCACTGACCATCATCAACTGTTTTATATCCTCCTCTGAACCACCTTTGTCACCTTACTGGTTCCCTCAATGAGTTAAATCAATCGCTGATGCTCCTTACTGTATTTACAGAGGATTGAGGTTTCCATCACTTTGAAAACGCACTTTGCCAAGGCCCACACAGGCCAGGGCCCACGGCAGGACAAGCAGAATCCAGGCGGAATTTCAGCCGTTCCTTGTTTCTTCGGCCAGGCCCATGTGCAGGGACAATCTGCCCACCAGTACACGGCAGCCCTGAGGGCACCGAGATCCTATACCATAGGGATGGGGGCAAGTGCCAGTGACCTGTTGGCTACCATAGCTGGCGTGACTGCTCATCTATACTTCAAGTTACACTTTTATTTCCAAAGAGCCACGCTCTCCATACCCTGTGTGGGAGATGGCCTGGCCTGGGGAGGGATAGCTGGCTTTGCTTCACTACAAACCGGGGGACACAGGGAGGGAGTGAGTTTGTTTTGGTTCTGCCCTCCCATCGAAAGCCCCCGAGATAGGCGTACGTGTTTGAAGTTCCTGAAGGGCACGAACTGAACGATGTCTCGAAGGACTGGCTCTCCCTTGGGTGACCGCAGAATCCCATCGTCACCGTCCAGCATCTGCATGTCACTGAAGTCAGCGTTGCCCACTCCCACGATGATGACTGACATGGGGAGGTGGGAGGCGTGGACAATGGCCTCCCGGGTGTCGGCCATGTCTGTGATGACACCGTCGGTCAGGATGAGCAGGATGAAGTATTGCTGCAACGGGTCGGATGCAGGGCGATGATGGGGATTAGCGGGGGGGGGGGGGGGTGGGGATGGGGCAGGGGAACAAGGACCATACCAGTTACACACCTGGTGGCTTCAGCGCACAGTGACTACAGCAACAGTGACAACAGACTTTTTCCGAGTGCTTGTGCAGACAGCCCTAAAGACTTAAGGTGATGATGAACGGGACTTCAAGGCAGGCAGAGTAATTGTAGGTTAATTCTAACAATCACCTTGGTGAATGTTACGAAACGCAGTGTGGTCGACAGAGAAGCAGAGAGGACTCAGGAGGACCGGCTTCAAAGCCTCGTTTTCTGAGATGCTGGGAAAACCCTTATCTCCTCTAGGTCTCAGCTTCATCTCTCAAATGAGGGGTGGGAGTAGGTCATTTGTAAGGCCTTTTCAGCTAGGAGTTTTTAAGAATCTAAAGTGGCACTGCCCAATACAATAGCCACTAGCTCCATGGGACTCCTGAGCCCTTAAAATGTGGCTTGCACAATGGAACCAAATTTTTAATTTTATTACCTTTTAATACATTTAAACTTCACTTTAAAGATGGATACCCGATTCAGTTATTGGAAATCTTTTAAGTATGTTTGAAACAACTCAAGTGTGTAAATCTACTTTCTCAACTATCAATTTATACAGTCTAAATAAAGATCAGGTATTTCTGATGATAATTTAGCGTGCAAATTCAGATGATATATGTGTAAAATACACACTGGGTTTTGAAGACTTAATATAAAAAGGTGTAAAATATCTTATAATGTTTATATGGAGCACAAGCTAAAATGAGATTATTTTATGCATTTAAAAATACTTCTGAGAAGGGGTCTGTGGACTCCATCAGCTGCAAAAGGGGCCCATGGGGCAAAAAAAGGTTAGGAATCCCTGGTCTGAAGAGACTGTCGGGATTTTAGAATCTGATCCAGGGTTAGTCTAGCAAGAGGTGCCAGGCTGCAGACTGCCAGCACAAAACCCTGATGGAAACTTCCAGTGAAGCTACAGTAACAGTTGCTTCCAAAGCCAGGCTAGGAAAACGCTCACAATGAAATACTATCATCTTTGAATGTACACGAGGTCCTGTTCAGATATAGAGGAGACTTTTTTTTCCTTTCTAGAAGATTCTACAAAATTGAGGAGAAAACCCTACAGCTAGACTCCCTGGAACCACTTGTGTAAGAGATTCAAATTTAAGACCCTTAGCCATTAGTGATAACAAGGGATCCTGGACCACACACTGTTCAAAAAACAGGAGAGACCTTTGGGGATAAGAATCATTGTTCCTGGATTATAAGGGATGTTTCTTTGGGCTACATGGATTAGACACTTCCTGTGCTATTTCCTGATCGGTGCTTCCAGAACTGACCACCTGTCCCCGGGTGAGCGAGTGATGGCCAAGAACTCATGCTGGCTAATATCAGGCCTAAGTCCACAGCCATGTTAGCCCTGTTCTCTTTTTCCTCCTCTAGTTCCTGGTTCCCCAGAGGGCCGAGACGATTTCTGTTTTCATTCTGGGCTCTGGGGGGCCCTGGGGACACTCTGGATACTTTTGGGAATAAAGGGGGTAAAGGAGTATAGACAAGTTTGGATGCAGCGGGACCAGCCTGTTTCCTTAAAATCTACTTTACATGTTGGGTTTCTGGGTAACATATCACTTGAAGAATTTGAAGTTTCGATGATAAAAAAAATTGTTAAAAATAAAATGAAATAATGAAATTGTGACGCTGACTAACACTTATCCCCAAATCTTGCATCGGTGAGGATTCAGATTCGCTCCCAGGCCTCCGTGGGTTTGGCAGGGCGGAAGTACCGTTGACTCTGACAAGTGCAGTTCTCAGAGGGATGCTGGGAGGAAAGTTTGGCACAGGCGGAGGAACCCATGGGAGGAGAGATGGGCATGGCGAATGCAGGAAAGCTTTTAAATGAATTTTGAAGTAACAGACAGAGAGGTAAAGTAACGGGCAGTCGCTATATGGTAAAGAGGTGTCAAGGGAGAGATTGTAACTTAAACAGGAGATATTATAGGATTTTAAAAAAAATCCTCACCTGAGGACATGTTATTGATTTGGGAGAGAGGGGAAGGAAGGGAGGGAGAGAAACATCAATGGAATAGAGAAATATCAATGGGTTGCCTCTCGTACACACCCTGACTGAGGACTGAACCTGCAACCCAGGCATGTGCCTTGACCGGGAATCGAACCAGCAGCCTTTTGGTTTATGGGACAATACTCCAACCAGCTGAGCCACACTGGCCAGAGCAATTATAGGATGTTTTATTTGCTAGTGAAAATGAGTCTTCAGTAGAAAAGGGAGAACATAGGCGAGAGAGAGGGAATACAGCTGCGGGGTCAGCGTCCTTGGATAACAGAGGGGACGTGCTCCCACACAGAAGAGAAGAGGCTGGGATTGGAGAGAAGCAGGGTCCCCCGTCCATTCTGCCCCGAGGGAAGTCTGAGAGCAGGTGCAGGGCATGCAGGGGAGACCAGCTGGTGTGAGGAGATGATGCAAATGCAGTATCTTAGAACCCAGGATAAAAACACAGGGAAAACTCCAGACATCCACACTGTTAGACTAAACCTGAAAAAAGTCCTGAAGCTGAAAAGGAAGTATATTGATGTCATTAAAAATGATACAGAGAAAAGTTATTCTGGCAATAGACAGGGGTGGGCAAAAGTGGGTTTATAGCTGTGCATACATGAAATAGTGTGCTCTTTTTTATTATTATTTATTAATTATTGTATGACTTATTTGTATTACAACTGTAAACCTATGTTTGCTCACTCTGTATTTAACTCAAAAATATTAGGGAAAAAACCCCAAATGTTGCGGGGCCTTGTAGTCTTGGTTTGCATTTTTTCTTAAGAAAACCACAAACGGAATGCAAAACAAATCTTGGCTATGATGGGCTGTGGTGCTGCCCCTGACCACCAGGGGACAGAGGTATCTATTGTTTCGCTGCTCTTCCACCTGTAACGTGGGTACAGGAACACAAGGTGGGCATGACTCATACTCCGGTGAATAAAGTAAATCCCCTTGTTGAGTGTCCCCTCTGTCCAGCTAAAGTTGCGGACATTTGAGATGTGTCATCTCTAAGCCTCACGATAACCCGGCAGAGGGGGTGGGATTATCCCCCAATTTTCGGATGAGGAGCCTGAGGACAGGAGAAGGCTCAGTCACTTGTCCAAAGTCACACAGGTAGAAATGGTATAATGTATTGTCAGAATGGGGGGGCCGTGCCACGGCCAATAGCCCACGAGCAGGCCAACTGCCCGCTTCTTACCGATGCCTCCTTGGTGTTCGTCTCCTCCGACGCCGACTTGGCCACCTTCTGAATGATGGGGGCGATGTTGGTGGGACCGTAGAGCTGGAGCTTGGGGAGGCAGCTCTGATAGGCTTCCACAACCCCTTGAATTCCTAAGGTGAAAGTGACCACGGTCAATAGTCCAGTAGTCCCCTCGAATACATTTGTAATCAAACACACACACATAAAGCATTAAATTCCCCCCAAAGTCCTTCCTAACATCACATGTATGATCTTAAGACAAAAAAAATACCACCCTGTTGCTTCCACCCCCCCCCACTGAAATCATTCTCTTTAACAGCTTAAATCAAAAGCAATCATCTTCACAAACTTTTCCCTAATATGCCATTCTACACATAAGATTTTCATAGCATAATGAAATAGATATTATACCCACTTTACAGGTGAAGAGACTGAGTCTTCGGGAGGCTACATGGTCTGCCCCAGGCCACTCAGCAAACTCAGGACTGAAACCCAGGTCTGTCTGGCTCCACAGCCCGGGCTCTCAGCCCTGAGGCAGTCAGCTCTGATGCTTCTCTAGTTTGCACGCCACCTTGTTGACGCTACTGTAGCATAATACCACCGCCCTAGTCCGCTTAGAGTTGCCAGTATGGACACATGAGCATCACTCCAGATATTAAAGTCCTTGTGGGAGGCAGGAGTTGTGACTTACTCCCTCAAAGATCTCGAGGCAGGTCAGGCACACCACGTGTCGGATGAAGGAGCAAAATGGTGACACAATTGTCTGCTGAGGACTGTCGTACAGACAAGTGACATTCATCATGTACAGGAGGTTTCCATCCTGGGGCCACAGGAGCCAAGGAAATATTAAAGGTGGGGCTCTGCTGGAAGCGACAGCCCTGACTGTGCAGCCTCTCCTAGCATCTTATGAGCCTTGACTGCACATTTAATATCATGCTCACAATCCCATAAGAGTCCCATTGCTACTGAATTGTATTCTATTGGCTCCTTGTGGTGTCTGTGCCTGTGTGAGCTCTTGCCTTTCCCTGTTTTAGCTCATCCTTTATCCTTTTCTATCCTGAAATAGCACACGGGTCCTGAAATGGTTTCCCACATCCACCATGCCTTGCACACCGGATCTTGGGTATTTTGGATAAGCAAGTTCTGTGTGTGCTGCCTTTATCCCCTCTGAAAATGCTGCATCCTCTTTGCCCAGCCCCAAAGCCCGTTATTCTAAAGACAGATGTCATGTCATTTTGTAGCTTGCTTCTGAAGTTAGATGCCACTCAACAGAAGCTCTTTACCTATTTTGGCTCTTGAGTTTTGTCTAAGTTTTTACCTAAGATAAGCAAGTTGGATTTCTCTTTCAAAAGTAACAGGCAGATGAATTCTAAGAGTGTGAAACAGGTGAACCCTGGCATGTATTTTGTTTTGCTCTGGTGAAAACCCATTCTTATGGTTTAAGAATGGGGGTGGTGAGGGATGAGTGAACTACAAACCATGATAAATTTAGGGGGAGGGGTCATAAGGGGGAATAAAGGCAGAGTGGAGGGCGGGTCTCAGAGGTTACTACGTGCAGACGCAATGCTACCAATGTCACGTTCTTGGACATTAAGTGCCGAATTGGTGAAAGAAACTGCTAGATGCTCTACACACCCCATTGGATCTGAATTAACCCTGGTTCGGCCCCCTTCCTCCTGGACAAGAAGGAAGAGAGAGATACGGGCATTTCTACCCATTTCACTATAAAAACCATCTTACACGCTTCATAGCAACAGGCGTTCTTGGCTCTATTTGTCAGCAGAAAGAATAATTCCAGGATAAAATGTATCATCACATGTGTCATCATCATTGCTCTGTGGAACTGAGTTGGGGAACTTCTAGCTGGAAATAATGAAACAGGGACCAAAGCCTTTGAGAAGGCTTTCTCTGGCACAAAACCATGAAGCTACTGGTTGGAAGTCACTGAGGCTGTACAGCCTTTGCCACGTACTGCAAGTGTCGAATGATGTCCATGTCCTCCCCACCCACACCTCTACTTACACCTTCAGAGAGAGGAAGTTGTGAAAAATGAATACTTGAGGGAGACTTGGAGAGCAGAAAGAGGGAATCATCACTGCCCATCAAGGGAATTCCCCCCTGGTTTTTGGCCAGAGGAATCCAGAATTGGGATCAACATTCTTGCTATAAACTCAAGGCATCTTCTGCAGCCGCCTTTTTCACCTCTTAATTTTCTGCTCTGTCATTACGGCTCTCTGTTGCCTTTGGAGTGGTATGGTCTATTTGGGTCCAGAAAGCCTACTTCTCTGCTATGGACAGTCTTAACGGATGCACCGCGTCAGCGGAGAGACACTAACACGGGAAATGCACAAGCAAAAGGGCCGAGAGACGCTGGCTTTCTTTCACGTTGTAATGTACCTGCACACTCTGGGTTGTCTTCATTAAAGTTGATTGCGAAGTCATGAGAGACCTAGACACCAATTAAAATTGTAAAAGGGAAGACAGGAGAATTACAATTTTAATCCAGTAAGGAGGCAGAGGTTGGAAGGGTTTGCAAACAAATGCCCATTACATCCATTATGTGCTAAGCAGCGGGAATCACTTGAAGACTTCACACAATCAGTCTGAGATAGAGGATGAATTCTAAGCTCCCTGTGGAGTCGAGGTGACAGAAAATTCCTCTAGAATCAGATAAATGCTGGCAGAAGGGGAGAATAATGCGCATAAAAAAAAGCCAAGATAAGATCTCAGAAAAATGTAACCCCAGAAAGAACTGGCCACAGGCTGGAGGCTTAGATTTGGCGGACCTCTGCTTGGATCCGGTGATTAAAAAATGGTGACTCAGCACCAGGTCTGTTCAACACGGTGATCGTTGTACCAGCTCCCACTCCTGCTGACATTTAAGATTCATTCTATAGGATGGCAGGATTTTCACGTATAAACCGGTAAAATAGACTCTCCTTTTGGAAAAGTGATAATGTATCTTGTAATATTCCAACATACATTCCTCTACCTGGCAGGACCCATCCATCACAAGGTCAAATGACATATATACTTCTTTCTTTATAAAATCTGATAAAACGGGAGGGATGTCCTGGCACCTGGGTATTATTGGATCATTTGGGATTTTACCGAGACTTCCATTTCAAAGGTTACTTCCACGCTGTGACTTTCTTGGGGGCTAGAAAATAGTCACTGTGTTAAAACAGCCCTCTTCTCTTCGTGGGGGGTCAGAGCGGATGCCGTTGGTGCAGGGTCCACCTTTGCTGCCCTTAGCTCTTCCAGGCAAGTCAGCTGACTTGCAACCACCTCACCTGCTTTATTACCTTCAGTTTTTCTCAGGTCTCCAGAGCCTGCTTTTCCTTGCCCCAGTGAAAGGCTAAAAGTGTTGGGGAATTAATGGCGCTTGGTGGCTGACAGGAGATGGTGTATCAGTGCCCAGCCCTCTTTCCCCTGGGCTCTGTGTGTGCTCCACTCTGTCCTCCTGGGCCCCACAGGGTTAAGTCCCACTGCCCACAATGGAAAGTGACTTGTCAGGATGCCCTATGTCGACTTCCGCTGACCTCCCCACTCTCCGTGGAGGTTTCCTCTACCACTCAGATAAACTACTCGCATCCACATCCTGTTTCCAGGTCTGTGGGAGAGTGTAAACTAAGACAGAGGTGCCCATGGCTCAAATTCAAGGCAGACTCTGAGATTTTTATCCTAAAGAAGTAAATCGTGGTGACCTTGTAAACTTGCTGGGGGCACCTGACCTGCTGAGACCATCAGTGCCTGTCTGGGGCAGAGGGAAAATGAGGCCTGAAACAGGGGGCATTTGTGGGAGCAGAGTGAGGAGATGTGAGGGAAGCCTATCAGGGTAGCAGGAAGAGGTTGGCTGACAGGCAGGATGGAGCCAGGGGGTCCAGGGAGCATGAGGACTTCAGAAAACAGCAAGAAGGGTAAGTTACACCTAGAGGGGGACCAGGCAGATGTCACGGATAAGAAAAGAAAGGCCTGGGACAAGGTGTTCTTGGCCCTGCTGGGCCAAGCTGAGACCGGAAGACTACCTGGCAGGGTTGTGGTGGGGATGCTCATGCATCTCTGGGTAGTGGGACTGGTGGTTGTTGAGGTGAATTGCAGTCTCAAGGGTCAAAGTTCTGTGTAGAAGGTGGGCACCCACCTGAGCACGTTCTGGAGCTGATACCTCACCTGAAAGGACTGCATCTCCTACGCTCTCGCCAATTCGTGTTGTGTAATCTTTCAATCTTAGTGTTGCCAGGCCTTTTAGTTTTTCCAAAGAAGCCAGAAATCTGACATTTTATATGAAATTGCCTAAATCTTAACAAAAAAATTGTGTGTCAACTCTAATACATTTGTGGCCTGAATAATGTCTCCAGGCCACCACCAGTCAACAACTGCAGTTCTATGTTCTTCCTCCCCATGTGCTCTATTTTCCACAAATGCTTTTAGAACTCTGTATGCATGCCCAGCCGTGAGGCCAGCGTGGAATACAAGGCAGACGAGGAGGACAGGTCACGGGGACATGCCACTCCACCCACTGCTCTTTCTAGCAGTCACAGGGAGACGGATTCCCTCCTTCATCGAGGTCACAGAAGGGGAAGGCCCCTGGCCCTGCAGCTCTGGTGTGGGAGTACATGTCGGCACCTGCCTCCTGTCCTGAAACTCAGACACAGCCAGTAAAAGAGAGGTTGATGATTGGACAGCGTTGCCTGTGCTTAACTTGGTGAGGCTGGGGCAGGAGCCCTGCTGCCCCTCCAAGGCCCTCTCCCCTGGGGAGCTGAGTACTCTGTGGAGAGTGTTCCGCAGGAGCATCTGGTCTACCACACTAGGGTCCCTCAGCTCCACTGTGTTGCAAATCTCCCTCTGCACAATCTCTGCCTTCTTTGTATCATGGAAACCAGGCAGGATCTCCATATTCTCAGGGAGGCATTCAGCTTCTTGATTCCCTAAGCCAGAGTGGTTCAATCTTAGGACTTCTCTGTGTCTGCCACACAAGACTGGTGCTCCGAGAATTGGGGTGAGGGACTCTTGTAGAGTCCATGCCATGGACTTGCATGGTTGGTGTTGTCAATAGGATCTTTCTCTATGGGATAGCTGAATAGATAGGTTCCGAACCACTGCAGATCAACTTCCTGAGTGTTTTCTCAGCCTCCGACCGTATCTGTAAGAAGCTGAGCCATGAAAGCCTTCATCTGGACCTCTGAGAAGAACCATTCAGAATACCAGGAGGCTGGGGTTCACCAAAAGACAGGCTCTGATGGTCTTCAGAACCACCTCATCTTGCTGGTTCTGAAGGCCACTTCTGAGTCTTTGGTCCCTACTTACATAATTAGATCAAGAGCCAGAGGAGTGAGACTACTGTAGAGGAAACAGCAAAGCATTTCTACTCACTCACCGTGTACTCTGGGGGTATCCTGGCACCAAACCCAAAGGCTGGGAACATTTTGTCACTGAAATAAAAAAAAGAAGTTGCTCTATTTATCATTTAATGAGGAAGAAAAACATGAACCCGGTTACCTTGTTAGGTATGTTGCTATGCCAGGTGCTGACTCATGCTTCTGGATTATTTGCAGTGCTGGAATAGCAATAGCATGGGTAATTAAACAGCAAGAAATAATCCCTAGAGTTCATATAGTCATTAGTCTGCAACTTCTTCCCTTACTTTTTGTGAGATTTGATACCAAATAATAAGACGGCCCCAGGATTTCCTCGCCTCCTTTACCCCAATATTCTGTCTCCTTTGAAAAATGATCATGGATTAGGTTAGCTCCTACGGTTGACTGTGCTAGATATATATTATCTTTTAAAATCCTTATAAGGAGAGATTATTATTCCCATTTTATAAGTGGAGAAATGCCTTGGGAAGTAAAGTGACTGGTCCAAGATCATGCTGCTAGTTAGCCCCAGGGTTCAAGTCCAGACGAGCCTGAATCCAAGGAGATAGTAAAAGGCAACGGGAAGCTTAGAAGGCTGACTTATTGATACAACTTGGTTTCATCGACAGAACTCACTGTATCCACTACTTTATCTCATACAAGCAGCAGTAAGTTGTTCACGTCTTTTCTTGTCTCCTGAATTCAAAGGAATGCTGTGTTTTGTATTAATATCTTTATAAACCCCACTGCCTCCCTGCTTCACACTGCCCCTTGCCCCTACCTTCAGGGTGACACTTGCCATAGAGTGTGTGCCTCGTAAGTGTGTAACAACTAGATAATCCACGAATTGAATCATTAAGATACGTCTATATAAAGAAGAAAAATTCTTGTGAAAACCAATGAGAGTCACATGTATGCCTTTTGGTTTGGTTGCGCTTATGCTATTGAAATTTCTCTCAATTTACTCATTCATGTACGTTATATCTGCACTCCAACTTTACTGTACAGTAGATGGGAAGTTGGGGAAAAGAATGAGCACTTATTGGCATACACAATGTGCCAGGCACTATGCTAGGTGATGTATATACTTATTTAATTCTCAAGTAACCTTTGAAGTTCCACCTACTTATTATTCCCATCTTACAGATGAATAAGCTGAGTCTCAGAAAGACTAAGAATGTCTTAGGAACCCTAAGGTGTTCCCCAGGGAGAACTGTGTGATTCCAAAGCCCGTGCTTTTTCCATTGATGATTGCACGCAGCATTACATGCGATTTCCCTCTTTACCTTTACATGAGAAGGTAAATGGCATGTCCTTCTCATGTCATTTACCTTTTCCTCTCCCTCCCATTAAAAATGCAACTGGGATATGTTCTTGGAACAATCCCTACATTTCTCAGTTCTCTGCGGAGTTAGTTGAAGAGAAAAGAAAATTCAGGTTAGGGCTCACAGTCCCTCAGCATCTCTGTAAGCAAAAGGGAACGCCCGTCTCCCCCACCTCAGCCCCACCCTGTGAGTGACTGAGAAGTCAAAGCAGCGGAGTCAAATTCTCACCCGTGACCACCTCTCTGATTTAAAGATCATTGGTAGCCAAGAATGGCTTTGATAAAACTTTACCAAAACACAGACAATTTGACCAAATTTGGGGTAGGGATTGGTAGATACAAGGAGAACAGTATTCTGTGAGACCAAATCTAAATTCTCCAGAAAATCACAACCCCCCCGTTTCCTCACTGCTGTGTCGATATGAGCTTTGTGCTACACTGCAGCTAGCACGCCTTAGAATAGGCATTAATGCTAATAAACAGAAAATCCCGACAGATTATAAAGGGTCAGCCACAGCTCTGAGAAAATATACTTCTGGTCCTTGGAAACATGAAATCCTTTGCCGCAGCAATGCCTCCTTAACCGTAACAAGGGCCGGCAGGTGTGGGAAGGAATCTGTTGGGGGATTTTATAGGTAATTTCCAGTCAAGTCTGGAAGAAAGCTTTCCTGGATGGAGGATAGGTCCTAGTTCTTTCAACTCAGAGATGGTTCAGAAGTCAAAACAGAAACCCAGGAGGCACCACAAACTTTATTTTATTTTCTTTGATGAGTTGAGGAAGGGTGTGATCTACTACTCCACCCATTTCTAATCACCAGACCAGAGTTCCAGCCTTAACGGTGCTCCTTTATACCTTCTGAGCCACCCGCGGGAATCTGAAGTTGGTGAGCCTGATGTACTGTTATGTAACTGAGTTTGAAGCGTATGGAGGTGGGAAAAATGCCTCACCTACAAGATTAATTCAGGAGCTGGTGGGCTGGGGGAGGGGGGCAACAATCCTCTGAAGTTAGCCACCACAAAGACCCCAGCTAATAAGCATCCTGAAGAAAAAATGTCAAGCCTAAGCACCATGCGTTTAAACATCGCTCTTCCTGATTAAAAATAAAACTAGGCAGAGAGGAGTCTTATTATGTAAGAGGCAAGAGAAGGCAAGTTGAGCACACAGCGAGTATCAGCAGGCCAACACATCAAAGAACTCCAGACTGGATCCACTCGGCGCTGAGTGAAGGGGCCATTTAGCAACGGTAGGGAAAATGGTTGGTGAAACCTGACTATATGGAAAATTCAGGGGCATATCACCACATGCCCCTGAAAGCAATATTTCTTACTATTGTAATAAAATAGTATCAAATACAGTGAAAGAGCCTATGGCTTTCAAGGCTAATGAACATACTGTCCTTGACTTCTTTGGGAATGAGCATGGTCAAAGCCGCTTCAGATGGAAGAAGACTCATCTTCAACCACCATTTTTACCCTTCCCTGTTAGGAAGGCTTTGAGCAAAAGCAAGAAGTTAATCAGAGTGAAGACAAATTACTGTATCCACAAGAAAATGGAGACACACTCAGAGCAAAATGGCACTTCAGAACACCTAGATATTTAATAAAGAGTGTTCCCTAAAACAGTGGTTTTAAAACTGGGGTACCTGGAAACGCAGACATGCAAAACCCTTCTGAGGCTGTAAGAGCATGTTTTTGGTGGTTTTTTTTGCTGTTTGTTTTTTCTCTTAAGGAAATCAGTATTCAGTTTCTCAACTCCCTACGTATTCTTTGCTGAAACTGATCTTCTGGGAAGACCTGTGATGGACAGACCTGCGCTCCACTCACACCTTTCCTTTCAGAATTACTCTTTTCCTTTGTCCATTCTAAATCTTAACCACCACGGTGTATTGCTCCACGGTGTAAAAGACTCTACAGGAACAATTCTAAATGTGATGATTCACTAGAAACAAATCCTTTTGCAAGGCAGGTAGTTGCCAATTTTTGCTTTCAAAAAATTGTAAGAAGTGCTGATGTCAGCTGGTAGATTACTAAACATGTATTTTGATAATAGACCATTATGTGATTTTTTTGATATATAACTTAGAAGTGAATAGTACTACTAGTCAAACTCTTTCTATTACCGCATACTTACGTGTAAGAACAAGTTTCCTTAGCATTCACATTGATAAAAACAAAAAATTGGAGTAAAATTGATGCTAGAGTCTCCCACTCTGGTAATAGGTAGTATTCATCTACGGATCAGTAAACTAATGGAAAAAAACACCCAATCTGTTTCATTAAGGGTTTTTATTTTTTAGAGGCAATAATTAGATATTAACATCTCTAATATATTTGTGATGAATTATGCACTAATAATGATTATAATAAAACTCAACTAGAAGATATTTTTAAAGTACTTTGAATATTTTCATCACAGAAAATGTTAGAAATTGAAATTTTAAAGTTTATATTCATATATTTATGAAAGAAACGTGTGATAAGGTGATCGATAAAAGAATTTCAAACCAAAAATTTAAGGACACATTATGATGAAATCCTATGGGAGAAGGGAATGGAAATATGAGTTTGTGAAAAAGAAAAAAAAACAATTAAGATCCTCAACTCAAAATGAAGAGCTTGTTCATGCATTTTTAAATGGATGCTAGTGGGAATCGAAAAGCTCTGGCATTTAGAGTCCTCTGAATGTACTCACAAAGCTATGTAAGAGTTTTCTTTTTAAATGCCCATATTTACAATACACTAGAATTTTCATTCCTCGTCACTATCGAAACTTATGATGGAAAAACATTCGATTTCAATGTAAAAATGTGGGAAGGTTATTCATTTGTATAAAATTCTTTTTAGGGTTGTATGAGCCAATTTTTTTAAAGGTCATTGGTCCAAAATGACCTTTAATTTGACACAAGAGTTCTTTCCCCTGTTGTGTATAGTTTATTTTTTAAAAATAAATTAAGAGTATTAATAATAGTCTCTATCATTTGTGGAGTATTTGCAACAGGCAGAACCTGTGTCACCTAGCCACTTGATGTATTCTTTCAGCTACATAAATGTATTTTTTTTAACTCTTATTTTTCAATTACAGTTGACATTCCATATTATTTTATATTAGTTTCAGGTGTACAGCATAGTGGTTAGACAATTACATAATTTACAAAATGTTCTCCCTGATAATTCAAGTACCCACCCGGCACCGTACACAGTAATTACAATATTACTGACTATATTGCCTATGCTGAACTTCACATCTCTGTGCTAGCTACCCACTTAACATCCAATCCTTACAACTGCTCTGCAAGGGAAGTTAAGTCTTCAATTTGCAATCAAGGAACCTAAGACCCAGGGAATGTCAACCTGAGGAGAACACAGGCTGCAGAGCTGGGGGTCTGAACCCAGGGCCACCTGTCAGCAGGACCCCATGCCCTTTCTATGACCCCTGTTGACTCTGCCCTGCCCAGGTGGTCTGGTCTAATGACTCAGAATAACAAGAGTAAGTTCATCCGTGTTCTAAGAACAACAAAGGACAGAATCAGCAGAATTCACCATCCCCCAGAGGCCCTCCTTGGCCACTTCTCCTCCCACAAGAGTTAACCTTGCCCTCCTCATGCAGCCCCATCCTTACAGAGGACAACACTGCCCAGGCCACACCGGGCTGTGATTATTTACGTGACTTTCTCGCCCATGAGACTGAACGACTTGGGGAAAACTGCACCTTAATAACTTCGGTCTGTCTTTACAGTACTATGTGAGGTGCCTGGCACCTAGTAGGTCCTGCATAAGCCCTTAGCCATTTCATCTAACCCATCTTGCCCAACAGCTCCGGGTCTCAACCCTGGATGCCCATTAGAACTAAATGAAAAATCCTGATTCCCCAGGATGCACACCAGCCTAGCTAAATCAGAGTCTCTGGAGTGGAGCCCAGGCAGTAGTGTATTTTAAATCTTCCCGAGTGCTTCCAGCGTGCAGCCAAGGTTGAGAAGCACTGACTGGTGTGGGTAGGATGGAAAAGGCAGCACTGCGATCTTAACCTGCCTTCTGCTTTCTACCCTTATGCCCCGCACTCAAAAACACCTGTCAGATGGGCTTTCGGTTCTAACCTTGCCTCCTAGTACTGCACCCAGCGCACCGAGGAGGAAGCCTGCTGCCTTGGTTTCTGAGATCCTTGTCTCATTCTGAGGGGGTCACGTCTATGAAACAGCCTGTGCTTCCAAGCAATGCATTCAGGATCTGTACTCTCTTAACAGCACACAGACCAGCCTTCTTATTAGAGGACATGGCAGGTGGTCAAAGACACATCTGTATGGGACCAACGGATGGATATCACCTTGGCCTTGAACAGCCTGAGGAAACCAGGATGTTTACAGGAGCTGGGCAAATCTACAACCAGCTGGGAAAATAACAGCTTGTGCCTGTGTGTGCACGTGTGTGCGTGTACATGTACTCGTGGAGTCAAAGGGGAGGGGATGAGTGGCGGTGTCTTCCTGAGGTGCAGAGACAGAACAGGCTGGCAGGCCTTCCTTCTGGGCTCGGGGACCAGATACCTGGAAGGAGCTACGCTTCCAGGCCACCCTGAGAAGAGCTTTGCACGTCTCAGAAGCTGTTCTGCTTCACGGATCACCTCGTCATGACCTGTTGGGAATGACTGTGCAAGGCAGAAAGAACACCCTGGCTGTCAGAGGCTGGGCGGAATTTCTAAGGCTCATGGGGATTAGAAGCCTCCCTGTCGCCGCAGGGGGGGAGAGATGCCTTCTGTCAGTTTTTATTCAAGTGTTTCTTTTTGAGCATCAACCTCACTGGCTTTGATTTGAGAAAAAATTAATATGAAAGCCCTGACTTGAAATTTCCTGACTGCTTGTCTATTGCCTCTCCACCCACACGAAGGAGAAACTGCGGCACTTGTCAGTTTTCAAGAGAGCAGCTTGCTTTACACAGTCTGCTAGGGAGTCTCACAAAAGCGTGCCAGGCTTTCCAATCCTCCTTTTCTTCTTAGGTATTTGTCCATTTTTACGCTGAGCTGTCATATATATATGTTTATATATGTGATCGCCTGAGCTGAAGAGACCTGACTTTCTTGGCCACTTGAGGCCCATAACTTCAGTATTATTCTATTATGGTTTTTAAAAGAATCACGATTTTTCACATAACCCCGACGGTGTCATACCTTATTTTTGGACTGAACATGTATTTTTGAGGGAATACGAAACACTCCCCAGACTCCGTCTGTCTTGCACTATAAAGGGATAACAGCTCTGAAAGGTGAACGGTCACTCCAATTAGAGTCTCCGCATCTGGCATGTGAGGTGACCAGTGAACAGAGACGTGGGGCAGCTCGTTCCAGGCCAGCCAGTGAGGCTGCCCCGGCCACGGTCAGGGTGCTGGCCGTCAGCACCTCACTTTCTGACAACCCGCCAATCTTCTCTTAGGAATTCATTATTACACAGCTTCTCCCCTGCAGAGTCCGAGTCACCTTTATTATTAAGTACCTATTGTATGACACGTATCAAGTGCATTTACCTACTTTACTTCTTTTATAAGCATTTCAAGAATTGAAAAGTTACCAAGATTGCTGAGATACTTCCCCCCGTCTTCCTTGTCTTCTAGGCACCTGTTATTACACTAGATAATGTGTGTGTGTGTGTGTAATGTGCGTGTGTGGCAGAAAGAAGGGTGAGCACGACTGTTTTGATGTCCGGAGGATATGTAGAGAAGTTCCTGACAGTGGAGATGCCACTTGTCAGTCTTTCTTTTCTTGGCAAAAATCTCCAGATGCTACAAACCCCTTTAGGAATCCTTCCTGTATTTGGGCCTAAGGAAATCAGAGCTGAAATTCAAGTTATCGTCACAATCACTATCTCAAGGGAATTCAACAGGGAATGCAAATGCAGTTGTCCTCTGTTCTGAATGTGTAGGAGGGGAAGGGTCGGGAAGAGCCCGAGTGTTTAAAGCTTTCTGATTTTACTGGGCCTGTCCATTCATCCCCAACGGTCCTCACGCCCCTCTGAGTTCCTGGCAATGACCACACTGAGTCCAGAGACTCGCCAGCAGGAAGGACCCTAATGGGACCTTTCCCATTAGCTCTCCTATTGGTTCCTAGGTTGGGTCATCCTTTATGGTACCTGTAGTAATAGTTTTTTTAAAAAATACGGTTATCACCAATTATGAGACTAGATAAAACAGAAATCATACTATCCCCTAAATTTTCTCTGAAACTGAAGGATAGAATAGTTTCCATTATTTTCCTGGTTTAAAAGATCATTCCATCAGTTGCTGCTCATTATTAACTAGGTTTGTTTTATAATCACAGTGAGGAGTCAACTGGGATTTACCCATATTTATATTTACGTTGGTTCTGCTTCAAAGAGCCTTCTTGAGCAAACACATGAACAACTTCATCTCAATCTGAAAATGATGGAAATGCAGAGAAAACTCAGTTTAATGTTACTTGTGTAAATGACTTCTAACAGGGAATTATCTTAGTGGGAAAGGTCAGCATTTACCATCAAGTAAAAATATATATAATCCTCACCTCATCTCAAAGTAATGTTTCCTGTGTACACACACACACACATACACGCACTTCATGGACACATATGTGCACACGGGCAGACGCACACCCTCTGCTACAGTTACCGATCTCTTTTGGGGTCAGTGAAATACAGTGATTATGATCTTAAGCTGTGGAATGAGACAGATGTGGACTCAAGTCCTGTCCCCGGCTGTGTGACAGCGCACAGGTTACTTAACCTCCCGCAGTTTTCCTTCTCTGTTAGGTCATACCTACTACATAAGGGTTAATATGAGGACTAGATGCAGTAATGTCCAATAAACCGGTGCTTCCCAAACTCTAAAGCACACTCATCTGTTAAAATGCAGGCTCTGATTCAGTAGGTCTGGAATGAGGCTTGAGATACTAAGTTCCCAGGTGATGCTGCTAGTTCATGGGCTGAACTTTGAGGAGCAAGGCACATATTAACACTTTGGGAAATCAAAATTGCTACCCAGTGATCTTGCAAGCCAATTATAAAAAAAGAAACCTGAGATTTTTTGCGGGGGATTGTGTGTGACTAAGTTAATATGGCATGAGCTCAGTTTCTCTCGGCTTGATTTCCATCCTTCTGCCAAGGGTCAGCCAGAGGCCGTCGGGACCCACAGAGGGACAGTAAGACCTGAGCCGACCAACAGTCCCATACCTGTCATAGTCTTGGCAAATCTCCCCTACAGCCACCAAGGCCTTCAGGTACTCGTTGGGTTGGTAAGGGTGGATGTAGTGCAGGGAACAGCTGTTCCTGGGGTCCCCGTTTGAGGCAGTGAAGTCTATAGCTACCTGGAAGAGAAAACAGGAGAATGGGTAGATTTGAAGTGAGTGCGTCTCGTAGGAATTGTGATCAGCCACAAGGGAGATACAGCCTGAGATGGAAAACCGCGGCGCGTCGCACACCCTGCCAACGAGGAGAGTTAGAGAAGAAGTTAATTAGCTTAGAAACTGGGGTTGAGATCATTTCTGTAGTCTTCCTTCTCCCACCCCCAGTGGCCTCTCTTCTCCCTTCCCAAAACCTTTCTGATCGACACACAGGTCAGAAAGGCCAGCTGCCACTGATCTACATCACCAGGCCGCAAGGACAGAACATCATAACTCACGGAGAAAGCATGTCTGTGCTCTCTGGAAGGGCAATGGCATCCCAGAGCCACAGGTCAAATCCCTCAAAACCAAATTCTGTGTTAAAGGTGCGGTCTATCCAAGGGAGCCATTGTATTTTCATGAGGGGCTGCTGTATTGATGTGCTTCTAATGAATTTCTGCAAGGGGCAGCTCTGCATAAGGCATTCAGCTTTTGGTTCCCGTTCATGTAAGAACTGCTGCCTGTGACAGAGAAGGTGCCTCAATGTTACGGCACTGTGAGTGGGGAATGGAGAAGCGAGGCCTGTCTTCCCACCAGGTAGTCATTATCCTTGAACTTCTTAAATTTCTTCTGACCCCCAACATCATCTCAATAAAAAATGGACTCGCCCGACACTATAACAACAACAACAATAAAAATGCTTGGGCCGAGCCTCGAGCCTCGAGGGTGCTAAAATGGGAAGGAATTCCTTCTGATTTCTAACACCATCACTATTTAAATCAATGTCAACCCAGCAAACACCTCTCTAGAAATTGGGGTAGGGAGGGGGAGAGAGGGATTAAAATGAAAGAGTTATAGGGGAAGAAAGAAACGTTCATGTTGCATCTTTCCTTTTTCTCGGAGTTCAGCAGAATTCACTCACTGACTTACTAATGACACAGTCTCTGTTTTCTCTTACGATCTTGTGGGTGGGAAACGTTATCTGTACACTATTTGGCAGAATCATTACAGCAAATAACTAGGATGTGTCATTGGATTTGTTAAGGCGAGAAGTTACTTTCGGAAGTACAAAGTGCTATGGGCTGTCTGTTTGGCCTAGAAGAGAAAAGTTGACAGGGAAAAAATGTCATCCACGTCTTATGTTGTAAGCCTGCAACAGAATCAAAGTAACTAGAAGAGATAAAGCTAACTGTAATTTACTTATAACCTCGTTTTTTATAAAGTTATTTCTTTACTGATTTTTTCCCTCACCCTGCCATAGGACTATGTTGAAAATAAATTTAAGCAGGATACAAATTCTATTTTCAGAATACGCAGATGTTTTCGACAAGGGAGTACCAACTGATAAAATGCTAGTAATACCAGACTCTCCAAAGGAAAGGTCATGTGAAGAAAACGGTACTTTCCTACCCCTTATAGATGCCCTTACCAGAGCCAGCGAAGGGAAGAAGAAAGAGGTAACCTTCGTTGAAACCCTACTCTGTGTCCGATGCTACACTAACTGCTTTATAGATACTGTTATTTCATCTTCACAAAGACTCTGGGAGGTAGATATTGTTATTCCTCTCAGTTGATGAAGCCCCTGATACCCAAGTGTGATGAAGGTCACACAGGTTAGGGGGATGGAGATGGTTCAAATTCAGGTCTACATGGCTCCAAAGACTCTGCACTGCTGTCCTACCAGTACACACCCAAGAGCACAGGGAGGTCTACAGCCAGCATCTGGAGATGTCTCATGGGTATGCTTTCTTCTTGCAAAGCATGGAAGGGATCTGGCCTGGAGGAAGGGAGATGAGCTAGGAGGCAACTACAGTAACTTAGGAGAAGAATGGTCTTGAATGAAGATCTCTTTGTGATCAAAGCAGTTGTGGAAGGTAGGAAAAGGGCAGAGTGTGTGCGTGTGTGTGCGCTCCTGTGTGCACAACGGTGTCAAACATGCTATAGAGAATGACTTGTAAAAGGACCTAAAAGGACCGTAAAATTCAGTATCTTCTGAGATAAATTTCAGCTAGAAGGTGAGAGCCAATCCACTGGGGGGAAAAATAGTTGATGGTCCTTTTATTCAAGGACTGATGACGCGGTGCTTGTCAGGGGTGGGGGTGAAGATGGTGGGGGGAACCTACATGTATTTGTGAACTAGAAGGAGGTGGAAGCATTCCAGAACCCACCCACCGGGCCCCAACCAGACAAAGGTCCAAGAAGCACACTCGAGAGGTGCTTGAGAGACGGTGTTTGAAGGAGTCAGATACGCAGAGGTCTCCTGGGTTTATTAAGCTCAAACACACAGGGCCACGACTCTCAGCCTTTTTGTCCGGAGGAGACACACACAGGAAAGCGATGACGGCACCTCGCATGGATACGTATGAAGTGTCTCAAAGGTAAGAACAGTGCCGGGAGGGCCAGATGTAGGGCCACCTCTTTCTCTCCTACTGAAGAAAACATTTTAGAAATCTAGAGGCTTCTAAAGAATGTGAGAATGTTGTTATGGAGATAACCTTGATTCGGTTCCAACTGATCTAAAATGCAAATCATTGGCAGGTGTGGACACTTTAGGGCCATCGAGTATCTCTGGCTCACCTCACTCCTTAACATGACGATGCCCTTCACCAGGGATCAGCACACTCCCCTACCTGTGCGTCTCCCCGCCGTGGCTGACCACTGTCGCATGTGCTGATTTCCTACGTGTCAAGGGCATCCTGTCATGGCAGAAACATGCTGGTGTCTTGATATAAAACCAGAGAATAAAACCAGATAATGTAAAGATTGGGGGTGGGGGAACCTCCTTAAAAAAGTGACAACTCAAGAGATGTAATTGTTCCTCTTTCCTCCCCAGGTATGGGCAAGGTCCTCCAAGCACGCGGTCACTAAGTGGTGACACTGGAGCCCAGGTACAACACCTGAATGAGTATGTAGTGGTATTGCAACAATGTCTAGATGAACATAGATTCTGGCAACAATATGTTTGAAAATAAAAAGACTAATGTGGGGCTGGAACTAGGGTCAGGCAAGAGAGGTGACGGGGACAGAAAGTCTAGAGGACATGCATTCTCAGCTGACCCTCTACTCGAGTGACCTTGAGTCAGTGCCTCCTTGAATTTTGCGCCCTCGGTGTCTCTGTTGCCTCACCCTCGTCTGGCCCTGCTATATGGCATTTCATTTCTCTCAACTCCTCATCCTCATGGAATCCTGCCCTTGTGTGGAACAAACTAGGGTGGGGCAGAAGTGATAGCGAGTAGGGGACTGTGACTGAAGATGGTAAGGAGAGAACAGGATTTGGTGACAGATTAAATGTAGAACTGGATTCCACAGTTAGGAAAATTGGGGAAAGGGAGCAGGCAGATTTCCATGGGGACAGAGGAGATGACACCCTGAGGATAGAGGGACAATGGGGAGATCCATGTCAGAAGGTTGGCGTTGGGTGCCATCTAGACATACAACATGCCTGATGAAAAACTTGCTCTCTTTTTGCAGCAGGCAGGCAGGTTTCTGCCTTTCCCATGGGACGGCCCCGTGTCTGATGCCCACAGAGGCTTTTCTGGCTCAGGAATTCCGATAAAGCTTT
The DNA here is from genome assembly GCF_022682495.2 of Desmodus rotundus. NCBI lineage: Eukaryota > Metazoa > Chordata > Mammalia > Chiroptera > Phyllostomidae > Desmodus > Desmodus rotundus. The sequence continues at coordinate 107,136,203 of NC_071394.1, read as the reverse complement.
GAGCAAGGGGTATAAACTTAAAAGTTACCTGATGAATAAAGAAATAAGCCAATGATCCTCACCACCTATCCCTTCCTGTAGTTCCCATTGCTCGTAACAAAAATATTGTATCATTTGACTAGAGAGCAATGGACAATCTTAAGTGCGTGGCATCTAAAGATTTTTTTTTCCCCAGCACATGATGGTTTCTAACATGTCCCTGATGGAGCAGGAGATAAAACAGCTGCCTTCAGGAGGTGGCCTTCTACCAAGAATTCTCTGTGCTCTTCCTAGTTAGCATTAATGAAAAGAGAAGAGAGCAAAAGGTTGCTGCCTCCCTGTTTATTTTAAAAAGCAACAGGGAGACAGTTAAAGATGGGATGAAGTTGAAAAATAAAAGCAAGCAAATGCCTGAAAATTGCCCATTTGTGGGGGTGGTTAGTGACACCTGGTGCCCTGAATGAGTGGGCTTGCAGAGCCACGACATTTTCATTTTCCGACATGAAGCATTTATTTACAAAAGCCTGTGGTTCTGGTATGTGCTCCAATCTTCTCAGCGGGCAGCCCAAGAACAGGCGCCCGCCCATGGCTCTCTCCTTCTGCCCGGGACGCCTCTCTCGCCATGAAGCAGAGCTGGGGAGCAGCTTGGCAAAACCCTGTCCTGTAAGAATGCAAAATGCTCCCTCCTGCCACCAAGTCCCCGATGTGTGGGGGCTGCTTTTCTGCAAAGGCAGGAAGTGAATGATGAAACTTTGTCTCCTGAAGACATGCTTATTAATTTTAGAGAGAGGAGAAGAAAGGCAGAGAGGAAGGGGAGGGGGAGAGAGAGAGAGAGAGAGAGAGAAACATTGATCCATCCACAGTTGCCTCTCGAAGGTGTCCGACTGAGGACAAACCTGCGACCCAGGCATGTGCCCTAACTGGGAATCAAACCCAGACCTCTCTGTTTACTGGATGAGGCTCCAAACAAGTGAGCCACACTGGCCAGGAGTGTCTTTGGACATTTTTAGTATTTTAATAAAATGAGCATGCTCTTTAGATCCCTTTCCTGCCTGTCACGAATGGGCCATTTGGGACCCTCCCGGATGTTTTCTAAGGGAGACCTCTGTGAACCAACTCTGCAGCTGCCTGGTCTCTCTGCCAAATCACCTGCTGGGGTATCTGTGTTTTTTGTGCCTACAATTTAGAACTGTACAATGAGCCTGTAGATGAAGATACTGTTTATTTTCGACCATCCCTTAAATGACAGGCTATATTCTTGTGGTTTTCTATTGCCTCAAAACTCCATAGGGACCAAAGAAACAGGAACTGGACTAGATGGAAGAGACCCCTGAGGTAATTTCCTGGAAGTCGCAAAGCATTCCCCTCCCTCTTCAACCCAGGGTTCATTCTTATTTCTCAGAGGGTATACACAAGAATCTGTCAGTGTTTAATCTGGGACATAAAGTAAAGATTTAAAATTTAAACTGGAACACAGTGTGGTCACAGGATACCCTAAATGTGTCAGGGTTAGAAAAGATTTCCTGAGAGAACCTTTAACAGGTGATTTTTTTTTTTTTAAGGCTTCAAGGTTCATCTGGGAGAAGCCACACTTAGGTTATAATCTTATACCACATTATGTTATTAAAATGTAGACTATAAAATCAGAGATTAAGGAAAGAAACACCATCTTTAATCTCTAAAAATTGCAAACAATAAAAATGGTCATTTGAGAATAATAAGAAAAAAACGATTTTTTTTTTGGTTACGTGAACCACCTGAGAATCTGACGCAAGACCTACATCTGCTCACTGAAAGGCGCACACCCCGTTCTGCGCACAACTTCGGGAGGTCAAGGGCACTCTGAGGACCATCCTTGTCCCTTGGAGGTTCCACCAGCCTAATAAGTCACATTACCTTTTCCTTTCCTTTCTAGTTATCATCTGTATATAGACAAATATTTTAAACATCTTAGATAATTTTAATCATAGGTTGGCTCTGCTTTATATTCTTTTTTTCAGTTAACACTACATTCTAAACACATCCCCATGTTATTTCCAGTTGTTATAACTATCAATTAAAATGGCTTTGCCATAGTCCACTTAAACAAAGCATCGTGGCTCACACAGCCAATGACATTACGTATTGTCGGACACAGAGGTTGCTTACAACTTGCCTCTGTGAAAATCTGCTTCACAACGAACATTTTCGTGCATCTGGAAAAGCAGTAACTTTCAAAGGAAACATTCAATTCTTCTACCGTTTTCCTTCCAAACACCTTATGGTGTCTGTCTCTCTGTGCTGTCTGTAATTGAGTATTTTGCCTGTGAAATTCTAGTATCTAGTTTTATTCTGAGCTGCTGTGCCATGTGCCAAACATATTGAACCCCGTCTCTCTCCCCGTGGTCTCTGTTTTACCTGCAGCCGCCTCCTCCGAGACTGCGAGGACACAGCCGCCCTCGAGTTCTTATGCTTCATGGGAGGAACAAGGATTGTCCTCAGGGGCACCCTTGGCCTCCCAAAATAGTGTGCAAAATGGAGCGCGTGCATTTTCCGATGAGACGATACAGATCGCGGATCAGATTCCTAAGTGGTCCAGGTGACTGAGAAAGAACTGGAATTGTTGACTAGGACTCTTTCATAGCAGTATGTATCTTCCTTCTCTCCCCTTGGCCTTCTCCTCTGCCCTGGTCAAATTCTGGCCTAAAACCTCCCTGTTTTTAATCCTCAAGTTGCGATCTTCCTTCCCTCTCCTGCCCTCCCTTTACTGGCAGCCTTGTTGAATGAACTTGCATCCTGCCGTGTTTTACCTCCTGTTTACACCGTAACTCCCGGGGTCTTCCCTGTCTCCTTCTGCTAAAATGTCTCTTTCGAAGGTGTGTGCCTACTCATCACATAACCCAGTCATTGATGTTTACTCTTCATCCTTAGACTTCTCTTTAGGTTCTGGGATTATTACCCTCAATCTTGTCACCTCTTTTGCCTGATCATTTGAGTCAGTGCCTCCTCTGGGCCTTTGCTTTTGGCATCTCTTATCGCTGGCCCCTCTCCCCCTGGCTACCAAATGCAGGTCTTCTATCCTTTCCTGTCACCAGGTCCCTTTGCTTTCTGGAGTCTTCTCTTTGGCCATTTTATTTAGACCCATATATGTGCTGCTTCCACCTCTCACCTGAAACCTGGGCCCAAACTTAGAGTGCCAGCTGCACAGGGATATCTGAGAGTAGTTCCGACGTGTCCACAAACAGATTCACCGCCCGTTCAGCAGCTCCTCTGGAGTTCCACATTTCCACAAGAAGGACGGCCATGCTTTGTCGGCCAGGCACAAAAGACGGGAATCTTCCTGGACTCATCCTTCTCTGCGGCTTTTCCCTTAGTGTTGTGAGCCAAGGCTTGCTGCCTCTCTTTCCACAATGCCTCTTCCGCCTGCCACCCCTCTAATTTAGCCTCTCACTGCCTGTCCTCAGGACTGTCGCAGTGGGCTCGAATCTCGTCTTGTTTCATCTTCCACAGTCTGTTCACCACTCTTGGTGCCTGTCGCCGACACTCCCAGATTTGCTTCCCCGAAGCACGGGTGTGATCGCTTCAAGGGGCTCCTGAACATTCCCTTATTCAGCAAATTATCTCAAAACCCAAACCACTTCCCCTACACTCCCTTAAATACACCCCGCCCATTCCTATCAAGGTTTCAGTATTTACTGTTAGAATATATAGATGCATAAACACTTACATTCAGAGGGGTGCTTTTTAAAGCAAAAACCTACATGATATTTATTCATCAAATTTCCTCTTTTCCCTAAACCTTATCTCTTCTTGAAGATTTGGGGTTCAATCCATTTAGAATTCAACGTAAGTATTTCTGAGCACCTCCACACATCAGCACTGGAAGGAAAGGTGAAGGCTGAATCAGAGGCACCAGGTGCAAAAGCTTTCTCCTCGCCCCAGTTTGGCATGTGCATTGGGTGACAGTCTTGATGGGAAACAAATGGCCCCTCAAAAGGGGTGGACAGAGAGAGTTTAATGAAAAGACAATTCAAATAGGTAAAGAGGGACTGACTGGAAAGAGTAGGGAGAAGCCGATACTAGAACTTAATGAGAGTACTACCTGCAGGTCAGCGCACCTGACAGGCACCGTGACCTTCTGCAGAGGAACATGGTCACTGCCGAACCACAGCCTGGCAGACAGGGCACTGGGCCGCCCCCACTTCTCTCTCCTCTCATTCTTTGATCTCCAGTTGGTTCTTCCCATTGGTCACAGTCCACTAAACCCCATGAGCCAGATGGCCGGGTTAGCACAGCCGAAGAGGAAGGCCTCCTGGGGCGCAGCGGGGACGCGGAGAAGGGTCAAGAGTAGAGGAAACACCCAGAACTGTATTGCACTGCTGGTTCCTGAAGGTCTGTCTCCAGGGAGACAGAAAGTTCATCTTGGCTAAAGCTCCTGGGCTTAATTAATTTCTGGGCCAATGGGAGTTTCTGACTGCAACAAACATCTTTCCCCCTCCCTCTCTGCCTATCTGCAGGCCAGGAAGCCTTCTTCTCATTTCCTATCCCTCTGCCACCTCCCTCTCATGTTGCCAGATGGTTTCAACTAATTACCGGACAGATAATAAACCCTTATAGACCAAATTAAGTAAGATGTGCTAATTTTTATTAATAGTTTGCTTTACAGCTTATATTTTACATTAGATGGTACTGCTTGAGCACTAAGAAATTAATGAGAACGCTGACTTAATTCTGGAGGAAAGTGACATTGAAGCGGCTGGGGTGTGTTCTTTACTAGAAGGCCTAAAACAGAACACTTTACAACCTTCCTCTGAAGCCCCAGCCTGCACCTGCGGGGGGGCGGGGAGGGCGTGGTGGCAGACACTGGTGATGGCCTGTCGTCTTCTCAGCATTTATGTGTACATTCTCCTCCTCTCTTCATTCCTTGCTCCAGACTCACTCCAGGCCCACCATAGGTCCATCGGTTGATTTGGGAGGTGCTGAGAAGCTGGATCTGGGGAGGTGGTGGTGAGACCCATTAAGGTGGTAACTCACCGTTGGGGAGGGTCAGCAAAAGTGAGAAAGAAGGGGAGATCAAGGCCGAGAGGGCAATGCTTCTGTGTCAGGAAGGCTGACAGACCTTTGGAAGTCAGGATGTAGGCCTGGGAACCCTGTGGGGTTAAACTTCTGGTTTTTATAGGGGCTGATTCTTTGCTGCACAATCCGAGGGCAAAGCAAGGCCCTGAAGGTTGAATAAAATGTTGCTCAAGAGCATGGGATCTATAGAATCTAAAAGAAACCCAAATCAATACAGAGCTTTCCCTTGGAAACCTATAAATAGTTTCTTGAAATCACTCCTTTGCCTAAGATCTTGGGACAGACACTATTTCTAGTAGCTCTCCTTTATGACATTGCTGTCTTCTCTACTTCTTTTGTACACATTCAGAGCGACAAGGAACCCACAGGACAGCGAAAGTCAGATGTGTGTGCCACTGCGAACATGTTTGCTACCTCTGTACATGCCACTCTGCATGTAGGCGGGCTGGGTGGGTGTGTCTTCAAAGAAGATTAGACCTCAAAGAAATGACAAAATTCTATACGTAACCCCTGTAACTAATCAGGGGTAAATGAACGATGCCTGAGTTTAGGCAGGACATAGGTAGATGCACCTGAGATTACATCAGAGGACAAGCCTCTAGCTAGGGAGAGGCTGACCTATCACAAGACACTTTATCTCCTTCCCTTGGGAGTTCTCCTTCTAGTTCTTTCAGTACCGCTATCCCGGGTCATAGGGATATATTGGTTCTGTCTACTCTCTTGGGCTCAAACCTGGACAAAAAATTAAACCCATGTTTCTTGACTTCCTCATGTGATTGAGCCAGTCTAGGGGGTTGAACAGGGCTGAGCTTCATGAGTATACATACGCCTGTAATGTGAGGAGCAAACACTGCAGAGACTGTATTTTTCTTGTTTATATCCATGTCGCTTTCCCATAGGCTTTAGCAGATCTATCTCTTGCCATGTGGGGATTCTCTTTCTGGAGGTCACATCTGCCCAAGCCTAGGAGCAAGTTTTTCCACAGTAGATGGACTCACGGTAGATGGAACTTTAAAAAGACCCAGCCCACCCACCCAAATGCATGTTAAGGAGCATGTGAATCCCATGGGCTTACAGACGACAGGTAGATCTACCCACTGAGCCTAGACATTCACTCCATATCTCAACTTTGAAAGACTGGCTTTCTAATCTTTTGGAATTCACCTTTGTATTGCCTGATGAACCACTTGGATGGCTTGCTCCTGGCACTGACCACTGGACATGACATTGGTGCCTATGCTCTGGCCACATGAATACAACAAAGGCACCTGTCCTGGTTCAGGAGGACTTACTGGCCTGGTTCACTTCCTTCCAACCCTTCTCCCCAGGAGGTGGGACCTGGCACTGCGCCTACTGCCTCATGCCTCATACAGTCACTGAGAGAGTGAGAAGCGTTAGGATGGCTTCCCAAACCACCTGAGGTTGAAGGGCATGAATTTCCTGACATGACGCTGAAAACCATATTCAATGGAAAAAACACAAGTATAAACTTATTTTAAAAACATGTGACCCTACCGTATTTCAGCAATGAGACTTGAACAAAGCTGGCTAGGGTTTTAATAGACTTTCGTCTCCTTGTGCCCCAAGCCCAGCACCATTCCCCAATCTTGCCCCTTGAATAAGAACAAACGAGGAAACAACTTACTGTAAACTGGATTTGGCAGCCACCCATGATGTAGTCCAAGAAAGAATGCATCTTGTGGATCTGCATAGAAGGAGGAGGGGACATCATCTTAGTAATAGCGTGACCTGTGTCCTTACAGATAGGATTTTGGGGGTAGGCTGCTAAAGTACAGGAAAGAGCAGGGAGAGATCTGTGGGGAAAAGATGGGTCAGCTGATTGTTGTCATTAAAAAGATAAAGAAAGCAATGCTGAATTCAGATTCCATCCCTTGCTCCCCCACCTCCCTTTTGGTTTATGCATGGTTTTCATCAGCCTCTGACTCTAGGGTGACACTAACACTATATTTTCAAGGGTCAATAAAGTCTCACACTGGACATCAGTCCTGCTCCCTGTGTCTAAGTCCCAGTCCTGGTGACATTCTTTACCTCCAGGGAATCTAGATTGGCGGTGTCAAGATCCCGGTGACCCGAGAAGCCCTTTGCCAGCAGTTTCCAGTTAGTTAGATTCCTCCTATGCCACGAACAGCAATGTCTAATGTTTATTGAGCACTTACTGTAGGCCAGGCACTTCACATCCATTATCTCATTTAATTCTTGGAACAACCCTATCAAGGCATACTGCTGTTATTATTATTGTGCCCATTTTGTAAATGAGGACACTGAAGCTGAGATTACCTACCTAGTAGATAGTAGAGGTGGGACTCGAATGGGCAGTCTGGACTGCATAGTCCATTCTTTTGATCTCCATGCTGGAAGTCCGCATGGTCCTTGCTCTCTGCCCAACCACTACTGTTTGAGTTCTCATGTGCCTTACCGATTTCTGATTTTAATTTCTGCTTCTGTGTGATTCTGCTGCGTGACTCTTGGTGACATTCATCTATTCATTTATTGAACAAGGATTTATTGGGCCTTCCCCCTAACCCTGCCCCACCAGGTATTAGACGTTAGAGACAGAGTAATGACCAAAAAAAGACACAGTACCTACAGTTGTGAAGGTTACAGATCCTTTTACTTGGACAAACAGTAACTGATTTTTAACACTTCTCAGACTGCGTCTGATGCTCAGGCACCTTCTCAGAGACTGACCCACAAGTCCCCGTGTTGGTGTCTCTAGGTTCTACCTCCAGATGGCACCTACCGACAAGCAGACTTTTCTAGAGCTGATGTTCACTTAGCCCTCTGAATAGTGCCTGCTGTTGGTTTCCTTATGGCAGTGCTTTGCCTGATAGTTGGGACACCCTACTATTGTACGTATATTAAGGAAATGAGTTCAATAGCAATGGCCTTTGAGTGCTGAACTGACAAATCAACTCACAGAGAATCAAAACAGATAATTGCACATATCCTATGACACCTTAAGGAGACAAGTGAATTGGTTCATCTAGATCTTCTTTTCTCCTGCTTCTCTGGGCACAGGGATGGCCACATGGCTGTTTTGAATGTACCTGGGATGTGAATGGTGTAAGGAGGTAAGCTGACCAGAGACGACTGCCTTTGAAAGAAGAGTTTATCACTCAGAGCTCCCCAAAGGCAGGGGGGGGGGGTGCTGTCTGTCATGCCAGGTAGGGTGGGGCTGATGGAAAAGCACTAGGGCTAGTCAAGAGGCAAGAGTGAGGGGGAAGTGTGGGTAAATGTCTTTATCGTGGGTTTGATGGGAAAAATGAGTGAGGCGGGGAAAGCAGCTGAGCAGGTTTAGGATTGGATTGTTTGGATAACTTTGGCAGGCTCTAGTTACAGGGGTGGGCTCTAATGGTTTGAAACCTAGTGCTGGGGTGATATAGGGCAGGGTGAATGTTGTGTTGGCATGTAAAAGTAAAGGAGGGGGTTGGGAGTATAGGCACTGGATTGGTTGGTATGCATATTAAAGGCAGGCTTGCAGGCAAATGGATTTGTATTTCTAGGAATTAGCTAACTCTGGGAGGGGCGGTCCCTCCCAGGGTCTTCAAGGCCCTTAGGTGTCAAAGCATCATAAAAAAAAAAGGAAGACATGATTAAAACAAGGACCCCAAATGGCCAGTCACAATACATTATTTCCTGGTCCCAGGGACCGGTTCAAGAGTGGACATATGACCAACATCAGACCAATCGGTCTTTTCCTCTACTCTCTTGTCCTGTAAGGATGAGCTCCTGCAGCTCCTGGGAGGCCAATCTGGAAGAAGGAACCTGACATATTTAGAGAGAAAGTGGGTGGAACTTAAGTCCTATATGGTGAAGTCAGAAAGACATAGATTAAAATCTCAGGTCTTAAACTACCACTTGTGATTGATCTCATTTGAAACTGAAAATCTCAGGGTTGTGATAAGAGCAAATAGAATTTATTACAGTTACTCTTACATAGTAAGTACTCAACCAGTGCCAGAATTTTTCTCAGATGTGATTTAAAGGGTTTCCTTGTTACCATATGGACTTTTCTGGGAAGTTAGAGCCCTCTGGGAGAAAATTCTAGGCCCTTCGATTTTCCATTGTCTTGTTTTCATGGTTTCGTTTCAGCAGAAATGAAGTGTCACACATAAACCACAGACACATAGTAGGTGCTTTGGAAAGGTTGGTTGCCCCCTTTGGGGATCTCCCTCGGGTGCTGCCCTGGGCAGAGAAGACATTGACTTGTGATCAGGACTCTCCTCTCTTTAGGGGCAGGACTGTCCTTGTGGAGGGGATGGTGGCATTGAGCCTCCGCAGTGCCAAGACCACCCATGCATATACTTTGCATTGTACGTTCATTAATACATTGACTTTCTGATTTTTATTTTAAAATAGATCACATCTTCTTGACACTCTTTCCCTCTGACCACTGAACTCTTCCTCCCGGACAGCCCTAGCCTCATACTCTTGAAAGACAGGTTATGTACATACCTTGCATTGATTCAAAATCACAATGCCCGAGTTCTTGTAATTCTTCTTCTTGGCTTTGTACTTGGGGTTGATGCACTCCCACTGCACCTGCAACAAGAAGAGTCACAGCGTGATCGCTGGCCCAGGAAGAAGCAGAGTCATTTGATGAGGTCAAGCCCCCAGGCGCTGCTGCAGAGGAAACTGAGGGCTGACCAATGGTCTCCAGGTGATATAACCCTTGCATCTAGAGCGAATATAAGAGGAGTGGTTGAGATTAAGACTGATATCAGACTATTTGATCTGAATCCCAGCTCTTCCACTTTCCAGCTGTGTGACCTTTGGCAAATTACAGTTGAACCTTAAAACCTGTGAAGGTTGTTTGAAAATCCATGTACGACTTCTGACTCTCCCAAAACTTAACTACCCTTGGTATGCAAAAGGGAATGGTTCCAGGACCCCCACAATAACAAAATCTGTGGGTGCTCGAGTTTCCTATAGAAAATGGTATAAATCAATGCATATAGTCAGCCCTCTGCATCCATAGACTCCTAACTGTGGACTGAAAACAGTGCAGTTATTTACTGAAAAGATCTGCATATAAGTGGACTCGTGCAGTTCAAACCTGTGTTGTTCAAGGGTTAACTGTACTTGATTTCTCTGTGTCTTGGATATGTCCACTGTAAATGTAGCTTATAATTGTATCTATCTCATAGGATCATTATGTGGATTGAATAATTAATCCATGCAACACTTTAGGACAGTGCCTGGCAGTTATAAACACTTACTGTTCATAGGGTCAAGTCAAGCATCGGAAGAAAGGAGAGATCTGAACACACCCAGCTGAGTAACCTAAGTGCTGAGTCTTAGTGCCTGGGAACTGATTTAAAAGGTAGAAAAACTGAGGAATGTTGAATAGCAGCTACAAGAAGTTCATGGGGATAATGATGTGTTTACTGAGCACTAAAGTAATGGGTTGACACACTAGATCTCCAAAGAGAGACCTTTGAAGGATAGGATCAGAGCTGCAGGAACGCCTGGGGACTGAGGAGGGAGCGAAGGGGCTTTCTAGGGGAATGGATCTCAACCTTTCCAGCCTCTGGAGCACTTCATGGGATAAAGACAACTGCAAGGCAAACATTCAAGAGTCACTGAATGCTTGCACAGCCCATCATGCTGTGCGAGCTGGATCTGTGTATTTCTACTCAGGAGACAAATTTCCACTCTGAAAATAGCGTCTGAAAATGAAGCGATCTCTGAAGCAGACATGAGTAGTGTAGATTGATACAGTGTTGGCCCACAGAGATCCATTCCTCTCAGTGTCCTTGCATTTGTGTGGTTCCCTCCCACAAAGATGCTGAGATGAGTCAGGTGACTTCTTTGACCAATGGAACGCAAGCAAAAGTGATGTGAGCAGAGGATTGAAAAGTGCCTTTACAATGGGGCTTGGTGCTGGGAAGTTCTCACCACCATGTAAAAAAAGCTTAGGGTGGTTTCTTGGTGAATAAAAGCACACAGAAAAGTTCCAACTGCTGAGGCAAAAATGCGTAAGTGAAATCAGTTGGCACCATATGAAGCGGAGACGAGCTATTCCAATTGAACTCAGCCTCAATTGCCAACCCAGAGAATCATGCGTAAATACTGACTGTTTTTGTTTTACACCAGGAAGTTTTGGTGTAAATTGTTACTCAGCAACAGATAACTGATACAGTAGTTTCTCAACACTGGGGATGTTGTAGTAGGGGCTGGGCAATCACACACAGGTTTGGGAGAGAGGAATGCTGTACAGGTTAGGAGGCCTCTAAGATTCCTTCCATTAAAAAAAAAAAGAAAGAAGAAAAGAGTAGAATGGAAGGAAGGGAGGGAGGGAGGGAGGAAGGAAGGAGAATAGAGTCAAAACTGAATGTCAGATCAGGAGATCTCCAGCCCTATTTTTAAGAAGACCTAATCTCTCTACCATCACGATGAATGTCTGTCTTTCCTCTCTTGGGTTTTCTTCTAATTCGTTCTTCATGGGGCCATCACTTGAAAATCGAGAATCCCATTCTGTCTCAAAGTAGATTTAGTATTTTCAGAAAAAGCAACCCAAGTCCACCCCTAAACCCATCAGCACTGAAATTGCCTTTCCTCCAAAGCTTCCTCTAATGTTATAGTGTACACAGCATCTTAGGGATTTACCTAAACATTGGAAAGAAAAGAGCCTAAAATTAGATCTGCTGATTTTTTTGGTCATTTTCAATAATTGCTATTTACCTCAATTTTTCAATCAAGCAGGTCATATCAGACTTTGAATGAGGTAGAGTCCAAGTTCTACTAAGAATTATAATGACCACCCAGGAAAAAGTCTACTCATTTCCATCTCAGGCGAAGATGGACCAATAGTGGAGGGTGAGTTGGCTCAGCCAGACAAGGGCTCCCAGGAAGCAAAATCAAAACCGGCAGGTACTTGGGGACTTTGCCTGATGGGTGGGCAGGCGGTGCTGAATGAGCCAAGTCCAAATGGTCTGCATCTGTCTTGGCATGAAATTGTCATGCAGTTGTGAGCTTTTTCCTTCATATCTACCATTCCACTTGACTCCCCCTATAACTCTTTTCTAGACAAAAGAAGGGGCTCAGAGAAGCGGCTGAGCCACACAGGTGACCCCTGGAGGAGCTGGGATTCAGACCACACCAGCCTCACTCCAAAGCCTGGCCTATGAGTCCCAAAGCTCACCCCTAGGAGCATCTGGGAGGGGCTCTCCCATTTGTTCTTGCAAGTTTCCCATTCGGCCACCTCAAACTAAGCATGTTCAAAAAGGTTACCTAGGAATTAATCAGAGTTGATGAAGAATTGACCCTGTACCTGAACAACCTTAACTCTCACAGGAAGGAGCTTGAAAGGCATCTCTTTGTCTCTCTGTCTCTACATGTTGAGGTTCCGCAGCATTAGGCATCCCCTATTATCTCTTCTACCTTCTCTCCACAAGGGTACTCATCCATTCTCTAGATTTTAAATACTCTCTCATTGTTTATGGCTCCTAAAATACATCTCCAGGTAAGTCCTCTGAATGCCATGCCCCCAAACTCAATTCTCAAACCTTTGTCACGAACTGGACTTCCCTGAAATAAGACTTCCTCAGTTGGGAAAAGGTACCAACATGCACCCATCCATCCTCGAGTCATTCTTTGCCTACTCTCTTCCCCCTCAGACAGAATCCCCCAACAAATCTCGTAGCTACTATCTCCAAAATTGTTCTTATATCTCTCCATGTCCCTCTACCTCTATTATCACTTTTTTTTAGTCCAAGTCATTATCACATCTTATCTTGCCTATAGTTTTAGCTTCTTTTTTTTGTTGCCTTCTGTTATCTAAGTCTTTTTTTTTAAATTTTTATTCAGTTACAATTGTCTGCATTTTCTCCCCATCCCTCCACCCCACCCCAGCCAATCCCACCTCCCTCCCCCACCTCTACCCTCCCCCTTGATTTTGTCCTTGTGTCCTTTATAGTAGCTCCTATAGACCCCTCTCCCCACTATCCCCTCCCCACTCCCCTCTGGCTATTGTTACATTGTTCTTAATTTCAATGTCTCTGGTTATATTTTGTTTGCTTTTTTCTTTTGTTGATTATGTTCCAGTTAAAGTGGATCAAAAAACTATGGTACATTTACACAATGGAATTCTACACAGCAGAGAGAAAGAAGGAGCTTATACCCTTTGCAACGGCATGGATGGAACTGGAGAGCATTATGCTAAGTGAAATAAGCCAGGCGGTGAGGGACAAACAGTTTTAGCTTCTAAACAGATCTCCCTGCCCTACTCTCATCTCTGTAATTGATTACCTACAAAGTAGCCAAAATAATCTTTAACAAATTAAACCCAAGCTTGTCATTCCCTTCTTGCCGAGACTCCTTTGCAGCACTGTCCAGCAGAGCTTTCTGTAATGGTGGACATAGTCCATGCCTACAGCAGCCCATACTGAAGCTGCTAGCCACATGCGGCTACTGAGTACTTGAAGTGTGGTTAGTGTGACTAAGGAATTAAAATTTTAATTAATTAAAATTTAAATTTAAAGAGTCACATGCGGATAGTGGCTACTGTATTGAAGAGCACAGTTTTAGAGTACCCTCATTACATTTAGAAAACAAAGCCCAAACTCCCTTTTCTCCCCGAGCTATCAGAGTCTCCTGTTCTTGGCCTCTGCCTCTGGCTTCCACCACATCTCATGCATGGCTCCCTCACCCTTCTGCTCCAGATACAATGGGCTCTTTCTGGATCCTGAACAGCTCCAACCTCGTTCTGAACTCAATACTTTGCCTGCTGTTCCCTCGGTCTGAAATGCTTTTCCCTTGCTCATTACATGGGTGACTTCTTTTCATGTTGAAAGGCCCTGAACTTAAATGTCACTTTTTCAGATGATCTCTTCTATACCACACCTTTCTAACTAAACTGGTTCGGTTTTTTATATCTTTTGCCAGAAGTTCTAACTGCATGTTTATTGTCTTCTTTATTTGATTTGTGTTTGTAGTTTCCTCTGATGCACAGTCATGGCACAACTAGAGCGTGGCACTGTGCCTGGCACTTAGTAGGTGCTCCTCAATAACTATCAGTGTCAGTGAAATCAAATAAGGAAGCAGTTCCCACAGTGCAAATGTGTCAAAACAGGAGCTGGCTGGTTGGACGAAAATCTTTCTGGCATCTCAGTGATACAGGAAAATACAGCAGCATATGGTCCATTTCCTCAGTGAGACTTTAAGATTTATTTCTGTTACTTTGAATGCATCAGGTTTTGGTGTTCTTCAGTTGTGACATATGTTATCACTTTACTTTTAATACCCTCTTAGGAGCCTCAAGATGAAATGGTTCTCATATTTATTAATTTGGGTATTTTTATTTGTGGATAGGAACAAGGCAAAATTTTGTAAACATCTTTAGAGCTCCAACAGGGGACGTCAATAACTGTCATCGATTTATTAGCTCTGCAGAGCCTGATCCAGTACATTCGATGAAGCAATTTCTCTGGCTATATTCCTTTTTATCCCGGAAGTGACTTTACTGACGATTCAGTGCTGGTTTTCACTGTGGCCCTGAGACTCTGCCTGCCTGCTTGCGGATGAAGGTCTCCGTGTGATTGACAAGTGTCTTGTAGCGCCTAGTACACAACAGAGTGTGTAAGGCGGGTTTTGTTGCAACTATGCGGAAAGCTGCCTTTGAGTTTCCAGGCCAAGGGTGTGTATTCAACAAATGGTCTGATTCAGGTGAAGCTTCTAATGCTAAACAATTTAGTTTATTTCCATCCAGCCTGGTTATATCTTGACCTCACATCTAAAATAAGAGACTTGAACAATGAGTTGGCACATCTCTACACTTCTGACCAGATCAGGGGCAGGGTCTTATCTCTCAGGAAAAGACCTTTGTCAAAGCCAGTGCTGCCATTCCTTTCTATTCCATGGGGACGATTGGCTGCAGAGGAAGAATGGCAGGTGCTTTTGTTTGAGTTCCCCCAGAAACAACACCAGAGGCAAGGATTTAATGTAGCTCACCTGGGAGATAATATTAGGAAGTACCAATAAAGTGGGAAATTGAGAGAGGGAAGGCAGTCAAAAAAATCAGCTACCTCTCTGGGCAACCAGGGCTTACTCCTGCTGGGAAACCGCACAGTACACAGCTCAGAGTTTTGCCACTTTTATACTTCAACTTCCGCTAAGTATTTGTTGAGGGCCACTCCCTGGCTGGTGTTACACCTCCCCCAAGGCTGCCGCCCACTGTGGGAATGGGCAGAGTAGGCTCCAACAGCCAGAGAAAGCCCCCAGGCAAAGAGATTTAGGTTCTGCAACTAGAACTTGGACAGGTGAATATCGAACAGGTAAGAGCAAAAGTTACATGCACATCTAGATGACAGCAACTGACTGACAAATTGATATTTACGTGTATATAAAAGCACGTGTGTCTGATATATACGTGTGTATAAAAGCACATGTGTCTGATACATACGTGTGTATAAAAGCACACGTGTCTGCGAGAACATACAGGAGGTTTAGGTTCCTTCATGGCACAAGGAAACCCCTGTGTGCCTCTGTGGCACATGACAGTGTGGGGACATGTCTTGGCACCCAAAGAATAAAAAGGTGGAACTTGATGAAGATCTGGTGCTCACAAAAACTTTGGAGGAGTCAAATAATCTCTTCAAAGCCTTAAATGTGTGACCAATGGCCCCAAGTCATGGAAATGTAGAGCTAGAAAGAATATCACTACTAACAGCAGGTATTTTGAAAGTTCTAGCTATGTGCAAGGTACTCCAGCAAATGCATACCATGAATTATTTCATTTAATCTCCACAAAATTATATGAAATTGGTACAACTACCACATTCCTTTTTTTTTAGGAGAGAAAGCCAAGGCACAGAGAGATTAAGTCACTTGTCTAAGGCTACCCAGCTAAAGGAAATTAGAACAGCCTCACCTAACCCCTTCATTTAACTGATGGAGAAGCTGCACCACACTGGGGTGGTGTCTTGTCCAACGTTACCCCGATTGCCTTGGGTTGGGTGGTATTTGAAGCTAGGTGCTCAAATCCCACCATGCTCTCCTCTCATCCCTTTTAAGCACATACTGACCTCTCACCTCCAGCTGCTCACGTGTACCTGGGTGCATCACGAGAGAACTGTCTGGAAAAATAGCACGAGTGGTTTACCACGTACCTGCTTTCCTTCCATTGCCCCTCTCATCTCCTTGAATGTCGAGGTGAATTCTCCAATGAAGTCATGTTTGCCGTTGGAGTCCCAGTCCCACACTATGCACTGCAAGAGAAAAGGTTTTATTTATTTATTTTTTTGGTTTGTTTAAATTAAGAATGCATTGCCAGTAGCCAAAGGCAGTGCAAACCTGATGAGAAACACGCTCGGTCGGGAACGGCAGCCCAGCAGTCTAGGACTGCGGCGCCTGCTATGTAATATTCCTTTAGCTGCTACGGACTTGACGTAGCCTTTGTGCCGCCACCTCCAAGCGGCCTGGTGCATCAGCGACGAATAATTTGCATATTTTTCAGAGATGGCCAGTAACACCAAAAGGGAGATAAGTGACTTGCCAAAGGGAACACCTAGAGAATGAAAACCTGGAGTTTGAAGGCAGGTGTCCTGACCCCCATTCCAGTGCTCTTTCCCCACAGCAGATGGCCTTCCTGGCACACAGCTGGACTCACATGCCTGAGTCCATGGCTGGAGTTTCTACAGGAACAGCTCATGTTTAATGATAGGGATGAGATCATATTAATCACATTTTCTTTTTCTATATTTTTTCCTGAAGGCAAAAGATCGACGTTAAGAAAAATGAGTAAGAAGGCAAAACTGTGAATCTTTAACTGTACCCACATTTGAAATGGGTGGAAAACGGTGACAGGTAAATCACACTGGTAAATATCAGGCATCCATCACATATAAGATGTTTCTGGGCTCCCAGGCAACACCTTGCTGAGTGACTCAGATTAAATCAGCAGCCAGCTCTCTGCTTGGTCATATATGCTTAGGCGAAGAGGAAGTTTCCATGTTTTTCCAGGGCAGAGGCTGGACTAGGGTCTCAAGTACTTTAGACAGAGCTTCTACATCTTATACCAGTGATTTGCATCAGGGAAGGCCCAACCCTCAAATGAGATCAAGGCTGCAAAGGGGACCTTTTATTCAGATGTTTCCCCTGGAATATCGGGGTTCCAAGAGGCAGCCCAGTCCTCCCTCAGAATGCACATCCCACCGGCCAGTCCTGCCTGGAAAACCCAAGTTGTGAATCTTTTCTTTGATCCTGTGGGATGCCCCACAAACCTAAAATAAATATGTCTAAAATGAAACATAATTTCCCTCCTAAATTTATTTCCACTCATTTATTTTCTATCACAGTAAATTGTACCAACACTCACCCCATTGTTACAAAAAGAAAACTGGGTACCATTCCTGATATTCCTCTCTGCCCTTACTCTCCCACACCAACTCCTGTGCATTCTGTCTTCTCAATCAGGCTTCGTTTTAGTGCCTCTCTCCATTCCCTCTGCCCCTGCCCACCTGTATCACTGCCTCCTCCAGGTTTCCGTGCCGCCCTCCTGCTACCCTACCACTCATAATCCACTACTCATGGTCATGTCTTGCTCATATCAAAACGTATATAAGAAATGGGTTTTCCAAGGCCTTCCATGACCTTACTCCCTAAATATTCCCAAATACACCCATTATAATTCATGCTTACTGTATTTTAAAGTTTCTCTAATATGAAGTTGGTTAGAATCAAAAACATTTGCTAAGATTTTTTTTCAGGCACCTTAAAGAAAAACTAACTGATTTCTCAGCTTTTGTTCTCTCTTCAACTGTGGAGGCTTTGGTAGATTATTTTACTCACAAAATGTATGAATAAGCCCTTTTGTTACGAAAGAGAATGGATTAGAATAACTCAGAATGGAACAGGTTAAGACAAAGGCAGGGTCCACATTGCTCTGCTGAATAAAGTAATGGTGAAGTTGAGCTTTCCCTTTATAAGGGGTGGGGGGCGGGCTCAGGGATGTGAGTTGAGAAGAAACTAGGGCAGGATTCACCAGAGGCTGAAGATAGGCCTAGCCCTGGAGGGGGAGGAGGTGAGAGACAGGTAAGGAACTTTGGAAACTGTGACGCCTAATTTTCAATGTCAAGTTTTTTACATATCCCTCCATGCCCTTCTTCACTTCCCCTCTACCATTACCCCCCGACACTCCAAGGAATCTGCTATCAGTAACAGCATTATGCTGGTGGTGACTTGGAGAATAAAGGAGAAGGGCGGTATCCATGCTTGGGGACAAAGAGACCACAGAGCAGTATGAGATGGCCCACACGATGATTGGAAATTGGGTGTGATTGGAAATTGGGTGTGGAGCAGGCCTGTGGAGAAAGAGCTTGACAGATGAGTCCCAGGAGTAGAACTTCAGAGACATACTGGGGAGGAAGGTCAACTTCTGCAGTAACATGGAATCGGAGTTCAAGATACCTCATTTAGATTTGAAAAGAAAGTTTGAGCCCCGGAAGTTGGGGAACCAAAGTTGAAATTCAGTTAAAATCATTACTTAGTCGACACTAACTCTTTGGTCATTATATGTTCACTCAGTTGGTAGCTGCTGAAAGCAAACTAGTAGTAGTGGCTGTTCTGTCAACCTGAGTCCCTATTGAGGGCAGTGCCCTGCAGCCCTCTGCGTACCCCAGATGACCCACGAAGGACATGTGTGTGCGCAAGTAACAAACTGCCCTTGTTTCCAGCCACCGAGATCACTACAGCATAACCTAGTGTAAGAACCCATTGGTACTTAAAACACTGTCATAGAAAAAGGTATTTGGATTTTTGACTCCAAAAGGGGAAACAATTTTCAAGAAGAATTTATAAAGTAGATACAAAGAAAGCATTTACCAACAGTTATTCCTGTCTAAAAACAAAATAACCTGTGAAAGAGTGCTTTGTTGCTAAAAATGTGCAAATAGAAACTGTAGGACTAGATGCATAGAATGCAGTAGAGAAAGTCACGGAGAGACTGTTACAGAGGATTTGGTGGGATGCTCACTGAGCCTGTTTCTCAGGTGACTTGTAGTTGCATAGGTTGCAAAAAGTCAACGAAAGGCTTAGCTCATTCTGGCTGAAATACCGAACAGTGCAAGCAGCTTTGGTAGGAGTGATAAGAACCCCCTTTTCATTCAAGGTAGGCTGAAGTTCTACCTCATTTATTCTAACGGACAGTAGAAGCCATCAGTGATCTGGCTGCTTGGAAAAATCGCTCAGGCTGTGCGCTGTGAACCTCACAGAGTCAAACACTGTTGGTCCACAGTTCCTTCCCACTAAGTGATTCTTCTCTGTTTGTCCGTCCCTCCTTACTAAGCCCGACACATGTTTGTTACCTGGCACAAGAAACAGAAGAAGGCTTTCTGGGCTGGGACATAGAAAGGAAAAGAGGGCTGGTTCCTGGGACCCTACTCTTCAAGGCTCTCAGCTCTGCCCCATAGTAAACACAGTCACAGAATGCCTGCGTCTGACTCCCATGTCCTCCCTCTTCAACCTTTGGGGAGAAGCAAATAAAAGAAAGGAAGCGGATCAACAAGTACAGGTTGGTAATTACAAAACAGTCACAGAGATGTAAATTACAGTATAGGGAATGCAGTCAATAATAACGTCATACCTCTGTATGGCGCCAGGGGGGTGCTTGAAATATGGGGGGGGGGCCACTCTATAGAGTCCATGATTGTCTAAGTACTATACTGTACACCTGGAACTAACACAGAATAATACTGAATGTAAACTTTAATTAAAAAGTTCAGAAAAAGAAGGAGAGGCAGCCTTTGTAACACTGCTTGCCTTGGGAAATAGGGTAGAAGTTCCCTCCTTTAGGGGAGCAGGTGTATCTTCCAGCCCCCCTTAGCCACAGCAGAATATCGAAAAAGCAAGAAGGAATCAACGTACTACTCTGGTTTGTCACAAAATCTTAAGCAAAACTACTTACCCTGCTTCTTTGCCCTTTCTTAACATCCCATCATGCTTTAGTTACTGTCCTCCCCTCCACCTGCCAACCACAGCCCTCGAGGTATTGTGCTCTCTCCCCGGGGCAGAAAGGGAATGGCCACAGAGCTGGGGGATGAGTCAGGCGTGACAGGACTCCAGTGGGGGCCTCCCAGGGCCAGGTACCACCCTTCACGCGGGCCCTGCTTCCTCAGTTGGCCAGCATTTCTCATCAAGGCAGTTGCAGAATTCTGTTCTGACCTTTCTCAGAAGGGATCCCAAAGGAAGGGAGACACAGCGATGCAGAAAAATAAAAACACTGTCTTTCCCTCTCTCCCCACCAGGAAGCTGGCTTGTAGCAGCAGCTCTGGCGCGGCTGACAGGAACACGTCTTGCTGAAAAGTAAACACTTCAACGGCTCTGCAGAAACACTGAGACAGAGGCAGGGATCTTGGTGTGAAGCGATGAGGGAGCCTTGACAGGTCTGCGAGAGATCAGAGGCTCAAAACTATCTCCAAGTCACTGAGACTCCTTGAGTCCCTACAGCTTCCAGTGTTCAGGTAGTCTCAAAATATCTGAGCTCGGCACACGGTCTTGTCAATTCCCTCAATTTACACAGAAGGAAATTGATGGCAGGGAAGTGAAGTGACCTCTGCAAGTTCACCAAGTGCAGGGCTGGAGCTGAAATCCAGGTTTTCTGCCTCCCCGATTTCACTACTACCACACAAATACCAAATTACAATAATTAAAACATACACATGCCTACTAGGTGCTGGACTTAATAGCTATGTACTGCTCTGAGCACCTCATATATATCAACTAGACTTATCCCCAGAACAGTTTATAATTCTGCTCATTTTACAGCTGAGGGTAACCAAGGCACAGAGAGGTGAAGTAAGTTTCCCAAGACCACACAGCTAATGCTAGGTATCTTTCAACTAAAAGAAGCTAAACTTCATAGTTTGTCTTAACTGATCAATGTGTTATGGTGTTTAATCCTTTATGATACCACTTAAATGACAATATTATTATTACTCTTTACAGGAAAATGCCATTCATAGGTGTCATTCAAAGCCTTAGGTTAAGTGATGTGACACATGGACATGTGGAAAGTGACCAAGATGGATTTGAATCCAGGTGCCTGGTACCATGGCTGATGTTTTCTGTTAGGTCGCCTGCCTCTGGATGGAAGCAGGAATTCATAATGAAGATCTCTTCAGTCTACTCTGTGTAAAAAGCCCCCATTTTTTATTGAAGCTGTAAACTACTGGGATCCTCTAAGGCTCAATGAACACACCAAGCAACAGAGAAGCTGCTCACTGTTCCCCTGCAAAAGGACACAAAGGCCACAGCACGCACACTGTCCCTGGGCTCCCAGCTTTGTCTGTAAAATGCATGGACAGATGTGCATGGAGTGGTTAAGTTACTCCCTCCTACTCTTATTTCATAGTTGCATTGACCCCACTAGAAGAAGGGCGTGTTCAATGGCGGTGCCAGCTTACTGCTCAGTAGCCTTCTGGGATGGTCAGTTTCATGTGTCACTGTGGCTGCGTTACAGCCCCCAGTTATGTAATCACACAGTCATCTAGGTGTTGCAGTGAGTATGTTTTGCAGACATGACTAATCAGCCCATAATCAGCTGATTTTAAAGTACAGATTTTGTGGTTCCATGATTTAGGATGGTTTTTTTTCCTATTTCTGCAAGAATGCCATTGAATTTTCATGGTGATAACACTGAATCTTTAGGGTAGTATGAATATTTCTAACAACATTTATTCTCTCAATTCATGAACATGGATGCCTCTCTATTTGTCTGCATCTCCTTTAATTTTTTTAATCAGAATTTCTTAGTTTTCAGTGTGCAGTTTCATCACTTTGACTATTTTGATCTTTTTGATGTTATTGCAAGAGATTGTTTTCTTCCTTTCCTCTTTTTTATTAAGCTATAATTGACGCATAACATGGGCTAAGTTTAAGGTATACAATGTGTTGATATGATACATCTATATATTGCAATATAGTTACTGTGGTAGCATCAGCTAACACCTCCATCAGGTCACATAATCATCATTTCTTTATTTGTGGTGTGAACATTTAAGATCTAGTATCTTAGCAACTTTGAAGCACATAATATAGTACAGCATTGTGATTACCGTGCATTCGATCCCCAGGACTTAACTCATCTTCTCGCCGCGAGTGTGTACTTTGACCAGCATCTCGCCAGTCCCACCACTCCCAGCTGCTAGTAACCACCGTAACCACCATTCTGCTTTCCATTCTTACAAGCTTTGCTTTTGTAGATTCCACCTAAAGGTGAGCTAGCACAGTGTTTCTGTTCTTCTGTCTGACTTCCCTCACTTGGCATCACGCCCTCAAGGCCCATCCATATTGTAGCAAGTGGCAGGGCTTTCTTCTTTCTCATAGATGAGTGGTATTCAGTTGTGTGATTGCATGTGTGTGGATCACTACTTTCTCCGTTTGGTACTGTTTTTTAAATTTCCTTTTTGGATGGTTCACTCTGAGTAATGAAACACCACTGAGTTTTATAGGTTAATTTTGTATCCTGCAAATTTACTGAATTCATTTATACTAACAGTTGTTTTTCGTGGACTCCATACGGTTTTCTACAAATTGTATTATGTCATGTGAAAACAGATAATTTTACTTCTTTCCTATTTAGATTTTTTAAATTTCTTTTTGTTGCATAATTGACTAGGAGTGGCTAGGACTTCCACTACTAATTGAATAGAAGTGGCAATAGTGGGCATCCTTGTCTTGCTTCTGATCTTAGAGAAAACACTTTAAAATTTTAACCACTGAGAACAATGTTAGCTGAGGGCTTGCCATATGTGGTCTTCATTATGCTGAGGTGCCTTCCTTCTATACCCAGCTTGTTGAGAATTTTATCATGAAATTGTGTTGAATTCTGTCAATCCAGAATTACAAAAGCAATCTTGAGAGAGAGAGAGAACAAAGCTGGAGATATCACTTCCTGATTTCAAAATAAATTACAAAGCTACAGTAATTAAAATAGCATGGTACTTGCATAAAGGTCTATTGGCTGATGGAACAGGATAGAGAGCCCAAGAATAAAATCATGCATATATGGACAACTGATATTTGACAAGGTCGTCAAGAACACACAATGGGTAATGGGTAGTCCTTTCAACAAATGATTTTGGGAAAACTGGATATCTACATGCAAAAAAAAAAAAAAAAAAAAAAAAAAGGAACTGGATCCCTACCACACACAAAAATCAACTCAAAATGGATAAAAGACTTAAACATAAGACCTGAAAATGTGAAAGTCCCAGAAGAAAACATGAGAAAAATCTTCTTGACATTAGCTTGGCAATGATTTCTTGGCTGTGATACCAAAAGCACAGGCAACAAAAGCAAAAGTAGGACTACATCAAACTAAAAATGTCCTGCACAGCAAAGGAAACCTAAAAATGAATAGCCAGCCTACACACTGGAGGAAAAATATTTGCAAACTATATATCTGATAAAGGATGAATTTCTGAAATATATAAGAAACTTCTACAAGTCAATAGTTTTTTTAAAAAAGACCCAAACAAATAACCTCATTAAAAAATGGTCAAGGGACAGAAACAGACATTTCTCCAAAGAAGATATCCAAATGGCCAACAGGTAAATAAAAAAGATGCTCAACATCACCAATTATCAGGGAAATGCAAATTAAAACTACTATGAGATATCACCTCATATCTGTTAGAAGAGAAATTATTGTTAAAAAACACAAAAGATAATTGTTGGCAGGGATATGGAGGAATTGGAACCCTTGTACACTGTTGGTGGGAATGTAAAATAGTGCGGCAACTATGGGAAACAGTAGGAGGGCCCTCAAAAATTAAAAATAAACTATAATTTGTATTATGTAATACAATTATAATGTGATCTAGTCGTCCCATTTCTGGGTGTAAATCTGAAAGAACTGAAGTCAGAATCTTGGTGTGGTATCTTCATTCCCATGTTCATTGCAGCATTATTCAAAACAGCTAAGATATGGAAACAGCCCAAGTATCCATAGACAGATGAATGCATAAAGAAAACACAGTAGACACATACAATAGAATATTATTCCAGCCTTACAAAAAAGGATATCTTGCCATTTGTGACAACATGAATGGCATTATGCTAATTGAAATAAGCCAGTCACAGAAGGACAAATTCTGCATGATTCTACTTCTACACGGTATCTAAAACAGCTTAACTCATTGAAGCAGAGACAATAGAGGCTGCCAAGAGCTGGGGCAAAGGAGGGAATCGGGGAATTGTGGCTCTGTGGGTATAAAGTCTCGTTCGTGCTAGGTGAATAAGTTCTAGCGATCTGCTGTACAACATAGTGCCCACAGTTAACAATACGCTATTGGCGACTTCAAAAGTTTGGTGCTTCCATCACGCAACAAAAGGACACAAGGAAACTTGGAGAGGTGTTGGGTATGTGTGTTACCTTGACTGCAGTGATGGTTTCACAGGTGTTTGCATGTGTCCAAACTCACCCAATTATATGCACTAAATATGTACAAGCCTTTGTATGTCAATTCTATCTCAATGAAGCTGTTCAAAAAATAAAGAAAAATGTCCTTGACAATCTAGGTGGCCCTGACAGAATCAGCTGCAAAGTTGTAAGAGCAGCTCTAAGGCTTCCCTGAGGAAGAAGGAATTTTGACTTTAGACTGTAACTTCAGCTTATGCCTAAGAGTTCCAGCCTGCCCTTCCTGCCGGCCTGCTCTGAGGGTTTCAGACTTGTCCCGCCTGACCCCACAACTGCATAAGCCAAGTCCTCGCAATAAATCTCTTAATATGTATCTCTCACTGGTTCCGTTTCTCTGGGTGACCCTGAGCGATAGATACATCTTTCCTCAGCTTCTCCCTTGGCATTTATATATTCACACTGCGAAGTGAGTTTTCAGTGACAAGTAGCCTCATACCGATGTGCCAACATTCATTGAAGGCTTACTTTGTCCCAGGCATTGTTCTAAGTGCTTAAAGACTCATTTAATCTTCACAGCAACCCTACCAGTGAGACAGTATTATCACCTCCCCTTTACAGATGAGGAAACTGAGAAATAGAAGCTTAATTATCTACTGCTGTTGTAGGGTATTTAGGGCATTTAAAGTACTACTGAGTTTGACATCTGAGTTCTCAGAATCTGAATCTGACCCACTTCCTGGAGGCCAGGGTGAGCTGTCCAAAGTGTGATCACAAAACTACCAAATGCCACCGATCACAGCAGAACTCTCATAGTTAAAAGAAATCTGTTCTTCTCCCCCTAACTTTAAATTTTTTTAAAATTTATTGTTAACATTGTAACTTGTTCTCCTGGCTTCCTAGTCACATCAACCCTTAAGCTTCCATTGCAATTGGTTTACGTCTGCTTCCACGTACCTCCGACTACATGATCACCATTGGTCTATATCCACTACTTGCAGGAAACTTCTGAGTAGTGAGAGGGAACACCTTGACCTTGGGGATAATTTGCTAGTGGTCTGCTAAGTGTAGAAACAACAACATTCTTGAACTCCATGCCTAGAGATTTAGGATGCCTGAGAAGAGCTTATTAAATTTCAGATTCCTGGGCATCACCTTTGGAGATTCTGATTCAGTTTTCTGGAGAGGGCCCCAAGAATCCACCTTCGAAGTAAGCAACTGGTCAGGTTAGATGCATGTAGTCTCTGGACATATTGAAAAACACTGGAAAGAAAGTCCAGGAGTCCATGGTTTGTGAGAAGGGTGGCGATAATTACAATTATAATAATTACAATGATATCCTAGCTCATAATGTCTTCTTCAATGCAATTAAAAATGCCAACCACAGACAGAAAACAATATTCAAGGGCCATCCTGGCTCCTTAACAATCATTCAGTGCAGCACCAGTGTAAGCAGGCAAACAAAATCCTCATGAGTGTCAGACAGAGAGAGGCCCGGGAGGGAAGGGTATTGCTTATGGTGGCTTTATCTCGCCAGTTCACACATCTGTTCTGGACTGCAGCCAAGCCCAGGGATGTTCCACAATGAAGTGTGTCACTCTTCGAAGCTTTCATTGGAGATTTATGGCCTTGTGAGACATGGTTAGTTCAGATAAGCTTCAGAGGCTCCCAAATGCTTGTCCAAACCTTTTTAACTTCATACCTCACTACTCTTTAGGAAGATTGAAACTCCTATGGCTGTGTGAGCAGAGTGAAGAGGCAGGCTTCAACAGTGACTTATGCCTCAGGCTTTCAACGAGAGCTCTGGCTTCACGATCCGAGTCACTCGGCATCGGCTCACCCTGTACCACTCTCTTTGCCCAAATGTAAGGTGGAAGAACTCCCTGAGAAGCTGACATTCCATCTAAGAATCTTCCCATTTGATTTCTACTTAACATAGATCTGCTCTAACAGGCGTCGATCTTTCCCCCTGGAAACATCAAACTGAATTTTGAAAACTTTAAAATCCTGATTTAACAAGGGGGGAAGATTTCCTAACTCTGTCGGAAGAGGCAAATTCCGGTTGTGATAGAGCCCTGAGTAAAAGCCTGTTGACTGAATGGGATGATGCGCAATGTGGGTGGTAAGCCCTGCAGGCCAGAGGTCATGACTCCTCAATGTCCCTGGTGAAGGACCCTGCACAGGTGATGCCTAATAAATACGTGCTTTTTGTTCTGCCATTCCATTTGTTTTTAACACAATTCGCATTCGAGTTATTTCCACGTACCAGGCATTCATTGGCCAAGTTCTGTAAGTACATCTCATTTAATCCTCACAACAAACTTATTAGGCAGGTGTTGACCACATTTTGAAGAAAATTGAAGTGAGAGTAGATAAGTTTTCTGAGGTCCCTTGACTTTAGAGGGGAGAGAGGAGGTGGGGACAGATTCAAAGAAGGTGAAGGGATTGGCCAAAGGACATGTAAGAATGACCCACAGACATGGACAACAGTGAGGGGATCAATTATAGGAGTCAGGGGGCAGGCTGGGTGGAGGGAAGCAAAGGGGAAAAATTGGGATAACTGTAATAGCATAAATGATAAAGTGCTATTGGTAAGTGTTGGCAAAGTGAGGATTTGAACCTTGGTCTCTTTGGAAAAATTCCATGATTTTCCATATATTACATTGCCTATTTATTCATCACAATATGTGAATGAACACTTATGGAGTATCTGTAACTTTCTGGGGCACTGATTATATTATAGTTGATACAGGGTGCTATCTCACTATTTTTATGAAGTCAATCTACCCCAGCATTTATCAACCCTGAGAGCATTTTATAGAATTCCTTGGTTGGATTGACCCTCTGTAGGCAAGTCAGAGACGTAAACTAATTTAAACAGAGGAATGACATAGCAAGATTAGTAATGGAGAGAGACCACTCTGGCTGCTACATGGAGTATGAATAAAAGGGAGAAACAGAAGTCCAATGAATGCTCTGTTACATGTGAAAAGATTGCAGAGATATTTAAAAAGTGGCCACTATAGGTCTCAATTTCTAAGTAGATGTTGGGGTTTAGAGAAAAGGAGAGGAAGAAGAAAAAATTGTGGATTACCCCCAGGCCTCTGGATTGTACTGTTCAGTGTATCATTCACTTAGAGGGGAGTCAGAGGAAGAAGAACCAAGGGATAGTTGAGGGCCAAAGGATAGTTTAGTATTTGGCCATGATGCATGTTGAATCCCACATTCTTGACCTCTGGAAAACACCATGACTCTCTGGTCTCATGACAGGTAATCATTGTTTCTTCGAGCAAAATGCCTCTGTCTCTGTTTCTGCATGAGTCATGCTGCTCACGGTTGATTGATTGCTATAATGTGATGCCTGAAGACAACCTCCCATTGGGTGCCCAAGGAGGAAAAGGCACCTGAAGACCAGAAAAAAAACTGATGACTCGATTTGTATGGCTTAATTGGTCTGGAAACCACAAGCTGGCAATGTGAGACTCACTGACAGCCAAGTGAGGAAGTCTTGGCACAGCCAGGCAACTTGATTACTGTGTCTTTCCAACATAAGCTCATGTACTTGACTCTATTGTTTAAGTAGTGCCTCTACAGCCATCATAGGTGTTCACGACTTGGAAGTTTTAACAAAGGGAACAAAACAAATTCTAAAAGCATGGAGAAAAGAGCCACTCCTAACCAGTCACATGAAATGATCTGTGCAAAACAGTTTGTTGCTACCAAATCCAAGCCAATTCCAGATGTTTAAACTGGACTGACTGTCTATCCATAAGACAATATGAAATGAATTCAGGCGTTCCAGTCAGATTCACAGAAATTATTCTGGATCCTCTTGCTTAGTTACGACCATTGATCTTAGTTCCTGGTCTGTTCTAGTGTCTATAATGTTTCTTTGCTTTGCTTGGACATCTAGCTTATCCTTTGAGCACAACAGGACTTTTGATGCTCAGTGTCCTTTAGGACTAATCTTTGGGATGCTCTCACTCATGTCTCTTTTGAGCAACTATCACATGTGACCCAGTACTTGACCCTGAATCGTGTAGACTTCAGCTACCCTCGAAACCAAGCTTAGGATAATCCAAATATTCTTTTTGAAATTTCCTTTAGTTATCTGTGATAGGGTCTCCCTGTCACTTTGCTTTTCTACATAGACTCAGCCAGTCATGGTCCCATTGAGTATCATTGAATTATAATGCATACTTACCTTGTGAGAAAAAGAGTTTGGAAATTCCTGGATGAAACAAGAAAACAACAAATTTGTACTAAGTTGTTAGCCTAAAATTGCTAACAAGTGAAACTTGTCTAAGAGAATCATTTCCCCTCTTCTAAACAGTAATTATTATAGATAGACTTTGAGTATATCACTTTCCAGAGAGATAGGAGGACCTGGTTTTATGAGTCAGCCAAAGAGATATTCTATTCTTTTCATCTGGATGGAATCAGACACACATTTGCAAGATGGACAAGCAGAGAGCTGAGATTCTGACAGTATTAAGCAGAGTCACTGACCTGTCTTATCAGGTTTATTACCCAAGTAATTGAACATTTCTTCTCATTCCATTTCTATCACTGGAGAGACCAATCGCTTTATTTGTCTTTGGGGAGATGAAACAGAACTTCTTTACCTGGAAGTGTAAACCCATCCATTCACTGATGGACAACAGCCCTCTTAGTAACAGCCTCATCAATAACCACTTTGGGAGGCCAGCAAAAGTAGCGAAAACTATTAGAAATCTCCCTGGCTATCATAATGGTAAATGTATCTTCAATGGGTTTTTTTTTTTGATAAATGGATCCAAGTTTCCATCTAAATTCCATTCTCCACTATCGTACGAAAGAAAAGAGATAAAGAAATTATTAATTCATATAGAAAGCATTTTAAAAGTTCATTTCACAGAGTACCAATTCTGCAGGAGGTTAATAGGCATTAAGGAAAACTAAAAAAAGGGCTGGATCCTCAAATAAATTTGGGTTACCCTGGGATAATAAAAGTTAAACAGTTTTGACTATGGAGCCTTTGAAATGCTAGCGTACAGAGCGCAGTTACTAGAGGGAGGCAAATGAGCAACCAAGGGTACAAAATTTAAGGAAGCACAATTCTCAGAGCACTGCAAGTACAGAATTGTTACTTGCAAGAAGTGGAGAATCAATGCTTCCTTAAATTTTGCACCCAATACACCTTTTGCCTTACACTAGTCCAGTTCCTGTTAACATGCACTATGAATAATTTTCAAGATTAGAGCATAATATACAGTATTTACCAATTTGGCCAAAAAAACTCCATGTGTGTGTATTGGTATATAGGTGACATTATATTTCATGAGAATGGTGTCTTGTGAAAAGAAGTTTCTGAAATAGATTTATTTTTTTTTCACTCATTCAACAAAAATTGTTTTTGAGTGTCTAGTATGGTACCAAACAATGGCAGACAGGGCACTGGGGACATGAAAAGAGAAACAGTCCCTTTTTTTAAAAATATTGAAATTTCATAGGGCAAATCAGTCCAAGTATACATTTCAGTCAGTGCTTCTAGGGCAGAGTACTGTGGAGTCGGAGTGGACAGCATCTGACTCAGACTGGAGTCTGAGGAGAGTGAGCCAAGGACTTGAGCAGGGCCTGAGGACGGAAGCTGAGGTTTGAAGAACAAATGCAATTAATCCTGGCATATGAGAGGGTGACAAGTCTGCCTGCCAGGCAGAAGAACAGCAAGTGTGTGCTGTGTGTACAGAAGTCCGAGCACCTGCGGTGAGTCCGGGAAACAGCAAGTGTTGCCTGTTGTGATGGAGCCATGGGGAGGAAGCCAGGTTTCATCGAAATCAACTGGCCTTAAGGGAAGGATGTTCGGGGAGGTTCATAACAATGGAGAATTAAGAGCACGGGCATGGACACGTGTGTTATAAACACCCTTCGTAGACTGACAAGTGAGCAGAAGGACACACACGCAATAAGAATCAACAGAGCCAGGAAGATCAAAACCCCGGTCGTGCCTGTAGGGCCCTGAAGGTCTCTGTCTACTTTTTGAGCCTCATTTTCTCCCCGCCCTCTCTGTCCCTCTCACTGTCGGGCCTTCATCCACCCAGGCATGCTCTCCTGTCCCTGCTTCTCTCAGGGCCCTGGCACATGCTGTCCCCTCTGCCCGGAATGCTTTTCTGTCCAACTTTGTCTAGATAATTCTGTCTAAATTTTAGGGTACCAGCTGAAATGTGCCTTCTTCAGAAAGTCAAACTAGATCCAGTTTGTTTTAAACTTTCTTCTTTCCCTGTGCTTTTTCTTTATTGAACATTTGGAGATTATATATATTTTATATAATAATTCTTATAATGAATATCTGATTAATTTCGATCTCCCCCATAAACTGTAAGTTAGTTCCAGGGACACCAGCCACTTCTGTTTCACTTTCCATCTTATTCCAAACAGCTGACACAGAACCTTGTGCTTATTAACCTCAGGTACCTGATAAATATTTGTTGAATGGCTGTGTGGTGGAGCTGGCCAGCTCTCCGGCGTGGTGTAAGGTTGTTTCTAGGTGGGCCACATTTCCTAGCCATGTGACTCGTTACCACCAAGGAAATGTGATGAGTTTGCCCTCTGGTTGAAGTGGTTAAGAAGGGGATGTGCTTTCTCCTCTCTCTCTCCCTATCCTCCAGCTGGAAGTAAAGGACTGTAAGGCTTCAAAGGATGGTGGAGTTACAAGGTGAGCGGAGTCTGGATCCTCGAATCACTGTATGAAGACTGCTCACGGAACACCCAAGTAGACTTTCCTTGACTGAGAAATAAGCTTTCAGTTTTCTAAGCCACTGAGAATTCAGTTTTTAAAAAATACATGAGAGAGAATGAACAGAAGATTAAATGGCAATCCAGATGCGATCTGAAGAGAGCAGCCCCTCTAGACCACATTAGCCAAGGATTCTTAGCAGAGGTTAACAAAGAGGAGCTGGGAGTTAATAGAAATCTTATTGTTGTCATATGTGTGTTTGTTTAGATTAACTGCACAGTGAAATGATTCAAACCTTCGCTCCGAACCATACATTTGATTATTCTTCCCTTATCCAGTTAATTCATGAGCCCCAGCTAGACTGTTACAAATGAACTCCTGGGCTAGAGGAGCAATACCTTTTATTTTTTTATTTTTTATTGTATTTTTTCCATTACCACTTAACCCTCTTATATTCCTCCCCTCCCCGCAATCACCACACGGTTGTCCACGTCCATGAGTCGTTTATCGTTTTTGCTCAATCACTACACCCCCTAACCTCCCCCACAAATAGCTGCTCTCCATCTAGGAGTCTGTCTCTGTTTTGCTTGTTAGTGCAGTTTGTTCATTAGATTCCACTTATAAGTGAAATCACACGGGCAATACCTGACTTTTAGACCAAGATTCTCATGCTCAGAGTGAGTGAGTGAAACTAGGCCAGCATGACCCCTGTAAGAATGCTGTTTTACTAAGATTAGTTTCTGAGTGTGCGGTGTGTTATATAAGTGTAATCCTCCTACTAAACCAACTTCCCTTTCCCCCTTTTTTCTCTTCTTTCATAAATGTTTTTTGAGCACCAAACATGGGCCAGGTACTGTGCCTAGTTATTGGTGATAAAATGATGAATGAGACAGTCATTGCTTGTGCCTTCGCGGAACTTACAGTCCAGCAGGAAAGACAGACAACTAACTAAGCAATTACAATGCAGGATAAGTGCTTTCTTAGAGCGTGTCCAGGGCGCTACGGGAATGCGTTGCCAGGCCAGTACAGCTATCCGTATGTTCTGCCCACATCACAGCTGATTCCTTTACCATTTGGGGGCACACCAGCTCTTGATATCCTTTCTCTCCCAGCACCTATATCTTTGCTAGAGCACTATCTCCAAGCTGCCACACTTTCCCCCGCTGTGTGTGTAGTTCTTGGGGGCAGCTCTTAACCAGTGAATGATATGCAGAAATTTAAATGTTACCTCTGATTGAGACAACTTTGAGATGTTTCCAGGTATTCCTGGGAGGACTGAGCCATATTTCCCATTTTTGAGACTTTGATGGATACCCTGCCCTTGTTTTGTCTCCTTCCCTTTTCTGGTCACACTTGCCCATTGCCCTACCAGTTATTCCTGGGAACGTGCTCACGTGAATCCTTGTCCTGGGGCTGACTTCTAGGGGCCCCGACCTACTACAGACATCTAACCTAGTCCAAAAAGTCAGGGAGGACTTCTTGAAAGATATGCCACTTAAGATGATGTCTGATGGGTAAGTAGAGTCAACCAACTGTATGGGGAAGGGGTGGAAAAGAAAGATGTTCTAGGACACCTAAAGGCTTCCTTTGGTGAAGCTGTGGTTGGGTACCAATTACCATAATTTGCCGAGTATAATGCATACCCACATTTTTGGCCCAAACTTTCAGGAAAAAATCTTTCATTTTAATTTTTTAATTCAATTATTTATTTATTTATATTTAGATACTTATTTTTGTATTATAAGGGAATGTTAGCATTTATTTTTGAACATATTATGATACAAGAAATTTTATGTACCAGGAACAAATTAGTATTATCTATGTATAATGCACATCCTTATTTTTCCCCTCAAGAATGTGGGCAAAAAAGTGTTCATTATACATGGCAAAATACGATACCTCTCCCGAATCCACCTTACTGTTTCATTTTGGCAAGTGTTATGGTGAGCTCACATCTTCCTTAGCTCTATGTCAGCGATACAAAAAGCCCCTGTTTCCTCATGATTGACCCTTATGAGGGGATTTTTTTTTTTAACCACAAAACAAAATATATTTGTTGTTCCATTGTTGCTGGATTCAGTGCCTGGATCAGGGTGAATGGTGCCTTGGCAAGACTGGGAGCGGGACAGCCTGTTACACTTCATGATATAAATTATCCTTGACGGAGAAGGCCCCTGTTCGTCAATACTGAAGTGGCTGTGTCATCAATTTAATAGCTGAACGCTAAGGACCATTAAACCTAGCACTGTTTGCCACACCATTATTTATAACAGGGCCCAAGAGTAACATGTAATTAATTTCACGACTGATTGACAAAGTAAATTGCAGGGTAATCAATCACATTGTATAAACACTCATCACGGGGCTACGTGTGGGATGTGAGGGTTGACTTGTGGCGTGTCAGCGCTTCCCTGTTTAGATGGCTTCTCCGGGCTGCTGTGAGGCCCAACACCGATGGGGACTTGAATTTCATTTCTACATTTAAAGCTGGTTGCGGCAACCCATGTTATCTGGGAGGGTGATCACTATGAAGGATCTCTCGGCTCCCCTTTATCTGGAATGTTTTTCTCTTTTTAGGTCTCCTGGCCTGTGATGTTTTTTTTTTTTCTTTTGCCCACAAGTCCCTGCTTTCACTTAGATTTCTTTTAAAACAAGCAACTTACACTCTTCTGTAGTAATGTCCTCTCACTAAAGCTATATTGTAACTTGTCCTCTGCTTTGAGCTAACCAGGCATAAACTGCCATGAGCAGGGGTCGAGGACACCAGGTCAGAGCTTTCCTCGTGGGTGTGGACTGTTCTGTCAAGTTCATAGTCACCCAGAAGCATCGGCTTCTCCGCCCGTGACAGCTACTTGTAACTGCAGAAACATCAACGTCTGTGTGGCCAAGGACAGACAGAGACAATTGTTGAGAATCATTCCAGAGAAAAACTGGCTATTGGAAACAGGACTCTGCCATTAGTGTGAATACTGAGGCTAATATACAATATTTTAACACAGCT
This sequence comes from Desmodus rotundus, assembly GCF_022682495.2. Taxonomy (NCBI): domain Eukaryota; kingdom Metazoa; phylum Chordata; class Mammalia; order Chiroptera; family Phyllostomidae; genus Desmodus; species Desmodus rotundus. Next base: position 107,102,078 of record NC_071394.1, on the reverse strand, counting down.
GCCTGTGGTAATTGGACTCTGTGGGTTAGGTGGGGTTTTCCCTGAAGTGAGGAGGCAGTTTTTGAAATACTAGTCACAGAAGAAGAGTTAGTTCCTTTGAGTGGTGAAAGAGTGGGTTCTGTGCCCCTCTCTTGGCATCTTTTAGGTCTAGACTAGGATGGCAAATAAAAGGCACAGATATTATCAGTAATTTCCCCCACTACTCCCTGCCAGGCCTCTTATCCCCATCCACTGTGGACATCACCCATCAATCACTGTATTTTCCTCACTGAGTTGGGATAAAGCCTCTGACTCCTCCTCAATCCAGCATCCCAGTCAGTAACTGTCTATAGTTCAAAGTTGGAATCTAAGATTAATACCCATTTTCTATCGTCAGTCTCAAGTCTGATGAGTCAGAATGCACGTGTGTCTAGTAGGCGCTGATGGGAGGCTGGGTGCTAGGAGGGAGAGAACTCCCTGAACACCATTGCCTTACCCACTGGGGCAGGACTGTGAGCCTTGGAGAGTGAGCCACACCCTCTAAACCAGATCATTTTCTCTAAACACTGCTCCCTGGGTTTATTTTCTCTTTGTTCTCACCTGTCTTTTAATAACATTTGGTTTGAGTGATTTGGGCTGTCAAGCTGGGCCACAGAGTACTCAAGAAAAACTGTGTGTCCATGCTTGGGTCAGAGTTAAGTGGGAAGCTGGGTTCCCTTGAGATCAGAGTGTATCTGGGATGGCGTATTGGAGAATACTCGTAGGGAATCTGGGTCTTTCAGTTAAGCCGCTTTTCCTTTCCTTACTCCAAGATTCTCCCTCTTACTGACAACTTTAGTGGTTCCTGGCGCTATTTTATTAAAGAAGGCAGCTTTCCTTTTTTGTCACCTTGCCAAGACTATGAAGAACTCATAATGAGATAGCAAGAAACTACTTCATTCATAGAAATTACTATCCCATCTCTTCCTCCTCCCTCTCCTTTTTGTCTCTTCCTCCTTCTCCTTTTCACAAAGCCAGTCACTTTCTATGGTTTTGCCACTAAAACCATATGATCAGGTAGCAAAAGAGCAAAGCCTCCTGATGACTCAAGACTCAGCCTCCCATGGATATAATGATGATGATGATGATTCTCTCAGCACGAGTGCCTAAGAAAGCCGTAGGAACCTTGCTTTCTTCTCCTTCTGTCCTTACTCAGAAGCTTAGCTTTTAAGATGCTCTCTGGAGATTTGATCTATAAGAGGTAAACAAAGTGACAAATGCTGACCTTGCAATATCTTATTCATATTTGCAAAGAGCTACCTTGGCAAGCAGGTATGTGCTTGATAAACCTAAGTGCTACTCTGACCTATGAGTCAAAAGAGAATCTGTAAGCAGCCTGGACAGGCAGTTGCTGGTGGGGGATTCAGCTTCGCATGTGACCCAGCTCAGCTGAAAGACTTGAACATATAATCACTGCTAAACAGACCATCATTCTCTGTGTCTCTCTGGTCATGCACAAATCATTCATTTGGCAGGTTCTTTGTAATTCCACTAATTGAGGGCATCCAATTGGTTGTTTTGGCCCTGGGTCAGGATTCTACAAAATTTTTCTTCAAAGCCCAAACATCATCCCAACCAAAAGCAAGAGAGGGAATTATTTAAGGTTTTTTTAAAAATTAAATCATTTTTATTGTTATTCTATTACAGTTGTCCCAATTTCCCGCCCCCCTTTTGCCCTTTTCTGTCCATCCCACTTCCCTCCCTCTCAGTCAATTCCCACACTATTGTCCATGCCCATGGTTCATTCATTCATGTTCTTTTTCTAGTCCCTTCCCCTGCAGTTCCACCATTGTCTCCCTTCCCTCTCCCCTCTGGTCAGTTTTTTAACTGAAGAGCTTTGTGGATTGACATTTGACCTGGCGGTTTACCTGGCACTTGGTTTGGACTCCTCTCCAGCCCAGCATGGAGAAAAATGAATCCACTCTTATTTAAATGAGTTATCTTTGGGATTTTATTGGTTTAAAAACCCACTTTAGCTGGTGAGAGTGAATCAGAGGCAAGGGAGAAAAGACTGAGAAGCTTACTGTGAAGGTATAGAATCCAGTCTGTACACGTCTACACTATTGTTTCAGTCATTATTTCCTTCATTTAGCCCAACATCATGCCCCTAATAGTTTGTGCTCAGCAGGCTGCCGGGAAAAATGCCATACACAAAGTGATTTTAAAACATGGTCCCTCAAGGAGCCTGCCATCTAGTAGGGAAGAAAACATATATTGGAAGTGACCTAAAACCAGAGTGAAGTTGTGTGACAATTTATTAGGAACTGCAGAGAAAGATTTGAGTGAAAGAAAAGGAGAGGAGTGATCTTCCATTTGTCCTCATTGAACACAAGAACAGGAATGGAATCTTAATTATCTTTTTGCTGGGAAAATAAAGTAGGTGTTTAATGAATGCTTGATGAATGTCCCTGAGAGAGAACATGGAAAGTTTCCTGGAGAAATGTGTAGTTTAGGTTGACAGAGAGGAAGTAAGAGGAAATTCTCTATGTAGGATACTGAAGGAGCTTAGAAATTGTGTGTGGGGGGGGTAGCAGTGGGGAGCAAAGCGGGGGGCAGCCTGCTGGGGCAGACGGGAAGGACAGAGAATAATGGAAGAGAACCAATGTACATCAATAACATCTGTCATTGGTTTGGGCTTCCTCCCAGATTTGACTCCCAGTTAGAAGTAACTAAAGACACAATTCTTCTACTCCCACTTAGAAGTAACTAGACATATACCGTATGTTTTGGACTATAAGATGCACCAGACCATAAGACACACCTAGGTTTTAGAGGAGGAAAATAGGGAAAAAAAACCCTGCTCCACCACTGCCCCCCCACCCCTGCGAGCCAGGTAAGCTGCATTAGGACTATAAGATGCATCCCCATTTTCCTCCCAAATTTGGGGGGGGTGCATCTTACAGTCTGAAAAATACGGTAATATAGCCTCTTGTTCCTAATCCAAGGTATGGGGTTATGTTTTGTTCTCATGGGAAATAAAGTTGTTCTGGGATCTTCTGGAGCTCACGAAAGTCTTAGATCACAATTTTCAAACTTTAGTGTGCAAACAAATCTCCTGGGAAGCTTATTAAAACACAGATTTCCGTGTTCCATCTGCAACATTTCTGATTCAGCAGGTATGGGGTAATCCTGTGGATTTGTACTATTAACAAGTTCTCTGGTGATACTGATATGTTAGTACTATGACCATAGTTTGAGAACTGCTGTCTTAGGTAAATGTACTCTTACCTTTCCCTCATATTTACGGCATTTCCTGAGACACAGAGAGAATCAAATGTCGTACGATCGCTGTGATGAGCAGAGCCTCGAGGATGCTTCAAAGTGCTTGGTTTAAGGTGATGTAATATTGCTGGGATAAAACTGCATTAACTTCCAACGTATAAATGATTATATTTTGGAAGTTCCTATTGATAATTGGATGTTTAGAACTCAAAACATTAGTTTCCTCAGAGCAACAAAGTTGTAAATAGTGTTGAGGTCTCCAGCTCAGCGCAAAAGCTCTGGGCACCTGGAATTTATCTAATGAACTCAGTTCTGAAATAGTTAACCACAGAAAATAACACCACAGCAATACCACTAATTAAATCAACCACAGTCTTGAACAAGTGTGCTTCAGTTCCAACAGCTGATTCTTCGAAGTTACGTGATCACTAAGTTTTGATAAATTAAATTGTATTTTAGTGCATTAGGAACCTCACTAATTGAATGACCTTTAATCAAAGGATAATAGGGTAGCATAGAATGAATTTTAAAATAGTGAAATGGTGCATAAGAGTTTTTTTAAAGTCTGTTTTTTTAAGTTGGACTTTATTTTTATATGTCATAGTTACTTATAGAAAGTAATTTGTTTTACATAGGCATCTCAGCCTCCATTATGGCACTGACTTTGAACACTTTACTAGAGGATTCAGAATATCTGCTCCTTCCACGTCCTTATTCTGAGGGTTTCTTTCCCCATAAGTTACTATAATGGTGCCTCATGTCTGAGCTCTCCTGAAGTGAGCACCTTGTCCAAGGACAGCTAACCTGTAGGATGGCCAAGAGTCTACCAGACAACCTCGTCTGGCATTTTTACTCATCTTGAACAATGGGGACTAAATAGACCAATCAGAACTTGAGACAGAGAAATGGAATGCAGCAGCTGGTTTAGGGGATTATAACTGAAGGACACAGGGAGGGTAGCTGAGTTGACATCATAGCAGAGCATGAGGATAAACACTTGTGAACCCCTGCTGCTTAGGAGGTTGACCAGATGACCCAGTCACTAGTGCTGCTCTGAATTCTGAGTGACTTATTGAGTCTTGAACTACTTAATAAGCTCAGGAAGACCTGGTGACCGTAGCAAATCCTGGGACTGTAGCGAAATTCCATAGCTTCCTTTTTTTTTAAGGTGAATTCTTACATAACTCACCCAAACTAAAGGTCAGCAAAATTCTTTTCAATAAAAACAGCCTAAGTAACATAAACTCCTTTGGAAATTCCCTGGTGATAGATTTGGCACATAGCTGATGCTTACTTTCCAATCTTCATTCCAGGTCTCAATCTGAAAAATTGGGATGGTATTTCTCTCCTCTCTCTCCTGAGCAGTCCCAACTGATTAGTAAGTTAAAATTTGCACAGCTTTGAATTCATCAGAACTGAAGACACATACAAATGCAAGGAATCAAGGGACAGACAATATATAAAAGAGAAAAGAGGAGTGAGAGTCAGAGAGATCCGCCCTCACCCCAAAGGAAGATGCAAGGCCTTTGATGAGCTGCACCTATAAATAATTAGCCCTGTCAACCTCTGTAAGGCTGTGGTTAATTGGTCCAGGTCTACTAGGGATAATGAGATTGAGGGACATGCTGCCAATGACCTCAAATGTGACACAGGCTAGAGAACAATGCGCATCAGAGAGTCACCCTGCATTTGTGTGCTGTGGAATTATAAGGTCTCAGGACTATTCTGAGGAGTGCTGGTATTCTTAGATTAATTAAATGGGACCTTAGCTCACCGCCTGTCTCAAATTAGTCCCAGAAATCTTAGTATCTTGGGTTCAATGGCAATTTGAAGATCATTCCAGTCCAACTCTAATTTTAAGGATAAGGAAACAGGTTGTAGGAGGATGAAGGAGGATGAACACCACAATATGTATCTGAATGATAATATTGCCTTTAAAGCCTTGCTCTACCTGCCCTTTGCACAGAGACAGTAAAAACTTTCTTTTATTCACCTATTCAATTGCGTATCGGGTGGGACCGTTTATAATAGATGGCTCCACTGGTGTCATGTATCTCGTCTTACTTCCTTCTCTCAACAACCCTTTGAGATGGGCAGAGGTATCCTTTCCATTTCACAAACAAAGGGGCTAAAGCTCAGAGAGGGTAGTCTCTTGGGAAACCCAGAGGCTCTGGCTTCAGATCCAGATGCCTTTCCAACAAATAACACATTTGAAAACACTTTTAAAACTAATATTTGGAACAAAAATGCTGGTTTTTATCATATCCCTCTCCTTCATCTCCATGCCACATTCTCCAGACTATAGCAAAGGTCCATTCTTAAGGACAGTGTCGACTTTATATCTTTGGTTATCAGCATAATGCTTTGTTTGCAATCACAGGGATGCAATTCCAAACTAAACCAGGCTACCCATTGGATTATAAATAGAATCCTTCTGAATGGTGGTAACTTTTCTGGATTCCCAATAAACTATTCCAAGCCTTTACTTGATTGCTGTGACCATTTTCTCCAGAGGCTTCTGTTTATCACCAACATTAACACCACCACCAGCCACTTCATTAAGTCACTCACTCACTCATTCATTCATTCACCATTTTCCTGGCAAGTATTATGTGCTATACATGGTGTTAAAAGCTAAAGATAGTCATAGTGCCTGTTTTCCCAGTAACTTAGAAGGTGGTGTCTGTAGCAAAGTGAGGTGCTGAGCAGAGGAAGGGCAGGAGAAAGAGAGACAAATACACCAACAGTTCATAATAGAGTTGAGCACTTGCTCTGATGATAAAGATGAGAACAGGATACTGTGGAAACATAGAAGAAAGTTTTAAGTCAGAATGAGGGGTCAGGGAAGGCATTTTAGCAGAGATGGTCCTCAAAATGGGAACCGCCCCTCTGCAAGGATCACCTGACTTTCTGAATCTACAGGAGAGCTCTTGGTGTAAGTAGAGAAGGCTTCTTTCTATTTTTATACCTTGTTATCCTAAAGAAGGAGGACTTTTACGGCAAAAAGGGAGGATCAAGAAAGAATAATAATGAAGCCTTGCTGACATCTTTGCTTCAAGTTATATTAAGCTAGGATGAACTCTATCTTAAAGATATCTTATCTAATGATCCATTTATGGAGAAGCAAACAAAGAAATTAAGTGAGATCACAAAAACAGGCAGTCATTGGTTGGGAAGACTTAAACCTAAGTCTCCTGAGCACCCAACCTCCCTACCCCCTACAATATGTTTTCCTTTACATCACAAAGAGGCCCTTTTGTCCGTGCATACTGACAGGCCTAAAGAAATAAGGTTTGGCTTCATTTGGCCTGATACTTTCAGTTACACGGCAATGTGGGAGGACACGTTTCCATTTGGTCTTATTTTAATTAAAAAAATGGAGATTGGTCTTTCATATAGACAAGGCCTGTCTGGTATGATTTGAAAAAGCACTCGTCAAAGGTCCCTCTGCTTCTAAAGTATTTATCTCTCAGGGGCTGGAGTGTTCGACAACAGCATGCATATCACACAGGACGTACGTTGCGGTGGTAGGCCTGCTGCAGGGAGACCCAAGGCCTTGACAGTGGCCCCTGTCTAGGACCCGCTGGGTAGTAAAATTGTCATGCTTTTTTTCCTTGTAGAATAAAAGTCAAGCACTCCACAGAGGTATGTCCTAGAACTATGGTTGACACTGCTGAGGGGGAAGATTAGTTTTCTTTCCATAGCTGGGTGACGTAAAGAAAGGAAGACCTTTGTGGACAACTTCGTGTGAATGAGAGGAAGCTGTGTTGCAGGGAGAACTCAGAAAGCCCATGAAATTACATGATGAAGTTGACACTGGGTGGGTAGGGGAATTCCTGGAAGAGAGATTAACCAAGAGTTGCTAGTTGCCAGTCTATGACATTTGCAGTCAGTCAACATCCGCCAGTTGTGATAGTACCTACAATACGGTAGGTACTATCGGGGGATGTGTGAAAGGCAAGAAGAAAAGACAATTCATAACTATTGAACTCTGGGCACTGTGTACAGTGAAATGCACTCATAATCCTATTAACTTCTCGAAACGATTTACAAACTTTTGATTGTACAGGTACTGGGAAGCTAGGGTACTTGACCAAGTTTACCAGCTTGAAAAACATTCAAACAAAGGTGTATCTGATTTCCAAGTCCATCTGGTTTGTTTTATTATTTGCCTATCCTTGCCAAATTATAAAAATCACTCGGGAGTATTTATTATACACGCGGATTCTAAGAACCCTGGCAAGACTTAGTTAGAATGAGAATGCCTAAATGAGGTGTCTGGGAGTCTTCATTTTTAATGTGCACCAGTGGTAGTTCTTAGAATCAGGTCATTTTGGGGAGCCCTGTAACGTATCACGCTGCCTTGACAAGTGGCGTGAGGTTAAAGAAGAAAAGGGCGGGGTAGAGGGAGATTAGGAAGATAGGATTGACAGGTCTTGACCATGACTGCAGGAAAGCAAATTCTTCAATCCCGGATCAGCATCTTCTGTCCAAAATTCTGTGGACTGTAAACCCCTGTCTTACAACAAAATCCCTTTCTAACCTGGGCAAAAGCTGTGAATGGCCATTCCACTGTGTTCCTTTGGGTGTGAACACCCCAGGAGAGCTTCAGCCAGAGTATGCATCATGCAGGTATATTGATCTGGTTGCATAATGTGTTGGAGATGATTTTCGTAATACTCACAGGTGGAAAGAAATGTAAAAGGTTTCTGGGAGAGCAACCAATTACTATGTCTCTGTTTTCAGGACATGAAAGTTACTTTAATTGTTTGGTTGACTTAAAAAATGATGATGATGATGTATGGCAATTAAATGATTTAAAGAGTTTTTGGAGCAAAAAAAAAAGGTTTCAAAGTTTTTAAATGTTTTTAAACTGACAAATCTGTGCTAGGGTAAATCCTTTTCCTTTTAGCACAGTGGATCATTTTTCCCGAGCCCTCAGTCCTGAGTTACTCACTACCCTGTGAGCCAGATAAGTGCTAATTTTTTGGCCTTCAGTGAAGACACCACCTATGGTGGGCAGACCAGTGGTTCCTCAAAGATATCCACATCCTAATCCCTGTGAATATGTTACTTTACATGGCAAAAGGGACTTTGCAGATGTGATTAAGTTAAGGATCTGGAGATAGGAAGATTATCCTGGATTATCCAGGTGGGGCCAGTGTAATCACAGTTCTTTATAAGAGGGATGCAAGAGGGTCAGAATCAAAGAAGGAAATGTGATGATGGAGGCAGAGGTCAGAGAGATGTGATTGCTAAAAAGTGGTCACGAGACAAGGAATGCAGGCAGCCTCTTAGAAGCTGGAAAAGGCAAGGAAGTCGATTCTCCCCTAGAGCCTCCAGAAGGACTAGAGCTCTGCTGACACTGAATTTTAGCCTGGAGAGGGACTCGCTTTGGCTTTCTGACCTCCAGAGCTGTAAGACAATACATTAGTGTTGTGTTAAGCCGCCAAGTTTGTAGTTTGTTACAGCAGAAATAGGAAACTAATACACCTTCCTCAAGTGGCTTATGTCTGGTATTTCCATGCAGAGGAGGAAGGCTCTTGTGGCCGTGTAGGATCCTTGGGAAAAACCAGCAGAGGGGTCTAATTAAGACCCGAGCTTGAAGTCTATGGTGTTGACTCTGATTTAGAACCATCATTGGGGAGAAAAGCCCTAATTTCCTCCGTTGATTTTAAGATCCATAGAGTTTCTGTTCTTTCCAATTGCCAGTGACAGTGCCCCATCTCCATACCTTTCCTGTGCTCATTTGCTTTTACTTTTCCTGATGCTACCACTTCGTGTATCCTCTTGGCCATTATCTCTTAGAGAGTGTAGCTGTCATGCCAGCCTCAGAAAATCTCCCTATTGAACTTTTCAGTCTGCACATCTTATTCTGAGGAAATTAGAACAAATATTCGCTAAAAATTAGGCACTCAATGGCATCTGTCTTGGCATTACATGACAAGGTGTCCCTTTCCAATGATGATCAACTGGCTTCCTTAGAGGAGGACTATGTCTCCTGACTCTCTATACCTCAGTTTCTTATGTGGGGTCATCAGCTCTAGGTCTGCTTATTGTCTGCTTCCTGATTTTACCCCTCTCCAAAACCTCCTCTAGCTTCACTTCTTTACTCCAACTTTGGTCTTAGGGAGTGAAGCTAATCATCTGCTGCAAAAGGGATTTTATTTGCTATGTGATAGTAGGAAGAGTAGCAGTAGGAAGAGTCACTGTCCCAGGTAAGCTCCCCAGATCACATTTCACAAGAACTGTCAATAAATTAGAAGATTTGATCACCCACACATGACTTTAAGATTGTTATGATACGACACATATCACAGATTGTTGTCCTAAACTGTGCCTCACTTAAAAGTCTTGAAGGCCACCTCCTGCTCCTACAGATATGAGAGGATGTTATCTGATAGCCAGTAGCTAAAAGAGATAGACCAAAGCAGAGCAAACAACCAGTATGGAACAGTCTAGGAGCCAGACATGCATCTGGAATAACTTGTTTGATACATGGGTGCCTAACTGCAGAAATACATGGGGCAATGTCTCCCCAAGGGAAAAGTAGTATGTTGTCCTGTATGCATAAGCACAGCAGGGAACAGTCATATAACCTAAGGAAAGGGGGCACAATTGGCAGGAAAGGTGGCCACTTGATATGACAGGTCAGTAATGACTGTTCTCTACTTGTTGTCTGCTACCTGGTTTTACCACTCTCAGAAACCTCTCTTTAAAAAAACATTTTATTTATTTATTTATTTTAGAGACAAGGGAAGGAAGGGAGAAAGAGAGGGAGAGAAACATCAATGTGTGGTTGCCTCTCGTGTGTCCCCCACTGTGGACCTGGCCTGCAACCCAGGCATGTGCCCTGACTGGGAATCAAACTGGCAACCCTTTGGTTTGCAGGCTGGTGCTCAAACCACTGAGATGCACCAGCCAGGGCAGAAACCTCTTTTAAGTTCACGGCCTTACTCCCAATTTCAGGCCATACTGAAATCAAAGAGAGATATGCCTACAGGGATTTGCCTCTGTCCATGGTGCTGAAAGCGCTGGTCCTAGAACACAGAATCTAACCAGTCAGGTTGGAGTTGATTTTGCATCACTACCTTAGAATGTTGCTTGGTGGACACACCAAAGAGCATCTAGAGGAAATGGGAGCATGCTCCAAATTCTCTTTAAACTCAGCCCACATGTTATCTATAGTTCACAGAGGACAATATGTACAAAAGGACAAAGGAGGAGCAGGGTAGCTAATGGGAGACTACAAAGAACTAATGTGATGATTCTCTGTCGGAAATGTCTACAGAGTTCCCATTTCTACCCTTTTGCTACACAATCAACTCTATTTTTATATCAGCTTTCTATGTCACTAAACTCTACTGTAGTAAGGCACCCAAACTAAAAAATTAAAACTGAAATTTTATTTTTATGCAACAAGACAGACGGCGTGTGATAAATGAAGTCCATCATTGGATGATGATTTTTGTTAGGTTATGAAAAGTTGGGATGGCCCCAGTGGATGAACCATTTTACAAATTCAACTGTTTTACAAATTTTGCTCTCCTCTCAAACTTGCATGGACAATTCCAGGATCCTGCGGCCTCCTCTTGCTGGGCATGGGGCTGTTGGCAGCCACTGTCCCAGGTTAGTTCCCCAAATCACATTTCACAAGAACTGTCATTTTTCTCCAAACTTCATTTCCTTACTCCTAGAAAGCACTTTCCTTATCTCCACTGCAGTCCTCCCTCTTGGAATTGATTCCTACCTTAAAAAAATTAATATAAACTGCTGGGCCAAGGCCCTTGGTACTCGAATTGTGGTGTGGAGCAGTGTATCCGTGTAGCAGCCGCATTGCAGTCACAGAATTGTTAGTAATGCAGACTCTCAGGTCCCACCCCAGACTGAACGAACCAAAACTTGCCTTTAAACAAGATCCCCAGGTAACTTGTGTGTACATTAGAGCCTGAGAAGCACTGGATTAGGCTAGCAGTTGGCTGGACTAGAAAGGCCAACTTCTAATATCCTAACTCTGTTTACTGGGCTATGCATTCATTCAGTCGTCAATGGGTGCCTACTCTGTATTAGGTACTGCCCTAGATCCTGTGGATAAAAGGAAAAGAGGGTATAGCTCCTTTTCATTTTATTTGCCATGGCACTTGTTCACCACCTTGCTCTCCCCTTTAACTCTGATAGGCCTGCCCCTATGCCACCATCCTCCTTAGCTTTGGGTGACTGGCCTATTCTCTGATACTGTATTCTCTGCCTCTGTCTCTGTCTTTCTGAGTTTTTTCCTGTAAGTTTTGCTGTTGTTCTATTTCTGCTGTCAATCCATCTGGACTGTTTGATTGTGACTTGAGACATCTTTCTGACCATCACTTCCTATCTTATTCATCAAGTCTGCTGAGACTCTCTGCCCTGTGGCCATGTTCCCTTGTAACATCTGCTCTTGGAACATAGCTTTCTCATTTTAACCGTGGGATACATACTATCCTACCTGCTGCTGAGATCTGGGTCTAGGTTTCTAGGAATTGTGGCTGCCCCTAGAGACTTCCAGGGTCCTACCTTGGGGAGGAGTAACCTGCCCTTACACAGGAAAATAAAAGGTATTATTTTCTCCATAAACAGGTTAGACTTCTTCCTCTAGAGCCACTCATTGACCCTTCCTCAATTGAAGTGTTTCTTCTTAATAGCAGAATAATGAACCACAACTGGAATAATAAATGGGTCTATTTCTCAGAAAGCCTGCTAAGTTTCCATATCCTTTTCATTCTCTTTTATCACTGACAGAGGTTAGCATACATTCAATTCAACCCCAAATCCAAGTGGATTCAGTTAAGTTGAAAGATCTGGACTGGAACCTACAGATATTAATTTGGAGTAATGTTTTTGGAGGTGAACATCACTTGTGCTTTCTACTTTCTTCAATGAACTAATGTTTCACCTTAGATTGGCCCTATTTAAAACACACTTTCCCCCTACATTCATATAGCACTTACTAGGTTACTATTATCTCATTTGATGATATGAAAACTGTGAGACCTCAGAGAGGTGTATCATATCCCATTTTCAGACAAGGATGTTGTGCTTTTTGCGTTAAATGAATTCACCAAGGATGCATAGCTTTGACTGAAGTTGCTCAAACCTGAGCCTTCTCACCCAAGACCAGTACTCTCTGTTTACAATGCTTAATGCAACTCCAGAGGGGCAGAGGATGGACTATTTTGATGTCCAACAACCGAGAGGCCAAAAATGAACTCTGCACAAATCCCAGTTTTGTCTTGAGTCCAATAGGCTTATGGTTTTCCAGAGATCCTCAAACTGGCTTCCCAGTTTTTACATCTTTTGGATAAAGAATGAATGGATTAGATGAAAAGGGATATTATAGTTATTTTCATCTGCAATTTTGGTTTCAGTTTTGGGAAAAACTAACTCAATTTCTTCCTTTATTAGTCTCCCTCTCTCATGATCTGAGTATACCATTTCTCACCCACTCTTCAACTAAAGTGAGGTCCCACAAATATTATTAGTAAAATTTTGCTAGGGCTGAGCTATATGTGTTCAAGCAGAAATGATGGTCATTTGCAGTCACACCATACCCCAAGTATCTTAGAGAGTCTTCAATTGAGCCCAGAAACCAGAGTCCAGCTTTATCCCCATGATCATGGTGGCTTCTTTTCCTCAGGCTCCTCCTTGGTCATTTAAGGATGCCCCATCATTTCAGGTGCAATTGGTGTCCAGGATGACATGCACCAAGGAAAGTGGCCCTCAAAGTTCTCAAAGCTGCACGATGTGGGAGGCCACAGCAGAAATGGGTTTTGTAGAAGTGAAGAGAGGGACCCTCCATTTTTGCTTGTTACCTGGCACTTCTTGTTCACAGAAGCTCATAAAGATACTCATGAAACAGTGTCCTTAGCTGCTAGTCTCATCCTGTGCAAACAGGGTTCTAGTGCAGTTCAAGAGCCCAGACCAAGGGAGACACTGCTTCATCCATCTATGACTTGCCATCTCTTCCCTGCCAGGACTCTGACTGACACACCAAATATCAAGCCATTTCCATCCCCTATACCCCACCAGGTCTCATATATCTATATATTCACTTTCAGTTCCCCTCTTCTTCCATCCAAACAAAAGTTAGCAGTGCATTTAGACCCCTCTCCCCCCAAACATCTAGGGGGGTCACAGAAACACCATTTTAAGAAACATTCAAACTCTATGGCCCTATTTGGACTTCTCTCCCTTTTCCCCTCTCCCTTCCTCCTCCTCCTCCTCTCCCTCCCCCTCCTCCTCCTCCTTCCTCCTTCCCTCCCTCCCTCTCTGTCTCTCTCATTACACCCCTATGACTTATTTATTTTATAACTGGGGTTTGCACCTTGTGACCCCTTTCACCCATTTTGCCCACTACCTACCCCCCACCTCTGGCAATCACTAATCTATTCTCTATCTTTTAGCTTGTATTGCTTTTCCCCCCTTATTTTTGTTTGTTTTAGATTTCACATGTAAGTAAGATCATGCAGTATTTTTCTCTGTCTGACTTATACTCACTTAGTATAATGCTCTCACGGTCCATCTGTGTTGTCACACAAATGGTAAGATTACATTATCTTTCATGGCTAAATAGTATTTCATTGTGTGTGTGTGTGTGTGTGTATCACAACTTTTTTATTCATTCATCTATCAATGGACACTTAGATTGGTTCCATATCTTGGTTATTGTAAATAATGCTGCAATGTACACGGAGGTGTATATTTCTTTTTGAATTGGTGTTTTCATTATTTTTGAATAAGTACCCAAAAGTGGGATTGCTGTATCACATGAGAGTTCTATTTTTAACATACTTTTTGAAAAAAAAATGTATTCTCACCTGACAGTTTTTCATTGCTTTTAGAGAGAGAGGAAGGGAGAGAAAGAAATATCAATGCAATAGAGAGGCACTGATTGGTTGTCTCTTGGATGTTCCCAGACAGGGGATCGGCACCCAAATCAGGGATTGAAGCTGCACCCTAGGTATATACCCTGACCAGGAATTGAACCTGCAATACTTTGGTTATGGGATGATGCTCCAACCAACCGAGAGACACAGGCCAGGGCTATGTTTAATATTTTGAAGAACCTCCATACCATTTTCTATAGTAGCCGTACCAATTTACATCCCCACCAACAGTATACAAGGGTTCCGTTTTCTCCACATCCTCATCAACATTTGTTATTTCTTCTCTTTTTGACAAAAGCCACCCTAAAAGGTGTGAGGTAATATCTTATTGTGGTTTTGATTTGAATTTCCCTGATTATTAGTGATACTGAGCATCTTTATATGTGTCTGTTGATCATCTGTATGTTTCCTTTGGAAAAATGTATATTCAAATCCAGATCCTCTGCCTATTTTTTAGTTGGATTTTTTTGCTATTAAGTTGTGTGAATTCTTTATATATTTTGAATTAATCCCTTACCAAATATATTACTTGCAAATATTTTCTCCTATTGAGTAGGTCACCTTTCCATTTTTTGATAATTTTCTTTGCTGTGCAATTTGTTTCAATCAATATTTATTAAGTTTCTACTATGCATAAGAAATTATATTACTATATTTCATTGGCTATAAGTTATCACTGATTGAAGGAAGCGCCATTATTTTAGATTTCACTATGAAGGTAAAAACCATCCAAGATGAGGAGTTCAATAGGAAACTATTTCTGCATAATGCTGGGACCTCAGGGCTAATCCCTGAGGGGAAGGACAAGTGAGGGGGAAAAGCCCGCCATGCAGAATGGGACAACAGGAACATTTACAAATCTCAAACCTGGCTCTGACTGGAGGGAGGAAAAGAAAAATCTCCTCTGAGAATTTGAGCTAAAGCTGGCATTCTTTCAGGGACACGACCTGAAATCACACTACCAGAGCAGCCCCAGCAGCCCCAACAGAGAATTTAATTTTAAAAAGTCTTGAGTTGGTCATTCCTCGAGTGAGTGCAAGACAAAAACGTAAATCCTTTCTGGGAGAATTCGACCTGTACCAGTGTTGTCCAACATGGCAGTCACTAGCCACAGGTGGCTATTTGAATTTATAACAATGAAAATTAGCTAAAATTAAAAATTTACTTCTTCAGGTGCATCAGCCACATTTCAAGTACTCAGGAGCCACAGGTGGCTCATGGTGACTAGACTGGACTGAACAGACACAGTACGTTTCCAACATCACAGAGGGTCCTTTGGGCAGTGCTGGCCAGTAACAAGGGTAACGTGCCACTAATTAATTGCATGCTTTGGTCCGGTTGGTTTTTAAAAAAATTTTCCTCCGATTAGTTTATTTATTTTTTGGTTATAAATTTCCTTTTTTTAAAAAAAATTTAATCTTTATTGTGTTTTCTCCCACTAACATTTAGTCCCCTTATACCCTTCTCCCCCACCGCCACCCCAATCACCACACTGTTGTCCATGTCCATGAGTCCTTTCTCCTTTTTGCTCAATCCCTCCACCCCCTAAACTTCTCCTGCCCCATCTGTCACTGGCCTGGTTTCTGAGACTTAAGAATTTGAGAAGAATGTGTAGACATAATAAATGTAATAAAATACAGCAGATGCAGAGGTGGGAGATGAAGCTGAAGCTCCGTTTGAGGACTTGGTAGATGTAAGAAGCAGGCTGCCTGAGAATCACTTGGGACTGAGTCAGGACATCTAGAAGTTCTAAATCACAGAGAATTCCTCTTTCACCTTCTGAGCTCACAGAGCAGTTGGAGTCTCTTGGACTAAGAGCTCACTGTGTATGACTAACTGGGGAATCAACACAAAATCTCATTACCTAAATGACCTTCCAGGACTCTGAGTTCTGCGGAAATTAGAATTGAATGCAGAATGACATGTTTTTGGACATCTTCTTTTCTGTAATATGACTACCTTTGACCTTTTGAAATTAAATTCATTTTTATAAAGTTACTGTGCAATCATTAGGGTAATGTAAGAATTTTCTGAGTCCAAAAAGAAGACAGTATCAGTGGGAAATTCCGGAGGAAAACATTTAAAAGAGTGAATTTCCACCTCTCTACATTTTTCTGAATCTCCATCCTTTGACATATCTCACTGAGGGGTTTTGGCTTTGATTGCGAATGTGGAACACAGGAGTTTTCTGTGGGGAAAATATGCGGAACTATAGCAGACCTAGAAAATGGGGCTACTGGTTTAGTTTTGCGCAGGTCCAAAACTGTAGGAAGTCATCAGATATGAAACAACAGAATGTTTAACTTCATGAGAAATTATTTTGTGATCCTGTATATTTTTAAATTGCTACATGTTTTTGTCCCAGTCCAGTATATTATCTTATTCAGAAAAACTTCAATTATTAATTCCTTTGTCTTCAGTTCATTATAAGGAATAATTGCAGTATGATTCCCATCACAACATGTATTTTAATGAAAGAACCGCCTCATATAGTACTAAGTAGTCCCTCGCATGTGATAAAGCATTGAAGCAGTGGGTGTATACGTGTGTGTGTCGGGAAAGGGTGCAGGAGGACGGAGAGGGAACTCAACGGAAAACTTGTGGAAGGAGACTTTATATTTATTTAGTGCCTACTACATGCCACTTCTGTGATAGGTGCTTTACACACATTGTTCATATTATTTCCTGCAACTCAGTGAAGTAGATTATTTTCATCTTATGTACAAGGGAACTAAAACTTGGAGAAGCTGAGGGCCTTGCCCAAGCTCACTCAGTGAGCTTTTGCCAATACCCTTCGGTTAAAATGCTTTTGTCAACATGGGGGTCTTGTCAATAACCCCACATTGAAAAATCCAACGGTCAGTTATAAGTTCTCATCTTTGTTGACCTATCGGCAGCATTTGACATAGCTGATCACTTTCTTCTCCTTAACAAGCCTTCTATACTTATCTTCTAGTACACGAGACTCTCTTGGCTTCCTTCCAATATTACTACACATATAACTTCAGGTTCCTTGGAATGTTTCTCCTCATCTCTTTGAACTCCTCGTAAAGAGTGCCCCAAAGCTGATTCCCTGAGTACCCTCTCTTCTCTAGGCTTGCCCATGTCCTATGTCAGGTTTTATCCACTTCAGTGCTACAGACATTTTCGGCCAGACATTTCTTTGTTGTGGTGGGACAATCCTGTGTATTACAGGACATTTAGCAGCGTCCCTCTGCCCACCAGATGCCAATAGCACCGTCTTCAGTTGCCCCGAGTAGAGAACCATTGCCTTAGGAGCTCACCTATTTTTATGACTTTAAAAACCACCAGTAAGCAGAGATTTTCCAAGTTTATATCTTGAGTTCAGACCTTTCTCCTGTCTCATATACATCTCCATTTGGGTGTCTAACTCTTACTGTCCATTTCAGTCTTCTGCCCCCAAACTGTTCCACCTGTGGTGTCCCCATCTCAGTGAATGGCACCCCTCCCTTCCAGTTGCTCAGGCAAGACATCTCTCTCCCACATCCCAGATTCAATCCTTTAGAAAATCTCATTAGAGATTTTTATTTAAAATTTTTATTTAAAAAATATATCCTTAATCTAATTCTTTCATTACTTCCACTGCTACTTCCGTGGTTCCTGCCACTATCTCTTGCCTAAATTATTGCAATAGCCTCTTAACTGGTCTCTTTGCTTTGTGTATAAATTCACAACTATCAACAATTATATCTAAAAAACAAACCAAGCAAACAAGGAGAACAGAAACAGAATCATAGACATGGAGATCATTTGGAGGGTTATCAGCTGGGGGTGGGGAGGTAGGGGGAGATCAGGGGAAAAGGTAGAGGAATTAAGAAGTACAAATTGGTAGATACAGAATAGACAGGGGGATGTTAAGAACAGTATAGGAAATGGAGAAGCCAAGGAATTTATACACGTGATCCATGGACATGAACTAAGGGAGGAGACTGCCAGAGGGAATGGGCATACCAGGTAGA
Organism: Desmodus rotundus; assembly: GCF_022682495.2. Lineage (NCBI taxonomy): Eukaryota > Metazoa > Chordata > Mammalia > Chiroptera > Phyllostomidae > Desmodus > Desmodus rotundus. The sequence continues at coordinate 107,083,942 of NC_071394.1, read as the reverse complement.
GGGAGGCAATGAGGGAAAATTGGAACAACTATAATAGCACAATCAATAAAATATATTAAATAAACAAAACTACATCTCCATATACCTATTTTAAAAAATTCACTAATCTAAATAACTCATGAAAAATCAATAGGTAAATAATAATGGAAACTAAACATAACTTGGAACTAGTGACAATGAAGACACTAAATATCAGAATTTGTATGATGTGGTTAAAGTGATCCTTAAGTGAAAATTTATATTAGTTTAATGAAGAAAGATTTAAAACTGATAAGCCAAATATTCAATTTAAATTTAAAAAGTAATAAAATAAACCACAAGAAAGTGGAAAAAGGGAAAAAAGTTGCAGATGATTTTGGTTTAACCTCACCCCCCACTTATCTAGAATCTTTGTTTTGTAACATTATTTTTAAAGGGTGCAGAGGATTCCATTAAGTAGATTGCTTTCTGTTGTTCATATTACCATCCGTCTATGTTGAATATTTCATTTATAAACATAAAACTGTAAGGCTAAAATAAAATAGAATAAAAAATAGAATAATTGGAAGGCTAAAAAATCTGCACTTGTTTAAGTTCTTATATATACCATATGATTAACCATATTGACCTCAATTAATGTTGGAGATTATGACACAATCCTTGGCATATTTAATGACCAACTCTGCCTATATTTTATCTTGCACTTTGTTCTGTATAACAATGTATTTCCACTGCCAGCTGGCATATTTATCCCTTAGATATTGGAAGCACATTTAATAGTCTCCTGAACTTTGCAAACTCTGAGCATCCATTAACTGACTTAATAAGTTTAGAATATGTGAATGTCAAGATTGGCAAATGTTTTGTCAAAGCTTTATTCATAGGAAATTTAGATTAGAAAAAGTGCTTCACTTTGGATTATTTCTGCAGGTAGAGATGTCAGAACCAATGAAGAAAGTAAGTAATCAAACTCCCTTATTACCACAATCCAATTTGGCTAAATTTCAGCCAGAAGAGAAATTCTATGTACAATTAAACCTGGATCGCCAGTTAAGGGACCAGAATTAGTCATTAATTTCATAGTCACTCCTTATTTGCTCATCTTCATCCTCAAGATGAACACTGTAGATCGGGCAAATATGATTACTTCTACCTCACGCCTACTCTGAGCGTCAGTCGTGTTGCTCTGGAGCCTGACAACACCTCACAACTGGAATGGAGCTCAGAGGACAGAAATGTGAAGGGAAACAATGTTCTTTCTGAATTCATGTGAAAAACTGAGTCTCTAGCTATTTTTTTAAGAGAGATTATTGAAAGACCAACAAGCACATGAAAAGATGCTCAACATCACTAATCATCAGGGAAATGCAAATTAATCACTATGAGATATCACTTCACACCTGTTAGGATAGCTATGATCAAAAAGATAAGATATGGAAGCAACCCAAGTGCCCATCAATAAGCGAATGGATAAAAAAGCTGCGGTACATACATATAATGGAATATTACTTGGCCATACAAAGAACAAAATCTTACCGTTTGTGATGACATGAATGCACCTAGAGGGTATTATGCAAAATGAAACAAGTCAGACAGAGAAAGACAAATATCATATGATTTCACTTATATGTGGAATCTGAAGAACAAAATAAATGAACGAACAAAACAGACAAAGATTCATACACACAGAGAACAGACTGATGATTGCTAGAGGAGAGGGGGATTGCAGGACTGTGTGGAAAAGGTTAAGGGGTTAAGAAGTACAAACTGGTAGACACACAAGAGTCTTGGGGGTGTAAAGTACAGCGTAGAGAATGGTAATGTTGTAATAACAATGTATGGTGCTAGGTGAGTACTGGAAATATTGGGGGAACACTTTGTAAAGTACATGACTGTCTAACCACTATGCTGTACACCTGAAACTAATACAAAATAATACTGAATGTAAACCGCTATTGAAAAACACAGTTTGGAATATGTACACTAAAAAAGGACAAGAGATAACAAATACTGGTGTGGACATGGAGAAGAGGGGACTCCTGTGCATTGTTGGTGGGGATATAAATTGCTGCAGCCACTATGAGAAATGGTATGAAGGACCCTTAAATTCTTTTTTTTTAAACAGAACTACCATGTGATCCAGCAATTAAGTACTAACAAGGACTAGGCGTGTAATGTACAACCTGGTGAGTATCACTGGCACTGCTGTATGGTACATAAGAAAGTTGTTAAGAGAGTAAGTCCTAAGATTTGTCTTCACAAGAAGAACTTTTCTTCCTTTTCTTCTTTCTTAATAGATTGTATTTATTCACCTTTAGAGAGAGGGGAAGGGAGGGAGAAGGAAGGAGAGAAACATCAATGTGTGGTTGCCTCTCACATGGCCCCCAATAGGGATGTGGCCTGCAACCCAGGCATGTGCCCTGACTGGGAATCGAACCAGCGACCCTTTGGTTTGCAGCCCATACTCTCAGTCCACTGAGCTACACCAGCCAGAGCATTTCTTTTCTTTTTAATGTATCTATATAGAAGACAGATGTTCACAGAGCCTGTTGTGGATAATCATTTCACAACGTATGCAAATCAAACCATCATGCTGTATACCTTAAGCGTATACTGTGATGTATGTCAATTATTTCTCAATACAACTGGAAAGCAAAAATGAGAGGCTATTCCTTGGTCTTTCATCATTACTTCATAAACCGAAATCATTCTAGGTGGAAAATGAAGAAAGTGGGCTTCATTTCTCTTGGCCAATAAAATTCTGACCCTAGAATTACTTAGCCCCCATCACTAAAGGCTCCTAACTTTGCCAAACTACCCTAATATATGATTTAAATATAATCACTTTTTGACGTTAAAAGTGGCTCATCAATTCTTATAAAAGATTACTCTAGATTCAGTTTGTAAGCTTTCTAAATATTCGTTGAAAGTGTACAATCAGCTTTCTATTTAATCAATTATTGTCTAAGATATTAGATTGATGCATCTAGGCCTACACTCTTCAGTAGGGTAGTTACTAGCTGCATGTGGCTGTTTAAATACGAATTCATACATGATCTCACCTTTAACTAGAACATAATCAACAAAAGAAAAAATCAAACAAAATATAACCAGAGACATTGAAATTAAGAACAATGTAACAATAGCCAGAGGGGAGTGGGGAGGGGATAGTGGGGAGAGGGGTCTATAGGAGCTACTATAAAGGTCACAAGGACAAAATCAAGGGGGAGGGTAGAGGTGGGGGAGGGAGGTGGGACTGGCTGGGGTGGGGTGGAGGGATGGGGAGAAAATGCAGACAATTGTAACTGAATTAAAAAAATAAAAAAAATTTAAAATAAAAAAAAATTTAAAAAAGAATAAAACAATTCACCCTTAAAAATGCAAATTCATTAAAATAGAGTAAAATTGAAAACTCAGTTCCTCTATTGCCCTTAGCCACATTTCAATTGCTCACTAGCTCCGCACGGCTACTGGCTACCTTACTGTACAGCACTGATATTAAACACTCTATGGTACACAGAACAGAGCATCACAGAAAGTTTTATCAGACGGTCCTGGCTGGGACACACCGAAAACCCTACATAAAGAGGTAATAGGATTTAGGCTGGGTAGCAAACTCAAATATCTTCAGAGACTAGGAAGGTAAGACTTGTGGGTAAAGCACCACAGTGTAGCCTGGAGAGAGATTTAATATGTCTGTTGAATTGGACAGTACAGATAATATGCTCCATCCAGAGAAACATCTGCCTGCATCTAGCAGTGTCTACCCTGGATCCTGCTTGTCTTCTGCCAGGTCTGAGATTCCACAGGGCCCCGGGAACACTTCTGCTAAGTTCAGGCGAACCTTGGACCCTTGGAAAGGCATGAGCTTACCCTGCTTTCTGGGTAAAATAACAGACTTGCAATTCGAACTTACTTGTGCAATCCAAACACAGCTTCGTGCATCAGTGGCTGTTTAATGGCCTTACACAATTGAGGCATCTGATTTCGGCATAGTCTGTACCACAGGTTCTCAAACTTTGACATGTATCACACTCACCTGGAGGGCTTGACTCTCTGTTTCAGTGGGACTTGGGTGGAGCCTGAGATTTGCATTTCTAACAAGTTCCCAGGTGACACTGGTGCTACTGGTTAGAGGGTTACACTTTGAGAAAACACTGGTTTAAGGACCTGCTAATAATTCTTTTCAGCTTAGGCCATTTTCTATGTCCAGTTTTTAGTTGGGAATCATATTTATGTCTATGGCCATCGGTATAGGAAGTAAGAAGATCCCAAAATGAGGAATGAGGAGACCTTGTTTTTCATTTCACCCCCCTGAATCTGTGGCCTCAAAGATGTCATACCATCCTATGGAAGCTGGGGAATCTAGAAACATAAGAGGGATGTAGTCGAGGGAGATAAAGAGAAGTTGGGCACCACTTAAAGTCTGAATGGCTTTCCAGTAATGGACAGCAGCAAAGAAACAGCAAGCAATTATTCCAGCTTGAGGTAATTCGCCTCTGGCTCAATAAAATCACTTTTCAGATAAGGAACAAAAGACTGAGAGTGATGTACCAACAAAAAGTCTCTGATGAACTGGGACTGAGAACAGATGTCAGGAGAGAGGCTGGAGGTACCAAACCATCGTTCCTAGAGGAGGAAACAGGAAAAAGCCAGAGAGGGAGCTCATCCTGGGGAGAAGTTCTCCACACGGAGAGGGCACAGGATGTCTTAAATTCCATTCCTGTTATTGCTGCTGATCCACTAGCCATCTGCCAGGTTCAAGCTAACACTGCACCTGTCTTGGAAGGAGACTAGACCTTCAGCACTAACTCTTTCTGCGTAGATAGAGTTAACTATGCAGAAAGCCTCTTGGTTACCAGTTACGGATAGGGTCTCCACATATTTCAGGCTTAGTCATTTTAAAGAATGTATTTATTGATTTTTTCCACTTATTTATGCACTCATTGGTTGATTACTGTATGTGCCCTGACTGAGGACCAAACTGGTGACCTTGGTGTATTGGGACAACACTTTAACTAACTGAGCTACCTGGCCAGGGCTTTTTTTTTTTTTCTTGAAAATCCTGATGCTTTTTATAGGAGTCACTGGTGCCTCAAAGAACACACGTCCCATACCCATTTTATCTGGTTCCTGGCCACTGAAACATCTCAATGATCGATGTGTCATAACATCTAATATAGGAAACTTAGCCCATGCTTCTTGACCACCTAGCTGAGGATGTTGCCTTCATTTCTGCCTTTAACCCTCACGACCACTCTGTGAAGCTGGCGCTATGTTATATCCATGACAGAGGTCCAGAGAAGTAAAGTATCTCACCTAGTCACATAAATTAAACGAGATAAGAAGTTTCAAATACAGTATCTTGATAAAGAAATCAGTAAGTGGAGTTCTTCATTCTCAATGTTCTTAGAAGCGGTCTCAGCATCCAGAGCCTCTGTGGCCTGTGTCCGGCTGCCCTGGCTATGTGGCTCTGACGGACAAAAAGGTGTTTCTAGAGTAACAGGCCCTTGGAGCAATCCAAAGTGCTTTTCAGACTTTCTCACTGACTCAAAAAAAAAAAAGTCACTGAGAAGTGGGGTGGGGGTCAGGCACTGCCACCTCTGTTTCATAGATAATGCAATTTGAGCACAGGAAGGTTATTTATCTGAAGTCACAAGGAAGACTTTCAGAATCACGAGGAGAACACAAACCTTGACGTTGGACAAAGACTCAGGGAGGCGAAGAAGGCCTTTCTTTTCAACAGCTTCAGAGTATACAATTCCTAATGTAGGGGGTGACTTTTTGCAGAAAGTAGTCAAAATCTATTCTTTGTGACTCATTAATGATACAGACTGTTGGGAAAAAGGCAACAAATTATACACGGATAGAAGGAAAATAAGCAAAAGCCTTTCATTGCCTATCAGGCTAGGATACTGAAGAGTTCTGGTTATATTTCTTTTAAAACATACATTGCCCCAAGAATGAAGAGGCCAAGGATTCCCCTCCTCCATCTTCTGCAGCAACATATTTCTTACTATAAAATGGAATCGATAGGAACTCAGAATTTGCTTTAGAAATTTTATCGCTAACTTTCATTGAAACCACCTATTCTATGAAACAAGGACAATTCTTTCCCCTACCTATTACTACAGCAAAAAAACTCAGGAGGACGAATTTTGTCCTTAGGAAAGCTCCTCATGAAACCTCTCCCTTGTCTCCAAGGCCCAGGAGATGCCGCAGGGCTACATCACAGAGTGAGTGCTGCTGACAGTCACAGCTGATCTAGAGTCAGGGACCCAACTCAACTCTGGGCCGTTCGTGTTCCTCGAAATTTCCTTTGGCAATTTGGAGCAGCCGTGAATGGGTGAGTTGAAGAAAAAGATATGCAAGCATGTCAGGATGAGAAACAGAGTTGGACAGCGAGTGATGATGGCTGGGTACCATCTCTGGGCTCCACTGCTGCAAGGGAACACCTTTGTTCCTTGGAAATCATTGATGATGTAGAGCTTTAGGCTGCAGATGGCTCCAATCTGTCCTCTGAATCACCAGATGCCCAGTTTTGGGGAGCAAAGCCTCAAAGAAAAGATGGGGGACGAGGAGCTTTCTATTTTCCCCACAGCTGTCTTATAACTGTTGTGCAGCTCCAGAGGAAACTCCGAAGAGTTAAATAATTCCCATCCACTGTCAAGATACGGCTTTTACAGCTGGAGTGAAGGGCGGAGCCAGAGAATGCTGGTACGCAAACAGCAAATTGGAGTTTCCAGGCTCTCACCTCTTAAGCCATTCCCTCTGGATTCCCTCCATCAGATACATCCCAAGTCTGGAGATGCCATGAGCAACCCAGCAAATCTGACTGGCAGAGACCACTGTGGTGATTGTCTGTGCTGATGTCTGTAGACAGGACCAGGTTACCAAGCAAACCCTGAAAACCATGCATCTGCTGGTGAAGAAGAAGGGTGGGGAAGGGATGGGAGTGCTGAAAAGAAGTGAAATCTAGCCCTGGCTGGGGTGGCTCAGTGGATTGAGTGCTGGCCTGAGAATCAAAAGGTTTCAGGTTCAATTCCCAGTCAGGGCACATGCCTGGGTTGCGGGCCAGATCCCCAGTAGGGGGCATGTGAGAGGCAACCACACACTGATGTTTCTCTTCCTCTCTTTCTCCCTCCTTTCCCCTCTGTCTAAAAAATAAATAAATAAAAAAAGAAGTGAAGCCTGGTTATCAGGCCCCACCTTTGCCTGCCCTCCACCATCTCCAACCCGGCCACATCCCTTCTTTTCCCCCATCCCATCTAATGGGTCAGGGAGCAGACTTTGGATCTAAGAAGAGGGGTATGTGGTCAGATTAATATGAAGATCCTGGAGCAGGCTGAGACTGCAGTAGAAAAGCATGAGCTTTGGAGTCTCTCTGGCCTGGGTTTGAATTTTGGCCCTGACTTTACTGGTTACTTGATCTTGAGGCTCTGCGAGTAAAACGACAACAACAATACCTACCCTGCGTGGCTGACAGGAGAATGTAATAAGATCACTCAAGCTAGAGATTGGAGAGGAATCTTCATTCCCTCTTTTCCCTTCTCCCTTTCCCCATCTGATACCTTGGCAATCACATTTTCTGCCAAATGTACTGCCTTTGATCTCCAAACAACTCCTTAGCTGTCTTGCCCTCAATGTCCTTGTACTTCAGGGCCTCATCATGTCTTGTCTGGATGCCACAGTAAGACCTTAACTGTTTTTTTTTTTTCTTGTTCGAGTCCATGGAATCAGATCAACAATTAGAAATACAAATATTACCATATCTTTCTTCTCCCACAACCCAGGATGGGTGCCCTATGGATATTCTTTTGCCTTTTTCTCTACTTTAAAAATATCTCTCCAATTATGCACTGATATCAGGCTTCCCCATGATACTCTGAGGACGGAGATGTTCATCTATGTAACTCCAGAACCTAGCGGGTCTTGAATGGAGATATATGCATAACTGAATGAATGCTCACGTATGTAATGCAGTTAAGAGAGCTGTTACTTACATGTATGAAGGACCCATGGACAAAGACAATGGGCATGGGGGGAGGATTGAATGTAGGGCAGGGGAGAGTAATAGGGGAAAAATGGGGACAACTGTAATTGAACAACAATAATAAATAAATAAAAGAGAGCTGTTACTTAAGAAACAGTCAGCAAATAGTTATCACTTCTAAGGAATAAATGGTCTAAATATTTAAAATTGAGTTGGCTTAGAAAATTCAGGTTTTTCTCCTTGATCATAGTTTTTCAATGTGGCTTATTAAGGCTGTTTTGGCTTATAGTAGGCAATTTAAGATTTGTGGAATGAATGAGTGAAAGAATAAATGAATGAATCAATCTTATGGAATGAATCAATACTCTTAGTTCCACTTGGCTGATGAAGTACGGTAAGTGAGGCTCAGAGAGCTTGGCCCTGCGGCTCTGGGGCGTGCCCAAGGAGGCCCAGTCACCTGTAAGCAGGTGGCAGAGCCAGAAGCAAGTGCTGCAAGACTGCTCACCGTTCCAGTCACGCGACATTCCTTTCTCACCAGAACAAAATGGCAACCAGCTAGGCAGACATGGAAACCAAGAACTTTTCTATGTTACTCGGTCCCTGGCTTTGATGAGAGATGGCTTTGCACGGTCTGGAACCTGGGACAACAGCTGCTAAGAGAGTTGCACCCAGGTGAAATATCGATTCATGAAAAGCAGCAGTTTTGGCAAGTTGTTCCACTTTAGGTCCTCAGAATAGCATGAAAGGGAGGTCATTATCAAATTGCCTCCCAGAACCCCATGCTCCATTAATGTTATTTATTTCTTCTATTGTTTATTAAACTTTGGGGGTGACATTTGTTAATATAATTATATAGGTTTCAGGTGTACAATAATATTGAATCGTTCGATGGTTTGAACTCTCCAGTCCAGTATCTTTATGGCCCTGGCAGATGGTCCTCACACAGACTCCTTCTCCTGCATAAACAACAGCTACACACAGAATCCACAGTTGCCACTTAAGAGATACAGGCCACACAATGCATGAGTGTGGAAGTAAAAGCATTCAGAGAGTGTGAATGGCATTAATAAAAATCCAGTAGAAAGGCTAGCTAAGGGCTGACTTCCAATTAAGGGAGCACCAGGGTATTTACCTTGCTCCCTGCCTGCTGTACTGAGGTCTTGGCAGTAATTGGTTTTCTTTATAGGGAAAGCTCCTGGGGGAAGGGGAGGAGGTGGGTTCTACCACTTTAGCTCTCTGATACCACAATTCCCTCTCCTTGTGCCTTTAGACCTGGGGTGGTAAAAAGCTTTGTGCTGTTGTTAGTTCCTGGGCACTTTCCCATCTCGTTTTACATCTGTAATAGTCCTTCATTAAATGCTCTGCCAGAATCCTGATTGATACAGAGGAGAAAACAATTTCTCAACTTTTCCTCTTAAGGGAGCAGGTTGTTAGCTCTGTCCTAGAAAAATGGGGAATGAAAACACTGCCAGAGTAGTATTTGAAGAGGGTTGCGGACTAGATCCCTTAAGCGAAAGAGATTTTGTGGTTTTTCTCTGAGCCAAATTTTGCACAAGGGTAGGGCGGCCTGAAGTATCTCACTTTTCAAGAATCAGCGGAGTATGTTGTAGTGTACTGCGGGGTCACTGGGATGCAACAGAAGAGAAGCCAGAAGAACTGACTTCATTCTCAGCTCCAAGCTGAAGCTTAAGTCCCTTGCCTTTCATTTCTGACTGTGGGATCTGCGGAAAATTAATCCTGCTGACTTTGTTTCCTTGCCCCCAAAATAGGTACAAAAGTACCAACTCCATAAGGTTTTGGGAAGGATTAAATGAGATCTTGTAAGTAAAATGCTGAGCAGAGTGCCAAGCACTTGGCAAGTGTTCAAGTTTTTGACTACAAAATAAGTTATATAAAACCAGGAGGGTCCAAAGACCTCCCACAGTGTCTGAGTTTTATATTGCTGTGGCACAAATTACTACCACACAGTGGCTTAAAGAACGCATATTTGTCATCTCAAGTTTCTCTGGGTCAGGAGCCCAGGCACAGCGTAGCTCTGCTCGGGATCTCACAAGGCTGAAATGTAGGTGTTGGCTGGGCTGCATCATCATCTGGATACTTGACTCAGACAGGATCTGCTTTCAAGGTTCCTTGGGTTGTTGACAAAATTTGTGCCTTTAGAATTCATGGCAGCTTGTTTCTTAAAAGCTAACAACAGAACGCTGGCTGGTGTGGCTCAGTTGGTTGGGCATCATCCTGAAAACTGAAAGGGCGCCAGTTCGATTCCCAGTCAGGGCATATGCCTGGGTTGCAGGTTTGGTTCACGGATAGGGTGCATGTAAGAAGAAACCAGTTGACATTTCTCTCTCATATTGATGTTTCTCTCCCTCTCTTTCTCCCTCTCTTTCCCTTTCTCTAGAATCAATAAAAAAAAAAAAAAAAAGCCAGTGACAGAAAGATAAGGTCTCTGCTTTTTGAAGTCTCTGATTTAGAGAAAGTGTAGTTCCTCTTTTAAAGAGCTCACCGGATTAGGTCAGGCCCACCAGGATACTCTCTCTTTTGAGTAATTCAATATCAACTATTAGGGATCTTAATTACATCTCCACCTTTTCCATATACTGGAACATAATCTCAAGAAGGATATCCCATCACCCTCACAATACCTATTGATCAGAAGGTTACAGGTCCTGCTCATGTTCAAGGGGAGGGAAATACACAAAGACATGGTCACTAGAGGGTAGGAGTCATCACACCCTGGTGTGTGCACAACTGGGGTAAAGAAAGAAAATATCAGCACTTTCATTTATACTCATTTTTATCACATCTTTTAAAACTTCCACTATTGTATAAAACTTGAAGTATACACACTATATTAGTACAATAGTAAAGGTGTATAATTAATAAAATATGCATTTGTTAAAGGTACTTTTGATAGGAATGTATAATCAAAATATTGTAAACCCATTCCAAACAACAGCTCTTTTCTCTTCCCACCTTTGCTAATCATCCGTGCTATCCTGTGCGAATTATTCACTCTATGCCTCAGTTTCTTCATCTGCAAAATTAGAATTAGCATTCATGCCCTTTCTACCTCTTAGATGAAACTCTGAAGGGAGAATGTTGGGAAAACATTTAGAAATAGATACAGTACATACAACATAGGCAGAAAAGCGAAAAAAGAGCTTATCCTCTCTGATTTCAGATAAGAAAAGCAGGAAAGGCGCCTGCTCTTTTCTGCCTATTCGAGATTTCTTCCACATATACACAAGATGATGCTCCCAAGAGATCTGAAACACTGTGGGGCTCTCTGGGATTCTATAACAAGCTCACTCTAAACCCTTGAGTCCCTGTTTCCTGGGACTCGCAGTTGTTCACCACAAGGGCAACTTCACCTGAAATGCGATGAGTGATACTCAGTTGCATGAATGTCCTTAGCATTTCTCCTCTTCCCTCATCCTTCAATCACAGAGAACGATGGATAAACAAATCTATTTTGTTTTTCTCTTGCCATGGGGACAGCAGTTGAGCCTGATCCTCCATATAGCCAAGCATCAGAACAGTAGGTCTAACAGAAGAGACTGTGGCCTGATAGAAGGAACCTTCAGGAGGTAACAGATGGACTTAGGAGTCAACCAGACCTGGGCATCAGGCACTGTCCTTAAGAGGTCTGCAAGTTTGTAGGAACTTATTCAACTTTCTGAGCGTCAGTTTCCTTCTTTGTCAACCCCGCAATTTTGTTGTAAGGATTAGAGAGGGTGGAATGTGGGGAAGTACCCAGCATAGTTTCTGGCATTCAATAGGTGCATAGTAATGGCTCAACGCTCTTTTCCCTTCTATAACTTTCCAGTCTTGGTTTGGCTTCTCATGAGCCATGTGGTCCAAGCCAAGTCATTTCTCCTCTTCGGGTCTCTATCACATGATTCTAAGGAGTCCTAGGCTTCAAAATGCCAGCACTGCTGCGCAAACAAGGTTCCACGGGGTCCAGGAAAGCGCATACAGGCTTCCCCCATGTCCTCTTCCTCACTGTAGGGTGGGGTTAGGGTCATCATTCCTAGATCACTTAGTTTTTAAAAATTAGCTGATGAAAGCCTTGGACTTGTGTTTTGCAAAGAAGCTAGATGCTGCTTCTTTGTATACTTAACACTGTAGGGTGGGTTGTAATCATAGAATGAACAATGCAGAAACGTGGTGTATGATAAACTCATTGTAGAAAACTAATGAAAGTATAGAAGGACAGCAGCCTTCTTTGTTCGTTCAAACTAAGCAATTGCTGTATTGCCAGGTCACTTTAAGCTGAAGCAGATATTGGAATTTAAGAGGAAATAAGCCAAATTGATCCAAAGTCTATTTTTTAACTTTATATAATGCCATTATACAAAAATAGGATGTGCTTGCCTATCACCAGGAAAACCCGCTGGGACTTTTAAAAATAGTTATTTCAATTCTGAATTTTAAAATAGGAACTAAAGAGTTCTAAGCAAATATAGAAAATTGGCATGGATATTAAAAATTGTGTGTCTATTTTAAACTAGTGTTTTCTTTTTCCTTGTTACAAAAATAACACATGCTTAAGGTAGAAAATTAAAAACAATTCTGAAAACTAAATAACTTCACTATTTAGCCACTGAGAAATGTGCGCCATTAACATCATTGTGGTGTTTCTTTCTAGTCACATACATAGGCACACTTTGTATGTGTGTTCAAACATGTCCACACACACACCACCTATTTACTGACAGTGTTTATATTTATGCCCCAGCCTCCCTCTCTCAAACTCACAGGCAGCTGCCAGTCGGCCCACGGTGCCGATTTGCCCAAGACTGATGGTTCCCTGGGATGGTGGACTTGCAGTGCTAAAAGCTGAGACAGTCCTGGGCCAACGGCCCGCTGGATGGCCAAACCACACCTTCAGCTTAGCAAGTACGAAACTGAACTCCACATTCCCACCCCAAACTCCTGCCCCTTCGATGGTCTGATCTTAAGGAATGGTGCTGTCTTCCATCCATGGGACCAAGCCAGGAATTAGGGGCCAATTCTTGATGCATTCCTCTTCCTCTCTCTCCATCTAACAGTGAACCTGGTACCAAGTTCTGAGCATCCCTGTCTGGTCAGTAATTCTTACCTGGATTACTGCTATGACTTCTAAACAGATCTCCTGCTTCCAGCCATTCCACCACCTCCCCACCCCCCACCCCCCATTTTATACAAATTCCACAAAAGAGGTGGAGTACAGATCCCAAGAATTCAAACATGACCACGTCACTCTACTGCAGAGAACCTCTCAGTGCCTCTCATTGCTCTTAGGATAAAAACCCAAACTCCTTAAGGTTCTGTTTCCCTCACTAGTTCTGCAGCTATCTCTGTACCCTGTCTGTCTCGGGGCCTCTTCCCCGGCACGTTAACATGCTGCAGCATTCGGCCTGTTGATCGCAGACTTCGGTCCCTTTTTACAAACCTTCAAGGTCCCAGCTTAGATGATGGGTTCTCCCAGGAAGCCTCCTCTGAAGCCTGGAAATATTTTATGCTCTCTATAATAAGTTTATGTAACTTAGACATCAGCAGAATTTTGAAGTCTAGTTGGCTGAAAAAGTCGTTAGAAACTTACTGGGAGACCTTGTCTTAGACTGTTTTCTCCTCAGCGCCCACGAAGCAAGTCCGACAGGGGACTGCCTCTTAGTCTGTTGAGTTAAGCAGTGTTTCTCCACTCTCAGTGCATATTAGAATCACTTAGGGAGCTTTTCAGAATTTCTCATGCTTTGGCCTCATTTGGCCAGGAATTACTTAATTGGTCTGAAGTGGGATCTAGGAATCAATAAAATGTTTTAAATCTTCACCCGAGGGTATATTTATTGATTTTAGAAAAAGAGAGAGGAACGTCAATGTGAGAGAGAAACGTTGATTGGTTGCCTCCCATATGTGCCATGACGGGATCAAACCTGCAATCTTTTGGTGTATGGGACGACGCTCTAACCATCTGAGCCAGCAGAACGGAGCGGAATCAACAATTTTTAAAGCTCCCCAGTATATATCCAAGATGGAGAACACTACCTTACTTATGTCACTGCAAGGCCACGTGGTATTTGCACAGTAATCTTTTGCCCATCCTAAGCTTCACATGGGCTTCCTTAGCTATTGTTAATCACAAACAACCCAAACCTCTACCAGGAGAAGCATTCCTTCCTGTATAGCAGGAGCCAGCTTTAGCAGCAATGAAGTGATAATGTGAACTCCACATTTCTGAATTCTACTTTTATTTCTCAGTTGGATCAAACTCAGGAGGGAAAACAATGAATTTTCATCCTTAAACCCCAACAGAGAGGGAGAGATTAAAGATACCTTTGACAAGAGTAGTTCTCAACTGGAGGTGATTTTGTCCCCCCAGAGGACATTTGGCATTGTCTGCAGACATTTTTGGTTGTCGCAACTAGGGGTGTGTGTGCTGGCACCTAGTTGTTGCAAACCAGGGAAGCTGCTAAATGTCCTGTAATGCACAGGTCAGTCCCCTACAGCAATGAATTATCTGGCCCAAACGCAGTAGTGCTGAAGTTGAGAAATCCTGACTGAGATAAGAGATGATCCCAAAGATTCCTTCTAGCTTTCAAATACTTGTACCGATGATGAGCTGTGGAAGAGCCTTTGAGTACTATGAGGAACTTAGAGTGAAGTGGACGGATAAATAAGTTAGATTTGGAAAGAAGGAAACAGTAAGTGCAGATATGGAGAAGTTTTAAGGTGCAGATGGGTAAATCGAGGGAAGCATGTTGTTGAGGTGGTCTCTTGACTATTTCTTCAATGTCAGTGATTCCCTATATGCAAACTTGGCATTAGCATCCCCTGGGAACTCGTGAGAAATGCAAATTCTCGGGCTCCATCCAGACCCACTGAATCAGAAACTCGGATCAAGGTCCAGAAATCTGTTTTAACAAGACCTCCAGGAGATCTGATGCCTGCTCAAGTTTGAAAACATTGTTCTACACTGATTATATGTTGACCTGTTAAAAGTTCTGTCGTGATTTGGTACATTGCATACCTTCAAGGGTCAGTTTCATGTTGGGGAGGAGCAGGGGTAAGTGGATTGTAAGAGAGCTTATGAAGAGGGCTAGCCGGTCTGCAGGAGAGATGAGCTGGAGGTAATGCTTCCTGACAAGTCCATTTAGTGAGTTTACTCTTTCATGGGATGGCCGTCACAAACTGTTTTAAACGACAGTGCAACCAGGCATGCTGGATAGCCAACAACTTTAACATTTGGGTAGACATTTAATTGCCCAGGAAAAGGAAAGGAGAAAAAGGGGACGAGTAAATTATAGAAAGGGTTCGGAGGGTCAGAATATAGAGGATGGCCTTTTTCTTTATTCACCCACTCCAAGACTTAATTGAATCCTGCTTATCTCACTCACCCCACCTCCACATCCAGATTTTTTTCCATTGAAAATCTCACAGCTTAAAGGTGAGCCAGGATTTATCATTCCTAGTACTAGACTGAGGCCTTGCTATTTCAGAGATGGCTTAAAGGAAGGAGTGTGCCTGACCCGTGAAAAATGCCAGTGAAATGAAAGAGACCTGACATTTGAAAAATCTACAAGGCTGCTTTCCTTTCCCCTTCTTTTCTGAAGGGATTTAGGCACCTTTGTCCTCCAAAAGCTATGCTGTGAGAGCCAGGTGAGGCCAAGATAATGCTGCTGCTTTTAGTGAGTTTTCATTCTAGCTCCTCATTCCTGAGGAAGTCTCTTTGCCTGTTGGTATCCTCCTCATCTGGACTCTTCCCTTCCTTTCTTTCCCTCCAGGGCTGGTGGAGGAAATGATATGTTACAATTTGAGGGGGAAAAACTCTTAGGAAGGGGATGATGATAAATGGGCTGTAGTGGGGGTATTCTCCAAGACAGGTAATAAGGCAAAAAATTTCCATAATGAATTTAGACTTGCCTTGAATTAAAGGAAGTCTTCCAGGTCAAATGAATTAATCAGTAATGTCAATATACATGAGTGGATAAGAGAGCTCTTTTTCTTGGAGCCTTTAAAAGGGCAAGCCAAACAGCAAAACCCTCCAGGATGTCTTCCATAGGATCTAGCTCATTAAATATAGGCATGCATATGTATTCATCCATCCATGAAGCAGATGTTTATTAAGCATCTACTGTATGCTAAGCACCATTTTAGGGTCTGAGGATGCACAGTTAGATAGAACAGTTCCTTTGCTTTGGACCTGGGTACTTGCATTTCACTACAAGAAACAAACATGTAAAAAGACAAACGTGGTGATTACGGATGATGGTAAACGCATGAGGGAGAGTATAACAGGGGGACGAGATGGAGAGCAACTGGAGGAATGCACGTGCGAGCAATGAGATCTGGGAAGGCGTCTCTGAGTGACTGAGTGTTGAGCTGACCCTTCAAGGTTAAGAATGTGTCAGCCATTCAGAGGTGGAGAGGGGGCAAAGGGGGACAAACAGAAATTTTAGGCCTATGTCAGGCTCTGGAAATGTGAACTCAGGAGGCTATTTGAGCCTATTAAGAAAAATTATCCATAAGTGTGACTGCAAGTCCATCCTTTCAATGGGCCCACCCAAAGATGCTTTATTTTCCTACAAGAATATACCATTGGCTGATTTTGCTATTTAGTATTTATGAATTAAGAGCTCAGACTCTGTGACATTACACATGTTAAACTTGAACATGATGCAATAATTTTGGTCTGATGAACAAAGATAACTCCAAAGTTTATGATATACTGCTGTGAAGGACATTAATCCATTTTGTCTCAAGAAATCTTAGTCTTGTTTAAAGAAAAAGGCCATGTAAAGCTGAAATGCTCTTGGAGAACAGTTTCATCATCTTATTGGTTTCCTCGTTAATGAGTGAGTTGAAAAAAATCTTTGACACGTGTTCATTTGACAGTTGATTGAGAGTCATACATTATAACAAGACTCACCATAGCTCAGCTCTGAGGTCTGGGGTCTAGGGACCAGCTTTCATGAGGTCATGAAGCCCTAGCATTGTATGCATTTTCACATGCAAATATCCTGTTAACATAATCAGGCTCTCCAAAGGCTCTTGGTGTCGAACTGCTGACTGGAGTAGCTCTCTCAAGACCCTTGACCCGCCCTTGCTTTTTCCACGCTTGCCAAGTAACACTCTAACTGCTAAGTCTGCAGCATCAGTGTTCAGGTATCACAAAGGTGAACCTTATATGGAGCACGAGCATTACAGTTTTTGTTAATTTATTAAAATTTTTGTAAATTAATACGTTGACATCCTGACTTGCGCATCTGCCTTTCCCATGAGTCAAGTGTTCCAGGACCCATCAAGAATGGGTGATCGAACAAAGCTGAGTTCACGTGTAAGCAAAGAAGCTGGAGACCAGAGCAGGTGAAAGGAGACCCTGGCTGAACAGTGCACCCTCAGTGGCTCTGTAGTCAACACGAGGGGGCGTCTCTAGCTTGTTTCTCTCTAACACAATCAGTGGAAGCGGGATTGATGACCATTCTAGCTTTCTTCTCCTTACTGGGTTGGTGCAAAAGCATGTGTGTTCCTCTGGAAAGGGTTAAAGGTCACAGGAAGGAAGTAATTCATATGCTCTTGGGGAACACCTAATTCATTTATGAGGTCGGTCAACCTGC
This sequence comes from Desmodus rotundus, assembly GCF_022682495.2. Classification (NCBI taxonomy): domain Eukaryota; kingdom Metazoa; phylum Chordata; class Mammalia; order Chiroptera; family Phyllostomidae; genus Desmodus; species Desmodus rotundus. The sequence continues at coordinate 107,066,374 of NC_071394.1, read as the reverse complement.
CCACCCCCGACGTTAGTTTCACGTGCTCCCCAGGGGCAGCACCCTGGCCTCCCCCAACTACTTTTGGAAGCCCCAGCACGTGGCAGACAGCTGGGATTTCGTGAGCGTCATCTCCGTGAGGAGAGGCTAACACTCCTCCAGCTCCGGAGAAGGGCCTGTGAGATTGTCCTGCCAAGCACCCAAGAAAGGATCATTTCTCTTGGCCTAAAAGGTTCTCTTTTTTTTCTGAAAGTTGTCCTTTATCCTAAGAAATAGCTGTCTTAATGATTTATCTGGTAATTCTACTGAAAAGACTTTCTAGAAAGAAATGCCCAGGATGGCTGCAGATTGCAATACGTTTTTTTATAAAATAACATCCTGTTTAATATTTAAAATGTGGGAGAGTAGCTGAATGTCCTACAGAAAGTGACTCAATGCAAAGGCCTCTAGAGATAGCAACCCAGTTTGGGAAAACCTTCCAACTGACAAGGTTAGATTTTAAAAAACAGTATTCCCAAAGTGCGAAAACAAAAATTGAGGTCTTGAGGCAACCCCTTCAGCTTCAGTGTCAGCAAAGCGGTGCACTGACATGAGATGAAGCCTCATTGTGAATTTAAACTGCACTTGTTTCTGATTGCTAATGAAACCTGGTCCTTTTCCTTAGGTGTATTGGCCATTTGTGTTTTCTGTTTTGTGAAATACCTTATCATGTATGTTACCCATTTTGTTCATTGATTTCTATGCATGCCTTTATTAATTTATCTCTACATATGTGTATTTACATATTTATTTATATTTACAGGCTCCACTGACACTTTGGACCCTGGCCATGCTGCCCTTGAAAGGAAGGAAAGAGAGAAGAAGCAAAATGCGAACAGGGAGGAAAGAGAAAAAGGTCCATATAATTTTTAACCAGTACGTCATGGACCACAGAAAACCTGCTAGAATTTTGATTGGAATTATATTGAATCTATAGACCAATTTGGGAGAATTGGTATCTCTGTGATATTGACTTTTCCAGTGAAGAACGTTTCCATCACTAAATTCAGTTTTTAAATGTATTTCACTATTTGTCTGTAATTTTCTACACAAAAAGTACAGAGGACTTCCTCCATGGCTCCATTATGAAATAGATTACATTAACCAATAGTCTAGCTTTGAAGCACCCTTGATCGCGACACATTCCCTTTTATTTTGTATTACTGATAAGTGTTACGAATGTTTTATATGGGATTTTTATATCTATACTCAAGGGTAAGATGGCTAATACTTTTTTTAAAAGCTTTATTGAGATGTAATCCATGTATCGCATAACTCACCCATTTAAAGTGGGTGAGTCAGTGGGTTCGGCATAGCCAGAGCCACTCCAGCGATCCCGATGATACTGCTGTGAACTTTAGCACATTTTCATCACACCCCACAAAGAAACTCGCCACTCATTGGCAGTCTCTCCCCTCCCCAGCCCCTAATTTGCTCTCTGTCTCTTTGGATTTGCCTGTTCAGGATATTTCATGTAAATGGAATCATACAGGCAATTTTTTTCTTTCACTATTTTTATTTGCTTTAGGTCCCCAAGTTATGTTAGTTAAGGTATTTTTTCAAACTAATAGGTTTTGTGTAAGATTAAAATATCTGTTTCATGGATGGTTAAAGAAGTCATCTATCAAATTGTGCTTGCTTGGGTTTTTTTTGGAAGGGGGAGCAAATTTTTAATCATTAATGCTTGCAGGATCATCCTTATATTCAAGGTAAGAATAGCTGTTCATCTCATTAACATATTTATGGAGGAAACCCCATATACTTCTGTCAATCAATGTGGGAAGATACCCACAACATTAATCTAGCATCTTAAAACAAATCCTCTGAAAATCTAGGACTGTCATAGAATATCTCCAGCTGATAAATAGTTTCACAAATACGATGGCAAAAGTTCTACTCAAGGAACCTTCCTTTCAAACCCTGGAGAAAAAGGGCATCCCGGAGTCATTTCTGTCTCTGTGCAGCAATCCGAGCCCACACCAAGGAAAGGGGAAAAACATCTGACAACTGGAAAGAAACAACTGCCATTATTTGCAAATGATATTTGCATAGAAAACATCAAAGAAAATAAGAAAATATCAGAATGAATAAGGCGCTTCAGTAGGTTGCCCAGTATAAGAGTACTCTATAGGAATTGTCTTTATGGGCATAGCAGCCAAGGTTGACATTTCCCACACATACACACAACCCATAAGAACGGTTGAAAACCACATACAAGGATTTTCCGTGTGCACTTCTGTCATGCAGGTAGAGAATTAGAAACACTGGGTACTTTCCATTACACGATTTGGCCTGTCTTTTTAAGGCTTCACCAGTACTGTGTCTTCAAATCTGAAAGCATGTAAATAAGGACTTACAGTTTAGGGATGTTCAGAGACTATTTTCTGTTTTTCTTTACTCTCTCTAAAGCCAGGTCAGACCAACATAGTTATCAGCCTCCTGAGAACACGTTGTGCCCCAGTATTTACTCCCTGAGGTTGTTGGGTCTGGTCTGGCAGGAATCTCAGCACGGACTTGTCCTCCAGCTTAGCCCCATATCCTGGGAGCTGAGGACTCAGGCTCCGGGCCAGCAGGAAGCAGCATGAGCTGTCAGCAGACTTGGGATCCAGGTTTGCCTGTCCCTCCCAGGTCCTGCATTCCTGTCATCTGTGGCCCCCAGCTCTTCCCCTGACATTATTTTTAGTGCAATTATTCTTCTAAATTATCTACAAACATGTTTATCCACAAAACATCAATGTTTTATACCAAGAATGCTTCCTGGAAATGGAAGGCTCCCTTTCAGTTAAGTTGTACAGACTTGCTTTCTTTATTTAACTAATGCATGCTTAATAAATACGGGTTGAACAAAAAAAAACCCCCACAAAGTGGTGCAATGGATAGTGAAGTGGCTTGCACTTATAAGTAAACAAGCTAATTAATTAATTGGTGTAAAACAACAACACAACTCGGGGCGACCAGAATGAGTGACTGTCACCAGCGCATGGCATCGTTTGCACACAGACCCATCGGTTTGCATCACGGCCCAAAGCTGCATCGCAGGCTTCTCAGACTTTCCACTTACAGTATTCCCCCCCCCCCCCCATCATTCAGCAACTCTGTCCAGCTGCTGAGTTTTCCTCAAGCATCTTCCCAGCAGCTGGTTAGCTACCCCAACTTTCAGTGAAGAAGCAGGCGTAGGTGCGTTAAATAACGTGAGGAGACTGCCTCTCATCACAGCAGTTGTAATTTACTGAGACGGATGTTCTCTCTAGAGGGGAAATGTCCACCTCGGAAGATAAGAGGACTCTCCTTTTCACTTTAAACTAGAAATTTCACCAGGGCACTGATTAGTGTCTCTTTGGTGCTCTTGCTTCAGAGTTTTAAAATTTTTCCAAAGGTGATTTCCTCAAAGGAAAAAAAAAAAACAAACATTTTCTGAGTCAAAGAGAGAGCACGGCCATGGACAATTTTCCCAAAAAATAGTTTGGCCAGACCCTGCAACCTCTTTTATGCTCTTTGTTATAACGGTGCAAGGAAGAACCTCCCTTCCACCTCTACAAGCGGTTCTCAGAGGGAGGAATTTGTGGGCAGAAAGCTCTTAGGAGCTGCCATACACTCATCCCAGATCACTGACCGAGCAAAGTCTGCCTTGGGTAAGGGACGCCAGGTGTAGGCAGGAGTCAAACACTGCTGAGTACGATAACGTCAAGTAGTGATTTCACAAGGGGCAAGTCCAAAGTCATGTCAACAGGAAGGAGATTCTTTTTAAATACATCTTTGAATTCTGATAAAAGATACATAACCTAAAATCTACCATTTTGAGTACCATTCCTCTCCAGAAGTTTCCATCTTCCCTACTAAAACTGTTTACCCATTAAGCACTAATCCTGGAGATTCTTTTATATATGTATACACACACACATATATAATCATATATAAGATTCTTATATATAGATATGATTCTTATATAGATATGATTCTTATACATATACATATATAAACAGATTGTATGGCTTCTTTGATAAAAAGCATAGCATTTGCTTTGGCAAGGAGTGCCAAAGCAGTATCTCAGATACTGAAAACAGAACTCATTCTCACTGATGAAAACTTATCTTGTCATTGAAGTACCTACTGCTGACCTCAGTTATAGGAGCCCTCCCCTCACTTTGGAGTCGTGAGACTGACGGATGAGGGCTCCCATTAGCAGCAGAGGCTTGGTGCACGGAGCTGCAGAACTATCCCCTTGGATGGTGTTGGAGAAGAAGGGATGAAGTACCGTCAGAATAGAAGGACTGAAAATGGGAAGGAGGTTTGAAGAGAAAGCAAGGAGAAGTTAGAGGAGAGAACTGCTCCAGCCACATGTGGGTAGTGGCTGTTTTCTTGGACAGCACGGTACAGAGCATGTCCATCATCACAGGAAGTGCAGACAGAGGGGTTCCAGCATCAGACAGATGTGATTCTGGCTTTGTCACTCACGAGCTCCATAAATATGGTCATTTCCCCATTCCGAGCCTCAGTTTTCTCATCTGCAACATGGGGATAATAATCCCCCATACACCCTTGGTGGATTTGTAAATCAGTGCAGCCACTATGAAAACAGTATGGAACTTCCTGAAAAAATTAACATTCGAACTACCATGTGACCCAGCAGTCCTACTTGTGGGTATGGAAGCAACCTAAGAGTCCATGGATAGACAAATGGACAAATAAGATGTGGTACATATATCCAATGGAATATTAGCCGAACCATAAAAAGAATAAAATCTTGTCATTTGCGACAATATGTACAAGCCTAGGGGTATTATGTTAGGTGAAATAAGTCACACAGAGAAAACAAATACCATATATAATTTCCCTTATATGTAGAATCTAAAAAATGAAACAAACCAACAAACAGAGACAAACTCATAGATATAGAGAACAACTTGATGGTTGGCTGATGGGGTTGGGTGGATAGGTGAAAAAACGGAAAAGATTAAGATGTACAAATTGCCAGTTATAAGAACAGTCACGGAATATAAGCTACAGTTTAGGGGATACAGTCGACAATATTATAATAACTATGTGTCATGTCTGATGGGTAGTAGACTTATGGGGGTGACCACTTTGTACGTTATATAAATTTCTAACCAATCACGATGCTATACACCTGAAACTAGCATAATATTGTATGTCAACTACAATCGAAAATAAGAGTGTCTCTCTGTAGAACACAGGTGACAAACACAAGGCCCGTGGGCCGAATCTGGCCCTTGTTTTATCCACCTTGTTTTATCCAGCCCAGCAACTTGTTTCTACCCAGCCCCAGCTGAGCTCCTTGCTCCTAGTTAAGGAGTAGTTACATTTATACAGTCCTGAAATTACATTCGGCCCTTTGAAGGCAACTATGAGGCTGATGTGGCCCCCATTGAAAATGAGTTTGACACCCCTGCTGTGGGACAATCAGCTAGCTGGTCACCAAAAATCTGTTCTCTTTTCTTTCTAGGCATCCAACTAGCCTACATTTCCCAGCCTCTCTTACAGTTCAGTGTGGCCACAGGACTGAGTTTTGGTCACTGGAATGTAGGCAGCAATGCCAAGTACTGTTTTTAGCTAAAACCTCAAAGGAGTGTCCAACTTTTTAGTGTCTCTGGGCCACACTGGAAGAAGAGGAGTTGTCTTGAGCGACACATTAAATACACAAACGCTAACAAAAACAAAAAAACCTCATAATGTTTTAAGTAAATGTATGATTTTGTGTTGAGCCATATTCACAGCCATCCTGGGCTGCATGTGGCCCACAACTCGTGGGCTGGACAGCCCCTTGAGAGAGCTCCCTCCACTATTTTTGCTCTTTTTCCTGCTGGGTGCAAGTAACAATGAGGCCCTAAGCTATGGATGAGCCACAGGCAGATGCTACAAGGTTCCGGAATCACTGCATGGAGGAGAGGCAGACACTGATTAAAAAAGGACAGTTTCCTTCTGATTGTCATGTGAACGAGAAATGAACTCACATTGTATGGGCCTCTTTTCTTACTGCAGGATTGTTTAGCCCGCGATACTTGCACAGTTGCATGAATAAGGTAAGCAGTGCCCATCACTGTATTTGATAGCTGGCGAATGCTCAGTAAATGTGAGCTGTCTTTTAATAGTTAAGAGCAAGGTCTACAGAACACGAGACTTGGTTTAAACTAAGGCTGTGCTGCTTAGCTGTGCAATCTTAAGCAATCTGCTTAAACATAGAGCATTCCTCATTTTTTTTTAAAAAGGGGGGATAATATTAATGACAAATTATTAAAATTAAGGCAATAGGTAAGTTTTCTCTCATTCAGAAGCCTCCTCTATTCCTGCATAATTTAACACTGTTTAAGCTGGTTATTGCTTTTCCACACCGCAGTATTGATTACAGCTCTCAGTAGAGACAGCCTGCTGGGCTCAAAGGTGCCATTTACTTATGAGGAGTCAAGAATTTCTGCGCCACGGCTGATCCACTATAGAGGCGCCGTGATGAGCCTGCAATCCTCTGGTAATTGCAGGACATTTAGGCTGAGTGAATTATCAACAGGGACAAAATCAGCAGCCCGAGTCCAGAAAGGCTGAAAAGAAAGCATGAATTTTAACAGATCTTAGGAAAACTTAACAAGGCCATGGACCACACAAGTTTTTCTCCTCTATCAATTGTAAGGTAGGTAGCGAGGCAAGTGAACTTGCTTTTTTTTAATTTTTAATTTTTCAATTCCAGTTGACACTCAGTATTATTTTATACTAGTATTATGTATAGCAGAATGGTCAGGCATTTACAGAATTTATGAACTGATCCCCCCATAAATCTAGTACCCACCCGGCACCATACATAGTTGTTACAGTATTATTTATTATATTCCCTATACTGTACTTTACACCCCCAGGACTATTTTGTAACTACCAATCTGTACTTCTTAAACCCTTCACCTTTCTCACCCAGCTCCCCAGTCCTCCTCCCACCCGGTAACCACCAGTTCTGAACTTGTTTTCAACTGCCAGACAAGGTCAGGTTTTTTATTATAGGTTCTTTAACAATGGACCCCTCAATCCTAACTACCTGTGTTTTGTAAAAAGAATCAGGAATGCTAACGTACCCAATGGGGTACACAATGATTGAAGCCTTTCTATGGGTTTGGGGGAGTCATGGGGCTGAACTGGGGTCATTGTCAAGAACTGGGATCTGGGGGTTGGAACTGGGGTAGCGTTTTTCCCTTTCCAAGCAGTGTGAGCCAGAAGGTTTGTTAGAGGAAATCAGAATAAAACAGAAAGAAAACAAGGATGGCAACTAAGTCCAAAGGACCAGAGGCAAAAATAAGAGGTACTCAGGGGTCCAGGAGTTAGAAGTCAATGGGGCTGGGAATAAAGGGGCAAGGTTCAAGGCAGACTTCAAGGGCACACTCCAGGAGTCAAATCCTTTTGGCAACTGTGTGTCAGTGTGGCTCAAAGAGTCCAAAGCAAAGACAGTGAATTTGTGGAGAACATACAATTTCAATTTAAGATGCCCTGGCCACATGTGAGAAGTGAGAACATGAACAGCTGATGTAAGCTAAGGGTTTCCTAAAGGAGGAAGAGCAGAGTGAATGAATACACATACACCTAGTCTGGCAGTAAGATGGCAGGAAAAATACCAAACTACCTAAGAGATGCACCAGACATTCAGTTAGGTTTGGGGAATCATTAGGAAGAGAGTGTTTCTCAGAGTGTGCTTGGCAAATGGCCTGCACCAGCCATTGTTTAAGAAAACTGTTAAAAAGAAGATTCCAGGACCACTGGGGTCTGGAATTCTGATTCCATAATGCCCTTTTCTGATTGGCCAGGAGTCCAGCTTTGGGGGTACCAGAAGGGAGCTTGTGGCTGTTTTAGATCGATGAGACATGGCTGCCAAGGAGGGAGGGCATAAAGAATGAGCAGGACATATCGTGGGTGAAAGTGCCATTTGTTGCTTGCTTTAGACTTGTACCTCTCACCCCTTCATGGACTCCGGAGTCTTATTACCTTGGCTTTGACTTTGGGGAACTTCTTTTCCTTCTTTTCAGCTACTTCTCTCTGCCAGGTCTTACTTGTGCCTATCCCACCACAACCTGGGCTTCTCTCCTGAATAAGGCCTGGGGGCAGGTTGGTACAGAAACAACTGATCCCCATCACCATAGATCCCTCATCAAGGCAACTGGCCTCTATCAATCATACTCAGAGGATGCCTGATAACCTCAACACGGGGAGGATTCGAGAAGGAGAACTTGAACCACACAGGTAACTTGGAGACATTCCTCACAGAGGTTCTCAGGCATCCTATCTCCTGCTCTCATGAGCAACTGGCCTCATGGTGCTCACACAGTGTTTGTCCAGATTATTCTGGCATGACATTCTTCCCGTAGCACTAGGCACAATTAGGGTGTTAATAAATGCTTACTGATGGTGTCATCTTACTCTCTTCTTCAAGACCCAATCTGGAAGAACCTATTCTAAGAGAGAGAGGAAGGAACAGAAACATCACTTTGTTGATCCACTTATGTATGCATTCACTGGTTGCTGCTTACATGTGCCCTGACTGTGGATCGAACCCACAACCTTGGCCTATTGGGACAACGCTCTGCCCAACTGAGTTACCTGTCCAGGGCTGGAAGAACCTCTTCTGAATAACAGCATTGCCTCCTAAAGAATATGTACTGGACATTAATATCATGCTGATCAAATCAAAGGAGATGATTAATACCGTATTTCACAGAATCTAAGAGGCGCATATTTATTTTCAACCACACATTGATAAGAAAGCAATATGTTATAAGTTTAATTGAGAACACTTTTTCTCTTAGTGGTATGTTAAATAATGGGTAGTTTCTCACACTTTATGAATTACGTTACATACAGGCAAGTCTTGTTTCTGTCAAATATCAGATGAGATCGGGCACGTTCAGGGTGGTATGGCCGTAGACTGCTTCTGTCAAATATTAGAATGATGATAAATAAACACTGTGGTGGGTCAGAGTAAAGGGATATGCTTTATCAGGATGATTTATTTTCTAATAAATACAACAAAGTAGAGGCAGCGCAATTCAACAAAAAGCATTACATCTGGCATTTGACTAGAGAGTTTTGAGCCTCAGTTTCTTCATCGATAATATGAGGACAATGGAACCTATCTCATGGTACGGTTAGAAATAAACAAAATTATGATTTTGACAAAGACTCAAATATGCCATGCAAATTGTGGATAACTCCATTAAAGAGTTAATATTAAATATAAACTTAAATCAATTCAGGGAGTAGTGCAAGGTCTTTCACGTAGTTCAGAAGACGTTTCGGCAGGCTGCCGTGCTGTCTTTGGGTTCGTGACAAATAGGAGTCCTCTCTGAACGCTACCACAGGTACCGAAGGCTCAGTAGATGTGGCTTAGAAAGCTCTCAGACTCTGACACCTTCAGAATTACTTAATAAAATTAATCTCTGTCAGAAGTAATGGGGAAGCACTATAGGATTTGTTTACTACAGTGATGAGTAAGACAAGGATGCCTTCTACCTCCACTAGCATTTAACATGGTATTGGTCCACACAATTAAAGAAGAGGAAAAAGTGGAACCCTTAGTTAAGTAAGTAGGAGGAAAAACTGTCTCCTTCCAGATGATGCAATTACATACTTGGAATTATGTAAAAAAAATTAACAGAAATAATAGAACTTAATAAAATAGTAATTTAAGAAAACAATTCAATAGCTTTTATGTACACTAACAATAGTTAGAATGTATAATGAAAGACTCCATTTACAATAGCAAAATTAAGAGAGAGAAAGAAATTAACTAGGCATAAACTTAAAAACAAACATTCCAAACCTATAAAAGAAAACATTAAGTTCTCCTGCAAAATGCAAGAGGAGACACGAATGAATGCCATGTTCTGGGGTGGAAAGACAATATTAAAAGATATTCCCTTTGCAATCTCAATAAAAATACCATCAAGATTCTTTTTCTTCTGGTACTAGTTGCTTATAAAGCTAAGTGAAAAGAACAAACAAGCTAAACATCCAGAAGAACCCCTAAAAAGACAAGGAATGCCAAAGTGGGAGGGGCTGGCTCTACCAGCTATTCAAATATACTACATAATGATTACTTGTAAAGGAAGAGGGCAAAAACTGGGAAAGACAGGAATGAGAGCTAACTTTCCTGAATGCACCTTATTTTGTAGTTTTGGCTTTAGAATCATGTAAAATTTTATATAATTGTAAAACAAAATTATAATTGTAAAAATAGATCCTAAAACCTGAAAGCAAAATGAAACAAATGAACCTGATAGTTTTATGGTGTAGAGATTTAACTATGGAGAAGAAGTCGAGATTTTTAAAATATGAGTTACCATCCATAGAGAGATATAACTTATGGAGAAAGAGAACTTAAAGATTAATGACTTAAAAAATTCATACCATTTTTAGTTTTCTGAGGAAATTCCATATTGTTTTCCACAGTGGCTGCACCAGTCTGCATTCCCACCAACAGTGCACTAGGGTTCCCTTTTCTCTGCATCTTTTCCAACACTTGCTTGTTGATTTGTTATACCCTAAGAGCCCTGAAACACCAATCCAAAAGAACTTCTGCACCCCAATGTTCATAGCAGCACAATTTACAACAGCCAAGTGCTGGAAACAACCTAAGTGCCCATCAGTAAATGAGTGGGTCAAAAAACTATGGTACATTTGCACAATGGAATTATACACAGCAGAGACAAGGAAAGAGCTCCTATTCTTTGCAACAGCATGGATGGAACTGGAGAGCATTATGCTAAGTGAAATAAGCCAGGCAGTGAGGGACAAATACCATATGATCCCACCTTTAACTGGAACATAATCAACAAAAGAAAAAAGCAAACAAAATATAACCAGAGACATTGAAGTTAAGATCAATCTAACAATAGCCAGAGGGGAGTGGGGAGGGGACAGTGGGGAGAGGGGTTTACAGGAACTACTATAAAGGACACATGGACAAAACCAAGGGGGAGGGAAGAAGCAAGGGAGGGAGGTGGTTTTGAATGGGGTGGGGTGGAGGGGTGGGGAGAAAATGCAGACAATTGTAATTGAACAACAATAAAGTAATTTTAAAAAATAAAATAAAATAAAAAATTCATACCAGAAAGCAAGGAAACTATTAAACACTATTAAGTTTAGTCAAAAGAAACCAAGAGCCAATTGGTTAACCACAGGACAATTCAAGTTTTCAAAGACATACTAACAACAGAAATACTTCAGTATATTAAAAAATCCATGAATTCTTAATAATATTGGGGACCTCACTAGTCACCTATGGAGGATGCTAGAGAAGTAACTTGTTATTCTGAAAATTGGTAAAAAGAAACAAAGGCCAAATAAACCATATTCTACCTTTTGTGTACAAATCATACCTCCCCAGCAAACCGAATAGTTATTAAAGTCTTTCTTTACAAAAAAAACTCTGAATAATAAACAACAAAGAGATGATAGTATTAAAAAATACCACTTTGGACACCCTAATGAAATAATGAATCTAGGCAACGTTCCTCCATGAGAGTTAACAGCATAAGAGAGCACCATTACTAGTAAAGCTTTATTCCTAGACAAGAGACTCTGAAGCTGGTCAGGCTTCAGCGATCTGTTTGTAGGGAATGTAGATCTATGTGAGAACTGCTACGGAGCAAACCAAACTTACGTCTTCAATAAGTAAATGGCAAGGGAGGAAAAAAAGAGGAATAGGCAACTTTCAGATAAAAAGAGACATTTCCATCTAATGCAATGCTTGAACCTTGTTTAGATCCTAATATAAAAATTCATAAATTAGACAACCAGTCACACGTGAGTAGTAGCAAAATATTTGATGAAAAGGAAGCTTAGTTTACATTTTTAGATATTACCATGGGTTTGTGGTTACGTTTCTAGAAAGATCCCTTACCTTCAGAGATACACACTGAGTATTCTGGGATGAAATGATGCGATGTTGGCACAGGGCCACATCATGACTTCTGTTGGCCTTAGACACTTGGCCGTAACAGATCTTTTTGGACCCTAAAAATGCCATTGTTTTCTAATGTGAGAGAAGTTTAAAACATTTTATTCCATCTTACAAGTTCATTTTTTCCTTCTGATTTTAAAAGCAATTAAAATATTTTTGTAGGCTTTTAAAAGTGTCATGGGCCCTAGCACTGAGCTTGTTGTGCCCAAGGGTGAGTCCATCCTGATCTGGGATTTGCTTCAAAATGATCCAGGGGTGGAGAGAGAGAGAAGGAAGAAGGTTTGTGGGGCAAAAAGGAGAAGAACATATAAAGTTTCAAAGACAAACACTGGCAATGCCCCTTTAACCCTTTCCATGGGATTCGGTGCCTTGAAAGACCGACAGGAATGTTCAGTCTGCCTGATGGCCTTATAAACCTATTGTGGAGACAGATGCCCCAGACTTTCAGAGTCTGAAGCCATTAGCCATTGCCATTATCCACCATCCCTGGCTTTACTCTCTGGCTATCGCAGCAACTTTCTGACACTTGTCTGCCCTATGGTTTCCCCACACGGAGAAAATGCCCTGATGAGGCTGAGGTGAATGTTAATTCGGCTTGATGGTCATGCTTCTCATTCAATGTTAATCAACTCTGGGACACTTCTGGACTGCTAAGGTAGAGAGAGGGCCAGACCACAGATCGTACGCAGTGTCTCCTGGAAAACTCTCTTCTGGCATTCAGCCTATTGCCCTCCTTTGGCCATCCTGACTCTCACAATGCGTCTTCTCCTCCAACTTCTACATTCCCATGATATTCAAAATACATCTGTGATCAACTGAAGAAAATTGGCTGTAATACTTTGAAACTCCTCCCACCAAGACGTGGAGTCTACTTCCTATTTCCTCACCCCTTGAAGCTAGGATGGCTGTGTGACTTGGTTTGGCCAATAGAATGTGGAGGAAGTGACCATGTATGACCCCAAGAGACCTCGCAGCTTCTGCTCCTGGTCTTTGGAACCCTGAGGCTGCTCTGTGTATAAGGCCAAGCTAGCCCGCTGGAAGATGAGAGACACATGGTCCAACCCCCCAGTCGTTCCAGATGACAGCCAGTTCACGCGCAGCTGACCGTGAATGGGTGAGGAAGTCTAAGCAAGACCAACTGCTAGTGAGCTCAACTTGCCAAAGCACAGAATTTTAAGCTAAATAAATGGTTGTTACTTTAAGCTACTAAACTTTGGAGTAGTCCATTATGCAACAGTAGATAATCAATATAGCAGTATTTGTGTTTTTAATAACTCCTCATTGTGCCCTGAAGTTATTGCCACAATTTGTCTCTGAGAAGCCATAAGATTTGCCTCTTGACATAACAAAATTTGGATTCATCTTGGGCTAGCTCATGAGCTTCAGTGACTATAGCAGAAAAAAGAGCCCCTGCTTTTTCCAAAAAGATGCAAAGGGATTTGGTTAAATGGTACGGAAAATTTTGGGTTTGCCAACATTCACCTGAGGAGCAAGAAGAGGGTTAAATACATAAAAACCACATTTCTCAGACACAGACAGAGTTCTGACCTTCAGCCGGCGGTCTGGATCTCCACTGCACAGGGAATTTACCGATACTTTGAATGATTTCCAGGCTGGGCTTAAGTTATTCATTACAACCTGAGAAGAAAGAAAGAAAGAGAGGGATGGCTGTGGGGGGGGGGGAAATGCATGACATGTTCACACTTCAACATAAAAACTGCTTGAGAAGCACTGTGGCACTTATGAAAAGGACAATTTCTGGAATGCGTGTCTTAATAAAAACCTGGAGTAGTAACTCTTTTCAGGGCGTCCACTAAAGTGGGTCCTTATGGGCAGAACTCCTGTGACCGCTGGCCTGGCTGCTGATTCAAGAATAATGACAGTAGTATTGTCCAGTATGTATAGACTGGGGATGAGCCATTCTATATAAAGAGGGGTTGCAATCAATAAGGTGGGGCTGCCTCTGGCTTCTGATAAAAGATCCTCTGTTCTGGAGGACTGACAGTCCTATGGCATAAATTGTCTTCTACTGAGGTCAGCCTAGGCAAAAACTATTGGTGGGTGTGGGGATGTGGCAGAACAATTCTACTGCTGAAGAACTGAACTATCTTTGGTAACCCATGATCTTGAATTAGGTCAGACTGCAAATCAGAAGAGAAGTTTCAAAAGAAAAATTCCGGGAGATACTTACACTACCTGTCCTAAGAAAGACAGGGCAGACATTTAGATCTCCAGTGTCACAAACTAAGTCTCTAATATAGTGGAACCCCGTTAAAAGCAGCTTGCTAATCATGAACTTGGCTAAATCCTGCCTGAGGGTCCATGTGAGTCAAGTCTCATTCCGTCATCGCTATGATTCAAATAATGCACTTTGTTTTAGATGTATGAGTACCTCTCTGCTCCTCAGATGGTACTGCGTGCTCTAGCACAGGGGTTTCCGAAGTGTGATTCCCGAATCAGCAGGTGCAGCATCACTTGGGCACTTGTTTAAAATGCAAATCTCTGGGTTCCGCCCCGACCTACAGACAGGAACTCTGGAGGGTGGGCACCCCTAGGTGATTCTGACTCGTGTAACCACTGCTCTAGGGGACGTGCAACGGAACTGAAATGAAGTTCTGTCACCCGGATTTTTCTTCCTACGAAGTTTTTAGTTAGCAGGTCTTAGCGTTGTAAAAAAAATAATTCTCTATCCAAATAATTATTTTATAAGTGATATTCTCTTCTACTGGATTCCTTAATGTAACTATGAATTATTCATTATTATAATTATTCATGATCATGGGCTCATTATTAAATTTCTCTTACTTCACTAAAGTGGGAAAATAATTTTCCTGTGTAATTTTGTCTTGGGATGATCAAGGTGATAGTGAGAAGAAGAGTTAGATAAAATGGTCTGGGTTAGTTCAAAATTCTCACCTTTATATGGAAACACTAAGAAGTAAAGATGTTTTGTCACAGCAGTTGTGAAAAACGCAGTAGCAAATCAAAATTTCAACTAGAAATTTTCCCTGTAGTCAAAAATGGGGAACACGCATGCCCACGAGGAAAAATCAGTGTTATATTGCTTGACTCACTGGAAAAGTTTACAATCCCATTTTGTGTGAGACTCCAGAAGCCCCTCAGCAATGGGGTAATGGGGAGAAGTTCTAGCAATTCTTGGGATAGGAGAATTTACCAACATTAATGATGAGAAGAGAAATGCTGTCAGGAGCAAAGGAGAGAAGGATCTTTGAGAGAAGTCCAATAATATTCCATCCACCTCTGTTCTCCCTGCACATGAAAGCCTCCATTCACTGACTGCAGTAAAAGCGTGAGTGGGTACCACTTCTGATCCTCCCCAAAGTTTATTTACCTCTCCTGTAAAAGCCTCTCCCACCAAAGGAATCTTTAGGTGTGAAAAGGTTCTGTTCAGGGTTGGGAGGCTGTCCCATCTGTACCTCAATCTATTCCCCAGGGATTAAGTTCCAGAGACTCACATTGTGCTGTAACATGTAGTGGACACCCGATCTGTACTTGACTCCATTCATTTATTCATTCTTTTACTAAACACATTTTATTAAATGCCAACTACGCCCTAGATGATATCCACAGGTTAGTCCATTCAAGACTGGTTAATTCTTGTCTACTTTAAGTATGGCGTATTTGTCTCCCTAATGCTCCCTGCAACTCTGTCACTTCAGGGAAATGGAATTGGATTTCCAGTGTGGGGTACTGGGAACACGGCACCCCCACTCTCATCCTACAAGTCACGAGGGCTCCTTCTTCCTTTGCCCTGCCACTGGTAAGCGCAATAGAGTCTTCTCCAGGCCAGTCATCAAAATCACCCCACTTCCTCCTTCTCAATATACTTCCCACTCCCACAGACTCTCTCTTGGACTTGCTTATAAATAAAATAAAAAGCAGAGACTGGGGTTGGTCACTGAGTGGTGTGCAGTAGTGGGTAGTGGGCAGTTGGATAGTGAAGCACAAGTGGAGTCACATGGAGAAAGAAGGAAGGTGAGAGGGAGATGCAGCTGAACCAAGTGGCGGCTGAGACAGGGCAGCTGTGCATATGGTAAGCTGGACATCAGTCCAGTGTATGAACTTTCCCTGAGGAGGCGGCAAGCTGCCTTTCCAAATTACAGTGAAGCTCAGGGTCAGACAAATTCAACTCAAACTCCAGCTGTACCCCTTGAACTGCGAGACCGGAAAAGTGACTTGACCTCCTAGAAGTTCAGTTTATTCAGCTGCAGAATGGGGGTAATAATAAGCATGGCAAGGGATTGTTGTGAGAAGGAGATAAAATAATGCATATGAAATCACCTACAACAATGCTTGGCACCTGGTCACCTTCATTAAATGTTTATATTTTTTATTATTAATAAGTTGCTGGTTATCTGCATTGAAGGTCAATAATGAAAAATTGGGGGTGAGAAAGGGTCTTCTCTTCTAATATCTAAACTGAGAATAAAGAGTCCTCTTGAGGAGAGTGAGGACTTCATGTCTGAGCTCATAGCTACAGATATTAAGAAATGACAGGGGTTTCTCAAAACAGGTCAATTTATCGACTTTAGGGATGAGATGACATAACTGAGGATGACTCTTCTTACCTCAGTTCGATGTACAAGTTGCTGAGTTGCGTCATCATTCATGCGAAAAATTTCCAGAAAGGGGTCAGATTTACTGAAGAAATCCTAAAACAGACACATATACAAACATGAGCTCTGTCCCTTCTTCTGCACAAACACATCGAATTCAGCCCTGGATCAAATATACCTGGATTTGATCCTTCCTTATTTTATTCTGCATTCCTGTGATCCAGTTGGCTAGAATGAACCGTTCCGAACTCCACGTCCTTTGAGAAGTAAGTCTTTTGTTAAGATCAATGTATTCTCCAAAGATCAATTTAAATGCCAGTTCTTTGAGAAGCAGTGTAGCTGCTGTCTTAAACACGTTAATTGTAATGATTGTAAAGCCCATGTCTGATGTCTACAGTATCTGGATCACCTGTGGGTCTGTTTCTTAGTTTTGCCCCTTGGGTTGCTTGGTAACTTCTAAATACTAGGCACTGTGTAAAAAGATTATAAAGCCTTTAGATGAGTCTTTAGCTTCTGGCAAAGGCCCAATGTATTCCTGATTCCTTTACTGCTTGGGTACATCCTTAAAGGGCTCCAATTAAAAGAGTGGGTGTTTATGAGGGCTATTCCTCCTTGACAAGCCCTTGAGGCCAATTTTTATTTGCAAGACCCTCAAAGGCTCTGTTTATCTCCATAATCTCTTGGTTCTAGCTCTTTGTTCAGTTTCTCTCTGTGATGTTTGCTCACTAGTGAATGCCTTGAGACGTCACTCAGACGGTTGGACTACTTTCTTTCTCCGAAGCATCTCCAAAGCCTTAGCCACAGGTCTCTCAGTAGCCCTGACTTTGGTATTGGTTGCTTCCCCAGTTCCATGAGACTACCAGAACCTTTGCTCAGGTTCTCTATTTCTTACTAGATATTTCTGCTAGGCTTCCCAGCTTTTTTATCCAAGGTGTTTTACTAGTCGGCCTTGAGGAATTGCCTTCAGTGGAAAATCTGAATAGGGTGCCTGATTCACTCCAGTGGACTTTTCTCTGAAGTCTATCTCGACTCATCAAATCTTGGCTGCCTTGGGACTCTCAAACAAATGTTTCTTGTATCGTATCCAGAGTTTGTAGTTATTTTCAGTGGGAGAATAATGTAAAACAAACAGGTATTTTATTACTGGAAGCAGACTAATCCGTATCCTTCTTTTAAACTTTTTTTTTTTATTCCAATAGATTGTTAACTCTCAGAAAGGAGGAACTATGTCTTATTTTCCTTTATATTTTTATAATTTCTCTACCATGTTCCATAGCATCTAGCTTTTAGTGTATACAGTGCTTATTGAATGCATGAACCAATAGATAAATAAATGAATGAATGACATGAGAACCTGGTATAGGAAGCTCTCTGAGCAACAGCCTTAAGTTATGACACTTACTATGTATTTTAGTAGGTGATCTCCCCCTGCTCCCCTCAAATCTAGACTGTAGCAAAGGAGAATAAAGCCAAAGCCATCATGGTCTTTAACTTAACAAAATATTCTTAGGCTACATACCCATCATGCAGCCTTCATGCTTGATGTTAGACTATTAAGAAAGGCTAAAACCCCTTCTCAGGCCTCCAAAGAACCATGTAGTTTGTGGTAAGACAAGTATGCAAGTAAACACATTGGAGGGTTAAGTGTGAATGAATGAATGAATGAATGAATGAACAACAGAGAAGAGGGGAAGTTGATGGACTTTTGACTGGAAACTATGGTTTTGGGGAGGGTATCTGTAGACAGGAAACAGACTGGGTGAAGGTGTGAAGAGTAAACACTGAGCAGGCACACTGAGTAACTTAGCTCCCCTGCAGCTCGGGATGCGTGGGGGAGGAATTTGAGACAATGCTGACAAAGCCAGCTCTGTGCTGTGAGGGGCCTTCAATGCTCATCTGAAGTCTTTGCACTTGCCTGGAGAGGCAGTGTGAAACCACAGATGGATTTTGGGCAGGAAAACAATAGTGGTTCTGTAGTGAAGAATATCATCCTAGAAACCTTGTAGGATACCTTAGAAAGAGAAGAGATGGGAAGTGGGAATAATTATCTTTCCTTTGGCTGTCCTCTCCACCCAACCAGGAACTAAACACCAGACTTCACAGCACCCAGAGTCTGGAAAAGACCCTTCCGTGCTATGTCTGCAGGCGCCTGATTATCACAGCCTTAATCTTGTCAACCCTCGAGGGCTGCTCTCATGAATCAGTCTGCCCTGCAGACCTTCCCTCCCCACCAGAATGGCCCCTGTCTTCCTCCTAGACACACAGCTAGCAGATTCCTACCTAACTGCCCGTACTCAAGACATTCGCCCAGGGGGCCTATTTCTATTCCAACACTCAGCGTAAGAAAATTGGAACCTCCTTCTCCCCTCCCTTCCCTAATGCACAGGACGAGTTAGCTTGTTCCTAGGTGCCCTTGGGCTTCTTCTCCAGAAGCTTCAGTCTTTGCCTCCTTAAATAGTCTGTTGATCCCGCAGGGAACTGTTTGTGAATTGTACTTAAAAGGTGCTGGCCCCACTGGAAGAACTCTATTAATTTTTTTTTCCTTTTGATAATTTAAAAATGTTACCACTTTAATTTAAAAAAAACAGGAAAAAGAGAAAACAGAAAGATAAAAAAATAGAAGGAAAAAACAGCTCATAATCTTACTTATAATTCTATAACTATCAATAACATTTTGGTAAATAGTTTTTCTAGAATCTAGACGTAATTTTCTTCCATTTTAAAAAATATATTTGTAACCATACTTTCTATATACTTTAGTGCCCTATTTTTTCTCTGGGTAGTATATTGCAATGCTTTTTCTATTTTATTTCATGTTCTCCTAAAACACTGTTCAGGGCTAGCACAGAGGTGCTGTCGGGAGGATATGTCAAGGAAAGACAGAATGGATAAAGTCTCTGCTCTCAAAGAACCAAAAATCTAACACTCAGCTCACTGGCTTCATAACTGCTTTCAAGTCCTGTTTCCACCATACATAATCTGGATGACCTGGGGCAAGGCAATCATTTCCTCAAGTCTCAGTTTCCCTACCCATCAATGGAAGGGTATTGTCTTTTGCCTCATGACAGCGTGGGAGAATTAGAGTTGATGCAGCGAAGTGTTGAGTCCAGTCCCTGGCACATGGCGAGCACTCAGAAAGTGTTGCTGCTATGATTATTATCAGTACAAGAGAGAATGCTTGAGGACACATTGTGAAGCACTATGCAAGTATCGGGGATGATTATTATTAAGAAGGCATCTGATCTCTGGGAAGAAAACAACTCATAAGGAGCTCAAAATTATCTTATGTGTACACTAAGAAACCCGTAGCTTAAAAACAACAATTCTGCATCTAATTGTATGCTTACCTGACCACAGTCTGGAATTTTCAGCTTTCTTTGCTTGACTATGAGCAACTAAGATGGGCCTTGGGACAGTTTAGTGCAATATGATGAGTTATATAGATGTTTTACTGAAGTTTTGCTATGGTGACATTTTTCAATAACTTGGATGCCATATTACTCTGCCCTTTTAGTTCAAAATGAAAGACATTTAGTCAAGTGAGAGAGCGATAAGGGATCATCTGAGGTTTGGAGTAGAAAAGGAAGCAGTGTACTTCTAGGATGGTGATCTTGAAAATAGAATGCTTGTAACTAGAAAAGATTGTCTGAAAGATGTGAAAAGCGTACACCCAGCTGAAATCAATGCACACTGCAGCTCCTAGCACCAAGCTCACGGAATGTCAAAAGGTAGCAGTTTGTGAAAGTTTCACACAATCTACTCTGGACACTAAAATATTTAAATATAATTCATTTGTAAGGAAAAGTGTTTCCTGATGTCCCAGGCAGAACAAATTACCCTCTTCAGGACACTCTGGTTACACATTACTTGTCACATGCTGTCATGGCTGCACTATTATTATATCATTTATTGTTTATATTTATGCTTCACTTAGATGGGGAATTGCAGGTTGTGGGTATGAGAATGGTTTAAAGCATGTTTTTTCCCCATCTCCTGATGCACAGCAAACACACAACAAGGGTTTGCTAAATGACTGGTGCGTACGTGAATAATGAACAAATGAGCCTGAATGAATGACGCACAAATGGGCTGAGAGGTTTTGTAGGTGAAAGTGAATGAGCTATGCCAGGGTATAAGCGGCTGCTTAAGACTTTAGGAAATTGCTTAAGATACTGCTTTACCTTTTTCAGCCTAGCGCCTGTAAGCAATTAGGCTTACAAAAAGTGGTGCCACATCTCAAAATCCCCTCTTCTCTGGGTGCACTCTAGGGAAACGGAGTCCTTTGTGAATACAGTTATTAATGTGATATGTTTTCTGATTAAGGATGTGGTTGAAGGGAAATCATAAATATAAGGTGTAGACTTCCCCCTTTTTTCTTTCTTAAGGAAGCGGAGACTGCATAACTTTTTCTGTATACAATAGGAAAATACGGCCTGTGACTGGGTGGAAGATGTGAGATATAATAGAAAGAATACAGGTGGGAGTTAGACAGACATGGAACCAAAACATCCGTTTAAACACTTACGTAGTGGCCCTGAGAACATGCTTTGCATGTTACAGGGAGAGCAACTGACCAAGGGCCCCAGCTACACTGCTTGCAAATTCAACCCCGAACTTGCACCAAAGCCTGGCTTCCTTCCCATGGGCTGCTCCCAGCCAGGGACTGTCTGGGAAGTCAAGGAGGCCAAGGACTAACTCCACAAAGTAGATGTACAGTATATAGTAAACACTGCTGATCTTCAGAGTCTAGTTCTTAGGGTCCCCTAGAGGTTTGTGATTTTAAATTTCATACCAAATACTTGGGAACACATTTTGAGCTATGTGGTTACTTCTCCCATAAGCCTTGTTTTGATGGAATTGTTTTTCAGTTCGACAAAGTCTTAACTGCTTATTCATGCTAAGATTAACTGGTCTCATTTAGCTATTAAATAAGGAAAGGGTCAGATAAGTGAAGATGTTGGTTCAACAATTACACTCAGTAAAATGGATACGACTTCATTTAGAACTTGGCCTTGTGATCAGTTCCTAATTCCGAAGCATCCCTTTTTCTCATAACCCTCCATCGATCCTTAATTCCAGGATAACCTGCAGGTGAAGACTACTGAACTTGTCAGCTAGTTTTGGCTCTAGGACTCCTTGATGGCCTTGCTGAACCTTCTAGACTGCGTGGCATTCCAGCACACTGCCACCCACCCTTCTTTCCCCCTCTCCTTTACTCATCAGATTTGCCTTGTGGTCTGTCAGCTCCCCCAGACTTCCTCCCTCTATTCCGTACACAGGCAGGCCTCCTAACAAAATCCTTGTGTATTTACTCCTTTCTTGGACTATCTGGACTCACACATGTGACCTTAACAAGTTACTTCATCTTTGAATCTGTTTCCTCAACTACAAAACAGTGTTAATAATGACTGTTACATGGAAGTTACATGAATGAATAAATGTGATAATGTATGAAAAGCTTTTAACTCTTGTAAGTATAGGTGCTTAATAAATGTCACTTTTCTTCCCTTTCACATCTTCTCTTTTCCTTTAAAATGTCCCTAGCAAGGGAGTTAAATCATATTTACCCACACACATCTGACCTGTGGCATTTGGGAGCGAAATGAAGTCTTGGTGTAATAAAAATGCCCTGTTTTAATCAGAGTCCCTCCCCCATCTCCTTAACTAATTCACAGTTTGGGAAAAGCCTTACTTTTCAGATCTCTCTGAAATCTTTGATCTGTTTAATAATGTGGGTTGAAAGGGAAAACATAGCTGTAGGGGAAAATCTGATTAAACTTTGTGTGCTGGCTTTATTACTTCCTTCAATAAGGTTAATGCCAAACACTTTACCTTGTCATCCAATTTCCGCGCATTGAATGCAAGTTCAACATAGTCGTCATTGCCAGATAATTCTTCAGCAATCACCTAAAGGAAAAAGCATGCATCAGCTGCCGTAGTGGTTGGATCACTCCGCCCAGGAATTCATGAACAAATCTTGCTCATACTTGGTTCAAAAATCAACGAAGTCTGATGCTGGGAAAGGAGTTTTCTACAACGTTAGTGAACATGGCAGAGCACTTCCAGGTGCTCAAGGCAACTCTCTAGAATAGACAACTCTCTAGAATAGACAACAGTAGATAACTAGGTTTCATGCTGAGCATGATGACACAGGAGATGGGGCAGCAGTTAGGAAGAGCTTCTTTCTTTAAGGGTCACACAGCACTGGATGGCACGCCCATAAATAATTTTATACACACACACACACATACACACACGCACACACATTTTTCTTTTGGGAGTTTGCAAATAAGGAGAAACGGTAACATTTCTCCACTGCTTTGAGTCAGGCCAACAAGGCATGGGAAAATAAACCAGTCCCTACATTCTTTCCAGACCAATGATTACATGGCCATCAAAAAAATGTTCTAATTCCTATTTTTCAAAAAGATTCCCCCTGGGCTTTCTGAGATGTGAAGATAGAGAGAGAGAGAGAGAGAGAGAGAGAGAGATCTAAGCCCTTAACTCTCAAGAATAGAACTCCTGACAAGGATTTTGGCATAAGTGAAAAGACAATGTTACCTAAGAACCTGTTTCATAATGTCACTTTCCAATATTTAATACTCAGTGACCCCCAAAGCCATGGAGCAAAAATTGGCAGGAAAATTCAAGGGAAAAAAGCAGTAACAGCAAAAATCTAGGGACCAGCCTAGTTGTAGAGAGGTTCAGCCATTTATAAATGATGTTTAAGACTTCACCATGCATTCAACAGCGGTAGCACATGGGTACTCTTATCAAATTGGTTATGTGGAGACACTGAGCTTTAATCAATCATATCTCCACTCTATCTGAGCTCAACTTACCATTATGAGTTGGGTCCACACTGGTAGCCTCTGGAAAATTTTATTGGATGCCTAATATTACAGCCAAAATGTTTGCCTACCAAGGGAAATCCACCCCCAAACCTATGACCACCTAAGAGGTAGGAAACGTGAGTCCAGATAAACAGTAAAAACTCAAGAACTTCTTGGTAAACCAGAAACCACCCTATTTAGATTTTTCACTTGATTCTCTTTTGCACCAAACCACCTGAATGCCTCTAACACTCCCCTTGAGCAGAGGTCTTTAACTGTTTTGTGGTCACAGACACCTTCGGAAAGGGGATGCAAGAAAAATGGGCACATGTTTTCAAGTGTTTTCCAAAAGCTAGTAGAACCATTGTTTGGTCCAAAGACTCAAGTTTAAGGGGAGTACTTAAGTATTTAAAATTAAGAAGGAGAAAAAGCTTCTGTGGGATGTGTGTAGAAATAAGATCTCCAGGGTGTTTTAGAGAAAAGGTGGCCAGGTGAGGTTTTGTTCCCCTGAGAAGGAACCGTGGCAGGTCTCACATCTGGGTCTACCACCCCAAGGCTTTGCTGGGTTTGGGGGTTTGGGAGTCAGCCTTTGGGCCCATGGCTTTCTGAAGCGCCCATGGAGTCTTCGAAGCCATTTGAAACATTTGTTCAAGATTGAACATGGCCATCCATAAAAAGCTTTGATGTGACTGCATCATTTCAAATATTTAAGCAACAAGCTTAGGTAGGTTATTATAAGAATGCTCCTAACCTTCACCAGTAGGAATCCTTTTGAATTTTTCCTTCGAAAAGTATCTTACATTAAAAAAATAGAAATCAGTCACTTTCAAGTTAAAAAGAAATGTTCAAAGGAACTCAGGAGGTTTGCTTCCTGGTAATCTGCCTCCCTAGCAATTTAGATTCTCCTGGTCCTTTTTTCTACCTTTCACTTATTAATTTATCTTGGTCCACACAGCTAAATGGTTAGGCCACCTTCTCTACCTTTTCTCAAAGGCTCTAATACAAGATGTCAAAGTTTCAAATCTAGGAAAATCTAAGATTTTATTTAGAAGTACTTCTAGCATTGCCCATAGAACATTCTGAAATCACATAAAGCTTCTATAGTATACACTGTCCAAAATAGTAGCTGCTTCATTAGTAGCTGTTGAGCACTTCATATGTGGCTTGTGTGACTAAGCAATAAGTATCTCCTTCTAGTTCATGTTAAATAATTTTATTTAAGCTTAAATAATCACATGTGGCTAGTGACTACCAAATAGGACAAGCATAGCTCCAAACTATTATATTAAAGAAGAGAGTTAAATACTGGGCTCTCTGGTCCATAAACAACAAATCAAACCTTGTACTAAATATAAGTAGAGCAAATTTTTAATTCTCAAAAAATGGGAGGCAAAGATAGGTAGTTTTGATTATTTGAAAACCCCACACAATTCCATATTCTTACTGAGCTCGGTGGCTCCATCTCTGTCCCCCACTAAAACCCATACTGCAATTGCGGAAGTGCGAGGGCTTACCGTGATGGAGGACTTCCCTGCAGTATTCCCGTGCTTCAGCAAGGATTTGGACAGCTTTCTCTGGGAGACAATCTGCACAAAGGAGACGAAAGGTGGAGATATAGGTCATACAACTGCGTGTCTATTTTTAATTTTATTTTTAATTTTTTCCTCTACAAAATTCTGCATTCACAACTCTGCTTGGAATTGACATCTATGTCCCTTACTTTTCCAAGGATTGTCCATGAATCTCTCCTAAATACAGGCTACTCCCTGTTTTCTCTTATGGCTTGTGATGTAAGAGAATGTGTGATGACTTACAGATAATTCAGTCAATTAGGATTCATGGTTGCTGAGGGATTGATATCAAAATTAGATGGCAAATATTGGATATATGTACATTAAGATAAAGTAGATGAAGTTGCAGAATGATCTCAAATTAGCACTAAAACCTCTGTGCAAATTGGGGGATGGGGTGCAGGGAGGGAGAGAAACCCAAGATCTAAATATATACCTTTTGTATCTATTACCTCTCAAGTTCTACTTTTAATATGGTCATTAGGAAGCTATAAAGTAAGTCAGGAAACTGATGCTCAGACAAGCCAACGGGAGTAATTGGGGTCCTCTCCATGATTACATGTGAGTGCACAACGTGCCATGACAACTAGAATTGCTATTACATTAGGAGCTGTTTTTAGCAGAACCTGCCCCATCCCTCTGTTCTGCTCTTTCTTCCTTTTTTGAAAGATGTGGCAAGGCATTGAGGCCCCGATGGGCATGTTACCCATGATTCCCAAAGGATAAAAGGCTTCAAAGAATCAAGTGAAAACCATGCTCTTGCCTGGAAAGAACCATGTCACCCCTTGGACTAGGCAGCTTCTTGTGTAATTCCCTCTCCTTGAGTGTGGGATGGATCCAGTGGCTTGCTCCTAATGAAAGGAATACCATAAAAGCGATGGTATATCACTCCTGAGATGAAGTCACTGGCTGACTGTGGCTCCCTTTGGCTCATCATCTCTCAGTCTCTCCCAGAGCCCCCCGGGGAAAGCTGTGAGAACCTAGAGAGCAGCCCATGTGGACAAGGCTTGATGTCTCCAGCCAGCAGGCAGTGAGAACCCGAGGCCTGCCAACAGCCACATGAGTGAGCATGAAACTTGACATAACTCAGCAGAAGCCTGGGAGAGACCCTTATCCAGAGGACCCAGCCGTGCTGCCCCCTGCCCCCCTGATTCCTGACACACAGGAACTGTGAGATGTTTGTTTTGTAAAAGCTGTCAAGTTTAGGGGTAAATTTTTATGCAGTATTAGGTAACAACACACATATTATTTCCAGAGAGAGAGAGAGAGAGGAAAGGAGATCACTGTGAAAAGCAGGGAGACAAACCTACTCTCTGAAATCCTTATATATTTTTGTCTCTGTGTTAGAGTGGTAAAAATTCTGAGTGTGTTAGTGTCCAATGCGAAAAGTTCAGAGAACATCCCTAGGCTAAGTACATTTAAAGACACTGATGTTTAGTTAGCTATAATCTGAAGGGGAAAGAGTATTTCTGCAAAAAAAAAAAAAATCACCTGGTGATGATGATGATGGTGACGATGACCATGAAAGCAACAGGAGCTCCCATTTAAGGACTACATGTTACATGGCGGATGCTTTGTGCACCTCACAAACATTTACTTAGCCCTTATTGCATGCTGGGCGTGGTGCTAGGCATGAAGAATAGAATAGTAAGCAAAGTCAGATGTAATTTCTGAACTCATGGAGCTTATGTTCTAGTGGCAGAGATAGGAATTAACCAAATGGCCAAATATGCAAAGAAAACCCATCACAAAGGAGAGACGCACTGGCCACGGTGGGGACAATGAATAGGGGAGTGGTGGGTGGAGGAGAGTAGACCATGTAACATTCTCTTGCAGGAGTCCAGGCAGGAGATGATGGTAGACATGAAGATGGAAAGAAGAGTCTGGATTTATGAGATATTCCTTTGTAAAACAGTCAGGATTTGGAAATGGATTGCATATGGAGAGAGGGAGGCATCATAAATATATCGCTGGATCAGATGCTCATGCCATTCACCGAGATAAAGGATATGAGAAGGGGACATTAAGTTTGGGAGCAAAGAATATGAGGTCACGGTTGGAACACAGCAGGTTGAAGAGGAGCAGGGAAGGAAATGGAGCGAGTACATGAAGACAATTCTTTCAGCAAGTTTGGCTATGAAGTGTGGAAAGAGAGAACAGAATCTGAAGGGAAACTGAGTAAGGTTTCGATTTAGTGGTCATTTTGTCGCTAATTTCACAGCCCCACAAATTTGGTATTTTAATTTTCTTTTCCAGATGGGAAAAAAATAACACATGGGATTTTAATTAACATTCCCAAGGCCACAGAGTTAAGAGGCAGGGATTTGATCACAAGTCTGACTCCAGGAACTGATCTCTAGCAACATTCTGATGGGTAAGCAGACTCATGAAACAGATTTAGAAAGTTTTCACGGCTGGATCTGTACTAAACGTGTTTGCTTTCGCCCTGGATCCCATGTTAGTGTGCTTAATCCTGGAGAAGACTGTAAAGAAATAAGCAAGTTAAACCTCAAGAATGAAGCAATCTGAAGGCCTTAGTTAAGGGCAGTGTAGCATAATGATTAAGAACATAGGGGTTTTTTGTTGTTGTTTGTTTTTTTACTTTACAGCTGGCTATCAATAAAATGACATGAAAAAATTTTCAGATGATAAAGGAATTGGCTTTCCATCCTATAGCCGTTTCTGAATCCAAATGCCTCACCTTGTCCACCCTACTCATTGAGAAGGTGCCAGTGGCTCTAATTCTGTAGGCAAAAACATTACCCCAGACAGGAAAGCTACCATTTCCTAGAAAAATGTGGAAATTATTCTTGAACTTGAGTTGAACCAAAACACAGAAGAAACAGAAAACGAAAAGCAAACAGGTATTAGAAGACTGTTTCGTTTCTCTCCGGGGGTTTTCAGCAAGCAGGGATGAGGAAGACAAAAGAATAAATGACAAAATGAAGGTCACTGGTAAGTAGCAGCTGGGTCAACATCAGACCACTGGAAGGTAACATACCTCATCTTGAGATAAATCTGGTCTCAGAAATACTTCCATTCATTGTCATTGTGTTTCATCCACACTGGTTACCTACCAGTGTGGCTCCAAGTGACCCCAACAACCCTCTCTGTACTGTAATACCCCACTCTCTGGGTTGTTGGGTGTGGGTAGATTGTCTTTACAGTATGCCTTTTATGACCCACATTATCATTCTTCAAGGAAGACCTAGGGAGACTTAATCCGTGAGACCCTGGATGGGCACAGTTCTCTCTCCTCACTCTTATCTAGAAAGGCCAGCATTTCCATTTGTAGGGTGTGAAGAGAATGCTACTATGTTCCATCTCCTGCCTTTTACAAATTCTAGGAAGATGAGCAACTTCCCGAAAAATATTCCTTGTTCAGACACGGGCCATTGGGTATACAAATGGCTAATCAAGCAGGCAATTAAACTCACTTTACAGCCCCTAGTCCTCCATCTCAGCTCCAAAGAACGAGTGATAATTAGGGTTTCAAACCTGTCCTTGTAATAATGATCAGCAAGCAGTGATGTTGCCATCCTCATAACTGCTGGGAAGAAACAGTGAGGACACCCAGCTGGAGCAGCAATCTACAGAGAAAAGCCTCTTTGTTTGCAGATCTCACTTCTTTTTTTTGGGGGGGGAAGTATACTGTCTTTAATAAATGATATTAGAAAAACTGAATATCCACATACAACAAAATGAACTAGGACCCCTATCTTACACCATATATAAAAATGAACAGAAAGTAGATTAAAGACCTAAACATAAGACCTGAAACTATAAAACTCTTAGAAGAAAACAGGGGAAAAGCTCCTTAACACTTCTTACGCTGGCTTCGTTATAGGGGAAGCAACTGCATCAGGCTCAGCAAAGCCTTAGGTCTTGACAAGGGTGAGAAAGAATGATAAGGACTTACCCTGGTCCCAGACGACATTTGAGGACAACAAACAGCCAGCTCTGCCTGGCATCTAGATAAAGGGGAGGCGACTTGTCAGAAGTCCTCTAATTTGATTCCTTTCACCCGTTAGTAGGGTCACAGCTGCCAACTCTTAGCATTCAACAGAAGGGTGAAGTACAGGGGGAGAAAATAGAAGTTGGAACCCTTTTTTAATCTAAGTTGGACTAGAGGGACATTAGTACCATTAAGTCCTGGAGCTGCATTCTCACATGGATGTGCGGGGGACGTGGTCCCCCCCCACAATGCAGACAATATTCTAATAGCATAGGTCCTCATTTTACAAACCATGGGAACAAAGCCAGGAGAAGAAGACATGTTTTGGTCAATATCTCAACAAATGTATGCATATTCAGCTGAATTTTCTTTCAGTCTTTCAAAACAGCCATTTTGGGGATTAAACAGTTATTTTTTTTTTTCACGAGACTGCTTTTACTGAACATATTTTCAGATGCTGTTTTGAAATTGCAACAGTAGTAAGGCTCTGTTGCAACCACAAACATTTATTGAAAACTCTCTCTGTGCCAGACACTGTTCAGAGGCTCCAGTGGCGAAGAGATTAAAAACATCTGTACTTGACAGTCACATCTCTATCAGCCAGAACTGAGAATCCCCAAAGCATGTATCAGAGACCTTGCATTCCTTAAAGTACAATACATAGTGGATGAAAAAGTCTTTCTATAGCCAGGCTGGAAATCACAGGATTAGAAAAAGTTTGAAGTCTGAACTGCAGGACATCAATAGAGGTTTAGTGGAAAATCCCTGAGGACAACCATCCACCGAGCGTACCTCACCCTTTTTTGTCCCCAGAACCCTCTTGTCAAGCAGCATGTCTAGTGTTCTGCAAACTTCTAGGAGGAAGATTGGCACCTAATGGCTCATTGTAGCAGACAGATCCCCTCAGGCCTTGCTGTGCAGAGCTGGCAGAGCATGTCTTTGCCTGAAGGTGTTCTCTGGTATCCATGCCCATTGTCCACAGGCACAGCAGGTTGCAAGTGGAGATGATGAACACCCTTGGGAGTGGAGCTCAACCAATGACTGATCATAGTTGGTCCAGGAATCCCCCAGCTCCTTTGCCCCAAGGGTGGGGGTGACTGTGTGGTGTCTGTTCTACATACGTACCTGAGTTTCCCCAGTGTATGGCATCCCTAATAGACTAATACACGTAGTTTATGAGTTAAAGCCAAGATTCACTCCTTTATTGAAGCTATAGTTGCTTCCAGTGGTGATTTGTTAGATAATGCACCCTTTAAGGTACTTTCTGTCCAATCCTGTCTGTTTCTGGCGAAAGCAACCAAAACTTTTACTTTGTGGCAGACAATATGGAAAGTGCTTCACACACATGTATCCCACTTATTGTGACTTAATGATCAAACTCCCTCTTGCCCCCCAAAGAATTGGGATGAGAGAAGCAAAGCTTAGAGAAATTAAGGATTTTATTTAAGATCACATAACATTATGGACTGAATTGTGTCCTCCCAAATTCTTATGTTGAACCCTTTACCTGCAATGTAACTGTATTTAGTGAAGGGCTTTAAGAAGATACTTAAGGTTAAATGTGATCATAGGGGTGGGGCTCTAATCCAATATAACTGGTGTCCATATAAGAAGGGAAAGAAGCATAAGAGATCCTATGCTCTGTGAGATCCCATTGAGAAGACAACCAGCAAAAGAGACCTCGCCACAAACCAACCCTGCTTTCACCTTGGTCTTGGAATTCCAGCCTCCAGAACTATGAGAAAATAAATTCCTGTTGTTCAAATCATCATCAGTCTGTGGTATTTCATCATGGCAGCCCTAACAGACTAATATTATATTTGGCTTATAAGAGTTAAAGCCAAGATTCATTCTTCATTGACCAAATATTTATTGATTATTATGTGCTGGGTGTTAAAAAATGATGATACAAGGCAGACAGGGGTACTGCCCTCCCAGAGACAGCCACACAAAACACATGACAAATTCCAACTGTGCGAGGAGAAGCAATGAAAAGGCCATGAGAAGGGGACTGGCCTGATCCAGGAGGTCAGAAAAGGCATTTCTGAAGAAATTCTCCTGATCTGAAGACTTATGGAAGAGGAGAATTAGTATGAAGAGCAGGGTAAGTATTAGGGACAGAAAGAAGACCTTTAATTTATCCACAGAGACTAGGTGCTTGGTACACCTTACTCTAGATACTTTAGCGATGTGGGCTATCATAGGAGAAAAAAACGACCCCTGAAACCCATGTATCTTACCTTATATGGCAAAAACAAAGGGTCTTTGCAGATGTAACTACATTAACAGTCTTGAGATGGGGAGTTCACCCTGGATTATCCGTGTGGACCCTGAATGCAATCACGAGTGTCCTTATGAAAGGGAAGCAGAGGGAGATTTGATGAGATACACTCAGAATTGAAATATGCAGACAGAGCAGAGAGCGAGTGGAAGACGCTAGGTGTCTGGAGTGATGTAGCAACAAGCCAAAGAATACCAGCATCTACCAGAGACTGGAAGAGGCAAGGAATGGATTATCTCCCAGGGCCTTCAGAAGCAGCAAAGCCCTGCCAACACCTTGATTTCAGATTTCTTCTCTCCAGAACTATAACACAATAAATTTCTGCTGTTTTAAGCCACCAAATTTGTGATAATTTGTAACAGTAGATATAAAAAACTAAAACTGACTTGCCCATGATTGGGCTCAGAATCCCAGGAAAAGATGCAGTAATGGCCTCAGTGATGACTGATTTTAGGGAAATCCCTAACATCCCATGTCCTTCCCCAAGAATTCTGGTAGAAATCAGACTGCTCTGGGTACATACTATGCCAGGGGAGCCTTCTCTTGGTGTTATCCTCCATTTCCTGGTCTCCTTGCTCCCACTGCTGACCCAAACACCCAAGTCTTGTCTGAGCACAGAGTAACCCCCGAGAACTCTGGCCTCTTGTATGCCCTATCAATGAAGGGAAACCTTAAAAAATATTTTAAAGAGCATTAAAAAAAACCCAACAATAACACTTCAAGGACTGTGCTTTTTCTTCAGATGTTTCCTCTGCCTAGGATTACTTGTACTTTCTCCCTTTAATTGGCAAACTGTGTTATTCTTCAAGATCCGCATCAGAAGATGGGAGCAGTTGCTGAGGCAGAAGTGAGGCAGCCTGTAGGACTGAGAAGAACTTTTCCTTTGCTCCTCACAGTGCGTCCTCCCCCCCTTATCCTATCTGGCCCCTTCCAGCAGCAGCAGGGCCTGAGAACTTGTTAGAAATGCAGATTCTCAGGCCCCGCCCGACCCACTGAATCAGACTCTGCATTTCAACAAGATCCCTAGGTGATTTGCATGCACGTTACAGTTAAGAAGCACTGGGCTAGAAAGTGAGAATTGTATGCAGACAATTTTAGTTCGATATGATCAGATTTAAAAGATTTATAGTAAAGGAATTTTAAATTAATTGTTTCTGCTGAGTTAGTCTTTTATTAATGGGCAAATATGTAGGAAGTAAGGTATAATGCTAAAGCTTTCTCTGACACTCAGGGGACAGGACATACAATGTGAGTGCGTGTATATGAGTTTTATGTAAATTCAGTACAGTTCTCACTCCCCAGTGGAGACCTACAAAAAAACCACCCTAGGGAGAATGATTCAGAATGATAGGAGCAATGGGTAATCTACTAGTTTGGGCTTCCTGACCTAAGCTTTCTATTAAGCAGGGCTCTAATTAATGTCAAGTGTAATTATAGGCTTTTACCCTTCCTCTGACTTCATTAGCAAGGGATGGAGTGGAGGGAGAGTTTCAGAGAGGGATTTAAGGACTGCTGTCTCTTAATTATCCACCTTTGCCTCTGATGGTGGGGATAAGGCCCCATCATCACCACAAGTGACCTAGCTCAGTTATTAGTCAGAGGCTACCGTCCCCACCCCAACTCCTGCCACAGCATGTGGCATTCAAGAGAAAGAGGAAAGAGCTGTATCTTCAAGCGGCCTAATGGCCAGGGTAGAGCATTTTGTCAGGTCAAGGGCACAAGACAGCTTTTCAAACACCACGTTTGGCAGGTTGTGACTTGTCTTCGGTGAAGCTGGCCACTGAATATTAATAGTCCGTAGGACAGAGGAGGCGTGCAGAAATTCCTTGACCACACTTGTGAAAGAAGCTTTGAGGTTGTTAAGACTAAGAATTTGTATTATTACCAGTTAATAGGTGAAGGGACCAGAGACTCAAAGAAACTAAGGTCACGCAACTATTAGAGTCATAAAAAATACTGCTTCTAGAGCCCTTATGTGCCAGCTACTGGTGAAAAGTGTCTTGGGTGTATTGATTTATTTAATTCTCAGGACAGCCCTATGAAATAAGTATTAACATGTGGCCATGTATAGAAGAGTGAACTGAGTATAAAGACTGTATTAGTTTGCTAGGGCTGCCATCACTGATTACTACCAACTTGGTGATAAAACAACAGAAATTTATTCTCTCATGGTTCCGGAGGGCAAACGTCTTAAATCAAGGTGACCCCAGGGCTGTACTCCCTCCACAAGCTCAAGGGGTGACTTCTGTGTCTTGTCTCTTCCAGTTTCTGGTGCCTGCCCCTATTCCTGGGTTTGTGGCTATATCACTCCGCACCCATCGCATGGCCCTCTCCTTCCTGCATGTGTCTGTCCTCTGTTGGGTCCCTTATATAAGTACCTTTGCCACTGGATTTAAGGTCCACTTAGATAACCCAGGATGATCTCCACCTCTTGAGATCTTTTACTTAATTAGATCTTCAAAGACTGTCCAAATATGGTCACATTCACAGATTCTGGAGCTTAGAGTACAGACATCTATTTTGGGGGCCACCACTCAGCCTATACAGAGAGGCTAGGTAACTCCCGCAAGGATCCACAGCCAGGAAGTAGCAAAGTTATTTGAATCTAGTCATTCAAGTTCCAGAGTCCATTCCCTTAACAGCCATACTCTCCTGCCTCCCATAAATGACAAAAGCAGTACTTGATCCAGGCCCTGTGCTGAATGAACCCTTCAGATAGGGAGATCACTCACTCAGACCACAGCCAGGGCCACTTCACTCTTGAACTGCTCCCCTCACTTCACTCTTGTCATATAATGTTGAGCAAGAATCACACACGAGGCTCAATTGACCATAGTAATATTTTTTGAATATGTCTCCTCAAACAAGAAAAAAAATAAACAAATGAGATTATACCAAACTAAAAAGGTTTTGTGCAATAAAGGTAACTATCAAAAAAAATGAAAAGAACATGCTGAGTGGAAGAAGGTATTTGCCAAGGTATCACCTCACACCTGTCAGAATGGCCATCATCAATAAATCAACAATTAAAAATGTTGGCAAGGATGTGGACTAAAGGGAACACTTTTGCACTGTTGGTGCGATTGCAAATTGGTGCAGCCACTGTGGAAAACAGTATGGAGCGTCCTTAAAAAATTAAAAAATAGAACCGCCTTGTGACCTAGCAATTCCACGTCTGGGTATTTATCTGAAAAAATCCAAAGTACTAATTCAAAGAGATACATGCACCCCTATGTTCATTGGAGCATCATTTACAACAGCCAAAATACGGAACCAAGCCAAGTGTCCATCAATAGACAACTGCATAAAGAAGATGTGAGATATATATGTGTATATATAATAGAATATTACTCAGCCATAAAAAGGATAAAATCCTACCATTTGCCACAGCATGGATGGATATAGAGGGTATTACGCTAAGTGAAATAGCTGGGACAGAAAAAGACAAATACCATGTGATTTCACTTACATGTGTACTCTAAAAAACAAAATAAACAAATAAAACAGAAACAAACTCATCGATCCAGAAAACAAACTGATGGTTGCTAGATGGGAGGGGGTTTGAGAGACCAGGTGGAAAAGGTGAAGGGATTAAGAAGTACAAATTGGTAGTTACAAAATAGTCCCGGGGATGTAAAGTACAGTATAGGAAATGGAGCAGCCAAAGAATTTATATTATTATTATGAATATTACAATCAATTGTATTGTAATAACTATGTATGGTGCCAGGGTGGTCCTAGGATTATCAGGGAGAACACTTATATAAGTTATAGAAATATCTAACCACTATGCCGTACACCTTAAACTAATAGAATATTGAATGCCAACTGTAATTGAAAAAAATATTAAAAAAGAATCACACACGAGGGTCAGAATGCTGACACTGGTGTGGGACCAGGCAGGTTAATCATTAACCTCTCTGAGCCTCAGTTTCCCCTTCTGTGAAACAGTAATATTATAACAATAATATTACCTGCTCCATGAGTTTATCATGTGCATAATCCCAGCATCAGGTGCATTCAGATGTTCCGTCCTCCTCTTTTATCTCCCATCCAATCAATTCCCCCACACAAGTAACTATGGCCATTGGCTGGCTTGGACTGGGGTGTGGCAATGGAGGGGAGAGAAGAGGTAATTAATGGGGCTTCAGGATTGATTGATGGGTGGGTTCTGGGTGGGGAGAGAGGGAGAGGTATGTGGGAAAGCTCCAAGGTTTGGGGCTTCTACATCTGGGAGGATGGAGGGAATGAGCAAGGAGAGCAAGAGGAGATGGTGAGCTGGGTTTGGGGCTGTTGAGTTTGAGACATCTGTGAGTCAAACTCGTGGAGCTAGTATTTAGATACTGTTGAATGCTTGAGTCTGGGGCTCTGAGAAGAGGCCTGAGCTGGGAGTCTCCAATGTGTGGGTGATAAACAGAAGGGCAGGAGCTGGCGGGGGAATGTATGAATGAAAGAAGAGAGCGGGTCTGAGAGCGAGGCAACCCTCTGGGGCTGGGACTCATAGCAATGTCTCCTCACTCTATTTGCAGCCCTCAAAAAATCCCTGTGGGGGGCCCAGCCTCCAGGACCATGAGGGCACCGGGGGATCATATCCCTCTGTGTCCTTCCTGCTCAGGCTGGGACTACAGATGGCTCAGTGGGGGTGGGGAGCGCGTCACCCAGTTTGGAGCACAGGCCACCTTCTTGTTTGTGTGCTGATAGAAGATTCAACAGGAACAAGATTGGAAGTGGAAGGCGTAACTGAGGTTGCAGGAAAAAGACTATCTTTATGAACCGTATAGGGTGGTGGAAGTTGCTATAACATTTCTACATCGATATGTGGCAATTTGTATCAAGGACTTTAAAATGTGTGCCCCCCCAAATAAATAAATAGAATGTGTGCCCAAATATTTCACTGTTACTAATTTATCCTACAGGATATTTGAGGGCACAAAGGTATATTTTGCTGCTCATCAGAGTGCTGTTTATAAATATGGAAAACCGGGAGCAGCTTTAATGTCCAAAGTAGGGAACATCGTCCATGAATTTTGCTATCATGGAATACCATTTGGCCCTTAAAATAGATGATATAAAAGTATATGCATTAACATGGAAAGATGTTCACGATATATTTTTTATGTGAAAAAAAACAAGCAACAAAAAGCATGTATAAGTGACCAAATGTTTGTTTTTAAAAAAGAACTATTTGTCTATGCATCTATAGAAAAAAATCTGGGAATGCTTAGTAGCGATTTTTCAATGTGGCATGAAGGATGATTTTACTTCTTCTTTATATTTCTAAATAGTTTTTGCAATAAGTTGGTATTGCCTTTGCATAGAGAGAAACAATAACGCCATTTCCCACATCAGTGGGAGAGAGGGATGAAAGGTCTCGCCTGGCTTTTCTCAGTGTCACATGGAAGACATTCGTGGGTGGCTGGAGGGAGAGCCTGCAATGCCATCAAACAGAGCTGAGGGAGGGCCTTGGGAGCAGGAGCCTCTAGCAGTGTCAGAGTCCAACATCTGTAAAACCTGGGGGCACAAAAATGTAAACTCCTCATCCCATGGGCCCATGAAGGTCCTGAACTCACTTGTTATTAGGTTCCAGGCCCTCTCAGGTCTCTTCTGTAATCAAAAATGATGTTACAAAAGATTAGGATGAGATGGATGATGCAGGCTTTGCAGATATTTCTTCCTAGTGATCTATGTCTGAATCTTGCATAGGAAATGCTGGGGAAATGGCTCGGCCTGCCGTAGGGATGTGGTCTGGGAGCCAGGAGGCCTGGGTTTAACTTGAAAATGATGTGCACCTAAGCAAGTGGCTTTAAGGTTCAGGTGTTTAGCAGGCAAATGAGGAAATGCTGGTAGTTTCCCATCAGGGGTTTTGTGAGGATTAAATAAGATAATTGGCGCAAAGTTTTCAGGGACTTGGCAGTGTGTAGGAGCAGTTGCTCTGCCCTCTGCCTGGGACACTTTCCTGGATGCCTTTCCATGACAGATGCCCACACTTGATTCTGGCCTCTGCTGAGAAAGGGCTTCCCTGACAGTCCTATTGAAATTAGCACCACCCCCTTCCCACAACTGTCTTTCTTGTCTCGGTGGGTTTTTCTCTGCAGGGCTGTTATACTCTTATACTCGTACGCATATTAGGTTTCCATTGTCATTGTTAGCATTAAATGAATGAATGAATGAATGAATGACTGGATGGCTGAATGAATCATATCAGTTATTTCCATCTGATTGTTATCCTTAACTGCTAGGTGAGCAGTAGGTCTCTGCCAAGGGAAGAAGGAGGTCAGAAATATTTCAGATGAACACTCACAAGTGGAGTATCTACTTGCAGGTGATGTCATAGGTCTTCCTGAGCTGGAAGAAAGAGATTTTTTAGATATTGGAGTCAATTTATCAAGTTGTGGGAAAAGTTGCTTCTGTCTTGACCTCTGTGAGCAGTATTACAGTGATAGCATTTAGGCAGAATTGCTACTCCGCTTTTTTCAATCTGCAAAGGCTTGTGGAAATCGAACAGAGTGTGGTAGGCAATGTGGTATAACGGGGAGGCAGGTATTGAAATCAGATCAATTAGGTTTGAATTGTAGCTCCACAGCTTTCTGCCAGCATGATCTCCAGTGAATTAGTTGAGCTCCCAAAGCCTAGCCCTTGATCTATCGCGTGGAGACAACATTAGCTCCACTCAACATGACCCCTGGGATACAGCAAGGCCCACAAATATCAGTCTTCTTTCCGTCAACTGACCGCTTGTGAGTAAGTAAGTGGGAAGGCGTGGGAGATCTGCAAAGGGATATGGACCTTTTTCTCATTAAGTATATGAAATGGAAGCCCAATGGTAACACGGTTTAGAAGCAAGGCAGGAGAAGCTTAGCACCCTGAATTTGAACCCAAATAGCCATTGTGGCATCTTGACTCTGCCCCTTCAGGAGAGGTGTAATCTGAGCCTACGGATGATGATTATAACATTGATAACGCCAAGCTCACCAGTACCTGGCACATGATCAGCTCTTAGTAAATGTTAGCTAGGAGAAGGACTATTTGTCACAAAGGGACCATAAACTATATTGTTCTAATTGGGACACTTTTGAAAATGAAAGGGGATGGTGTGAATAATTAAACCATGACAATAGTTATAAACTGGGATGGTCTGGACCAATGGAGCCCTGGGTTACCCTGTTGTTACCAAGATACCTGACATGGAAGGATGAATCCCCCTCCTCCTCGAGGGTACGAAGCAGAGGACAGAAGCATCGAAGAGCTGACCCTGCACTGGCCTGGCTACACTCAGCACTGCTTTTCTCCTCTTCCCCAAGTTAAGCAGTTCTGATTCCACTGGAACCACACAGCAACGTGCCTGTAATACTAGTTTTCTTGGTTTGAATCTCATTGGAGAGAGAGAGAGGTTTGAATAATTTCTGATCCTCTGGTTCTGATAACTGGCTTGGGAATGCGTGCAGACCTCAGGCGCCAGGTGGCAGATGCCAAGGAAGAGTGGATGAAGTGTAACAACCAGCTCCCTGGGGGCCGCACCCGCCCTACCCTGGTGCACAGGGAAGCCCCAAAGGCTC
Source organism: Desmodus rotundus (assembly GCF_022682495.2). Lineage (NCBI taxonomy): Eukaryota > Metazoa > Chordata > Mammalia > Chiroptera > Phyllostomidae > Desmodus > Desmodus rotundus. The sequence continues at coordinate 107,027,633 of NC_071394.1, read as the reverse complement.
ACACCGCATCCAAAATGAAGTCAACGAATGCATACCTAGCCTCGTTTTGTCCTTAAATCCGAAACCAAAACTCCTGGGAATGATTTTGTAGCCCAAGCAGTTACGGTTGTTTTTTTTCCTCCCCGAACATTATTAATAAAAAACATTCTCTCTCTCTAATAAGCTTAAACTGGAGATTCTGGGCTTTGCAGGAACATCAGCATCTCCCTGCAGTTCCAAGGATGCTTCCTAAACTGATTACTCATTAGTGCTCCAAGCCCTTGAGGGTCTCTTCTGTAATCAAAATTAGTGTTATAAAAGATCAGCATCAGATTACCCAAGCAAACCCTCCTCCCTGGGGCCATGCAGGGCCGCCTGAGGCTCTACCTGCAGCATCTGTAAAATGCTCTCTCAAACTCCTAAGGGAGAGCCCAGCCTCAGCAAGACCTTACCCCAAAGCATCTCCCACACAGTCCCCAAACTAGAATTCTTTGCATGTGTTAAAGCTCTTCCAATGGTTACGAATCAATACAATTTTTAGTGCTATACTCTCCCAGCTGATACAAGTTCTCTGAAATCAGCAGGCAGGCTGCATTATGATGTTTTACTAATATTTATTGTAGGAACATGTCCTCCTAGTCCTTTGGTCTATGAAAAAGTAGGTACTTTAAGAGCTAGTACCATATTTTTCCCTCTCCTTTGGGAGAGAGGACGAAGGAGAGTTTAGCCTTCTTATGGATACATTAGATATTCAGAAAGGCTTATGAAAATCAGTAACTAAATTCTGTGAGAAGCCTGAACTAAAAAAACAAAACAGAAATTTCTGCAAGTTCTAAAAAATTATAGTAAACTTTATCAATAATTCAAAAACCTTATTTTTGGTAAATAACAATATTGGGTAGGAAGTTAATTTGGGGGCTACTGTATTATTTGGTTCTAGCAAACCCGTCATTTGGCACGTTGATGATTCAGTTCACAGTGCTGTGGTCTCTCATGCTTCAGGCCTAAGACAAGCACAGAATGTTTTTGTAGAAGGCACTCAGGGATGCTGATAACTGAGAAGGTATAGCAAGACCACATCTGCAGGGGACAGGCAAGGGCTAAGTCACAGGAGAGCACGCATAAACTCTACAGAGACAGGGCTCAGATTGCATTTTTCCAGTGAGTCATTCTGAGTGCGTCAAAGGGATTGCAGTGGAAGCTGGTTGGGAACAAGCAAAAGTGGGAGCCATGGTAGAGGCCCCGGGGAGCTGCCTTCAAACCCAGGTGGCACATGTGGCTCCTTGTCATTCAGCCACAGGTCCAAGGCACACTGGTGGGGTAAGCTGGGGACCAAGTGTCCCACACCAGCCTGACTTAGAGGGTTGGGGCCACAACGAACACCAAGCATTGCTTTTCAGTTGTGACATGTTGTTCCTTACAAGTCCTCGCCCAGGTCCAGGTCTCTTGCCCTTCTCCACCGTAATCACCAGGAGTTAGGAGAGAGGTCATATTACGGTGAATGTATACAGAACAGGTTGTGTTAAATACAGGCCCATTTTAATTGCCATGAAATATATCTTTTTAAAACTATCCTTAAAATGAAGCAGACATGAAGAGCTGTTTTCCTGGAAGTACTTAGGGAGGAGATACACTCTGTGGCTGAATGTCATGCTAAGTCACAGACGAGACAAGCAGGGGAGAGGCTGGGGGTGGGGACAGAGAGCATCCTGAAAAGGGATGAGAATGCAGGGAAGACACTCACCTTCTGAGACAAGGGGAATAGAAAGAGATGAATGACAAGCATTGACTACTGAACTGTTAAGAAGCTGGAGTTTAATCAAAACAAAACCTCTCTACAAATGAGGTCACTACGTCAGAGAGGTTAAACAAACTGCCCAAGGTCCCACAGGGATTTGGTGGCAGATCCAGGACTGAGCACTCACAACTCCAGGCCAGGACATCAGAAAACAGACTGAAAGCAGACGGATTTCCCTAGGATCTAAATATAAGAAGATTACTTGTTTGACAAAGGCAGCAGAGAAAAAGGCAAGAATCAATTTTGTTCTCCTTGGAGGACTAAGGGCTTGCTCGCTCACAGTCACTCTAGGCGAAACCCCCTGCCCGGGAACTGAACAGGCAGCCAGCGTGAGAAGTAGCACTGCTCCGCAGGGTTTCTCAGCCAGTTCACGGAGCCGAGATGACAGTGACATCGTTCATCACTCATGGAGCTTCTGCTTACAGTAATTCTGCAAAGCTAGAAAAAGCTTTCCATGTGAGAAGCAGAAAGTAAATGAGTTGCCAGCTATAATGTGTAAATTTGACTTCCATGGGCCATCAATTTTATGCCATGAAGATATCAGACATTATGTAACAAAATGCCAACCTGTGGAATCTCAGTGTGGGCATTACATCGAGTTTGGATAACATCCTCCGCACTGTCATACCACTGGCCCAAATGTTAGCTCTTTCACAATGAAAACTAATGTTACAATGTCCAATAGCCATTCGCATTGCTGTCCCCAATACTCTAGGGCAATAGTCCTCAAGTGTGGCCCCTAACCAGCAGCATTCTCATCACTGAGAAATACAAATATTGGGTCTCTTGCTAAATCTTCTGAATTGAGAACTCTGAGGGCGGGGCCCCATACTCTGTGTCTTAACAAGTCTCTAGGTAATTCTGATGCAATTCAAATTAGAGGACAGCTTCTCTGAGCAAAGAGGGTACATGATCTCTCTCCCAGGAATGGGGGTCATAGCCCCCAGACAGTCTAAGGTTACTTCAAGGGGTCACAGATTTCCCTTGAAGCCCCACTTATGAGAATATGAGGCAGGACATTCTTGATTCCTTAAACAGATGTTGTCTGAACTTTGGGGGAAGAAATGCACTAAGGAGGAGCCATATGGCAATGAAGAGAGGAGGACTTTGTGCAGTTATAACTGTCCTCTGAGCCATGGAGAAGGGAAAATGCCTGTAAGAAAAGCAACCGTGAAACCCAGGGAAACACTTAATTTGGACAATGGGTTTACTAAACATGGTTGAGGGTGAAAAGGCCAAGAGTGGATACCTCCGGAACACTTCATTTTAAGGTACTGATTTGGGAAGGTGGACACATGATACTATTTAAGAAGCCATGTAATGTTTAAAGTAACTTCAGTAATGCAAACCTTGAAGAAAGATAACCAAGGCTATCTCTTTGCATGAGGATTCCTGCGTTACCTCTATCAGCTTTGTGTAAGGCAAACAAACTTTCAAAAAAACCTAGCAAGGTCAACTCCAACCTGAATTTGCATTAGTAGATGCAACATCGTAATTTACACTAGTGATAAGCTATTAGAATAAATGGAAAAGATTAGAAGGGGCTTAGGAGCCGAACATACCTGCATTCGAGTTCCAGCTAGACCACTTAACTGGCTATGCGACATAGTTAAATAATACCCAGCTTTACTTGTCTCAGTTTCCTTAAGTGTAAATAGGGATAATTGTAACGTCTACCTCCCAGGGATGCTGTGCCGATTCAATGGATTGAAGCATAGTGAGTGCCTAGCCCAGGGGCTGGTAAATAAAAGGGCCTATAGGGAAATATTAGGATGCATGAAGCAGTCAATGAGCAGGGGGAAAAAAAAAACAAAGGCATCGTATTTTAAAAAGGCCGGTTGCTGTTCTGGATAGTGAAGGGTCATGTCTCCCCTTGACATGCTCTCTGTGGGTGAAGCAAGAGAGGGGCTTAGTTCCTGGTCTCCTTTTGGCCAACAGAAGTGCAGGGATGGTCTCCGAGCTCGTCCAGAAGGATCACACAGCTTTTCAAGCACCTGCATCTCTGGGATTTGCCCTCCTCACCCATCTGCCGAGAACACGCAGTTCTGCCTGCAGTGCTCTCGGAGGACGTGAACCTGCATTTGGCATAATTGCTCGGTGCTAAGTCACTTGCTGTGCTTGTACCAACTTCCCGGCCGGTGCCAATTTCTGGCCTTCCTAGGGCTGCTATTTTCCTTTCCTAAAGGCCATGAGTCCTGCTGAGTCACATGGCAGAGTGAGAATGTGATGGACTCAGACGGACAGCTTTGAGGAGACAGGCTTTGAATGTGTGACTGCCTGTGGGTCTGGGAAGTCACTTTCTCTCTCCTTTTCAGCATCCGTTGTGGCAAGACAGGAATTGGAACACTTGCCTCTGATTTGAAAGCACTTTTACTTAAAAATAGTCTGAGAAGAATAAATATTACACACACACACACACACACACATACTGAATCCCTTGACTAAATAAAGCATTCAGCAAGCTGGGAGTGAAAGAATAGGCTCAGTTTTAGTAATTGTCCAGGACATGGGTGCTCTGTCACAATGTTTTCATGCTTTTCCACTGCCACCCTCACTCCTGAAACCAAGTTGGCTCCTACAAGTGCCAATTCTTCCCACCACTTTCTCGATTCTCACCATCTTAACAACAGCTTCCATATCCTGAGCCTCTCCCTGGGCCAGTGACTCCGCTAAACACCTTATATGTATTTTCTTGATCTTCACAATATTTCTCGAGGCCAACATTACTATTATCTCCATATCTCAAATTAGGAAACTGAGGCTTAAATAGCTGTGGGAATTCACCTCTGGACATACAACTCGAGAGCAGGTGAGCTGGGATTTGACGCTAGACCACCAGATGCCATGGCCTGCACACTTGAACGTGATGAAACAGTATTTGGACCTGACCACGCCATGCCCAGCACTGCTCACCAGCTCACCTCCAGCCATTCCCTGCCTAACTAAGCAGTACAAGCAGTCATAAAGACGGAAAATGTTGAAGGTCTTTCTTTTTGCTTGATTACACTAGAGAGAACAATTGTGTTAAAAAAGAGGAAAACCCCCATTCATGTCTAAATGTCATAATCTGAGAAACTATGGAGGGAAAAGAGTAGCGCCTGCCCTTCACAAAGGTTTCATTGCAAATACGCTCATCTAGTATGTCAGTCTACACACAGAAAGCACTCAACAAAGGGTTGGATTTGAGACAACACCAAGTTCACACTTTCATCTCAAAGTAGCGATGTTCTTATATACTCAGTGATTAATGGGGGCAAGAAGGGGAAGAGCAAAGTCAAGGAACATGTATAAAGGACCCATGGACAAAGACAATGGGGGGGAGGGTTGAATGTGGAAAGTGGGGAGGTGGGTAGGGCAGGGGAGAGTAATGGGGGGAAATGGGGACAACTGTAATTGATTAATAAAAAAATTCTGTATGATTTGTTCATATGTGGCATGTTCAATAAGTTCCCCTCCAAAACTTATTTTGGATCCCCCCTGAGCACCTACTAAAGTTCTGGGCACAGCAGAAGGGAAGAAAGAAAGGAAATGTGTTGTAGAATCAAAATGATAGGAAACAAAATGATGGGGTTCAGAGTGAGGCTGACCTGGTTCAAGTTCTAGCTCTGCCCCTTTTTAGTCTGGTGCCTTAAGCTTAACTTCTTTTTTTTTTAAAGATTTTTTTTTAATTTACTTTTAGAGAGAAGGGAAGAGAGTGAGAAAGAGAGGAAGAGAAACATGCAAGAGATACATCGATAGGTTGCCTCTCGCATGCCCCCAACTGGGGACCTGGCCCGCAACCCAGGCTTGTGCTCTGACTAGGAACTGAACCTTTCGATTCATAGGCTGGTGCTCAATCCACTGAGCCACACCAGCCATGGCTAAGCTTCACTTCTCTGAGTCTTGGTTTTCTCTCTGACAAATGTATACAGGAATGCCGTTTATTTCTGAAGATGAAGTAAAAGCATTTATTCACCCCCTAGATATCTATTTGGCTCCTCTCCTGGGCTATTTTTGGTCACAAGAGACTTGGAATACATGCACATGAGCAATATTCCCTGTGTGGGGGTCCTCACAGTTAGTTGGGGGATGGAAGTCTATAATGCCTCAAGATATAGTTACAAGAGACACACAACCAGAGCGGAGTAAGTGCTCAATAAACAGTTGTTAAATAAATGAAAGAATTCAGAAGAAAAAATGATTAATTTTGCAAAGTAAGTAACTCTTCACATTTGCAACATCATCCCTATGTAAATACAATGGATATGACAGTGCCTGGGAAGCCCTATAATGCTACATGTAAAAGAAAATAAAATCAAAAGAAAGAAAGCACATACTAAATGAGAGGAGAGAAATAAAAGGGAAGAAGGAAGGTCTTAAGAAGGCAAGAGGGAGGAAGGGACATCTGTTGACCCACCTGGCCAAGCGTGCACTCCATGCCACCAAGGAAGTCAGCCTCCTTCAGCCCATTGTGGTTGCTGCTGATGTCATGGACCTCAAACCGCAGGCGCTGCACCTCTTCAAAGTAGAAGTCCACAGTAAACAGTTTTGAATACACTGGGTTTATGCAGGTGCGAATCACCTCTGTTCTGTCAACCTGCAGGGAGAGAGAAAGAGAAAATCCACCTGAGATTAGGGCTTTTTATTATTGACCTTTAGGCAAATTAACTTTATGGTGCTTCACCTGCTTGCAAACCATAAATGCCCTCCATCAAGTCACCAGGTCAGCATTTCCAAAGTCTTCAAGGACGCATCACCCTCAGAAAATAAACAATGTTTCAAGGAGGAAAATGTAATTAGACAGAATAATCCGAAGCTTTCTATTTAAAGATTTAGTGTTGTTAGGTAATAGGGCAGCCAGATGCATCAATTATTAGTGACTGCCTGGAGCCTTAGGATGAGAAAGGGTCTGAGGGCACACCTGGGCTGGTTGGGGGTGGGGTAGAAATCGGTAATAGATTAGTGATGTCTGATAGGCTTAATAATGGTAAATGTGTAGGTGCCCATTTTAGCCAATCTTACTTTATATGAGGTTTGTAACTCACAATTCCCAGCATAATAAAGTGGAAAGGTCAGGAGAGTAGATATGAAGACAACTGCCTTTGGTCTTAAGAATGCCTTATTTTGGGATTATCATGTTTACTCAGTCATTTCAATTCAGTTTCCTTATCAACCAAATGAGGATAGAGGATGAAAAGTGCCTTCCTGCTCTCACATTCCATGATAACTCTCCCTTTGCCCCTCTGTCCCAGATCAGTATCTGCCACTCTCTACCCTGCTGTGTGCTCCTGGAGGCTGACCAATTTGGATTGAATTTCCTGGGTTCCCTTGCCCTCTAGGTTCTGGATGGACTCAGCCAATGGAGGCACATGGCAGGATGTCAGAGCAGAAGTCAGAAAGGGGTGCAGGCAGTGGCTGCATGGCTCTGCACACATGGAGTCTGCTAGCAAACACCCTTCCACAAAGGGAACCTTTGCTGGGTGGGATCTGGTAGCCCCGGCCCACCTCCCTCTCTCCAGACCAGCACGTGGTACTGACTTCCTGCTGTTGCTACCCTGATGTCTAAGATGCCTCACCGTCCTTTGTGGGTTTCTTTGTCCTTGCCCAGGCCCTGGAAAAGAGTCTCTCTGCAAGGAGTTTCACCCGCTAGGTGAAACTCTCTCGGTATGTCATCTGTTTTCTGCTGGTATCCTTACTGCTAACGTTCTTCTATGTCTATCACATGTAAAAGTACACACCACTTATATTCTGGGGAATCTTGAAGGGCCAAGTTACAGATAATCCAAGATCTTACAGTATCTCTCAAATGGAGATACTCATATCCATCACTCATATTTTACAAATCAACCGGAGTCTATGTGTACTGCTGGCTTTCAAATAGAAGTGTTGTTTAATGAATACTTCGTAAATGGCATTCATTAGTGCAACGTGGGAAAGCCACTTCCTCTACTTCCCTGAGAGTACTGGGAAAGAGTCTCTGGAGAAAATGAAGGGAAAATGGTCTTTGACCATGTCGTGCATGTATGCACATGCTTTCCAGTAAAGCAAATTTGATACTTGCTGCAACCTCCATTCCTTTCTTAAAAAAAGTTTTTCTCCTCTTCATTGTTTCTTTAATCAGATTTTGCATGCTTGCTTTTTCCCCCACATTAGATATATTTTAATTTTTTAATTTTTATTTAATTTACTGGGGTGACATTGGTTACTAAAATTACATAGGCTTCAAGCATAAAATTCTATAATACAATATCTGTATATTGTAACTGGTGTTCACCACATCAAATCAAATCTTTTTCCATCACCGTTTATCCCCCTTTCATCCTTTTCTACTTCTCTTATCCCTCTTCCCTCTGGTGATCACCATACTGTTGTCTGTGTCTATGAGGTTTTTATTTTTATTTTTGCACTTAATCCCTTCACCTTTTTCACCCTGCCCATCAACTCTCCTCCCCTCTGTCAGGTGTCACTCTGTTCTTCGAATCTATGGGTCTGTTTCTATTTGACATTCTTGAGTTCAGTGATTTCTCCCCGGCCCAGGTCCTGCCTATCGGCCCCATGTGAGAGAGCTGTCCTATGAGGAACACCTCCTGCTATTCCTGCCGGGATGGACAATCCACATTGCAAGGAAAAGAATATGGTCTGGTTATGTCCCTGTCCAACATACAGAAAACCAAATCCCAACCAAAGGTTGCTGAGCATTTTACAAAAGCTATTGTTCAGACCAATGGTGATCTGACTATTCTGGCTATTTCTGAAGACTCAGCTCTAATTGAGCTGACTTTTACATCTCTGCATACAATGTTCATTCTGGGGGACAGGGCTGAGCATGTCATGGCTGACTGAGGTACAAGGATTTACTGTAAGGGCATAATTATTTTTCATTTGTTAGGAGATCATGGTTTTGAATAACAGTATAAATCAGAGGTCACAAACTTGTAGTCTGCAAGTTCAAGCTTATTGGATGTATTTTGTTGGTCCCATTTAATAGTATTTTTCCCTTAATTTGTCAACATAAAAGAAAGACTATTTCTATTACCCAACCTTTTGGGAAAAAAATCAGAGTATTTGGCAACCTGAGGCCTCATTTGCACATGGCAACAATTGGTAACTGCCCCATTCAGAAAAGGCACTCATTCTCTAGTTGCCAAACTCTCTTTTTCAATGAATTTCCCTGCCTGGCCCCTACAGGCATCTTTGCAACATCTGGCCCAAATTTGTAGAATAATGAGCCATACAGTAAGTGATTTAATTATATTCATTTGGTATCATTTGATAGAGAATTTCAAAATGACTCCCAAGAAGTTAACTTATAGGTGGATTTGACATCCTCAAGACCCAGAAACAGAACCGTCTCTCCTTATGGGTGGAATAGCAGAGTCCAAGGTAGGTTTAGATTCCTTCCCATCCTAGCCATTTTTGCTCCGCTTTAACCACTGCAAATGGCACAAATGGCTGATCTGCACTAATCCTTCTGCTTTACTTCTCACTTCCTGATTTTCAAATGATGATCCCATATAGGCATAAAGTGCATGTTGGCATCAAGCCACACAACACAGACAGGCTGTCCAAGGCAAGCGGCAAGCAAGCAACCTTGAGTGATGTGGTTTCTTGAGGGAAATGACTGGTTGGAGAGAAACTAAGCAATACACATTTGCATTACCAAGGGAGGTAATTTCCAAAGATAATCTCAGGGCCAGTAAAAATCCTAACAGCACCTAGGTGCTCAGGAAAAGAAGGAGAATGGTGATAGAAGACATACTCTCAATACTCAATGCTTATTTGAAAGATGTTTCAAACCTTTCTGCATTCCCAGCTATTATGGGAGATACATCATCTTTTCTGAAGATTGAAGCCAGGTTTAATCTGAGTAACAGAGCCTGAGGGAGTTCATGTTTCCACTAGGATGTATTAAGGTCAAGGTGATTGTTTCCAAAAGACTATCCACTGACATGCTACTGGCTGCACCAGAATCAATCAGGCAGTTTTCTTTAAAACTCAGATTTCTGAAAAAAACACAATAAAAAACCATTTAGAACTATAAGGGTCCTTTACAGATCATTAGGCCATTTTATGGGTGAGTTACTTGAGGCCCAGAGAGATTCAATGATTGTCCTAAGGCGACAAAGTCAGTGATCAAGAAAGATGGAAAGCCCAAGTCTTCTTAATTCAATTCTGCTTTGCTGTGAGCTCCTTTACCCGAGTCTTGCTGGTCTCTTTAGCTATGTAATGAAAGTACTTTCAGCTAATGAACAATATTTTTTAAAACTATACAACAAACAGACACACAAAAACCCAGATACCTGTTCTCTACCCCCAGCAATTTTGATTCAGTTAGTATAAGCTGGTTCCCAGAAATCCATATTTTTAAGAGTGTCCCAGGCAATTCTGATGTAGGAATATCAGAGCAAGGGCTTTGAGAGGATGCAGGGTCTATTCTTGGCTCTTGTGGGGGTTTTATTAATTTTTTTTGTCAAGGCTTATTTTAATCTTGCCGGCTCTCTGTTACCAAGTCTTCAAAAAGTGTGCTTATCACCCTTCCTCTGTAGTCATAATAACCGATATACTCATGTCACTTTATAGTTTTCAGAACATGTTCACATTCATTTTTTAACTTGATTCTTATAGCAATCCTGGGATGTAATGGTACACTATTTTATAATGAGAAAAATCAAGGTCAAATATCAGCACAAGGTACTACCAGGGGTGTCCAACCTTTTGGCATCTCTGCACCACACTGGAAGAAGAACAGATGTCTTGGGCCACATATTAAATTCACTGCAACACGTAATCAATATAAAACCCTCATAATATTTTAAGTAAATTTAGAATTTTGTGTTGGGCGGCATTCCCAGCCATCCTTGGGTGCAAGTGGCCCAGAGACTGCAGCTTGGGCACCCTGTTAGATGACAGAGTGGGCACTTGAACTCATGTCTCCTGACTTCAAAGTTTGCACTATTTTCCTTAATTTGAGTTTAGGCACGAGCATACCTTGAAAATGAAAAATGCAGCTAGGTTATGGCATGATGGTGATAGACTCAATCATTGAATCTTGCTTTTGTAAGTTGCTCTTTTAAAAATTTCATCTGAAACATTTTTCAGTATAATGCTAAAATGTATAATACATAATACTTCTGGAACACCTGCTATGCATTGTGCAGGTATAACTGACATGTAATAAACCCCATCTATCTAAAGTACGCAATTCAACGAGTTTTGCCACATGTGCATACATGTGAAGCCATCACCACAATCAAGGTAGCGAACATAATCATTACCCCGCAAAGTGTCCTCATGCCCCTCTGCAACTCTGTCCTGTCATCCCTGCCTCCCCCATCCCCAAACAATAATTTTTAGATTTGTTCATCGTTGTGGGCACCAATGGTGCATCTGTTTTATTGCTGAGTAATATTCCATGGGTGGATGTTTGGGCTGTTCCCAGTTTGGCCATCAAACATAAAACTGCCACGACCGTTCATGTACAAGCATTAGTATGGCCATGTATTTCTTCTTCTCTTGGCTAAATGCCTAGGGGTGCAATAAGTGTATGTTTAACTTTTAAAATTCTATTAGGCAGGTTGTGATATCTCATCACAGTTTTCTTTTGCATTTTTCTAATTACTAATGATGTTGTACCTCTTTTTGCATGTTTACTTGCCATGTATGTGTCTTCTATGGTAAAGTGTCCATTCAAACCCTTTGACAGGCATCCTATGACAACATTATGAGGTAAGTACTATCGTGATCCCCTCTTGCCGGTAGGTAGAGTGACCCTGTAAATTTCCCTGTTTCACACAGCTTATAAAGGGTAGAATTTGAACTAGGTAGTCAAGCTCATGAGTCTGCGTGTTTCACCTCTGTGATATATAGTCATGCAAATTTGAAGCTCTGGCATCTAAACCCTGTTGCTCATAGTAATGCACAAGCCAGACAACAAATGTAAAATGAGGAAGCGATAGAAATTGAGTAAGTCTGCAGTGGTGTCCCTAGAGATCGGGCTTGTCCACTGAGCACATGGGAGATACAGTGGAGGTCCTGAACATTGACCAGCCCAACCTGGATTGGATTGCATAGGAGATAAGGTCAGTATGTCATTAAGAAACAGTTTAAGACCATGCATAGCATGGCTCTCTGGGACTTTGGGCTTCCAAGGGCTGCTGGAACTGCCAGAGGTAGAGGAGATGAGGTTGTTGGGAAGTGAGCGCTGAACAGGAGGATGCTCTCAGTGGGAAGAAGGTGAAGGCAGGGCCCAAACTGATCCCAGTCACTGAACGGTCTCAGGTTTCCTGAGGAAGTACAAGCCCCTATCCCGAGGGTACCAGAAGCAGTGAAGAAATGACATCAGGGGCCAGAGAGACACAACGGCCTCTAGGACAGGCTTATAATTAGGTGTTCCTTCAAACTGATATTCTTTAAATATAGCCTCAATATTTAGTTAGTGAGGGTGGGAAGAAAATTAATTTTCTCTGAATAAAGAATGAATAGCTTTCTTGATATTCAAACATAGAGGATTTATTACAGACAATTTTTCAAACTATATAATTTCCAAGAGGACATATTAAACCACATAAAATTTAGATAATAAAATCAAATCACTGAGCCACCAGAAGTAGCATTACCCAATTTCAGGATTCTGGTTGCTGATTTCAAGTGACCATCCTACAGCTGCAATAAATTGTGAGTCTGAAAATCACTCAGCAGAGATAGGTTGGTGCTAGCCAGTGACATATGACTTTTATTTTCACTTTAAGTGATTTCTCTACTTCCGTAGGATGAAAACTCTTTTGAGTCACACGTGAAGTCAAGTTCACTGGTGCCATTTTTGTGATGTCTACATGCTGAGGATGCATCATTTTGGGGGGCTGGACTGACCTGCCACATGGACTGGGTGTTCCTGCTCAACAGTTTCTAAAACTGAAAACATGCCTGATATTGGTGGCCTTTGCTTCTCCTTATAAAATCCCGAGCAGAAGCTGACCTTATACCTTACATTCGTCTAGTGGAGTGGTTCTCATTGGGAGTAATACTCACTTTCCCAGGGGTTATTTGTTAATGTGTAGGGGGTTGGGGGGTTGTCATGATGAGGTGACATCACTGGATGCTAAATATCCTACATTGTGGGTGTTAGTTCCGATTAACACAGAACTACACATCCCTCAAAGCTAGTAGTGCTCCCTATTAGTTCAATCCACCTTCTACCCCAACTAAGCACATAGTGAAACTCCTCCAGGGGCTCTCTGGTTTTCAGAACAATCCACACAAATGGATTTAATAAAGAGTGGAATCCTCCAGAGGAGAAACTTTGGAAGTCCCCCTGTTTGAAGTAAAATTTGTGTGGAAATAATGTACTTCACAGAACTATCTCCTTAGGGAATCATTTTGACACCTGCCCAGTAAAGCATTTCATTCCTTCTTGAAATGGATGGCAAGTTGAGTTGTGACCAGTAGAAATGGTGACTTTTCTGCTCAGGCAAAGAAAGGGGTGAGCAAAAAAATGATGTGCCTTTACTGTACCCCTTCTTACCCTCCCACAGAAGGCACCCTACATTTTATCTTCAGTCCTTACTTTCAATAACTTTAAAACATACTTTTATTCCACAATTTAACATAGTTAAAGTGGGGATGCATGTTATAATTGATGATATGTCACTGTTTAATTGGAAGTATTTTTTAACTGGTAATCCATAAAAGTGCTTTATTTTACCACTGATTTATCATTTGACCAATGATTCTGTTAGATATATCATCCTCATTTCGCAAATGATAAAATAAAACTGCATCAGAAAAGCAGTGGCAAAAAGCAAGGCTCAAACCTAGTCTGTCTGATTCCAAAATAATGCTCTTTCTACCACACCATTTGTTATGGGTCAAATAATGTCAAAATTTGTATGTTGAAATCCTAACCCCTAGCACCTTAGAATGTAACCTTACTTGAAAAGAGGTCATTCTAGAAGCAATTCATTAAGAGGAAGTCATACGAGAGTAGGGTGGACCCTAATGTGATAACACTAGTGTCTCATAAAAGGGGAAATGTGAACACAGACACATGCACAGGGAGATGCCATTAGAACAAGAAGGAAGATCGTGGGGTAATAATGTGCTTGCAACCCAAGGAGCACCAGACATTGCCAGCCAACCACCAGAAGCCAGGTGACAGGCATGCAACAGAGTCTCCCTAGTGCCATCAAAAGGAACAAACTCCACCACCACCTTGATCTTGGACTTCTAGCCTCCCAAACTGTGAGACAATAAATGTCTGTCGTTTAGCCTACCCAGACTATGGCACTTTGTTACAGCAGTCCTTGTAAACTAGTAACCATTCTACCTCTCTCTCGAGAAACACCCAGCTTGGTACCTCTCATGGGCTTATCTCCAGAAAGGCACTCTTCACCCACCACATGGTAAAACATTCAAATGTTCTAGAATGAACTTAACAAGTAATTGAGAATGACAAATATCTCTCTCATTATCTATCCAATTAAAGCCTCCCTTCATCTTCCTGCTATGCACTTAAACTTGCTCTCAGGTAAAGGGCTGCTTGTGCCAGCTTGGTTCTGTTTCTGGAGCTCTGGGGGTGAACCTGCTAGAGAGCCTGGAGCTAGACAGCCCTTCCACCACCTGACATAGCCCTGGGCTTGCGCTGTTCAATGTGGACAGCGGAGTCCCATCTCCTTGACCAGGAGTGCGGCTTAGAAGTACATGAAATAATCATCACCCTGCACGCACTTTCGGAGAGGTCTGTAGCGCTGCAGCCATGAGTCCTAGGTCTCCCTCTTCCCTTGCTGCCCTCCCCAACCCTTCTAGGCTGCTGGCTCCATCCACTCAGAGCCTGAGCCCGTCCTGCCTGGATCAGTGTATCAGCTGGGGGTTCTCAAATATGTCTACCTGTGCTGAACGCCTCTGTGTCCTCCACAGCTGGTCCCTTTCCCCAGTGTAAACGCCCAGTTTGTGTGGCTCAGTTTCTGGATTTCTGCTCCATGACTCATTGCGTTGGGGGTCTTGTCACTGGAAAAGTGTGATCCAATAGAACTTTCCAGGATGATGGAAGTTGTTTGATATCTGCACTGTCCAACATGGTAGCCACTAGCCAGGCATGGCTACTGAGCACTTGAAATGCAGCTCGTGGGACTGAGGGAGTGAATTTTAAATTCAGAGAGGGTGAAGTGCTCGTGAATGGGATGAGCACCCTTGTCCCTTCCATCACGTGAGAGCACAGTGAGAAGATGGGTGTCTATGGACCAGAAACAGGGCTCTCACCAGATACCAAATCTGCCAGTGCCTTGATCTTGGACTTGCTAGCCTCCACAGCTGCAAGAAACTAATTATTGTTTGTAAGCCACTGATCTAGGGCAGGGGTGTCAAACTCATTTTGTCCAGAGGCTACATTGGCTTCGCGGTTGCCTTCAAAGGGCCAAAATAATTTTAGGGCTGTATAAATGTAACTACTCCTTAACTGTTAAGGAGTTGAAATTACATTCGGCCCTTTGAAGGCAACCATGAGGCTGATGTGGTCCCCAGTGAAAATGAGTTTGACACCCCTGCTCTATGGTGTTCTTCTCTACAGCAGCATGAATGGACTAAGACATCAGATGATTTCGCTTACAAACCTACCCCGTAGTTTAAAACTCTTCACCAACACACAGTTATATTTGATAAGCAGTAATATTATATTTCCCATTGTCATGGCTCAGCCTCCAGGTGCATGCATACCAGGTAACAGGTATTGTGAAATCTACTCTGAGTACCGCACCCCAACCTCTGGATCAGACTTTGGGGATTAGGACATTTCTAATTCCTTGGAAGTCCCCATTTTGACTATCCTTCATTTCATCACAGGATAAGAAGACTGGAAGAAACAACCACATTGTGGCTTGGTTTATTTGAATGTCTAATTCAAAAGAGCACTGCAATGACTGGCATGCTCCCAATTTGTGCACCAAGAGTTAGTGAGTGTGCTGGTTCTTCTCCTTTGCATCCCCAGACCTTTCCACTCTGCTCCATGTCCCAGCAGACTGGTCTGCATGGACTGCTTCTTCTGGGTTTCTTTTGCCAGCTTGCCTCCATCAGCTAATAGGAGGCACCAGCTGGAGATCAGAAAGTGAGAGAAAAGACAGGTTGGTGTGTTTTTCTTGCTCCTCCCTGCTCTGTGTTGCAATTTAGGCAGTGACTATATCGCTCCCCCTACAGGCTCACATAGAAGACTTCCTTCAGGGCTCTAACTCTCCCTGGTTCTAGTACCACCCCTACTCCTGCCTGCCCATCAAGCCCAGCGGTGGCTTCCCACTACTGCTAGTCCCAGAGCATCTCACCATCCCTTGCTGATTCTTTTAATTTTGCCCACACAACTCAAAGTGGTCCCTTTATTAACATTTCTTTTTTGGCTGGAACTCTGACTGGTTCAGCAGTGCTCTTAAAAATGGTCCAAGCTATTGCAAAACCTGCAAGAGCCTTCCGAATCTGAAGGGCCAATGAAATTGTATTGAGTCTGGTAGCTCATGATGAATGAATTACATGGTCTTCTAAAACTTTGAAAAGTACTAACCCATGTGAGACTCATGTGGTATGTTCCTCTTAGGCACAGCATCCTATTCCCCAACCATCCCCCCAAATGGATCATAAGCAACAGTCACTGAGTACTTTGTATGTAGCAGGCATTGTTCTAACCAATTCACATACCCTATTCCACTTAGTCATCCCAACAACCATATATTAACACTGCACTATTTTACACATGAGGAAACTTAGGGTTGAAGAGGTTAACAAGTCCAACGTCATCAGCTACTCAGTGATGGAGCCACTTGGGATTTCCTCTAGACCTCTTTCCTGGAATGCGGCATGTCTCTCGAAGAGGACAAATCTATTCGGGTACCCCGTCCAGAGTGGTGTCAAGCAGAGCCCTTTCCAACACTCAGTGCTCAAAATGCTCTTTGAGAGGAAAATAATCTTCAACATCCTCAGCTGGGTGACAGACCCTGAAACGTCTTTTCAGTTGTTGGCTGAGGGTCTAGCATGCCTTTGCCAGTCTTCTAACTTTCTCTTCCCTCTCCTTTTATATTTTACTCTTCAAGTTCCTTCCACTTTAAATGGCTCTGGAGAAATCTGGATATTCCAAGCCAAGAGGACACAGGAAGATTCTATGACATAATGGTGATTTTCAGGCCTAAATCAGCCGCCTTCTAACCCCCAGCCCAGCTGTAAGATGGCACATAAATATCAAGCAATCAGAAACTGCCTCGCAAAATTCACACCTGCCTGCTGAAAGCCGGCAGAGCCTGCGAGGATGGCAGTGGGAAGGTGCTGGGTCTCAGGTCGCTCCTAGTCGCAGCTACTGTCAGACCCTCTTCCTGTGGAGCTTGGAGGCTGATCGCACAAATATATAGCAATTTGCACTTCCCTCAGATGCTGGTTATTGACAGGATGTTCCCACCATCTTCATCTCTCCATCACAGCTGTGGAGTCCTCAGGAAAGGTCATCAAAGACTGAGAAGGCTTAGTTTTCTTATTAATTGATGCTTGAAATAGTGAACAGCAACTCACGTGTAGGATGCTGCACACGCATGCCAAGGCCCACACGCTCACCAGCCAGCAGACTGTGAAGGTGAACTCACGAGCCTACGTCCACCCTCCTCACACTAGATGTCTGCCTGCAGGATGAAGCAATGGGGTCATCCCATAGTTTGGGTTCAGCCCCTTAGTTTTCAACTCTCCCTCCCCCAACTCCATCAGAATAACCAACGTTCATTCTGTCTATAAGTCATTTATCAAGTGCCCAAATTGTGAATTAGTCCCAGGATCCAAGTGGACCTCCTGCAAATGCGACCGGGCAGGAAGGAGCACATCAGCCGAATGTCCTCTGCTCTTCCCCACAGCGCTCCCCTCTCCTTGACACCTGGCTCTCTCCGTGAAGTGTACGTGGTTGACAGCAATATCCTCACATCTTGGATTCTTAGAGTTCACCAAATCTGGGAATGGCAGCAGCTTTCATGCCGCCTCTCAGTGCAGAGTGGATGGTGGGAACAGGGTGGAAAGCCTGATGAATCCGCGATGTCTGCCCTGGGTGGAGGAGAGGGTAATGGTGGCTCAGGTGTCACATGTATGTCATTTTTCTTCTACTCCAGTGATTCGGCATTTAGCAGAGGAAACTGAAGCCCATAGCTATGAAAATGACATCCTCCTATGTAAAACGGACTAGTGCTCAGCCATAAAAAAAGAGTGAAGTCTTGCCATTTGGGACAGCATGGATGAACCTAGAGGATATCATGCTAATGGAATAAGTCAGACAGAGAAAGATAAATACCCTATGATTTCATTTGTATGTGTAATCTAAGAAAGGAAATAAGTGGACAAACAAAACAGAAACAAACGTATAGATACAGAGAACAAATTGATGGTCGCCATATGCGGGGGGTTGGAGGAGGGTTGCCAGTTATAAAAATAGTTATGGGGTGTACAGTACACCACAGGAAATATAGTCAATGATATTGTAACAAATATGTATGGTGTCAGATGGGTCTAGGCTTATCAGGATGATCACTTTGTAAGATAAAATGTCTAATCACTGTATTGTGCTCTTGAAACTTATATAACATTATATCTCAGCTGTAATTAAAAAATAAATTAATTTTAAATGACATTCTCAAATTCCTGAAGCTACAAACTGGCCGTTGAGACGTGAACCCAGCTAGGTTCTCTGACTCCTGGTCTCTCACTACAGCAAACTGCTTATTCCACGACTTCTACACAACCATGCGGGTGCCTACAGGAACCAGGGCCCAGCGCCCAGCTTCAACGTTTAACACACATACACACGTTCAGCCTTCATGTATATGTTTGTCAGTGAGGGCTCATCTCCTACAACATCTGAAACAAAAGATTAAAAATCAAATCCACTGCAGGAGGCAACACTACGGAAACAGGCCAGGCCAGGAAATGGGCTCATGGGAAATGGGCGAGTCCAGGTGCCTCCCTCCATGACTACCAGCCACAGAGGACCTCCAACCAAGCTGGGCAGGGACGGCTGGCTAGCAGGGCAGTGCACGGTCAGACTCAGTGCAGGACCCTGAACGGGATGATGAGCACCTTCGGACGACACTCCTGAAGCGCGCTCTGCAATACACCAGCTCCACAAGCAGCCAGTGCCAAGAGCCCTGAAGTCAAGCAAGTTTTACCCTTTTCTTAGAAGGCCGTCCTGCAGAATATATGCTAACTGCTCTTGAGGAGTTCTGCAGGAGACAAACATGTTCACTTTTCTGAAGTTTCACAAACTTTTTAACCCACCTTTTCCCCCCTTTTAAAATACATCCAATTAGTATTTAACAAAACAAATCTGAAGGAGTTTGCACTAAAGGGTTAAGAAAGTGGGTACCTTTTACTTTCTCTAACAGCAAAGAAGTTAAAACACCAGTGTGACAAGTTGCCTTAGATACTCCACGCTTGGCAAAGCGCCGAGGACAAACTTTGTTCAGTATTTACTCATTCAGTGAATGAACGGATGATAAGCCCCCAAGCGCACTCAATATTTTGCAGTTGCCACTCCCCTGCCTCTTATTTTTCCCTGCTGTTTCTCTTGACCAGCTTCTCTCCCCTATCTCCTTATTAAAATATTGAGCTTCCATCTGAAGCCAAACCCGAGTTATCGCAATTCTTATTGTCATGAAACCCTATCCTAGCAGCAGAAGACAGATTGGTAGAAACAATGAGTTTCCTCTCAGCCTGGGGGGGGGTTCCAGGACGAGCCACAGACTCCCTGCCTTCTGTCCACAGGCAGTTGAGACCAAATGACTTTGTTGAGCTCTATGCCTCAGGCCCTGCCCGGTGGCAAAGCTGGGCTGATGCCCGTCTGACAGTCACTAGCTATACCCCCGGACCTCTTCCCACTGTGACCCAACAACCCGCACCCACTTCTTGCTTCACTTCCATATAGATCACTTTTTGTTTTACTAGTTCCTGAAAATTTCTTCCTGAAGGCAAGGAATTTACAACATTTTACTCTATCTGTTCACTGTGAAGTTGAAGCTGCTGGCATAGGGTTGAGAGAAAGCATGATGGGAGGGACTCTTAGAGTTTAGGAAGCACCTCTCTCCTTGGATCCTCGTTGTTAGGGACCTTGAGTCTGCCCGTTGGTAAGCTGAGCGTTAGGCTGTTCTAGAGCATTAGAGGTGATGACGGTTCCCTCTCCGATCCAGCAGGTTCAAGCTACTCCACATACCAGAAAGTTCTCTAAATATATATTTTTCTTTCCTATTTGTTTCTTTCATTGTCAACATAAGAAAGAGAGGTTCTGATAAATGAAAAGAATTGGTAATCAGAAAATTAATTGCAATGGATTTTTCAATTTCTTACGAGCCAGTTGGATAAACTGATTCTTTATGGCAATTACCCTAAGACTGTCTCAAGATAATGTCTTTATTAGAAGAGGTAAAAATTCTTCTGTCTTTCTTTTTCTCCTTCTCATTCTTAAATGTCTACTTCTGCTGCCTGTAAATCCACATGTAGCTACAGCACACAATGCTCCTTTTATGAAGCGTATGTCTCTTTTAGAGACACCACCCACTAATGCTGTGGCATTGCTCTTACTCATTTGTCATTATGTTTGTTGATGCTGAAGAGCTTGTATGGCTGGGTCCTTCACAAGGCACAAGCACAGTAAGTGTGTGGGGCCAAATCTTTAAGTGGTGAAATTTCCCATCACACTGTCATCACCATCAGCATCATTCAAACGATCAATATTTACTGCATGCCTACATTCTGCAAGCACCAGGGAGGGGGAGACAGTCTCATAATTATACAGAAGCAGCAAATCAACAATAGCTGACAGGCTCTGATAGCTTACCATGGGCCCTGTGCTAAGTTTCTGATGCTTGTTTTCTCTCTGAAGCTACACAACAGCCCTTCTAAGTGGGTCCCTTGCTCAACAGGTTAGAGGGGTCAGGAAATACAATCCAAAATATATTGCTTTCTTGTGACAACATCACTGATTTCAGTGCCTGACCTTGCCCTCTTCCCCCACACCCCTGGAGGAATGTTTTTTTCCCAAATCTTCTTTCCTTATGTCTTATTTATTTGGCTAAAGTGAATTCCTCGCAATTCCTCCTGATTAGCAATTTTTATGCATTTCCATGCATTTTTCTCATTCTTCAATAAAGTTTTAATGAATGCATTTGATTTTTCCAGCACTGGCCATAGGGATTCAGCATTAAACTAGACAAATACCATCCATCCCAAAGCAAAGTGTTTAACTTATAATACAGATGTTCTAGTCACTCTACGGAAGGCCTTGAGTGCAGAGGAAGGACATTCTATGTAGGGGTGGCTATCAGCAATAGTCGGCGGTGTCCTGCGGTGGAGGAGTCCCTGCTCAGAGAAAGAAGGACAGAAAGCAAATTCTCATAAGTGACATCTTTAGATGAACAACGTGTGTGACAAATACAAGTGGCTCTTCGTCAGAGTGGTAACAGCAGTTCTGCAAGCCCACTATATACATTTTATCTGATCTGGCAGCGGTTCTGGGATCTGAGCTGAGTGTTTTTTTCTAACTGTACAGCAAGACATCAAGCTTTCAGGATTTAACAAGCCAAGAGCAGAATGCAGCAGATTTTGGCCCCATAGAGACATAAGACATGACTTGGTAGGAATGAAGAAGAGGAGATTTAAGCAACAGGTGGGGGTACAGGGGAGGAACAGATGGACTGTTAAGGTTTCTTCAAAACCTGTAATTCTAAATTTTATGCTTGAATCCAAATAAGGATTGTTTTAAACTGGCTTTGATAGAGAATGGGTAGTTTTTAATTACCCAGAAGATGAGTTTAGTGGCTATGAATTGTCCATGGTTCATTCCTAGCTCTCTGATTTTGCCTGATCCAATGTGAGGTCTATTTCTCTCTGTCCACATGCACAAACACATCAACAAAACAGAATGTGTATGTATATTGATCATGCCTTTCTACTTTCTATACTTTTTATGTTTGACACCTTGGGGCCTTCCTGGTCCTGAGGGGAGTGTTCCTCTCAAAGCTAGCCAATTCTTAGAGAGAGTAAAGAAGCCTGGATCATGTGTTCCACATGTAAACCAACCAAATGAGAGGTGCATGCCTCCCC
This sequence comes from Desmodus rotundus, assembly GCF_022682495.2. Classification (NCBI taxonomy): domain Eukaryota; kingdom Metazoa; phylum Chordata; class Mammalia; order Chiroptera; family Phyllostomidae; genus Desmodus; species Desmodus rotundus. The sequence goes on along the minus strand of NC_071394.1, from coordinate 107,005,783 downwards.
CAACCACCTCCTTTATCCAGCTCTGACACTCTTGATCATCATCCCTCTGCCTGGACCAGGGCCAGGTATCAGATAATGAGGCACAGCCACTATTCCTCAGAGCTCACTGAAATTACTCAAACTAGCTAATCTGAAACTTCTAACTCTGCCTTGCCCATTCCTTCGCATGAAAACTGCAGTAAAGACTCTTGCCCAGATTTTCTTCCACTCCTGCTGCCTTTTGACTCACCCCAGTGCCTCTCCATGTGGCCCTGAGTGGCAAGCAGTGCCCCCTGGTCCTAGGGAATGCACTTTAGTCTTCTTCCTTTAGGACAGTCATTTCCACGTGAGTGCATCTTACCATACTAGATTAAAGCAAATCCTGGGTACCCTTAAAAAAATTTAACTATAGGCAAGTAAACAGTCTGATAGGGAAGAAACAACTGAAATGGAAATTTAGGGACTATTTTGTGGATTTAAATTACTTTTCACTAGACTCTGTGGTCAGTAATGGAAAGAAGCTGATGTTTATTGAGCACCTACTATATGCTACTGTGCTTACATTATATTACTTAGGTTTCCAAACACAATAATATTGCAAGGTAAATGCAATCAATACCTTCATTTTAAAGGTGAGAAAACTGACCCTCGAGGAATTTATTCAGGAACTTGCCCAAAGTTATACTTCCAGCTCTGGCCGTGCTGAATGTGAGCCAGGCCTTCTGCTCCAGGTATTTATGTATTATACCATAGCTACCTCTCCCTACACTGAAAATGAATGTCAAGTCAGCCTCCCTGAATTCTGCTTCAAGGTAGCAAAGATAGAATGGGGAAGGATGCTTCTCATCTCCCGCTGACAGAGCCAATCGGATTCTTGAGAAAATAGCATATGCTAGACTTGACAGAGGAAAAAAGCATATTTATAATGGAGTATGGGCACAGGATATTTTAAATAAGGTACTGAAACTCAGCATGTGCACTGTAGCATCACATGGAGCTGGCCTGTGGCTGGTAAAGCCAGGTGTTTTGGGGCCCTAGTTTCAGGCAGGAATGCCTCACCTGTGCATGGCCATAGCTCAGCTCTGTGGGTCTTCATGACCCAAGACTTAATTCTTGGACTGCTTTTATTTTCTCTCTACATGGGTCCTTAGGTAGCCTCATCTCATCTCATAGTTTTAAATAAAATTGATAAACTGATGGCTTCCAAACTGATATCTCAAGCCCAGATGTCCTTCCTGAACGTCAGACACATTCATCTAACTGGGTTCTCCCCACCCCCACCTTAGTTCAGTGGCACAGATATTCTGGCCAAGGGGGGGAGCAAGACTGAAAGAGGAGAGCTCTTTGTGAGGGGGGCTGATTTTACTAGGTACACAGATAGCCTGGAGGAGTTATAACTGTTTGTTGTTAAAAACCATGAGGATCTTGGCAGGGAGAAATGAAGAGAGGGCTAGTAGTCTTACGATACAGTAGCAACAAGCTTCTTGGTAGACCAGCCAGAAATTAATAGAGAGAACCAAGGAAAGAAGCAAAGAGGAGCCCTCTGGGGTAGGAAGGCTGTGGGCCTGCCCTAGGCTGCTCCCTCTTAGGAACAATCAGAGCAGGACATAGCGCAGACTCAAAAACATCTCTGTATTACTACAGTGATACATCACTGCACATGAAAATGAGGACACAACAGTCCAAAACCTGTGGGACACTGGGAAAGTAATTCTACGAGGGAAATTCATAGCATTACCGGCCTGTCTCAAAAAAACAAGAAAAAGCTCAAACAATCTAACTTCACTCTTAAAGGAACTTGAAAAAGAGCAATAAACAAAGCCCAAAGTGAGTAGAAGGAAGGAAATAATAAAGATCAGAACAGAAATAAACAAAATAGAGTCTGAGCAAAGATACAAAAGATCAATGAATCCAAGAGCTGGTTCTTTGAAAAGACAAACGAGATTGACACACTTTAACCAGACTCACCAAGAAAAAAAAAAATTGAAAGGATCCAAATTAATAAAATCAGAAAAGGAAGAGGAGAAATAACAACTGACACCCAAGAAATAGAAAGGATTGTAAGAAAATATTATGAACTACTACAAGCCAACAAACTGGACAACCTGAATAAAATGGATAAATTCCTAGAAACATACAATCTTCCAAAACTAAATTAGAAAGAAACAGGGAATCTGAATAGACAGATTACACCTTTTGAAACTGAAGTAGTAATAAAAAAAAACTCCCCAAAACAAAAGCCCTGGACCAGATGGCTTCACAAGTGAATTTTACCAAATATTCTGAGAACTAACACCTCTCCTTCTCAAACTATTTCATAAAATTCAAGAGGAGGGAAGGCTCCCAAAGTCATTTTACAAGGCCAGCAGTATCCTAATTCCAAAACCAGATAAAGACACTACAAAAAAGGAAGTTACAGACCAATATCACTGAAGAACATAGATACTAAAATCCTCAACAAAACATTAGCAAACTGAAAACAGCAATGAATCAAAAAGATCATACACTATGATCAAGTGAGATTCCTTCTGGGAATGCAAGGTTGGTATAATATTCGCAAGTCAATAAATGTGATTCATACAATAAATAAAACAAAGGATAAAAACCACAAATTCATATTAATAGATGCAAATAAAAAACATTGGATAGAATCTAGCACCCACTTATGATAAAAACACTCAGCAAAGTGGAAATAGAGGGGACATACCTAAACATAATAAAGGCCATATATGACAAATGCACCACCAGCATCATACTCAATGGGCAAAAACTACAAACATTTCCCTTAAGATCTGGAACAAGACAGGGATGTCCCATTTAACCTCTCTTATTCAACATAATACTGGAAGTCCTAGCCATAGCAATCAGACAAGAAGAAGAAATAAAAGGTATCCAAATTGGAAAGGAAGAAGTAAAACTGTCATTATTTGCAGATGAAATGATACTGTGTATATAAATCCCAAAGATTCCACCAAAACCTACTAGAACTGATAGATGAATTCAGCAAAGTAGCAGGATACAAATTTATATCCAGAAATCAGTTGCATTTTTATATGCACTAACAGGAAGGGAAATTAAGAAAAGAATCCCATTTACAATTGCTACAAAAAGAATAAAATACCTAGGACTAAACTTAAGCAAGGATGTAAAAGAACTGTACTTGGAAAATTCTAAGACACTGAAGAAAGAACTAGAAGAAGATACAAATAAGTGGAAGCACATACCATGTTCATGGATAGGAAGAATTATTATAATTAAAATATCCGTACTATCCAAAGCAATCTATAGATTCAACATAATTCCTATCAAGATTCCAATGCCATATTTCATACAACTAGAACAAAAATTTATATGGAACAAAAAAGGCCCTGCATAGATAGCAACAGTGATCCTGAGAAAGAAGAGCAAAGTTGGAAGAATCATGCTACTTAATATCAAACTATACTATAAGGCCACAATAATCAAAACAGCACGGCACTGGCATAAAAGCAGACACATAGCTCAATGGTAGAGAACAGAGAGCCCCAAAATAAACTCACATCTTTATAGTCAAGATTCGACAGAGGAAGCAAGCACATACCATGAGCTAAAGATAGTTTACTCAATAAATGGTGTTGGGAAAATTGGACAGATACATGCAGAAAAATGAAACTAGATTACCTTCTTAGACCACACACAAAAATAAATTCAAAATGGATCAAAGACTTAAATGTTAGACCCAAGACCATAAAAATCCTTGAAGAAAACATAGGCAGCAAAATCTTGGACATTGCTCGTAGCAATTTTTTAATGGATATATCTCCCCAAGCAAGGGAAACAAAAGAAGAAACAAACAAATGGGACGACATCAAACTAAAAAGGTTTTGCACAACACAGGAAATTATCAACAAAATAAAGAGATAACCCACAGAATGGGAGAACATATTCACCAATCCATCGGATAAGGGGTTAATATCCAAAATTTATAAAGAATGTAAAATCTCAACGCCAAAAAAACAAACAACCCAATTAAAAAATGGGCAAAAGACCTGAATAGGCATTTTTTTAAAGAGGGCATACAGATGACCAATAGATGTGTTAAAAGATGCTCAACATCATTAATAATCAGAGAAATGCAAATTAAAACCACAATGAGATATCATCTCACACTTGATAGAATGGCTATCATCAATAAATCAACAAACAGCAAGTGCTGGCAAGAATGTGAAGAAAGGGGAATCCTTTTGCACTATTAGTGGGAATGCAGATTGGTGCAGCCACTGTGGAAAGCAGCATGGAGATATCTGAAAAAATTAAAAATGGATCTACCTTTTGACCCAGCGATTCCACTTCTGGGAATGTATCTGAGGGAACCCAAAACACTAATTCGAAAGAACATGAGCACCCCTATGTTCATTGCAGCGTTATTTACAATCACCAAGATATGAAAGCAGCCCAAGTATGCATCTGTAGAGGAGTGAATAAAATAACTATGGGCTATTTACACAATTGAACTCTACCTATAAAAAAGAAGAAAATTTTACCCTTTGTGACAGTATGGATGGACCTGGAGAAAATAATGCTAAGTGAAATAAGCCAGTCAGAAACAGACAAATACCATATGATTTTACTCATATGTGGAATCTAATGAACAAACTCAACTAAGAAGGAAAATGTAGTTAGATTCATAGATGGAGAGCAGGATGACAGCTAGTTGGTGGGGGGAGGGCAGCAGGTGGGGGGGTTGAGCAAAAAGGAAAAGGGACTCGTGGACATGGACAACAGTGTGTTGATTGCTGGGGGAGGGGAATAAAAGGGGACTAAATGGTAATGAACAAAATGCAATAAAGATTATATTTAAAAAAATAAAATCAATAAGCATATCCTTGGGTGAGAATAAAAAATATTTGATAAGTTGCCTGAAAAAAATATGTAAGATTTAAATAGAGAAATTTTAAAAGCTATTGGCTTTTCTTTATTTTAACCCCAGAAATGGAAATAGGAAAAACAGTACACTTATAAAAGTGATGAAATATTTTTTAAATCTATTTTTTCAATCTTTAAATTGAACTTTTCATTTTGAGTTAATTTTAGCTTCATATGCAATGGTAAGAAATAATACAAAGCTATCCTTTGTACTGTTTACTCAGCTTCCCCCAACAGTAACATCTTATAAAACCTGAATACTGATAAAGAATATTTCCTTCCCCACAAGGACTCCTCATGTTTCCCTTTTTATTGCCACACTCACTTCCCTCACACCCCCAACTCCTTTTTAACTGCTGACGTCCACTCATCTGTCTTCCATAAACAGACACAGTGTGTAAGCTTTTGGGATTGGCTTTCTGTACGCACCACAGTTCTCTGGAGATTCATCCAGGTTGTTTCAGTAGTTTGTTACCCTGTATTGCTAAGTAGCATTCCTTGATAGGGATATACACATTTTGTTTACCCATTCACCTACTAAAGACCGTCTGGGTTGATTCTAGTTTGTGGCTATTACAGAAAAAGCTGCTACCAACATTTGTGTACAGGTTTCTGTGTGAACATAAGTCTCAACTTCTCTGGGACAAATGCCCGGGGGTGGAATTGTTGGGTCGTGTGGCAGTTCCATGTAAGTTTCTACTCAGAATTTACACTTTCTAGTGTTGATTATTTCCTTGGTGTGTTTTCTAATGGGATGTGTTAATACAAAGGCCACATGTCTACCTTTTTATAGGATTACTAAGTAATAATATTAGGATTGTCTGCCTCATCCCATTAGGCATTCTTAATTTGGAGACTCAGGATGGCTCATATAGTGAAACGTTTTCCAGAGAGACTCTCTGATCCAATTTCAAAATGTACAACTTTCCTGGCACATCGAAGAGAAATTCTGGACAGTGTACTTCCATAAAGTCTCCATTCCCTTCTGAGAGAATGTCAATGAACTCCCCCAAGCCCCCCTGAACCAATGGCGACCACACCACCCAGGGCGGTGCACCGGGTGCCAGGTGCCATACTGGAACTTTATGGTGACTATAAAGAGACAGTGGGTAAAGAATGCCAAAAAGCTCTGGTGTTTAAGACGCTTGACATCTCTTTTGCCAGACCCAAGAAGTGTTAATATAGCCTTGGTGATTAAACCTGCAAAGATTCATTACTGCTAACGTAAAAATGACCTCATAGAATTAACAGCTGTATATTTCACCTGCTCAAGTCCTCCTTCATCAGGTGCTGAGAAAAAGATGTGTTTTACGTAAGAGCATTAGTTCTCTTAGCTCAGGCTTCCGGTTCCACCTCATCAATTGTACAGAGTCCACCATACCCACACAGAAGCCCACCTGAATGAAGATCTCACTACCCAGAGCCAGAATCTGGGAGTACCCGTATGGGGTAGAGAGCTTCTCTTTCCCCGAAGCTCAACTTCTAGTTTACAAGGCAGGGATCCTAGTTCTCCTCTAATGGTGGTACCAACTGTCCTCACGCCTGCCATTAAAACAAGCAAATGCTATCGGCCTAAGCAAGAAAGATGTTGGATCAGATCCCCCACCCTCGCAAAAAAATCTTACAAGAAAAAAAATGATGTCAGGGAGAAAAATATGGAAGTACAATCAAGTACTGACATTGTTTTATTTGCCAGCCCATCCCAACTGCTCCATCATTGCTGGGATAATGAATAGGAAATTGCATAAGGGCTTAAGGAAAGTTTATAAGTTATTTAAAGCATATCTGCAGGGGAGTTCTTTAAGGAAGTGATTAGCAATTTAACGAGAAATTAGACCACTTCAGCACCATCCCTCCTACAATGCAAATGAGTCCATAAAGCACCTCACTGGCTATTCTAAAGATTGGACTCTAATGTGCCCTAAGTTCTGGGAGGTGCAGAGGGCCATCAATATTACGGCTTTATCCAGTGTCCCTTTTACAGGATCAACCTCAGACAGCTTTGCCACTTCTGTAATGTCCTCTATTACAAAAAAAAAAGTACCCTGGTCATTGTGACCTGCCATAATACTCACTTACCTAAGAATCTCACGAGCGGCTTTGATACATCTTGGTCAGAGTGCAAATAATGTGGGTTTTTTTTTAAAGGGCCAATTTCATCAATCCTGCAACTGCCACCATAGCTGTTAATTCAAGAACAACCTTATTGAATGAAATGTATGACAATGAAGCCTACGTTATGACTACAGGATTTTGTCTGAATTACGGGAGGAAATTCTGGGACTGACATTTGAGACCTTCTTATATGTTCACATAACTCAGTCCGTGCAACATCCCTGTGAAGTGGGCATCCTTCTCCCTATTTTGCAGATAAGAGAAAATAGGCTTAGGGAGGATTTATAACTAGTGTAAAGTTGCAGATTTGGTATTTGAATCTGACCCTTTTCTTAAAGTAAATTGAGAAAGAAAGAAAAAAGGAAGAAAGGAAGGGAGGGAGGGAGGGAGGAAGGAAGGAACAAAGGAAGGAAGGCAGGCAGGGAGGGAGAAAAAACAGTTGGCAGTTCTCCATTTTGCTAATCAAACCCGGGGTCCCATGTGACATGCGTCTAAAGCCTCACTTTGGATGACCCAAATATCAGCCCCAGATGTAGCAGAAAGCCCCATTTCATCCTCCCATGCACCTGAGATGCCCTCGAGGCACTTGGTGCAGGTTCATTTGCACATTTCAGGGCAAGGGATACACCTCTTTGCCCTCGGGGATGATTTGCCAACCCAAGCTTTGGAAGTTCTCACTTGCACTCCGGGACCAACCAGATCCTTCATTTTCAGGAAAGTTTCCATATGGGACAATTTTTATTTTCCAAAGGGCATTTTGGAAATGTACATAAATACTAGCCCCTTCTTCCTAAAAGGAGATTACCAGTTCTGTCTGTTCTCATGTTTTAATGTGGTGAATTAGATAGGAGAATGAGCTTGGTCAAAGGGAGGAGATTCAGGGAGATGACTGCATTTTCTTATCAGTTAGTTTGAGCCCTTCCTGAGGAAGAAACACACCTTCCTTATTAAGAAGAAGCCCACGTAAGTTCATTTTGGGGTAGACTCTGAATGAAGACAGAACTGTTTAGCCTGAAACGGGGTAAGATTTGCCTTTTTTTCTCCAAAGAGGGAAGAAACAGTGAGGGAGAGGGCGGCATGGAAAAGAGCACGGCAGATGAAATGAGGAGAGCTCCCCTGACATGCTAAGTAATTCCGTTTCTCTCTCTAATCAGGTTATCAAAATCATAAAACACTTGACAAAAATAAAAATTTAAACAAAAAAGCCTGGACATATTGTCTGGAATGATAGAGTGGTACTACAGAAAAAAAATTGGGGGGTCATAGAGGCAGAGATCCCCCACAAAGTAAGCTTCTGAGAAATTTTATTCATTGATAGGGGGCAGGGGATGGCTCTAGATTCCACAGGCCATGAAATAATTTGGGTCAAGTTCCAGCAGATACATGAGGCAGCTGACACCTGCACATGGTATCTTTAAAATTATGTGCTCTTGCTGTTTCTGATTGCATTTGCCCCTCTTAGAACCCTAGGACTTTTACCAACCACTATGATGTCTTGGCTTAACTCTCAGCAACTCTGTGAAGAGAAAGGAGTAAAAACAGATGTTGGAATGGAAGCAGGTAGGACATCTACATGTTTTTCTAAACACACACACACACACACACACACGATTCTCCAGCTGAGGGGAGATGAAAATCTGCATTCACACTGATTTAACGCTCACATGAACAAATGAGGAGGCCTTTTTAAGTAGAAATAAATGACTGGGTTACTATTTATAACCCACCAATTAGGAAGCAAATAATCACACTCAAATGAGGTTTCCCCACTTGGTTGAAATATAAATAGCGACCCATCATGATGCCCAATTTATTAAGGATCTTTTTTAGCAACTTTGATGTTTGCTTCAAGAGGAATGCCATTTTAAAAATAAATGACTCCTGCCCCTTCCTCTCTCTCCCTTTGTAGTTAAGCTCAAATATCCTGGAGAGGGAAGCTTTAGCTGGCTCAAAGTTGCCCATTTCCTCCACATGTCAGAATACTAAGGGGTGCCCAGGAAGACAGTGCCTATTTTACGATCTTTCTAAAATCCATCTAGGAGCACCCAGGGGACACTCAAATTAATAGCCACTAATTATTTTGCAGATTCTATATGAAAAACTTCATGTACCTGATCTCATTTAATCCTCACAAGAGTCCTAGAGTGAAGATATAGTATTATTCTCATTTTGCTGAGCAGGAAACTGAAGGTCACAGTAGTTAACTTGCCCCAGTTTTATTCATTCATTCTTTATTTATTTATTTTTAATTTTGTTTTTATTGCTTGAGGTTTAGAGAGAGAGAAGAGAGGTAAAGGTGAGGGTGAGAGAGAGAGAGAGAGAAAGAGAGAGAGACATCAATTTGTTGTTCCACTTATTTATGCATTCATTGGTTGCTTCTTATATGTGCCCTGAATGGAAACTATACATACCCATAACCTTGGTGTATCAGGCTGATGCTCTAACCAACTGAGCAACCTGACCAGGGCCATTTATCCATTCTCTCAATAACTATAGAGAGCCTACTCTGTGTTACACACTATTCTAGTTGCTGAAGCTACAACAGTAAACATAACAACAACAACAAAAAAATCCCTGGACTCATGGAATTTATATCCAGGTGGGAGATACAGTCAACAAATGAAATATGTAAGAAATAAAATATACTTAGTGATTACGCTGTTACAGATAAAAGTGACAACAGAGATAGGAGATATGAAAGGGATTAGAGTTTTAAATAGGAATGATAGAGACGTCCTCACTGAGACATGGGGTGAGTTAAAGAGGGCTCCAATTCCTCGTCACTCCTCCTATGAAAAGAATAGGTCTATTCATACCTCTATTTACTTCTTCTAAAATCTGGCCTGTTTGGTGTCTTCTTTAACCAACAGCATTTGGCAGAAGCTGTGTGACACCTAGTTGCTGGCCTGGCTTCCAGACAACTGTCAGCTCCCACCTTGGTTTCCTCTTTCCTCTGAGCTGCTCTGCAAGAACGTTCACTACTTGGAGATGCCATATTATGAGGAAGCCCAAGGTACGCACAGGGAGGGAGCAGAGAGAGGCAGAGAAGGAGAGAGAGACACACCGAGCCAACCCCAAACTGTTCCAAGTCATCCCAGCTGAGGGCCCAGACACTGGGGTGCAGAAGCAAGCTTTCCTCTCTATGTTCTACCCGATGTGCTGACCCACCAAATCATCAGAGAGAGCAATGATACATTGTTATTATTTAAACCATTAATTTTAAGGCTGATTTTTTACATAGTGATTGATAACCAGAACAGATGACTTTTAAAAAATTGTTGAATTTATTGAGGTGACATGGGTTAATAAAATTGTATGGGTTTCACGTGTACAACTGTATAACCCATCATCTGTGTATTGTACTGTCCGTTCACCATCCCAAGTCAAGTCTCCCTCCATCACCATTTACACCCTCTTTCCCTCTTCTAGCTTCGTACCAATGTGGTCAGAGCAGATGCTCGATATGATTTTAATCTTCTTAAATTCATTGAGACTTGTTTTGTGTCCTAACATCCTAGAAAATGTTCCACATGCACTTGAAAAGAATGTATATTCTTCTGCTTTGGGGTGAAATGCTCTGAAGATATCAATTAAATCCATTTGATACCGTGTGTCATTTAAGGACACTGTTTCCTGGTTGGCTTTCTGTCTGGAAGGTCTAGCCGTTGATGTTCATGGGGTATGTAAATCCCCTACTATGACCATATTACCATCAGTCTCTCCCTTTATGCCCATCAGCATTTGCCTTATATATGCAGATGCCCCTATGGTGGGTGCACAAATGTTTACAAGGGCCGCATCCCCTTGTTGGATTGCTCCCTTTATCACTACATAGTGTCCTTCCTCGTTTCTTACTGTAGCCTTGGTTTTGAAGTCTATTTTGTCAGATATAAGTATTGCTACCTCAGCCTTTTCTCATTTCCATGTGCATGAAATATCTTTTCCCATCCCTTTACATTTAGTCTGTGTGTATCTTTCATTCTGAGATGGGTCTCTTGTAGACAGTGTATATATGGTTCTTGTTTTCTTATCCACTCAGCTACCCTATGTCTTTTGATTGGAGCATTTAAGCCATCTACATTTAAAGCAATTATTGATAAGTACATATTTATTGCCATTTTATTCTTTTAACTATGTTCCTGTTTTTTTTCCTTTTCTTCTTAAAGAAGACCCTTTTACATTTCTTATAATACTAGTTTAGTGATTCAAAAAAAACTCCTTTAGCTTTTTCTTATCTGAGAAGCTCTTTAATTCTTCTTCAATTTTAAATGATAGCCTTGCTGGGTAAAGTAGTCTTGCTTTTAGGTCCTTGCTTTTTATCATTTTAAATATTTCATGCCAATCCCTTCAGGCCTGAAATGTTTCTGTTGAGAAATCAGCTAAGTCTAATGGTAGCTCCCTTGTAGGTTACTAATGTCTTTCTCTTGGGGCTTTTAAGATTCTCTCTTTGTCTTTATCTTTTGTCATTTTAATTTTATGATGTGTCTTGATGTGGGCCTCTTTGGGTTCACCGTGTTTGGGAATTTCTGTGCTTCCTGGACTGTGTCTTTTTCCTTTACTGGGCTAGGGAAATTTTCAGTCATGGTTTCTTCAAATACGTTCTTGAGAGCACAGTCCCTGTACTGTCTCTCTTCTCCTTCCGGTACCCCTATGGTGCAAATGTTGTTATGCTTCATGTTGTCCCAAAGGTCCCTTAAATTATCCTCATTTTCAAAAATTATTTTTTCTTTTTGCTGCTCTGATTGAGTATTTTCTGCTTCTTAGTCTTCCAAATCATTAATTTGATCCTCTGCTTCATTCAACCTACTGTTTATTCTTCCTAGTGTAGTCTTCATTTCAGGTATTGTATTCTTCATTTTTGACTGGTTCCTTTTTATGATTTCTATGTCCTTTTTCATGCCGTTGTAATTCTCACTAGGTTCCCTGAGCATCCTTATACCCATTTTTTTTTTGAACTCTCTATCTGACAAATTGCTCGCCGCCATTTCATTTAGCTCTTTTTCTAGAGATTACTCCTGTTCTTTCATTTGGGGCATTTTTCTTTGTCTTCCCATTTTGACTCCTTCTTTATGCTTGTTTCTGTGTGTTAGGTAGGTCTGCTATGACTTCTAGTCTTGGTAGGGTGGCCTTATGTAGTAGGTGTCCTGTGGGGCCCGGTGAGCTGGGAGGGGGCATTGGAGGGTTGGAGTGTGGGAATGATGTGGTATTATACATGCTTAACTATTATTCCTTAAAGATCTGTAAGCCAAAAGCGAGTATATATTATAACAAAACCAACATAGAAACTGTCCTCATTAAATTTACAGAACCTGGCAGTCAGGTGACAGAAGCAGATATGAGTCAGGGCTGCCTATATCAACCAAAGGCTGTGCCTTTAAGCTCTGCACTGTGCCTGGTCAAATCAAAGGTTGCTAAACTTCTCCAGGCCCTCTCGTTTCTCAGCTAAGGTTCAGTATATTAAGGTTTTTTGCTTACGACAAACAAGAAACTACTTACTTCTGTTACTTAAGTTGAGAATTAATATTGAATGATATGTACGATAAAAAAAGAAACCACAGGAGGAAATATTTATCAGCTGGAGTCCAACCATTTTTTTCGCCTTGTAAGGCATCAGTGTTAAAGTAATAGTGTGACTGCTCAAGATTAAGTCAGGTGTTAGGTGGGGTGAAGTGGAAAGAGCCTTGGACTGGGGCTGAGCACCAATTCTACCTTAAAATTTCTGTGTGAGCTTAAGAGAGTCACATAGCCTCTCTGGGTCTTTACAATCTCACCAGTACAATGAGAGATATTTTCCAAATGTATTTTGTGAAATATTAACTGGCAAGATTGTCTGTTTATAATCTGTCTGTTTGGGTGTGTGTGTGTGAAGGAGTGGGGAGTTGTGCCAAATCAGTTGGAAGATTCTGCATAATATGTCCATTTCTGGAAGATCCACAATACTAATCAGCAAATTAAAGGCGCTGATAAGTTCTGTAATGCACTTGGGGACTGACTGCATGTAACTAAAACACTATGATATTTCTTGACCTGAACGATGCATTTTACGTCTGTTAAGATAGAACACGTACCTGTCTCATCTCACTGTTGTGAGCCGAGGTTAAGTGATTGATCACATGTCAGCATGTCTAGTCTGTAGTTGATGCTCAGTGTATGCTAGTTCCAGTGTCTTGTCTTATCCCATCTCTTTCTGACCTCGGTTAAAACACACAGTTTTCTGGGTTTTTGTTTCTTGAATAATAAATAAGAGTGAATAATATTAATACATGCTCTCAATGCTGTAAATGACAGGTGGATTTAACATAGTGCTGCCACTCAGGAAGAGTCACCTCTCTCTCCATCTGTGTGGTTTTGGGGAGAAAGTGCATCAGGGTAGAGACCGGCCAGTCACCTCACATGGGTCCAGCGCTTCAGTCCCCTTCTCCAAGCTTCGAGAGCAGCTTAAGAGGGACAGTATGATGGCATGCACACTCTAACTCTTTCCCTCAGTCAGTAATAAGTTAGTGGTCAGCCATGTGACCTGAAGAGGGCAACCAGAAAGAGAGAGAGCTGCCTGACACCCTGACAATTTTAAGCAAGAGCTAGAGAACCACTTCCAGAAATATAAACATTTGATAAATATAATTTCATTCCTTTCAGTGGGAAAGCTCAGATAATAATATTAAAAATATCAATTCTTTTACCCTTTATATTATTTTTTTTCCTTGACCAAGTTAAAATGGGCCAAGGCTTATGTTCTTTTCAATATTACAATTAAATTTGTACATGTCAAGGCCAGAAAAAAGACACACACACACACAGAAGTGACTAGACCAACCCCATTAAGATTCCTACGGAGAAGAGGAGGTAAGGCAAAAGAGAACATATAGACCACAAAATGGTTTATTTTAGAAAATAAAACCATCTTTCCCACATAGAACATGACCATCTAGAGTCTCCTCCAGGTACAGTCATTACCGTTCCCCCCAAGAAAGTCTAGGTTGTTTCATGCGTCCTTAACTATGATAAAGGAGCCGGTGTCGGATTCTCTCGCACAAGGAGCTTTTCCTCTTTAAGTCGGACAAGCAATGAAGTACCATAATAAGTGTGATTTAGCAACCGACTTAAGAACTGAGATAACATGAACCACAGGCGCCACATTGAAGCAGCCTTCATCCGACGCAGCTGATCCGAATGCACCCTTCTGAAGTGCCCGTCATGGTAAACCTGTCCAGTGCTCGTTGTCATAAAAAATTAGGTTGTTATTCCTCCAAATCTCCTACTTATTTCTGGAGGTGTCTCACTGTATTTTACCTCCAGTTAATGATAACCCCAAATGCAGTATTAGCAGTTATTATTTGTCACTTTAAATTGAGCTTAAGTGGCCAGTGTTCCCTGGTATAGATGAACTCCTAGGCCAGCTAATGAGGAGATCATGATGGGCAGAACAAAAGCCACAGGAAATTGGGCCTCTGGCTCTCTGATTGGTCATGTTTACCAATCAGACTTCACCTGTCTCAGGCAGGCAAAGAATTTATAGGAAATTGGTTGCTAACATTAAGGAACAAATTGCTGTCTCCTACACTGCTTATGGGATGTACTTTTTAAAAAATATATATGTTTTATTGATTATGCTATTACCGTTTTTGGAGAGGAACTTAGCAACATGTGCAAAAGCCTTAACAATATCTGTGTTCTTTGATCGAGCAATTTAATATTTAGGAATTAATCTAAGAAACGTTGATCACAGCATTTTCAGTAAGAGATGAAAAAAGGAAACAACGGAAATATCCGATAATAAGGGTTTGATTAATTAATTATGGCACACACACCCAATATTGCTTGCAGCAAACACACAGTGTGCCAGACTCTTTACGTATTATAAGTTTTAATTATTTAATCTTTAAAAGAATCCTATCTGGCAGTAATGTTAGGATCCCTATTTTACAAGGGAGTAAACTAAGTCACAGGGACCTAAACGACTTGCCCAAAGTCACACGGCTACTGAATGGCTGACCTGGCAGTTGAGCCCAGCAGCCGGCGCTGTATGTTCTCAATCTCCATTCATGCTGCCTGACGACAATGGCATAACGTTCCATCAGTACAGCTGGTATTAGGGATACATATTATTTTGTGAAAAAGTATTCAAAATAAGTGGGTGAATGAAAAAAAGCAGGTTACAAAATAGGTGGGACAGGGTGTCCCCATTTTCTAGGAGAAAAAAAGGCATGTATTTATAGAAAGAAAAAAACCTTAAAGATCTTTTAAGATACATCCGACGAGTCACATTGGTTCTTTTTAGGTGGCATTTTTAGAGTGCTTCTGAAGTTTTCTTTTTGCATATCTCTTAGTCATTGCTACAAAGACCATGTATTCAAATATTAAGCCTACTTAGAAATTAAAGAAGTGGAAATTTAAATGTAAGAAATACTATAATTAAATTATAGCATATATATTTTGAATCGTAAAACTTAATGCTACTCCGATAGTGGTGAAAACAGTACACTCACGCTTTGCTTCCAGCAACATAAATCATTACTACCCCCGTAGAAAGTAGCTGGCAATACAATTCAAGAACCGTGAAAATGTTCGTTTCCTGTTACCCTATGGTCCCACTTTTGGAAATTATCCTATGATCACAAATCAAAGAAATCTGCTTTATGCACTAGGACGAAATACATAACTAAACAATTTAATTTGTGCATCCACAGGTAGGGCTGAGCAGGCTACCAGGGTTCTTATTTGTACAGCTTCCCAATAGGCTTGTGGGGAAGACAACGACAGGACAAGGGGAAGAGCTCTGAGACATGTAACAAAGCTCTCCGTCAATGTGCTGGGTGTCACTAAAGCCAGGAAATGCATGCAGAAGAGTAAAGACTAGACCTCAAGGCAGGAATGCCAGCGGAGTGTGGAATGGAAGGCCTCTTGGGTACTACGCCTGGTGTTGCCACTGGTATTGTCTTCAGGCACTTGTCTCAGGCTTCTGCCTGAGGGCCTATGAGCAGTAGATGAAGGCCGCCTCCGCTCCAGACTCATGGGCATTAGTGCAGAAAGGGCCTCTTCCTCCCGAGAACTGGAAATATCACACTATCCTCTCTCTTCCATAAACAACACTGGGAACACACAAAAGTGATTTAGTTCATTGCATTAGGAGACAACTGTGTTGGGAAGATAAGCCCATGAACCAACATGATAGCTATTTATGAAGACTAATGGCTTGCTTACTGAGTTGTTTTAGGCCATTCACCTCACTGTGCTCACCAATCAAAAGCTCATACTCTCCCTAACCTCCCAACCTATTCTGAGCCTTGCGAGACCTGCCTTCTATCAGCCAGCCCAGACCCTAGCACCTTTTAAATGTCCTCCCTTCACCCCACCCCCACCTGAGACACAATTAAGACTCAGTCAGGGTGGCATTCTCTTTCACTGCTGTAGGTCTAATAAACCTTGCTTTCTTTACGAATACGTTTTCTGGTGGTCCTTTGCTAAGGCAAGAGTTGACTCCTCTGAGACTGAGAAACAGGAAAAGAGCCCTGGCCAGTGTGGCTCAGCTGGTTGGGGATCGTCCTGCAAAGTGAAACATAGCTGGCTCTATTCCCGGTCAGGGCACACACCTGAGTTGCAGGTTCGGTCCCCAGTTGGGGTGTGTACAAGAGGCAACCAGTGGATGTTTCTCTCTCACATTGATGGTTCTCTGCCTCTCTTTCTGCTTCCTTTCTTCTCTCTCTAAAAATAAATAAAATCTCTAAAAAAAGAAACAGGAAAAGAAACTGGAAGACAGAGGGAGTGATGAGGTGATGGAAGAGACACTGTAGAGGTGGAGCAAACCCTAGAACCCTGTGAAGGAAAGCCCCATGGCTAGGGAAGCAGGAAAAGAAGAGGACTCTGTGGAAGAGCAGATGAAGATCCTGAGGATGAAGAAGCTGCATCAGCTCACTGACTACTGGAAACAAATGGTACATGAAGGGAATGGATACCCTGAGCACATCTGGCACCAGCAGCTTCAGGGCTGCCAAATGCCAGGGTGCCCCAAGAGAACATGCAAATCCTACCGGCCTTGTGACGGGGGAGGGAAGGACTTGGCAGCCTAGGGCTTCAGAGGGTCCTTTGCTGGGGCTCTGAGCCAGATCTCTAGGAATGCTGCTGACTGCACAGTGGCTCAGGGCATGACCTCTGACACCAGACCACCTGCACTGAGACCCTGGCCCTGCCCCTCACTACTTGTGCAACTTTGGGTAATGTACTTGACTATATCATCCAATTGTTCTAAACCTCAACTTTCTCACCTGTAAAATTAAATTACAAATAATATTCAGTTTGTAAGGTTGTTTTCAAGATTAAATAAGGTAGGTGACATACCTTGTTTAAGGCACATGGTAAGTACTCAGATGACAGAAAGGAAAAAAACACTGGGAACCTTAGTCAAAGATAGTCAAGATGATTTTATATACAATAGCAAAAAAATTATAAATAAGCAGTGGGGTGTTGGTAAATTTGCAATATTTGCCAATTTTTATTGTGTAAAGACTCCCACTGTGGCCAATTTCAGGCTACCCATTTGAAGCCACTGAACCCAGAGTAGGAAGAGACATGCCCAGTGAGCCCACACAAGCGAGCGGGTACAAGCTGCCTTAAGTACACCACTGGGAAGAGGCTTAAATACTTGCCAAAGCAGAATGGTCAGTAGGAGGCCCCTTGATAACCTAATATGATACTATAAATATCAGAATTGTAAAGACTAGGCACCCATCTAGAGAGTGCTTATGTTAATAAAAAAAATCAAGAGTCTAAATCATATCTATAATGAGATGGTAACTCACAGGTTTCCATGAATCTAAGATGCACTTTTCCCAGTTTGGTTGATTTTCTGTGTTCATGATTCCTTTTACAACCCACATTGAATGCTGTTTTATTTTCTTTTGTATTTGTTCTGAAAAGCAATTAATAAATCCATGACGCCCCTCAAGTAAGGCTGCTCTGGAATCAGCGATAAGTGACAGATACATTGACGCCAACATCAGGATGAGGACAGGACAGGAACAGCCAAGTGACAACAGTTTGATTTGTTGTCGAAGCAAGGCTGTAAGGGAGTATTTTCTTTCATTTGGATGTCTGTTAATGTTGTCTGCAAAACAAATCATAACAAAACTTTAAAGAGAGTCTAAACCTGAGCATAAATGCATGTGTGCAAGGAAGGAAGAGTCCTTTCCCTCCCTTCCTCCCTCCCTCCCTTCCTTTTTGTGCGTTCTTTCCTCATCCCTCACTGTTCCTCGTTTTCTTTCCTTTTTTCCTGCTTTTGTCTTTACTCTGTAGCTTACATCTGACATCTGATTATGAGGTAGTGCAGGCTTGACAAGTGGTGTGGAAGCTGCTAAGTGTGTGTGTTGGTGTGTGCGTGTGTGTGGTGTGTGCCGGAGTGTTCCGTTTAGATATTTAGTAAAAGACCTTCGTCCCTTCTCAGTTTGGTTTGCCCTTGGTCCAGGAGTGATGCACTGTATTGAGACATATATTTAGAGCTGGCCCTTTAAAGAAAGCTGAAGAAAACCAGTTGAGACTGGTTAAAAAATAAGCAGGCCTCAATAAGGAAGGTCTGGACCTAAGTCCAGTGCATGGCATTTTTTTTTTTTAAATATGAACAGTCCGCCCCATTGTCTCCCTTCAGTTGGGCTGGGGCACGGATGGAGGAGTTAGGGGTGAGGCATGCCCCCCTTTCTCCTTTAGGCAAAAGAGAACATTGTTCATCTTTAGTCACACTTGAAAGGAAAAAAAATCACAGCCACACTTTTCTCTGCTTCCCCAATGAATATGTCTTCAAAACAAGAGCTTCAGATCCAATCTGTCTAGCAAAAGGATAACTCTGAGCTAGAAGGATTTCTCTTCAATTCCCCAAATCCCATCTCCCTAAACACCCACACTCGGATTTCAGTTTTTATGAAAAAAACATTTTAAGTGTTTGTGTCCAGGAAGTCAAGCACATTATCAAGCAGAGCCCACAGCCTATTATTTTATTTGGAAACCAAGTCTCCAGTATGTGGATTATTTGGGTCTTAAAGTTTTTCTGCTTCCTTGCTTTCTTTCTCTTCCCTAGTCTGGTTAAGGAGAAGAGAGGGAAAGAAAAGTAGCTCACTGAAGCTACTGGCAAGGGTGTCTGGAACCCGGCAGTTGGTGGAAGAGGAGTCTAGGATGCATGCCTGTATCAGGCGTAAGCAGTTCTGCAGGGATGGGAACCTTCAGTGCTCTCCTGCCCCCGCCATTCCTGCAGAAAACCAAGAGCTGGGTTTGAGGAACTTTTGCACCTACTTATTCTAGAACCCAATTCAGACCACTGGTGGCTTGTCCAGGCCACCAAGGATGCCAAGAAAGAGAGATTCTGTCACAGCCCAGAAATTCCAATTTCGTATTTTGCAAGGAGAGGTAGAAAGGAAAACAGACCACTAGAGGCTAAACTGGATACAGGAGAGACTTGAACAAAATCCTATCATAAATGTAATATCTTGAGCACAGAATGAAACCATCCATGGAGACAGATATTGAATCAGAAATCATCTTCTGTGTAAATGCCCTTCATGTTGATCTTTGCTTTCCACTCAGTGTTGTTTGGTATCAAATAGAATCTCTCAATTTTTAGAAATTGCAGTGCTTAAAACACCTTGAACTGGAGGAAACTCCATTTGCACTGTCTGCAAAATCAGCTTTAATCAGAAATATCCAGAGGGATGTTTGCTGAAAACTTCATCTTAAGTAGGTGGGGAACGGCTCCCTCTGATCAGCTGTCGAAAGGCCTGGGAAAAACAGAATTGATTTTCTTCCGCTGTGGAGGATGGATTGTTGCCTTATTTCTTATCACTTGCACCATGCATTCAATGCCACACTTCCCTGCCGTGCAACCAGATTGAACATGAATACTGAATGAGTCCCCTGGAAAGAAACTTGAGCACCAAAGGATGCCAGTTACACAGAAAGGCTACCTCCACCCGTCAAAGCGATTTGCCTCTTCAAGAGAAAGTCTAAGTTCTCTGCATCTCACATATGCCTAGAAAAGGACATTTTGAATATTTCATAGGCCTGACAACTGGGCAGAGTAAATTGTTATTACAAGTTATATTTTTTAGGTGTATGTTGGCATAAATGTATGGATTTTCATCAAATATCTACAAAGCTTGACCTCATCCAAGCTGTGTGCATCCATTGATGCTGCTTGAGATACCCACATTATTCTCTGGAATTTTCCAGTGCTTGTGGATTCCCTAGTGTTAGGTGAGGTCACTTATTTAGTTCAATGATCCTGTTCTTGGATATGCATCATCAGAGGGCAGCTAAGGGATGGAGTTTGGGAAGCTCTAGCATCAATTTGCTACATACTGAAAACAGAGAAACACTACTGAAGGGTGTCTCCCTAGGGGTTGTGGGAAGATGTGAAGAAAACTCAAGTTCCAGGTCCTCTTCATCTGACAAACCATGAGACATGCTGTCTGTAAATGAAGGTGTCCACTTGCACAATGAACACCTCTGTATTAAATCTAACAGTTACTTTTGTAGACAAGATTGCTGACAGCTGATTGGTCTGTGCTAAAAAGGGGAATTTCAAGGTGTTTCTTTTAATTTAGTGAGGGGCCTAGATGTGAACTATGTCCAGAGAGGAATGATTGCCTAAGACCCCAAGCAACAATGATAATAACCTGTCTGGGGCGTGGGGAAGAATCCTGCCATCTACCTGTGGCCATGAGGCAGCAGAGAGGGAACCCAGGACAGACAAGAGGGCCTATGTAGGAAGCCTCTTTCACATTCCTGCCCTCTCACTTCCTCCTGATCTTCCTTCCTGGGTGGCCAGTCTTGCTGGTCCTAGAATTTACATGGTAGCAGGGACAACCCACTTGGCCATTACTAATGGGAAGGAGTGCTCCCCCTTCTCTATTTTGAGTTGGAAATTGAGTGATTATTTGCGTGTCCTATCTTAACACGGCCCTTTGTAACAGCCAAATAATTAGAATTGCATTTTGTGCTGAGCATTGCTTATTTCCTCTTACCTACTTTTTTTTTTTTTCCAAATAGGGCCAAAGAGAAACCTTCAACTTATTCTCAGAGCTAAACTGCTCTTGGTCTGGGCCCTAAACACTCAAGATGAGTAGCTAATTTCTGTATCTGTGAGGTTTTGTTTATTTTCACAGAACAAAATGTGTGCTGTGCACTGACCCAGCCACTGTGTGGATTCACAAGCAGTTGTTGAGTTCTAGGTTTGTGTTAGTATATTACAAATGTGAACGAATTTTACATGGGGCTTTTCCTGTTGTCCTAGAATTACCTCAAGCTGAGGACACAGATGTCAAGGGTCCCATGTTTTATTTTATTTTTCTTAAAGATTTTATTTATTCATTTTTAGAAGGTAAGGGAGGAAGAAAGAGAGGAAAAGAAACATCAATGTGTGGTTGCCTCTTGTGCACCCTCTACTGGGACCTGGCCCACAACCCAGGCATGTGCCCTGACTGGGAATCAAACCAGTGACCCCTTGCTTCTCTGGTCGGTGCTCAATCCACTGAGTCACACCAGCCAGGGCAAGTGTCCCGTATTTTAAAGAGATCATTAGATTGGGGGCCAGACACCCACTCTGAGGAGATGACCAAATCCCTAACCATATCTACCTCCAATGAAAGTTTAAGATTGGAGAGAAAGACCAAGGCATATTGGAATTGTTCTTATTGGCTGATGGGAATGTGGTGACTTCCCTCTTCCCACCCAGTGGGAGGTAGGTCTTCATTCCAGAAATTCAGCGGAGCAGAGTTGCTATAGGAGAACTCTCCTCAGAGACAGGTGGGGTTTCATGGTCCTTTGTTGGGGACCTGCTTGTGCAGTGGGTTGTTAATATTTCCTTGGTGCCCGTTTGAACAGTAAAAGAAAAGAGTTGGGGGGGGGGAGGCAGGAGCACTAAGGACAAGCATGCTTTGGTGTGGCAAAGATAGGTGACTTTTTTGTCGGTCAGGTGGCTCTCCTGGAAGGCAGACAGCATTGAGCTCTCTAGCAGCTATGCCACTTTTAAGGGCTGACACCTGGAGGACACTTTAGAAGACCCAGAATATTATAAGGCTCCAGGAGGCTCAGGAAACTAAGTCCTCTAGAAGCAGAAATGAAGGGCCAGGGCCAGGGTCCTCTGCCCAGTGCTATTAACCACCTGCTGGTATATAAGCCTGGAGAAGCTGATGTCTTGAGATTTCTGCCACTTTAGAACTAGCTTCTAAACCCTCCTGGATACCTACCTGAGTTAAATGTCATGACTGGGATCCCTAAATCTAAACTACAGAAGACTTCACCTTCACACCATTCATGAGCCATTTACTGGAGTTGCTTCCCTGTGAAATACAGATATTTCCTGCAAAAAGCTTGATATTTTATTTTATTAACCAAACAAGAACACATGAAAGTCTATTTATGAAAGTAATGGCTAAAAGTGATGCCTGACGACCAACCACCATAGTCTCTATGTGGATAACTCCTTATTTCTACGTGATTATTTGTTAAGGTTTAGTCCCTACCAGGTTTTAAGCTTCATGAAGACTAAAAGCATATCTGACTATTTCAATGCTCTATCCTCAGTGTCTAGTGCAGAGTCTGCCATATAATAAAGGCTCAGTAAATATTTGTTCAAGAAGCAACAAAAAGATCTTTCAAATACCACAAGTGGACACACAAAGCTTATAAGACATATTACATTAATTTTGTTATTTTTTAGCTGGTAATGAATCTGGATTTGGAATTCACATCAATTTTTCAAAATCCCCATCCTCATTACAACACACTATCTGAAAATGATTTCATGTGCCCTTGATTCCATCTCAGACCCCTGCTGCACAGTTAGAGGTTAGCATCCGGTTTTAACTTTTTTCCAGCACACTAATCTCCAGATACAATCATTCCTGCTTATGGTTCTACATTTACTCCAACTGATTTTTAAGGGAGTTAGTGTCCTTTTCTGAGCTGTCACAAGCATCCCACATCATCAACGAACAAATGACCAGGCAGTGGGAGATGTCAGGTAGCACATCCCTCAAGCAGGTTCTTTGTTCTATCACAGGAGCTGAACCACTACAGGCAGCACCAGCACAGACTTGGCTGGACCACATTCATTGTGATCAAGAGGAAAGCATGACCAAGAAGCCAAGACTACGTGGCTCACACCTACACCACACCAAGAACAGTACCTAGCACGCAGTAGGTGCTCAACAAATGTCTGTTAAGTGAATGAATGAATGGGATGAATGAGTGAAATTTTTCTATGAGTATTAACTCAAATAACTAAAGAGTGGGATCTCAAGAGTCTAGACTCACTAAATATGGTCACGGAAGTTTTGTCAGACAATGTCCACAGAGTATGAGATAGGAGGCAGCATCACCATGGTAGTTATGTTACTTCAAGAATATTCTACTTAGCCCTGGCTGGTGTGGCTCAGTGGATTGAGCACCGACCTGCAAACCAAAGGATCGCTAGTTTGATTCCCAGTCAAGGCACATGCCTGGGCTGCAAGCCAGGTCCCCAGTAGGGGGCATGCGAGAGGCAACCACACATTGATGTTTCTCTCCCTCTCTTTCTCCCTCCCTTCCCCTCTGTCTAAAAATAAATAAATACCATCTTAAAAAATATTCTACTTAAGACTTGCTTGCCAGCATCAGAATCACTAGATGCCTCTCCTCCCTCAGCAGATGCATTGGAGAGCCACAAATGCAAGAAGCCATAAGTTTTGCTTGAAACCGAAATTATTGAGGTGAAGTTACCTGCTCTTTCTATGCGGATTTGTGAAACACAGATGGCTTGGTCACACCCTGTCCATTAAAAGGAGTGAGTGCAGTGGGGAGGGACATTTATTGACCTCAGATCTCAGTGCGTGTGATTTAACATCAGCACATTTCTTTCCATTGTGTTCCTGTTGGCATTTCGTTCCTTTGGAGAACTTGTGACCCGAAAGCTCGTCATGGATGTGTGTGGGGAATCTGGGTTTGGAGCTGCCCAGTGAGCACTGTCTATGGAAGGCTGGGCCACCCCTGGCCTGATGTGCTGCCTGTGTGCTCCATTATCAAACACACCATGGGAGGTGGTGTGTCTGGCAACACGATGGACTGGTTGCTCTTTGAGAAATATGAGTTCTGTCCGGAAAAAGTCCAGTCATTGCTAATATAAGGAGAGTGGTTTACGCAACATCCATGTAACCTGGCAGCCAAGGAGAATGGACTGGAAAGTGCATGTGTGAACAAGGACAGCTTCACTATATTAGTCAGTGGGGCTGGTAGATGCCATTGAGTGAGCATGCGTACTGTGTGGCTGTCATATTCAAAATGATTGAGTGTGTAGAGCAATGAAGCTGCATCAAATTTTGCATTAAGCTTGAACATTCCTTCATGGAGACTATTCAGATGATTTGGAAGGCCACAGCTATGGGCAACTGGTGACTGGAAGCTTCATTATAACAATGTGGCCACTCAGGCATCATGTCTTAGAGTGCAGAGTTTTTTTGTAAAATATCAAATCACCCAGTTGACTCAGCACCCCCTACAGCCCAGATTTGGCATCTGTGACTTCTGGCTTTTCCCCAAACTAAAGTCACCTTTGAAAGGGATGAGATTTCAGACCTTCCTTGAGATTCAGGAGACTACAAAGGGGCAGCTGATGGCGATCGAGAGAATTGTGTGAGGTCCCAAGGTGCCTACCTTGAAAAGGACAAAAGGTGTCATTTTCCTCTGTATGATGTTTCTTTTGTCTTGTATGTTTGTCAACAAATGTCTCTACTTTTCATAGTACATGGCTGGATACTTTCTGGACAGACCTTGTATATCTCAACAACTTTAAATTATGCCTCCAAATTCTATCCCAGGATTCCATAAAAACTGAACTAACAAGGAATATGGGGACAGACTCATAGATGGAGAGCAGGATGGCAGCTAGTGGGGGAGGGGGTGAAAGAGGAAAAAGGACTCATGACATGGACAAAAATGGTGATTTTTGTGGTGACTGCTGGGGGAGGGGCTTATAAGGGGACTAAATGGTAATGGAAAAAATACAATAAATATTAAATTTATAAATGATTTTAAAACAACTAACAAATGATCATCCAAATATTTCTTGAAACCTTTTCAGAATATCCTGAAATTTTTATTGTTGACACTATTACAGATGTCCCCCATGTTCCCCTTCTATTCCCATGCCCACCCAGCCCTGGCCCCCGCCCACCCAGCCCTGGCCCCCGCCTCGCCTGGCCTCCACCACACTATTGCCTGTGTCCCTGGGCTATGCATATATGTTCTTTGGCTAATCTCTTCACCTTCTTTTATCTACTCCTCCCCACTTCCCTCCCCTGTGAGATCTGTTAGTTGTTCCAGGTACCCAGGCCTCTGATTCTATTTTGTTCATCAGTTTATTTTGTTCATTAGATTCCACATCTAAGTAAGATCACATGGTGTTTGTCTTTCTCTCATTGGCTTATTTTGCTTTGCAAAATAATCTCCACCTTGGTCCACCTATGCTGTTCCAAAGGGTAAGAGTTTCTTCTTTTTTTTTAATAGTTCACTTTTATTGTATTTTTTCCATTACCATTTACCGCCCCCATACTCTCTTCCAAGTCTACCTCTCCCCACACCCCTACAATCACTGCACTGTTGTCCATGCTCATGAGTTCCTTTTTTTTTTTGCTCAGTCCCTTCACCCCTCACACCTCCCCCAGAGCTGTCAACCTGCTCTCTATTAGTCTGTCTCTATTTTGTTTGTTAGTTCCGTTTGTTCATTAGATTCCACTTATGAATGAAATCATATGGTATTTGTCTTTCTCTGAATGGCTTATTTTACTTAGCATAATGCTCTCCAAGTCCATCCATGCTGTCACAAAGGGTAAAAATTTCTTATTTTTTATAGCTGTGTAGTAGTCCATTGTGTATATGCCCCGTAGTTGTTTTATCCACTCACCTCCTAGTGGGCGCTTGGGCTGCTTCCACATCTTGGTTATTGTAAGTAACACTGCTATGAACATAGGGGTGCATATATTTTTTCTGACTGGCATTTTGGGATTGTTAGAGTATATTTCCAGCAGTGGGATCACTAGGTCAAAAGACAGTTCCATTTTTAATTTTTTGAGGAAACACCATATTACTTTCTATAGCGGCTGCACCAGTCTGCATTCCCAGCAACAGTGCACTAGGGTTCTCTTTTCTCCACATCCTCACCAGCACTTGCTGTTTGTTGATTTATTAATGGTAGCCATTCTGGCAGGTGTGAGGTGATATGTCACTGTGGTTTGCATTTGCATTCCTCTGATGATTAGTGTCATTGAGCATTTTTCATATGTCTATTGGCCATCTGTACGTCCCTATTGGAGAAGTGTCTGTTCAGGTCCTTAGACCACTTTTTAATTGGATTGTTTGTCTTCCTGGTGTTGAGAATATACTGAAATTGTTAGACTGAACTAACTCTGGGTAAATTACAGAGGAATAGAGTTAAACACTTTGGGGGGTGTCTAGTATTAACTAGGCAGTGCAGAACATCACAGAATACAGTGTAGGTGAAACCCCTTGACTCTCGATTTGGAATCTCATAATCTGCTAAGCAAGGCAGTATGGTAGAGGAAAACCAGCCATGTGTACTGTTAGGCCAGCGTTTTCATGTCTATAGAGAGAAATGTAAAGGATTTTCAGGGTAGATTTCCTAGCTAGCTTCAGCAAGAACATGTTCTATTTTATTTTAATAAGTGCATAAGTTAAGGTATGCTTTTAAAATGATGAAAGCAATATATGATTATTAATACAGATTTGGAAAAGACTGAAACGCAAAAAAGAAACAACCACCCACAATCCAATCGTGCACACAAAGTCATTGTAGCATTTTGACATATTTCCTATCACCCACTTTGTGAAATTCCCTATCCAAAGAATCTCATTTGTTTCTAGATTTTCAATAATTATAAAATCTTTCATCCTGTTTCTCAGTTCATGTTCTAATGGGAATATTTTAACTTGTTACAAAAACTGTTTACAAATATTTTAAATGGCTATATAATATTCTATTAAGTGGCTAACCCAAAACTTGCCTAACCATTTTCTATTGCTGGGCAATTTTGGTGGTTGACAAATGTCTACTCTTTTAAAGTAAAAGGTGATGAATATCTTTGTGCCCAACATTTTTCCCTATTTATGGGGGTTATCTCATTAGAAATAATTCCCTGAAGCATAATTATCAGCTTATAAACATGTCACCAAATTACTTTTCAAATGGCTGCACGGGTGAACACTTTTATATCTCAATGTGCAAAGCTTCTACACAGCAAAATAAATCAACAGCAAAATAAAAAGTCAACCAACCAACTGGGAGATGATATTTGCAAACAACAGCTCTGACAAGGGGATAATACCCCAAATATACAAAGAACTCATACAACTCAACACTAAGCAAACAAGCACTCCAGTTAAAAACTGGGCAGAGGACCTGAACAGACATCTCCCCCAAGAAGACATACAAACAGCCAACAGATATATGAAAGATGTTCAACTTCACTAGCTGTTAGGGAAATGCAAACCAAAACCACAATAACACACCACCTCACACCTGTTAGAATGGCTGTTATCAACAGGACAGGTAATAACAAGGGTCGGAGAGGTCGTGGAGAAAAAGGAACCCGCATTCGCTGCTGCTGGGAATGTAAACTGGTGCAGCCACTGTGGAAAACAGGAGGGCAGCTCCTCAAATAATTAAGAATAGAGTTACGATGTGACCCAGCATCCCCTCTCCTGGGTACGTACTGAAAAACCCGAAAACATGTATTTGCAGAGATACACGCACCCTGTGTTCACTGCAGCGTTACTCACGATGGCCAGCACGGAGCCAACCAAAGTGTCCTTCCATAGACGGCTGGATAAGTACGATGTGGTAACATACGCTGTGGAGGACTGCTCAGCCATGAGAAGAAATGAAATGCGGCCATTTGCGACAACATGGATAGATCTTGAGAAGACTGTGCTAGGCAAAATAAGTCAGCCAGAAAAAGGAAAGAGCCTTATGACTTCACTCATACGTGGGATATAAAACCGAAACTCACAGACACAGACAGACAACAGCGTGGTGGGTGGTTACCAGAGGGAAGGAGGTGAGGGGTCAGGGTAGAAAAACATATGGTGACAGAAGGTGACTTGACTTTGGGTGGTGGGGATACAATGTGATATACAGATCGTGTATCATAAAATCGTACACCTGAAGCCTATATGACCCTATGGAACAATGTCACCCCAATAACTTTTATAGTTAAGCTACTCTGTGTGTGTTATATCCAAATCTGTGTTCAGAAGCATAATTATCTTCCAAATACTGTCACTGAGATGTCATGGAAAGATGGGATATAGACGGAAATAAAATATCTTTGCTTAAAAAAGATTGTGTTTAGTAGTGAACAAACATAATGATTTCTGTCGAATATTTCTTGAATGTTTTTCAGTGAAAAAAATAGGAATATTAGTAGAAATTATAACAAAATATTAGGGTCACTTCATGTTTTTAATTTTTTAGGACAAGTCTGATATCATATGATTTATAGTCCTTTCCATGAAAGAAATTCATTCAATTTCTAACTAAAGGGATTTTAAAACATTTATGAGTAGTCCTATAACTTTGGAAAACTGGTAACATAATACCCTACAGGATAAGTCTATGAACTCGTCATATATAGAAGATGTTAGCCTAAATTCAGAACACGTGGTCTGACGAGTGATCATAGTAGCATCATGCACAAATCTGATGAAAATCACGGGCTCGCTGATCGATTTGTGTCCCTCAGAAAAGTGGCCAATCTTTCAATTTTGTTTACATAGGATAAGTGATTCACTAAGGTTGGAGCTATACTAGACTTAATATATTGGTTTTTCAATAAGTCATACTTGAATCTATGACTGAAAAGATGGGTAAGTGGCTTCATTAATTCTGATGGCAAAAATTCCTATACCTTAGGAGAAAGAGGCAGTTGAATTTAGTGCATAAAGACATAAGCCTAAATTTATTTAATCTTCCATCCAATTTAGAACTTTATAGAAAAGACTATACCTAAAATATCTTTGCTGAACTTGTGGATTTTGTCTTTCATTGATCTTCACGACGACCTTGTGATAAGTTTTGTTTTCCCTACTTGTCAGGTAAGGAAACTGAGGCTCCAGGTCATCAGATACTTGGTTGCCTGCCCAATTACCATTCCTCCCTTTTTTTCTTATTTTTTCTTTTTAGCTAATAGAATGTCAGCTTTATCCAGCTGGCAGGGTCCTCATAGAAGGTGGGCTCCCCCGACCCAAAGGGGAGGCATAATAGGTCCCAAGCTCAAATGGTAATCTCATTTTATTTGGCCAGTGGATGGTTTAGAGGTGAGTCTCTATCTAGTTCCAGCCAAAAGTACAGCAGGGAGTCTGTTGAGCTTCTGCATTATGTTTGAACCCTAGAAAAGAAAGAGAAAAGCAAAGACAAAGAACCTCTTTTCTTCCTGTGCACACAGAGGAGTGAGGACATCCTTCCTTGAGCTGCCGCCGCCTCACTGTAATGTGGAACCAGCCTGGATGTGAAACCAGCATGTTTTGGACAAAGGGGCAAAAGAATTTTTAAAAACCTATGTTTGTAGGAACATAAACAATGAATCATAATTAATGAATAGTTGAGTATCCTATTGTCAAAAGCACTCCAGCTGCTAGAGTGACAGAGATGAGATTTCAATCCGACCCTAACTGGCCAGAAAGCCTACGGAACCACCAAGTCGATGTGATCTGGTGGCTGCTGGGGAAGCCTCTTCAGAGCTTTAGGGGCTGTTAGGGAGAAGCTCACCTGGGGAGACGGAGTCCTGCCTTCCACTGCGCCCTGCCCCCACTCACCCTCTAACACACAGAAGTTGGGAGTTAGGTATTATCCTTGTCAAGTTTTTCCTGATTAAAGATAACAGAAAACCATAGCACCACTCTGGGCATCTTCTTTGAAGATGGATTTATTTACTTCAAGCCATTCCTAAACCAGCAGTTGCCTTTTATTTAAGAGGACCTCTCTTAAAATCCCACTCTAAAGCTTGCCTCAATTATTTTGGCTGATGAGGGATGGGGCAGAATGGAAGAAATAATAAAGTCCCAAGGCAATTAAGAAACTATCCTTTAACTGACCTGGGCTAATTTCTTCTTTCTTATCTAGATCTCTTCTTCCCTGAGCTACTGAATAGCTAAACCAGCTTGTTTCCTCTTCCAGCTTTTTTTTTTCCTTCTGTCTTTTCCCTTTTTCATTTTTCACCTCTAGGGAAGGTCCTAATAAGAAGTGAAAGGGCCGTGGGCCCTACAGAGGAGAGAAGAAGAAAAAAGGGGGAAGATAGCAGGGTTGAGAGGCCGTCCAATTTGGCTGTAATTGGGCAAGCAGCTCAGACAGAGCATCCGTTCTTTGAAACCTTTGATTCTTCGAGACAGGTTTCAGAGATCATTAACTTTCATTCCAGAAAGTTATCCACCTTTGGTGGAGTCGACTTTTAGTTCATACACAATAAATGTCTAACAAGATGCTAGAAAAAGAGAAGGAGGAAATGAGGGGAGAGAAGAAAACAGAGGAGATGGGTGAAAAGTTGTTCTGTTTCTTATATCACTTTGAATGTCACTGAATGTATAATTCTTTGGAAGGGTCTAACCTGTATTCTGCAGAGTTACAGTGTGGTACGCGGGTAAAAATGTAAGATGGACATAATACCCCACAGCCCCGAATCTTCGGGTTCCGTTTGCCGTGGGTCAGGGTTCCTGCTGGCAACTTGCAAAGGGCCAGGCAGCCTGCTGAAAAAAGAAATCCGGAAATGTTACAGCTGGAGAACAAGGAGCGAATTCAGGGCTCTCCATCTCCTTTTTCTTCATGATTTGCCTCATTACATAATCTCAGCCACCAGAACTAAAAAGTGAAGGAAACAGTGCAAATGTTGTGGCTTCCCTGTGTTCGGGAGAAGATCAGAATGTTCTGGTAAGAGAGGCCTTTGTGGGCAAAGCACGTCGGGAAAATACATGCATAATCAATGAATCCGCCTAAACAGACTGTGGGGCTTCCTGGGCCCTCATGCGCAAACGTGCTCCACAGGTAGTTACATGTGAGGCGGCAGACACTCCCAGGCTTGGCCCTGGAACCCTCCTCCAGGGTGGAGTGTTCTTTTTCTGCTGGTCTGTCCTCCCTGCCTTCCCCTGGAGTATCTTTCTGACATGGTCACTGCCTCATTCCCTCTCAACTGCTCACTAGCTTTCTAATAAGCTCCCCAAACAACCGAGCATCTCAGTCGGGTGACTGATCCCATGGCAGCCTCTTCATGTATTCATCATGGACCTGATCTCAGTGGACCTCCTTCAAGAAAATTACCTCCCCTCTTAGAGGTCAGGATGCCAAGGCTCAAAGATTTTAAGAAACTTTCGGAGAGCAGGGTTCCAGTTGGAGGAGCCTGTGCTCTTTCCCCTGCCCCAGGACCTTTCTCTGCAGAGGCTGCAAGAAAGCAGAGCCAGCAGCAGCAGAGGGAGGAGACTGATAGCATCTTGGCTGAACTTTCTTCACCTGGGCACACTGTTGCCTCCCATGAGGGATAAGAAGAGAGTGTCACAATGGGAACTTTATTTCCAACAAAATCATTCCAGTCAGCTTCAAATAGATGCATTGAAGCCAAGTAAGAGAGATGCCCCTAGAGATACAGCAGATGCCAATTTGGGCAAAGCACGGGGCACAAAGCACTTAGACTGGAAGCAATCAGCATCTCCAAAAGCTGACATATTTTCCCACAAACCATTGACAATGGGGCCACCTTGCCTAACACACTGCGTCTGTTGCATCTCGTTGGACAATGGTCTCTGTTCATTAGGAGCTGACAGTTGATTAAGGACCTTTCTTCAGGGTGAAAGTATCTCCTCTCCTCATTCCTCACCTGTCACACACATATTTAGGGAGACCTATTAAACCTTAAAAGTGCATTGAAGCAAGTATACAGATGGAGTTACAGAGTGACAGGGTAATTCATTGAGTTTTATATCAGTTACTGCTACTTCTGTCCCCTAGTAGCTCAGGAAGGGTGGCTGGAGGCTGTTGTGTTCTCATCTTTTCTCACTGGAGGTGCCATGTGTTCCCGTCCTCAGAGCAGAGCCACAGGACCACACCGTCCCTTCAGACTTGGCCTCATTCAAGATGTAATATAAAACGCACACATTAATTTTTCTGAAACATGGGTCCATCTTACAGTAAAGGTGCATCTTTAATGAAGCCCGTCTCGTCTACCCTGAAGAGTTGTGTTGTGGGTGAGACTATTAGAGGAATGCATCTGTCTTTCCCCTGCGATGACTTCAACCTGACTTCTCCCCGCACACGCAAAGCAAAAAGAGCTTTCAACACACCCTGTCCTCAGGGAGACCTGTGACTAGAAACAAAGACAGAGAAAAGATGACATGTGTTCAGCTATGAGTTTTTAAGTAGACTTTGGACCAGAGACATTTGGGGGATATTTTTTCTTTTTATGAAGAATTTTCTTTTCTTTTTTTAAATTTCTGTTTTTTTAAAGATTGTATTTATTTATTTTTAGACAGAGGGGAGGGGAGGGAAAAAGTGAGGGAGGGAAACATCAATGTGTGGTTGCCTCTCACGCACCCCTCCCCCGCCCCAGGGACATGGTCCGCAACCCAGGCATGTGCTCTGACTGGGAATCAAACCAGTGACCCTTTAGTTCATAGGCCGGTGCTCAATCCGCTAGGCCACACCAGGCAAGGCAAGGAAATATTTTTTCTTTAGTTTCAAGAGCCCAGATATTTCAAGTAACAAAAGCAAAGTTATTCTAAACAGCCGAATTGGGGAGACATAGTTGAAGATCAGGAAGACCTCCTCAGAAGGTGGGTAAGAGTTGTCCCACTGGAAGATGGATCACACTGGAGAGACTGGTGGAGAGGGGCCTGGAAGCAGACTGAGAGCGATTCTAGGGACCCCTGTCCATCAGGAGGTATGGTGACTGCCCTCCAGGGGAGGACATCTTATGAATCACAGCCATCAAGACTCAATATGTACCCCAAGACTTTGTGCAATTTCATTGGTCCCACCTTTTATTAGCAACACCCTTTCCACATCCCCAGGAAAACCCTAAACCCTCCAAGACAACAGTGGTCCTTAGGCATTCAGGGGGATGGTGAGGACGTGGGATGGAAGGCACCTGGCACCTATCCTTGGGCAAGGCTGAAAGAAACCACATGGAGAACTTCTCCTGAGCATGCCTGGGGTGAAACACACCCCCATAGTGGAATTCTTATTCAATGATAGTGTGTTGAGGGAATTTCATAGCCTTGTCTTCAGGAAGGGCGTTTACACAGATTCTGACCCAGTTGTCAAACCAAGTCCTCCAGAGGGACCGAGTTTTGCTCTCCAGTGACTGTGCTCTCCATCTTGCATACGATCCTGCCTTGGCCTTGCCCTTGTCCTCTGGATTTGAGTGTGGATGAATCCAACATCAAGCCTGTTCCCTGGGAACCAATCACAGAGCTCTCACGAGCTTTTCTTGACTACTGAAGCTCCTCATATTGCCTAATTCTACCCTCTGCCTTTAGGAACACCACACTGCCCCACGCTGGACCTCCCTGAGGCCAGCGCCTTGCCTGGTGCACTTCATGAGTTCATCCTACCCTACTCCAAGCATGTGCCCCTCCCACAAGTGCATGTATAGTTCAGATCTTATGAAGCAGCCTCTTCTAGACCGAGTATGAGTTAGAAACAAGTAAGGTTCAAATCACGAAGGGTCACATCAGGCTTTTACAAGTGATGTGACATTTGGCATATAACCTCAAACTCACACACCACCCTTGAATCTCAGTTTCCTCATAGAGAAACTGAGGAAGTACAGGAAGTACATGTCAAGTGCAGTTTCTAACACAGTGTAGGGGGCACATAAATGGCGGATATTATCTGCTCTCTCCATAGTCAGCCTCCCTGTTCCAGTTTTATTGTGTGATATTTAGATCAGAAAGTCTGTTTCTTTTGTAGGGCTCTACAACAGAGCAGGTTGGGAAAATTCCTAGCTTAGCTAGACACTGTGGATAGCAAGGTATAGATACTTTGCTCCCCACCTGTCTTCCCTTCCCTCTCAGGAGCTGAGATGAATGGGCGGGCAGGTTACTGGGCTGGAGGGTCATATAAAAATGAGCGCGCAGAGAGGAATGCTGGAGGGCAAATCAGAGACACTACACCTGCCATCAGGTCCAAGGGGAGAGTGTGGACCCAGGGATGCAAGGACTGTCTGAGGTCAAACGGATGGACGGGAGGCCAGGGAAGGGCTGGAAAAGAGAGGAGGACATGAACCCTGACCATGGTGAAAACCACTTTGCTCGGGGGGGCCCCCTGACAGTTTGGGTGAGCCTGGCTGAATGTTTCTCTGAGGTAGGAGAGGGGAGGGAACAAAATTCCCCCTGAATCAATCTATCTCTGCCTGTTGGTGAACCCAGGTATAGATAAAATGAAATTGGTTCTTTCTTTGGCCCCACTCTTACCAAGAAGTCAAACAAAGTTCCTGAGAAGTGACAAAGATAAAGAACATTTGTCCAGTTTTTGCATAAATTGAATGGATATAACTGGAAGCAGACATTGTTCAGGAACAAATAAGCTAAAAGGGCAGAAAACCTGTTGGAAGAGACATTTCTGTCCTGCCTTCCATAGTGCTGATGATGTCATAAATTTGGACCTAATTGTGCGTTTACTGGAGTTAAAGCTTCACACTTTACTTACCCCAGTCATTTGAATATCCAAAATGAAAAAAGAAAACCCCATGAATAATGAATATGCAAAGGCCATTCAGAATCTTAATGGCAGAGCAAAGTACCGGGTCCTTCTATTAAATTTAAAGTGTTTGCAACTAATATACGCAGAAAAGTCCAAACTGCAGCTGAAGTCAAAGAAAAACACTTATTGGGACGAGGGCACACAGGTGGTAATTTTTGCTTGTTCTTGTCTTTTCATATTTCCCCTCTGGGCATGATTGCTTCAAAAATGAACATTCCGGTCCTATATGCCAAGTGAAACACATTCAATGCACCGTCTTAAAAATGTCTGGGTTCTCACTTAAGCCAGGGGGCTTCAGCCCTTTGCAAACATTAATCACGTGTTCGCCTTGGTAAATGACTTCATCTTTCTAAGACTCATCTTCCTCACCGTTCAGAGAGCACAGAGCAACCTTAACCACCTGTGCCACCCACGGCCACTGCGGTTTCTTGATCCTGCAGACACAGGTTTTCCAAATCTGCATCTCCAAGTGCCTGCCGGGGTCCCGCCCGCAGAGGGTGTCAGTGCCGTGGAGTACGTGAGTGAGCAAACGAGTGAGTGAAGATAGGAGATAACTGACATGAAAATACTTTGAAAGGGTTAAATGACTTAAAAATGTCCCTCTTTTTGCCACTCTTTGATTCTTCCCTCCTGCACGCTCTTCATCATCTTCAAAATCTTAAAAAGATTTTTCTTCACAACCACGAAGGTCAAACTTTGTAGCACACAAAGTGAGTATTATTGGCCGATTCTGAAGATGACAGTTTCTGAAATTCATAATAGAAATACATCTAGTGAGGAAGACATTCAGCACACAAGACTTCCGTATACTATTATCATCTCACCTCTATTCAGACTTGATGTTCATGAACGTGTCATATTTTACAAGTACTTTATAATTATGTTGAAACATTTAATAATTTAATCCATATCCTCTGAATACTCAGTGCACTTGGAACACATCTGAAAGTTCAGTCTGGTTTATCTCATTTAGTTAAAATCACATACATACTTCATCATCCTTTGTAGTTATTTTGGAAAGATTAATTTTGTTTCAAAAAGGCCATACAGGGTTTCTGAAATTAGGCAATTAGGTTTAAAAGATTTTAAATGAGAATACAGTAAACTGTGGAAGAGATGGCAGCTGGGGGGCCAGAGACTGTGGTCCCCTCGGTGGGGAATGGAGAATGGATACAGGTCTCTTGGTACTTCACACACTGCCGGAATTTTCTCTAGAAGGAAATGGTACAGCCTCCAGACTCTCTCTGAAGCTGTGGGAGCCCAAGTGGAAGGCACCCTGCAGCCACCCCCAGGGCAAACCATACACAGTGAGAGTCAGGTAAATGGGGTGACTGCCCCCACACCCCATCCTTTGGAGGGACAAGTCTGAGATGCCTACGAACACAATTCCTCAGAAAGTTCTCAGGATGATTGGGTCCTCCTTGCCCATAGTAGTATTAACCTTTCCTGTCTTTCCTTTCATCTTCTCACTCTTCCCGTTCCTTCATTCCTGCTTTCTGGCATCAGCTCCCAAATACATGACCTACATTCAAATCATGCCTTAAGGCTGTGCTTTGGGAGGAACCTAAACTAAGACTGATTGAATTGCTGATGTATCTGGTTCAGGGTAAGAAAAAAATGAAACTACTGCTACTAATCACACACTGTGCACCAGTGTCTGGCCATTCCACAGGAAGATTACAGAAAGACTTCAGGTGTTAGAGACACGGGGGTCTGTGTTTATATCCCAGCTGTACCTCTCACTGTCTCTTTGGCCAAGGTGTTTAACTTCTTGAAGCCTCTGTGTTCTCATGTATAAAAGGGAGGTAATATGACCTACCTTAGAGGCTTCTTATGAGGATTAGATAGTAGACACAAACAATCTAAAACAATATTCTCCCATAAATATGTCTCCTTGGCTTCAGGTATTTAATCTTCCCAGCTCTAAGAAGTAAACAGCCCCCATTTTACAGATGAGTAAACTGAGGCTCAGCAAGACTAACTAACTTAACTCTTCCCTTTAGGCATTCCCTTCCAGCTACCCTGGCCTCTTTGCTGCCCTCAAACATAACAGCCACAGTCCTGTCTCAAAGGTTTTCTTTCTCCTCACCACCTGGAGCTCTCTGCTGCCTGATACCTGCTTAACTAGCTCCCTCACCAGCTTCCCGTCTCTGCTGATTTTTCACCCACCCCTTAAGGCCTCCCCCTGTCACCTTATTTCTTACACTCCTCCTCACCATGACTCCCTCAATCCTCAGGGATTTTGTTTCCTTATTTTTACCTTACTGTTTCTCTCGCTTTAGCTCCCTGCACATTGTCAAAATACTTCTTTTAAAGTTTTGTCAAACTGTGCTATTATCTCCAGTTCTTTGTGTACAAAATTGACAGTTTGTTATATCTGCTAACCCTCTCTCTCGTGGTGTCTTATTTCCCACATGCATTTTGTAGTTTTTATTGTGCACTCATCCTCAGCAGGAGCTGTGTTCCCCGAGAGTGTGGGTACTCTGGGTTGAAAGCCATCCCGAAGGGATGGGTTTTGTTTGCTTCTGCCAATACCCTGAGAAATCCACAAGTTCTAGGCGACTGGTTTTGTGTGTTCATTTCTTGACTCGGGTTTTCACATGTTCAGAAAGTATAAATCAGGACTGTGTTAGCCACTCCCAGGTGACTCTGTTTTCATTTGTGACTTTAGGTAAATGACCAGCTTGCTTCCTTTTTTTAAAAAATCCTCCCCCGAGGCTATGTTTTTATTGATTTCAGAGAGAGAGGAAGGGGGTGAAACATCAATCAGTTGCCTCCTGTATGTGTCCCGACTGGGAATGGAACCTGCAACCTTTCGGTTCACAGGATGACGGCTTTCTTGATGCTATTTCTTTTTTGATTCTCCAATCACAGTTAGTCTCATGTCTATATAGGAGCTCAGCTGCAAGGCCCAAAGGCCTCTTCCCTTGCCCTGTGTGGGAGTTTCAATACCAGCTCTCCAGGAAGTAGGGCCTATAGTCAGATCCTAGTAGCTTTCTGAGCTAGTCATCAATAGCTTCTGCCACGTACTTGGGCTTTGTTCCCTCTTTTCATTTCTGGCACCTGGATTGCCTTGTCCTACTTTCAAGCTCAATTCTGTGTTTATTCTATACCTTTGTATATTTCATCTATTATTTCTATGCCAGATCAGTTTGCTAAGGTAACTAGAAGTCTTCCCACACGTAGTCCCTTATCAAAAAGGAAGCATATTTCAACGTGGAAATTCATGTCACAAACCTAGTAAGTAACAACTCCAGCAGTAACTGGCATGCGTGAAGAATTTACTCTGTGGCAGATAACATGCTGGGGGGCCTTCTATTACATTACCCGAGTTAGTCATCCAGGCAGCTCTGGGAGATAGTCACCACTACGCCTGTTTTAGAGAAGCAGCAGCTGATGTTAAAGTAACTTTGCAAGGTCACACAGCTGGTGGGTGGCCCCCACACCTAGAATAAAGTAGTGCTTGGGCTGCCGAGGTACATACCCAGAGTCCCCCCACTTTACGACATATATAACTTTAAACAAGGTTCTTAAATTTTCTAAGGAAAATAGGGATGGCACTAGCAGAAGTGGATGTGAAGATTAAGTGAGCAGATCCCTAGGAAGGGCCTAGTGCGGTGCCTGCTACACAGTAAACTCTGTAAATGTTAGCTGTTGCTACACAGCGTCCCTTTGGGGATCAAGTTTGTACTGGGCAGGGAAAATAGAAGTCCTCTCTTTGGACATGAAGAGACGATGCCATGCTTCCTTCATCATATCCTAAGAAGTCAGCACCAGCACACACTCTCTGTCTGCCAGGTGGTTCCCTGCAGACCTTCTGTGAACACATCAGTTATTACCAACTTGAACTTCTGCCTCTCTATTTGTATCTTCACACATTTTAAATTCATGTTACTTGCTAATTGATGCATCCATCACGCTCCAGCTCATTTTCTAGTACACCAAAGTCACTTTTAAGATTTCTCCTAGGTCTCCAGAATTAAGTTTCGGTAGATGCCTTGGAAGAGCTGATTTGTCCCCTGGGTGCAGGCCAATACATGAGGGAGAGAGAAGGAGAGTGTCTCAGGCTAAGTTCTGCAGAGGCAGACGTGGGTTTGGTGGGCACGAGATGTTTATTAGGCTCAGTTGGTTGGGTGTCATCCTGCAAAGTGAAAGGTCGATGGTTCAATTCCTGGTCAGGGCACATGCCTGGGTTGCAGGTTCAGTCCAGGTGGGGGTTGGTGTGTGTACAAGAGGCAAATGATGGG
This sequence comes from Desmodus rotundus, assembly GCF_022682495.2. NCBI lineage: Eukaryota > Metazoa > Chordata > Mammalia > Chiroptera > Phyllostomidae > Desmodus > Desmodus rotundus. The sequence goes on along the minus strand of NC_071394.1, from coordinate 106,966,762 downwards.
TGTTCCTCCCTCACATCGATGTTTCTCGCCCTCTATTTCTCCAGCCCTTCCCTTCTCTAAAAAATAAACAAATACAATCTTATATTTTAAAGAGATGTTTATTAGGGATTCACATCTGCAAGAGGAAGGGGGTGAAGCAGGCTTTACCAGAGGGAGAAGATGAACTAAAACTCAGGGCTGATAAAGTCTTGGCCAACCCAGGGGAATCTCTGGAGCAAATACCGTCTGTTAGAACTGGCCGCCCAAAAGGCTAGGCTTACAAACGTCAGCCTCACTCAGTCACTGGATGCCCTGGAAAGGTTGTGTCCTTGGGTGAGGTGCTCGCTGCAACTCAGACAAACCCTGAGGATCTGACAGTTGGAGGCTCCCTGATGAGCTTCCTCCCCACAAACGGACATCGACCTTCCTCGACAGGCATCTGGGTGGTGCGTCTTTGCATCTTCCACAGGGGAAATTAAAACTAGACATAAGATTTCATCAATATTTTAATGGATGGTTAAGGCCATTACCAAAATAACTGCCTTCCTTTTTCCATGCATGAGTGTGAGGGTTAATTTGGCAGCTTGACTTCCCCACTCTGGGTAATAAACCCCTGGTGGGCAGAAGCTGGGTATTATGCGTCTGAAGACTTTACAGCACATAACACAGTGCCTCTTATATAACGAGGACGAAGCAGATGTTTGTTAAATAAAAAAAACTAGGGGAGAATTTTACTAAGGACCACAGGGGAAAGGATCACTCAATATAGCACTTTGAACTATTGTTTAATTGAGAGAAAAGTAAGATTAATTAGCACCTACATCATACATGTACCAAAATGAATGGCAAATGCATTATAAGCTAAATATAAAAATTGAAACCCTAAGTCTAAGGAAACAGAGGTAAATAGGATTCTGATTTTGAGGTAGTCAAATATCAGAAACAATGGGGGAAAAAAGTAAACTCGGTTTGCTGACATAAGTTTTAAATTTCCATATGTAAAACATATTAAAGACAAATGGACGATTTGGAATAGTTGAAAGAGATCAAGTAATCTTTTTAATAAGCAAAGAAGTCATACAAGTTGATTAGGAAAATAAAAATATCCTAAAGGAAAAAAGAACAATTCAAAAAAGAGAAACTACAAATGACCAGGAAGTATATAGAAAAGGTCAAGCCACTTTAATAATCAAAGGATTACAATTTCAAAACTGAAGAAAATGTTTTTAATCTATCTAACGGACAAAAGATAATACTGTAGATAAAGACTGGGAAGCTGAGATTTACATGCAGATTTGGCGGCAGAATAAATTTATACCATTTTTCTTGAGGACATTGTCCCCATATTCACAGAAAGTCTGAGATCCAGCCATTCTGCTTTTAAGAATTTTCTGTGAAGAAATTATCTGAGATGTAAATACTGATAAATAGCTAATAGAGGAATCAGGGTTAAGTAAATAATGGTTTATCCACTTACTATGAAGCTATTAAAAATCACATCATTGAATATTCATGAAATTACACAACAATGTGAGTCTAAACTCACTTAGAAATATATTTATACATACACACGAGACAAACAGAAATTAGCAATGATTATGTCAGGAGGGTGGAGTGATGATAATTATGGTTTTCCTTATCCTTTTCTGTATTTTCAAATGTTTTATACTGTACACATACGAATTTAATATTCACAGAACTCAATCAAACACACACACCCAATTTAAATAAGAGGCGAAATAATGAGAGAGATCCAGCCTACTCCTGCCCTTTCTCCAGCCACCCATGTCAGCTGCTCCCTCACATTCCTGAAGCAAGGATACCTTAACTCGGCTTCCTCGGTCAAAATACCTGAGAAGATTGTTATAGTTCCGAGAGTGTATAAATTACTCTGGAGTGTCATAGACATGAACTTCCGAGGTGCAACTGTTTGAATCTGCATCCGAGGCCAGCCAGTTACAGTCTGAATGTCTTGCACGACTTCCTTATACTCAAAGAGACTTACTTTCTTTCTTTGCAACACAGGGTTATGAGGCTATAAATATCCATCGAATAGTATCATGGCAGGGACAGTGTGGTACACTAGTTCAAAGCTCAGACTCGGGAGTCAGGTTGCCTGGTTCAAATCCCATCTCTGCTACCTGCTAACTGTGAGACCAGGACCAAGTTATTTAACCTTTATGTGACATGGTGGCCCCTATTTCATGGGAGACAATAACAGCGCCCACTGTACAAGGTTTTAGGAGAAGCATAGGGTTAAGAAGCACTTAGAGCAGTCTTGGTAAGTGGGGCACACTACAGCATGCTATTCAGCTAATTAAGCACCTGAGAGCCTACTATGTGCCAAGTCCTCACTAGGGGTCCAAAATATCACAGTCAATAACCTCCACTTTTGAGAAAGGCATGATTTCGAGAAGAAGGTATATTCAGGAAGAAAGAGAAATATCCCCCCTAGAGGAGTAAATGGAGTGGGGGCTCTGTGCAGGGCACCCTAGGAGCACACAGGAGCACAGAAAAGCCCTTCCTCTTTCTACCCCTGAGTTCAAAGAGGAGATAATAATGAACTGAAGCTTGAAGCACTTAGTAGGCACTCAATCCTTATCTGTTTTCTTCCTCTATCCCACTCTCCTTCAAATCATCTCCCTTTGTCAATCCTTAAGGGGACACTGGTGGCAAGCTACAGGAGAGAGAGTAAGACGCATATCTGTCCTCCGGATTCTACGCCCCCACTCCCACTGCAGGCAGCCCGGCAGTGTAATAGCGCCCTGCACTCACACATGGCACACTTTCGACATTTCAAGGTCCTTGCTCCTGTTCCTGCCGACCAGATACGGGAGCTGCATACTGCCCCTCCACGGGTTGGTTTGACCTTTAGTGAGAGGCTGTGCTAACCCCTGAGCTCTCAAAGCAGTAAAAAGCCATGTCTTGCTGTCACCGGTCTAAGAACACAGGGACATCTGAAAATTAAGTGTTTAGCCAAAACCCACCTCCCCATGGGTGCTTCTTTGTTCTGTGGGCCAAATGGGACCTGTCTGGATGCCCCCCAACACAGGTGATTTTGTTTGCCAGTCACGCTGTGCCCGGCTCTAACTGGCAGCTTTCATAGGAGTCTAACTTAGAAGTTCAAATCTCTCCCATTCAGATCAAGAACGGGCCAAGCCTAGGGAGGGCTATTTGGGAAGGCCAGCTCGCTGCCCTTTCTGGCTAGAAACCCTGCCCTTCCTTTCCCCACCCTGCTGATTCCTGCTTGTCTTCCAAGACTCCGCCGTGGCATCACCTGGTCGGAAACAGTTTCTCTAACTCTGCTTCCTGGCTCAGTTAGGTGCTTCTTAGCTGTCAGCAAAAGCACTCACCCCACTGATAACATTTCAAATCATCCTCTTTCCCACACTAAACCATGAGTGGTTTTGAGGGTGGTTATTATAACCTCTCCTGGAAGCCCAGTCCCAGCGGGTGGTAACCTGGCATACGGTAGGCGTGCAGTCAGTGTCTGATGAAGGAATAATGCATGAGTGAATGAACAAATGAACTTTCCAGGCAGCTCAGCTATGCAAGTTAATGCAAAGACATAAGAGGAAATCCTAGGCAGAAGAATATCCTCGCAGACCTGCCACCGGGACTGTGTCTCCTAGGGCTTCGAAGACGGCCACCCTTAGTCATTCGGAGCTGAGCCTATAGCTCATCTCCCTTGGTAAAAGACATCCAAACTTTGTTATTTGTTTTATATTTTTAACCACATAAGGAATACAAAATTATTGCATATAATTATTGCAGGTTTTTAAAATGCATATATGTAAAACAAAAAGCCCAGCCACTGCTAACGATTTTTAAATCAAATTCTTACCAAGACCCGGATGCTAGGAGGCATTTCTCACGGGGGTCTGATACGGCAGCCAACAAAACTCTCTGCCGGAGTAGGGCAGAAAACATGTAAGAGGTTTCATGTGTTTGGTTTTCTCTTAGCAAACACCAATAAAATGCATTTTATCGATTACAAATATTTGAGGTGCTAAATAGTTCTTAAAAATATTGCTATGATGGTGAGGGACGCACAACTATGTGAATACTCTTAATGCCTCGGGACTGTGCCCTTGAAAATGGTTAAAATGGTAAATTTTATGTTGTGTGTATATATATTTCTATTTCTATTTCTAGTGGTTGCTTTGGAATTATCCCGGACTAAAGAAGACTGCAACACCAGTGCTCAATTGCCCCGGAGTGACCATTTAGAAGAAAGACTTGTGTCCTTGCCTGAGAGGAATCTAAACGGCCCACGAGAAGGCCCAGCACCGGCTCTAGAAGAGTCGTCTTCTGGTTCTGTTGCTTACATGCCCACTAAAAGAATTTTGAAAAGCTATGAATCCTCTTACACACCTCTAAGCTGGCATCTAAAATGCTTCATTAAAGTTTTAATAGCTGCAAGGGATGTAATATCCAGCATATTTTAATGCTGCCATCTTAAAACTGTTTGAAATCTAGAGTGGCAATTGGAAGACACAGTGAGTGATTCAATGCTATTATCTGCTGAGAAAAAAAACATAGGCAAGCTCTTCTTTAACAAATTGTATAAACTTCCTTGTCTCCCTTTATATTATATTTCCATTTTACTTTTCTAATAGAATTTTATTCTAATGAAATATAATCTTACATTTTAAAATGTTTTATTAATCAGTCTCTCATACCTCTTTGTGACAAAAATGTCTATGAATGTCAATCTTTAAAAAAGTTTTCTGTAACCCTAAGTGTTAAAGATTGAGTTATCATTGCAATATGAACACAAACTTGTTCAAAAACATAAAATACCTTCTAAATTTTAATAAATAATTATTGAGTTAAAATTCTAATTCAAAGTGTGTCTCTCAATGAGATGAATGGCTACTCCTCCTATAATTACTTCATGTATTCCTGGGTGAATATAACCCATTTCTAGAACAGATGAGGTTCAGCCTCAGTTGTATTCCTATTTTTCATTTCTGTAAATACTTAGAACTTAGAAAAAATTTCCTGTAAAAAACTTTTTTTTTACAAGAAGTTTTATAATGGTGGTGCCACTCAATCTTTGTACCCCTTGAAGTTGTATGTCAAAATCGCATAGTGATTTATCATTAAAAGTTATTTCTTTAAGATTTTATTTATTTATTTTTAGAGAGAGGGGAAGGGAGGGAGAAAGAGAGGGAGAGAAACATTAATGTGCGAGAGAAACATCGATCGGTTGCCTTTCACAGGTCCCCAGCTGGGGACCTGGCCTGCAACCAAGACAAGTGCCCTGATGGGGAATTGAATCTGGGACTTTTCCATTTGTGGGACAATGCCCAACTCATTGAGCCATACTCTACTGGTCATGGCACAAGTTATTTTTAATGAATCAGCATTGACAAGTCAATTAGGTCCACCTTCGGTTTTGCACAAAGAACTAAAAAAACCCTGACTTTCAAAAAGATGTGTTAAATACCAAGTCAGGACAGCCATCCATGTTCTCAACACCTACAGCAGTATTTCAAATGGCCTCTGTCTGTCACCCGCAGGGCCCCACCCCACCGGCACCGTCCTGCCACGGACAAGTCCCTTGTATTTGATGAGAGGGAGAAAGGTGACTACCTAGGCAGTTCAACTGTAGGAAGCAGTACAGGTAGAACTGGAAGGTCTGTCCATTAAGCCCTGTGTACCCTTTGGACAATCTTCCTGTTTTTGTAGGGTGCCTTTCAGGGTTTGAGGAGTATTGCCCAAAGTCAGCCCACCAACACACCATGTAAGACTGGGAAAGGAGGCAAATCGCTGACATGCTTCTGGGATAGAGAAGTTCATCAAGATTCTGCGGGAAGGTACCCTCCACAGCCCCTTGGCACCCTGGGGTCCCGTTGGTGGCAGATTTCACCTCCCCTGGGCCATCTGCAGCCAAGCTACGTTCCCTCCTTAATTTCAGCCATTCTCCAACCACAGGACGCATTTTCCCCGTTAAGTCTGGCGTTAAGGTTGTCAGAAGACATCACTACGTTATATAAGACATCGAACTGTAATTGTTTGGTCATAAAACTGGCCATTTTCTGCTTGAATCATAGTGAAAAGAAATGAGGAACTGAGAGTATGCGTCTCTCTCCTGGCAGGGACAGCAGACTGGGAGGAGGGGCAGAATCTGCACGGGACACAGTGATTAACTTCCATGCATTTGCCTTTTGCTGCCGTAACACAAAATAAACCAAAATTATTGTCGTTGAAATGGTTATTCCTGCCCCCCACCCTCATACCATCTCATACCTATTTCCATCCAATTTCTTAAGTGAAGAATTGATCTACAAAGAGTTTACACATAATAAATGCTTTTGTTCCACAAACACTTTCATTCCATTTTCTTTCACCTCAATCTTTTCTTCTTCAGGAAAGATAGTTTAATACCAGTGCAAGGTTCTGCACAGAGCCATTATCCCCAATTTTAATGCACCCCCAAAGCACCCACCTGTCTTAGATTCCCTAAATGTTACCACACCCCAATACTCTGTCCGTACTCATTTTCAAGGAAATCTCGATCTATGGCTCAAATGCCATCGATACACCATACAAACTCACAATTTTCTATGTGCAGCCCATATCTCTCTCCTAAATTCCTGTTGCGAATACCCACCTGCCAGTCAGACATCTGCACTTGGAAATCTGTCTGACATGTAGCTTCAACGTAATAAGCCAGAACAGAATTTTTTATTCCACTCCCTCAGCCTAAAAAAAACTTGCACTTCCTCTGTTTCTGTAAATGACCCCACATCACACTGAGATGCTCAAACAAACAAACAAAAAAACTGTCAGTCATTCATTTTTGTCAATTAGTCTCTCACAACTCTTTGTGCCAAAAAGTGTCATGTACTGCCATACCACACCATGGATTTGGTGTGAAATCCACTAGTACTGCCAAATCCAGTCCGTGAGCAAATTAACATGTTGGGAAATGGGAAGGACTACACCTTCCCATTTCCCTTATGTAGCCACTTTTCTCTCCACTGAAGCAAGACTCCGTGGCTATTTGCCAGAAACTTCTGATAGTTCTCCTCATTCTTGCTCCCTTCTGCCCTTCCAATCCATTCTCTACACAGAAGCAAAAATGGCAGTTTAAACATGGAAGTCACATCATGTCACTTCCCTGCTTAAAATCCTTAGTGGTTTTTACTGTCCTTAAAATAAAATCCAAACTTCTATGAAAGCCTGTAAGGCTCCATACTAGTGATCTTTCCCTTGTGATTAGAATCACCCGGAGAACCTAAAGTAACAAGAGCAGGAACAGCAGCAACAGCCACGAAAATCAAACATGAGCGCCAAGCCCCAGACTAACCGAAGCAGAAGCTCTGGGAGCAGAGCACCTTCGTCTCTGATACACGGTGGTAGTGACAACCACTGCCCAATATGATGTGACTTCTGTCCACTACTCTTCCCAATTCTCCAATCGCTCTTTCTCTCACTAAACTCTAAGCATACTGCCCCACTCCTTTCTTGAACACACCAAGTTTGTGCCTGCCCCAGGACCTTGGCACTATCTGTTTCTTCTCTCTGGAATACACCCAGATTGTCACACCAGCTGGTTCCCTCTCACCATTTAGGTCTCTGTTCAAATATTACCTCCTCAAAGAGGAGAGAGTCACAGAGACCTGGGCAACAGACGCATAAACCTTCATTTCTGTGTAGGTTATATACATAGGATCAGAGTCCTCTTGTCAAGAGTTCCCACCTTGCATCCTCCAGGCCCGTACATATCACGTGTCCTGTTTCTACGAGCTTGTTGTCAGCGACTGTCCTTCTGTGTCCTTGCCTATGGCGTGCAGCCATCCTGAGAAGCATCAGAATTATCGGGTTCTTAACGCGCCGTGCTAGCAGGAGCTGCCTCTGTTGCTCTGGGGAACGACACTTCTCCCTGGGGAGGCACCCTGACGGGCAGACCTTTACAGTCATCCTTCAGGGAGCTTTCCCCAGAAAATACTCACAAAAAATCCAGTTCCATTTTGGAAACTACTTTTTCAGAGATGCAGTTGATCTGGGCCTAAAGCTCTCAGTAGTAGAAAGAGATACAAATTAGCTGCCCAAGAACACTTGAGCTATCAAGGGATGTTGCCATCACTTTGAATATCTTCATGGAACATTGACAGGGATTGCTGCCTCTCACCAAGAACTCATACAGATGTTTTCCTTTGTGGTCTCACAAAAGCCTGGAGTAAGGCTAGCACCAGAGTCCCTGCATGCAATGTGTAGATTGCACCCTGCAAAAGTGTGCTTGGCCAAGGCGGTAAGTGAGGAATGAAATCCAGCCCCGTGTCCAACTAGTCAGTCCCCTGTCACAAGGGAAAGTCACCCCAGAGGACAAGGTGTTTTTCTCAAACTCGACCACCAGAGGGGGCATTTCCCCCCTCATTTCTGCAAAGCTTGTCTGTGGTAGGAGCAGCCCGGCCAGTACTAGGATTTTTGCTTGTTTATTTAGTGCTTTATTTTGCAGATGATATATCTATTATTCAAAGGTGAAGTATCCAACCCCAGTAGAAAAATTTCAGTGAGTCACAAATCTGCTAGTGAGTGGACAAAAAGGTCTAGAGGTCTTCTCACGATTACTTGGGTGTGTTCTTACCCTTACTCTGGGATGATTCCTGCTTTGTAACGAGTGTCTGTGGGTGGCAGTTGGGCCCAAGATTCTGGAGTGACAGGCATAATCTTCAAACACAGAGCGGTCCACCAGTGAGACCCTCCAGTTTCAGGGGAGTCATTTAACTCCTCAGGGTTCCTTTTCCTCCCTCGAAAATTGAGCGGGGAGACTCAGCACCAAATAAGGTTCCCATTGGGATCTGATGTCTTAGGTATGAGGAAATGGCAGAGCTTTTTAGACAAGGGCAACTTTATTTATTTTTTAGTCACAACACTACGAGGTTACTTAAATTAAAGCCATCTTGTGAGATAACTTTTGCCACATTAAGCCGCTTGGAATCACCTTCAGCCTCATTAATGACTTAAGAGGGTCAGTTTGGTCACTATTGACCTCCCTTTTTATCCGATTTGCTGTTGAACTGAATCCCTATCACACGAAGTCAGGTGTCCCATTCCCTGGCGCACGGAGCCCGAGCCTGCCCCTCGGGCCGAGAGCATACGACCACCTCATGGCTTTCTGCTGAGGAATCATGTCCTCTGAGCCGGGTCCCTGCTGTCTTTGGAGGAAATGATGAAGGTTGGAGGGAAGATGCAAATGAATACTTTTTCTCTAAGTCAGTTCAATCTACAACAACTCGTTGCCACACACCTGACTGCCCCTTTCGCTCCCTAAGCCCCCTTCCCTGCAGACCCTCCACCAATAAATGGATTTAACTTCATTTGCTGCTCTCTAGGGAGAATGCATTCAACCGCGAGCTTCCCAAGGCGCTTCCGTTCCTGGTACAAAAAGCTGAAAATGTCATCGCATTTGCAAATGAACAGAAACCTCCCACGCAAAGAGCATCCAGGCCTCTGTGGCTCACAGAAGCAGCCTGCAGGAGCCTTCCTCTCACTGCGATTGCTTTCTTGTTAGAATAATACACACACATTCTTTTCATCTAATGATGTTGGGCAAGTTTAACTTTCTTGGCAAAGTTGACCGCTCTTCGCCTCCAACCAGAAGGCTGGACGGTCTTTCTCCGGAGAAGGGCATGAAGGCACTGGTCGCCTCCAACCCCCAGACCCGTATTTACTGAAGTCTCACTCCATGCTGTATAATTAATTACACGCCGTAGGTCATGGTGGCTGTGGTAGTCTTAAGGTGTGGAAGTCTGAATTCTGCATTAAAATGCTGGCCGCATCAAGACCACCTTTCTCGGCATTCTCGTCTGTCAAAAAGAGATAGGCTGAAAGCTGAATACTTCATGCCCCTCTCTCTAATTTGCAATGACCCTGGGCTTCCCTCTGGCTTCTTGGATTTATTATTTCCTAAGCAAGTATCCATCCCCAAACTGGCAAGGGTTCTGGGCCAGTTAGCACAGAATGTGTCCAGTCGACTGGGGATTTACCCATGATTTTTTCCAGCATGAAAGAACCCATTACTGGGTTCTTGCCACTTGCTAATCAAGACTGACTGGCACCGAGGCCCCTCCCAGAATGCAGCCAAAGACGACCAGGCATTCCATCAGAAGCTTTCAGTCAGACTGTTTTACAGCCTTGCCCAATGAACGTCCTCAAGGGTCCAACACCCGGGACACCTAGTACACAGTTTGGTCCTGTGTCGCAGGAACCGCGACATGGAAATGAGGGGCGGCTCGAGTGACAAACCTTATGAATATGCCAGAGTCAAAGGCTACAGAAAATGGGTTAAGTATGACTACACTCGAGTTAGGAAAGGCAAGCTGCTTGTTCACTAACACTAACACGGACGTTCTGAGGTAGACCGACTGCCCTGGTCAGATGTCACACATCACTGCCTTTTACACCTGAATTCCCAGAATGAGCTGTGTTGGGGCCTGCCTAGACGTGCAAAGGGTGAGTGAAGTTGCCCAGTGAATGCACACAGGAGCTCAAATGCTCTACCACTGAACCTCTGCCATAATCAGGAGAAGAGTGCTCCTCAAAGGCTTCAGTTGTAGACTTCTGCAAACTAAGACATGAAGATAATTCACTCAACCACTGCCTAGGACCTACTCTAACCCACACCCTGAGCAAGCCAATGGGGAGATGAGCAGGTATCCACCTTCAAGAATATCACGGGAGAAGAGCATTGGACATAGAAACAGGTAATTTACACAAAAAAATCTGAGTCTGATGTTAAAGATACGCAGAGAGTGTTATGAAAATTCACGCGAGGAACATCATCTAGCCTAGCCTATGAAGGGGTAGTTAACACGATACTTCCTCAAAGAGGTGATCTGTAAGCTGAGAGGGGTGCAATAGTCTTATGAGGTAGTTGGAGTCCAAAGAAGAAATTTTTCAACCTGTCAATTGTCTTCCAATTAGGCAAGTGCTGGGAATAAAGAAGGCAGTTGCCTCATTTTCTTCTCAGCCGGATCAAATAATTAGCTGACTCATAGATGGAGAGCAGCATGACAGCTGGGGGGAGGTTAGGAGGTAGAGGGATGGAGCAGAGAGGAAAAAGGACTCATGGACATGGACAGCAATGTGGTGATTGCTGGGGGGGAGAGGGGTATAAGGGGACTAAATGCTAATGGAAAAATATAATGAAAATATGAATTTAAAAAAGAGCACAAGAAAAAATAATTAGCGGAATTAGGATAGTTAAATGGGCATCAGGTGATGGAAAATGGGTGATTTTTTGCTAATATGGCTTTAATGCTACTGGCATCACAGCTTGAATTTCACAAAGAGAAGTGATTACTTAGAAGTTTTTATTTTTTCAACCAAAACTCAGAGGAAAGTCTGGGAGATAGAATCATGCGGGGTTTACCTCCATTAGACTTTGGGACTGAAACTGAACCACGTGCCCCATATTGAAGGAAAGACACTTTGCTCCAGACTCTCCTGACAAGACGCTTGCAAAGAACCCAAGATGTACTTACTCACTCCGTGGAGTTACGAAAACTGGCCCTGAAAGAAAAAAGTCACAAACGCAACTCTGGAACTGTTTTTAACTTTTTTAGTTATTCCCCCAAGATTGGATATAACTGAGTTAGAAAAGACACCAACAGCTGGGCCGCGATTTGCTCCTGAGGTAAAAATAAACTCATTAAAGGTTAAACTCTGTGCAGTGTCTTTAAGACGGAGGCAAGGAGCGCAGCTGCACTACCAACTGGGACCATCATAATCACCTCGCCCGAAACACGGCACCCACGGAGTTGGGATCCGCTCAGAGTTCTCCCACGGGAGCCCACAAGGGTGTTTCCAGTCCCATCTCATGGATTCCACTCAACAGGCAAGAGGGACTCTCGGAATTATTTATGCTGGAATGAAATTATCTTCTCCTTGCTCTGATGTTTAAAGATTTTCAATGGGATGTACTGGGGTGACACTGGTTAATAAGACCAGGCAGGTGTCAAGTGTACGAGTCAAGACATCGTCTGAGCACTACACGATGTGCTCAGCCCCGGAAGTCACGTCTCTTTCCATCTCCACTTACAAAGTATAGCTGACATATAACAGTGTATTAGTTTCAGGTGTACGACATAGTGATTCGACATTCATATATCTTAGGACAGATTACCACGAGAAGTCTAGTAAGCACCTGTCACTGTGCAAAGCTATTACGATATTATTGACTAGATTCCCTGTGCTTACGCTACGTCTCTGTGGTTTACTTATTGCATAACTGAAAGTATGTACCTCTTATTCTCCTTTACTTTGTTTTATCCATCCCCCACCCCTCTCCCTCTGGCAACCATCAGTTTGTTCTCTGTATCTATGAGTCTTGTTTTGTTGTGCTCTTAGCTTTGTTTTTATTTTTATTTTCTAATACTTTGTTCTTCCTTCTCAGTCTCCAAATTTAATTAAGAAATAAACTGGAATAATCTCCTTCTACAATTCTTTCCCTTCCTCCCATCTCTCAGCTACCATGAATGGTCTTCTATCACTAACGATAGACCCACACACACCCTGTTTTAAATGAAAGCCTACCTTCACCTAGTGTAATCGCTGTAAAATGGGCCCAGAATGACAACTCTATGGCCTGCAGGTTACCCTAGGGCTAGTATCCTAGGGTTAGTGCCCGCAACTAGGGCCGCTGCATTCTCTCTGTTGTGGAAGATAAATACGAAGTATAGGGATGGAGAAGGCTTTAGTTTCCAACAGCCCAAACCATCAGCTCTCAGTCTTCACATGGACTATTTATTGTTAGACTGTGTGTGTGTGTGTGTGTGTGTGTGTATTTCACATTCCGTCACATTCTATAATCCACTACGGGCAAAAAAGGAAATAACATTCAGGGTTCTGACCCTAAATGTATCAATATTTTAATTTTATACAGGACTCAAATGGATCCAAGGCATTACGTCTCTCCCAGAAACGTTTCCTAAACACGCCAAGGGAGTTTGTGCTCCCCACATAACCATTAAGATTGCTGTTTACAGCTCTCATAACACCTAATAACACAGCTCTGTTTCCAGGTCTCTTACCTGGCAAGCTGCAGGAAGACAGGGACCGTTTATCTTAAAAACCTGCACACTCTCAGCTCCTTGCAAGTGCCTAGCACATAGTGGTTGTACAGATGGCTAGATGGAGAGACAAATGGTGGTATGGGAGTCGCTTTGGGGTTGCAGCTTTACCATAATGATGGAAGAATGGTTTTGCACACATCCGACACCCTGCTAATTCTGCCACATCCTATCAATCCACTACGGGCAAAAAGGAAATAATACGCAGGATTCTGATTCTCAGTGTATCAATATTTTAATTTTATAGACCCTTAAAATGTCAGGGCTCGAATGGATCTGAGACATTACTAGCCAACATATTTGATGGGCGAGAAAAGTAGGGTTTCTCTCAATTCCGTTTAGGGCAGGAAGTTCTATGGGGCTAAGAAACCTGTGCAAGGGCCTCCCACGGCGTCTCTCCCACTAATGTCGCCCGTGTGCCTGCTGGGAAGGCCTGGCTGGGAACAATCCTGGCAAGAAGGGAGAGGCTTTGAGTGCCCACCCAAGGGCAAGGCCTTCATTTTGCAAAGAAGGTTTCGAACAAATGAGAGAGAACATTGGATAGAGGCTCAGAATAAGTGACATGATTACATCCACATTAGGGAACCCCTGCCCCAGAAGCAATGAGAGAAAGACAAGGACAAAAATAGACATGCCTAATAGGCAGCTGCCTACTCAACCTTGTATGAGAGAAATAAAGAAGGCCCCAAGGAGAGTAAAAAGAAAAAAGAATGTGGATAGAGGGCTATTTTAGGGGCGAACTCATCATACCATCACAGAAAGGGATCATTTAGACAGATTTCCAAGGGACTCCATGTCGGTTGTAAAGAAGAAAGATTTGAGCAAAAGGACAAAGTTCAAAATACCAGCAGGGGCTTACATCAAGCAGAGCGAGTTTCCAGAACCCTGACGTGTGGTACGCGGACATACATTTCCTCAGAAGGCACTGGCAGGCAGCCGCTGTCACTTGTGCAAGGGGCCTCGGAGAAATGACCTGCTCCATGAGCCATGCCCACAGCAGGCCAATCAGTCAGTATTCAGGCAGTGCCTGGAATTTTCTAAAAGGCTCACGCTGCTTTCCTGATTGAAATGGGTCAGGTTTATTTTTACACTTTCCAGCATTTCACAATAACTTCCTGTCCAATCACTGCAGACCCTGTACACCACTGCAGAAGAGTTAGATCGATATAATTAAGGCAAAAAAGTTCACTCGTGACCCCCAAACAGAAAGAGAAGAGGAATCAAACCTAGATGCCCCATTTGCTGAGGCCTCTGGCAGTTACATGGCAGCAGAAGAGAAACTGGGGAGACTGGAGAGCTATGGAGTCATTGCTTTTTACCAAGGATAGGATTCAACTACAGGGTAACTCTCTCAAACACAGGACATCACAGTGCAAAAAGCTGTGGGATATACAAGGCAGCACACATCATTAGCCTTTCCTCAGGCCTGTGAGTGCTGATAGGCATTTAGTAAGTGCTCGGTGTTGGGACTCAGGCTGGGTACGTTGCCTAGTGGCACTGAGCACAGGCAACGCTAGAATTCAGAACACACAAACAAACAAACAAACCTAAGTCAGAAGTCAACAGGAACATAGAGAGAGAGAGGTGCTGCTGGATCCCGAGATGAGATAGCAATAATCAGATGAGCCTGTCTTCCAGGTCAAGGACAGAGGGTGGGGGGAGTTCAAGCAAAAGATAAAAGGAGGGTCAGTTTCACGCCAGTCAGGCAATGCATTCAAAACGAGAGGGAAAGAGTAAGATAGGACATGTCCCAGGACTTGGGGGACGATCAGGTTCCACAGACCTAGTCAAAGCAGAGTGCAAATCTTCCTTTCCAATGGGTTACAGAGACTCAGGCCCGTAGGAACATCAGATCCCGAGGCAGAAAACCACCAAGAATATTAGGGAATATCATTCAAATGCCTCAGACTTCTGGTCATGGGTGTAGAACAGTAGATTATTACAAACTCCACTGGTTTGCACAGCAAAAAAAAATGGTGACAAATTGTCCAGCTGCTACTTCTGGGTTCCAAAATTGAAGTGGGATGAGACAGTCAGCAGATGCTGGCTACGCACTGTGTAGCTGGGAGGCAGCCAGGACAGTGCTGACAGGCTCTGCGCAGTGGAGCGACCCAAGTCACACTGCACTAGTCTCACAGCAAGGCTGTGATGGCGTCAGGGAACAGATGTCTGAGCAGGGACCCTTCGCAGCATCCCTAAAGCACAATGTGTTCCCAGAGTAAAACCCTGGAACCTCCCCTACATGTGTTCGCGTATCTGAAAGCTCAGAACGAAATCGAACAATGAGGCCAGAGTGGGGCTTTACAGACATATCTGATGCTCTGCAACGGGGGACCGGGTTTTGAGAACACAGAGCCAAAAATCACAAATGAACAGGTCAGCAACTCATGGGACAATTGTTCCCGATTTAGGTACTTCAACCCTTGGATATTATTATAATATCCTGACCTCAGACTGAAAACTTATCGAACACAGGACTGGAATTAGATGTTTTTGAGGTTGACTTATTAGAGGATTTTCGAAGTTATATATCCAGTTTGGTTTCCAGGTAGGCAGTGAGAGGTTAAAAAAAAAAGTGCTTTGAAATTAAACAAATTTGAATTCAAATTCTGGTTCTACCATTAGCCAGCTGGGTGACCTTGGAATTGGGCAAGTTGCACAATCCACTCAGCCCTTGTATACGGGCATAATAATTTCACTGACATCTTGGGTGCTGTGAAAAGGACATGAGATGATGCAAGTATCACAGTTAGCAGTGTCTGGCACATAGTAGGTGGTAGAAAATGCTAACTTTCTTCTCCTTCTCTGCCAAGTCAGGCCCATGGAAAGTGAGTTCCTTATTTCTTTCTTTCTTTTTTTTTTTTTAATTTTATTTTTTAATATATTTATTGATTATGCTATTACAGTTGTCCCATTTCCCCCCCCACTCCACTCCATCCTGCCCACCCCCCTCCCTCCCACATTCCCCCCCTATAGTTCATGTCCATAGGTCATACTTATAAGTTCTTTGGCTTCTACATTTCCTACACTATTTTTACCCTCCCCCTGTCTATTTTCCACCTATCATCTATGCTACTTATTCTCTGTACCTTTCCCCCCCTCTCCCCCTCCCACTCCCCTATTGGCAACCCTCATGTTCTAGTTGTTTGCCTAGTTTGCTCTCATTTTTGTTTTATGTGTGGTCGTTAATAACTGTGGGTTTGCTGTCATTTTTACTGTTCCTATTTTTGATCTTCTTTTTCTTAGGTAACTCCCTTTAACATTTCATATAATAAGGGCTTGGTGATGATGAGCTTCTTTAACTTGACCTTATCTGAGAAGCACTTTATCTTCCCTTCCATTCTAAATGATAGCTTTGCTGGATACAGTAATCTTGGATGTAGGTCCTTGCGTTTAATCTTGGGTAATGTAATTATGATGTGCCTTGGTGTGTTCCTCCTTGGGTCCAGCTTCTTTGGGACTCTCTGAGCTTCCTGGACTTCCCAGAAGTCTATTTCCTTTGCCAGATTAGGGAAGTTCTCCTTCATTATTTGTTCAATTAAGTTTTCAATTTTTTGTTCTTCCTCTTCTCCTTCTGGCACCCCTATAATTCGGATGTTGGAATGTTTCAAGGCGTCCGGGAGGTTCCTAAGCCTCTCATTTTTCCAAGTTCTTGTTTCTTCATTCTTTTCTGGTTGGATGTTCCTTTCTTCCTTCTGGTCCATACCATTGATTTGAGTCCCAGTTTCCTTCTCATCACTATTGGTTCCCTGTACATTTTCCTTTGTTTCTCTTAGCATAGGCTTCATTTTTTCATCTGTTTTTCGAATAGATTCAACCAAGTCTGTGAGCATATTGATAACCAGTGCTTTGAACTGTGCATCCGATAGGTTGGCTATCTCTTCGTCGCTTAGTTGTATTTTTTCAGGAGCTTTGAAGTGTTCTGTCATTTGGGCCATTTTTTTTGTTTGTTTGTCTGTCTTGGCGCGTCTGTTACTTTAAGGGGCGGAGCCTTAGGTGTTCACCGGGGCGGGGTAACGCTGGTCGCTGTGCTGTGATGCTGTACGTGAGGGCGGGGCCGAGTGGGAGCAATGGCGCCCGCCTCACTCTCCTCCGGCTTTCAATCTTTCACTCTGCTACCCACAATCAAACTGGGCCACTCTGGTGCTGGTTCCCCAGTAAGTGGGCCTGTGCACACTCTAGGCCCCTGTGGGTGTCTCCAACAACCTCTCCTGTGAGGCTGGGAGTCTCTCCTGCTGCCGCCCCAACCCCCACGGGCGTTTTCAATCAGAGGTTTGAGGCTTTATTTCCCCGAGCTGGAGCCCTGGATTGCGCGGTCTGCTTCACTCCCCACAGTTCGCCCGGTTTATCTCTTTTCGAATGTGGGGCCGCAGGGTGTTACCCCCTGCTCAGCCTGCCCCGCTCTCCGCCACTCTGAGTCTGGCCCTCTCGGTTTATCTGTGCCAATGTGGGGCCGCAGGGTCTGCTAGTGCTCGGACTGCCTGCGCCATTTGTCCCACACTCCGCCAGTCTCAGTCCCGCCACAGCCACGCGAGTCCTCTCCACCCCGGTGCCTGTCTCCGCCCCTCCTACCAGTCTGGATGAATGTTTATTTTCTATTTCCTTGGTGTTGGTCCCCCTTGCTGTTCGATTCTCTGTCAGTTCTGGTTGTGCGAGGAGGCGCAGTGTGTCTACCTATGCCGCCATCTTGGTTCCGATGTTGTGTTCCTTATTTCTTACCAGAGAATGAAAGTAAAAGGTTTGGCTGATGCTCGCCTCGATCACGTTTTTCACATGGAAAAAAAGTTGTGTATGTGGTTTGTTCTTTTCCATAAAGGAAATATTTGGATACAAACACTTTTGGGACATAGACCTCTGGAAATCTTTCCTGAGTAAGCATTTAAAATGTGAGAAAAGAAATTAATAAACATTGTTAGACACCTACTTTGTGCCAGGCACCATTCTAGGCAGGTGCTGGAGACACATAATATGGACAACTTTCTGCCCTCCTAAAGCTTATACACAAGTTGGGGAGAACATACCCTGCTCAGAAATGTTTATTGCAATGCTGTTTGTAACGATAAGAAACTAGACACAATATACCATATTTCGCCGTGTATAATGCACTCCTGAGTATAATGCCCACCCATGTTTTTGGCCCAAACTCTCAGGAAAAAAACCTTTCATTTTAATTTTTAAATTCAATTATTTATTTATTTATATTTTGAAACAAAACTGATTATCGTATTCCGGGGTATTATTTTGCATATGGATATCATTATTGCTTTCTAGAGTTATACTTTTAATACATAAGCATAAATAAAACATTTATATAGGTATGGAATTAGTACTACCCATGTGTAATGCACATCCTTATTTTTCCCTCAAAAGTTTGGGCAAAAAAGTACACTTTACACAAGGCAAAATACAGTAACTATTAAACACCAGGGAGGTGGTTAAGTAAATTATGTATTGGGTTGGCCAAAAAGTCCGTTACATTTTTTCCATAAAATAAAAGACACATTTTTCATTTTCACCAATAACTTCATTGATTTGGATATTTTGAGTATGTCAGCTATCTCCCGCTATTGGCTTCTGGTGGGAAGCGGCCAGGGGAGCTGCTAAACACCTTCTAATCCATAAGACAGCCCCACAGCAAAGAATTATTTGGCTAAAATGTCAATAGTACCAAGGAACTTAGGAAACCATGTCTGACATGTTCGATCACAGCACCTTCTCCACACACTGCACAAATCTTTTTTTTTTTTTTTTTTTTGCATTTTGGTTGCATTTTTACCTTTCTTGAAATAATAAAGCATAACACGCTGAATATGTTGCATATATTCTCCCATCTTCGATGTTAAAATGGCTGCAGAAAAATTCACCAATTTTGATAAGTTTTTTAAAATGCATGCTTATTTGACAGCTGTAATAATACAATCTAATAAAATTGTTTTTGAATGAAGTTAAAGACAGCTAAGCACTACTAGAGCCATCATATGGAAAAAACTAAATGAATTTTTTGGCCAACCCAGTACTTCTAATTGAGAGAACATTATGCAGTGACCAAAATGACAGTTATGAAAAGAATGGAAAACCATAAATAAGAACTCGTAGCCTTATACTAAATAAGAAATTAAGGTTCTTATTAAGGTTTGATTCCATCATTAAGCACCTGAGTTTATAATATATAGTTCCTGGCACAATAAATCTCATCTTGTTTTACCTCTTGTGCCTCGCAGTACCAGTCTCTCTCCCTGTCTCTCTCTCTCTCACACACACACACACACACACACACACATCATTATTATCAATTTATCTATACCATCAGAGTTAAAGTGGTTGGTTGATATCCCTTTCTAGCACTGAAGGTTTGAAATTCCTTGATTCTAACATCACATCAAAGTTCTGAGAGTTGATATCACTTTCTGCCTTTTCTATCCACTCACACTGGGTTTTACCATCACCATTTACATTTCTGTGGAACTTTGTCAGCCCTAAGAAGAATCCACATGATTTAGCCAAATAAAATCTGGGTGCTAGAGACAAAATGTTAATTTCAGAGAGTTGGCAAGTATTACAAGAATACAAATTGTAAATATCTGTGAGAACTGCTTATGAACGGAAGCATATCTTCCCTGAATATGACTCCAGCCTTGTAAATAAATGTCTAGCATCCAGCTTTTTTTGTTTCTGAGATTGGTCTATGGAACTAGCTACCAGTTTGTTTGAACTCCTCAGGCTTACACTACTGGTTGACCAAGACCGGGACTAAGTTATTGCAAAAATTGATTTTTTACCCCTCCCTGTGTCCAACATCCTTTACAATGTGACTTCAATTCAGCTCATCAAAAGTTGCAGTGTATTTGCCTACCCGATGCATCTGGACCAGCCTGATGACTTGCTTCAAAGCCCATGGCATGTGGTGGAAGTGGCAGAGTGCCAGTTCTAAGCCAAGGCTCTAAGACACTTGCATGCTTCCGCTCTCTCTCTTGGAACTATGCCACCACCATGTGACTAATCCCCGGCTAGTCTGCTGAAGAACAAGGGACATGTGGTACAGTCATCCCTGTTGCCCTTGGCATTAGCCAGGACTTACTGTAGTTGACCACAGACACATGAGAAAATTCATCTGAGACCAGAAGAACTGCTCAGCTAGGCAGAGCATAAACCATTAACCACCTACCAAGGAGTTAAATAAATAATTGCTGTTTTAAACCACTATATTTGGATGGTTTATTATTTAAGTCAGAAGCAGATTAGATTCCAAAATGAGCAGAATTCTGAGCACTTCCCAAATTCTTTGTCCTTACATTCAGCCAGGAGATTTCTAGTTGTGAGATTTCAATCCTCACTCCCACCTAACCAGCCCGTGAATGAATCACAGAGTACCTGCCGCAAAACTGAGGGATGTGCATTTCCCTGGGAAGACTGCCTCTTCCCTTGGTGCCCTGGGGTAATACATTATCTGAATAGCTAATCTGAAGAATAATTTTGCAGAGATGTTAGAGATAGGGAGCTCTCATGCTTTCCAAGTATTATGGCAAGATAAAGAAGTGGATGGAAAAAATTAGCATATGGAGCTACAGCGAAACCATAAACAGGTAATTCCAACAACTTTGACTACTCGAACTCAGTGTTGTTTTTACCCCTGAGCCAATGTGCTGTTCCTGTTTTCTATGTCTGCTAAAAACCACCCTCAATTTAACAGCAGTTTAAAAAACCTACCATCGTTTATTATTATTATTTCTCATCATTCTGGGCATTGAGTAGGCTTAACTATGTGATTCTCACTCAGGGTCTCTAAGGAAGTTGCAGCCCAGTTTCAGCCGGAGTCACCTTCAAGCCTTCCTCACTCACAGTGGTGGCGGCTGATGCTGGCTGTCAGCTGGAACACCTACCAGTGACCTCTTCATGTGGCTAGGAATTCTTCACACTATGGTGTCACAGAACCAAGGGAAAGTCTTCTAAGAGACAGCGAGGCAGAAGTTGTACCTCCTCGGTACATATAGGCTGATATAATTCCAGAGCTGGAAGAGATATTCAAGTTATCTAGTATAACTATCCGTCTGCCCAATTCAGGAATGCTCGTGGGTAATCAGATTCCTAGTGAGTATCTGAATAGTGGGCTTATGAGGAAACACTCCTTCTCCCCCCAGCATTATTCACATTCATCTGTCATGTCTTCAAGTAGTTATTTGGACTATTAATCATTTAATATCATGTTCAGATCACAAACCATACAGATTTCTCTCTTTAGTACATTCCTGTCTATCAACTTAGTCATGAATATCTAGCCTACTAATACCATTTTGTGGATTATGACCTCTCATCTATTGATTAAGAGAGAATAAAGCCATGTGTGTGTGTGTAATTTCCATTCACATCACGCTCTTGACTTTTTACTGATCTCACAGCTGACAAAGCACTAGATTAAATTTCCGTTGAGTCAGGTCTTCTGTTTCCTGTATCCTTGCATTTGACCACTGGAATGTAGAGCTGGGTCTTTCTGTTCATTGCTAATCAATCTCATCTTGTTAATTCCCTTTCGCTGTTGTTATATGAAGTGACTATTTTGATTTTAGATTATATTAGTCATCCCTATTCATTCTTCAAAGGCTTGGGTCTTTTAAAATTTCAATGCAACTACCTTTAATATTGTTATCAAATATCTTGCATAAAAAGTATCTATATGTATATGTGTATATATGAATGTATATATATAATATGTAGTACATATATATAAAATATTGGGGTCAAGTAATGAAGTCTTCTGTAAGGAAATGTAGCTGATAGACTTAGCACTGAAGTTTCTAACATGCAGAAGAAGAAGTGTGATAATTTGCCAGTTTACATCATGAAATGAAAGAGAATAAATTGCTTTCCCTGTTTTAAGAAGCATTTAAGAGATTTTGTAAAAGGGGGTAACTAAACACTGTAATAATAGTACTTTTTCAGAACATAAGGTGTTTTGCCCCAAAACATGATTTTGCTAACACTTTGATTTTAGTCAGTGAGACTCATGTCTGCCTTGTAACATACAGAATGTAAGATAATAAATTTGTGTTGTTTCAAGGCACTAAGTTCAAGGTAATTTGCCAAAACAGCACTCTCCCCTCATCCACCAAACTTCAGTGGGTACCTAGGAAAGAGAGCAGAATGTGTGGGGTCATCCCACCACTGTGTGGCAATAAAAATCCAGTAAGATCGACAATAAAACACACCAGGGGTAACGGGAGACCAATGGAACACGTGCCAGCAGGAAACCAAATGCAGACAAACAGATCACAGGCTACAATGATCACTTGTAAGAGTGTGAACAGGTCATAATTATCCAGTAGATTATTGGAGGAATTTGCAAATATAACACAGAAAAGGAATAAATAACTTCAAGTGGACTATGAAAAGGCAGTGTTTCTTAAGGTCATCAAATGATTGCTGTATGTGGGTCTAAATAACAGGATTATAGGTTATATCCTGGCATTGGCCAAAAATCTTCTTGTGAAACACACACACAAAAAAATTCAAAGGAGGAAGAGTGGGAGGGAGAGAAGACAGAGGAAGAAGAAAAGACAGGGAGAACAGGAGAAGGAGAAGAAAGGAGAGACAGAAAGGATGAGGAGGAAGAAAAGAAGAAGAAGGTGGAAGAGACAGAAATATATAAAGATGCTAATATCTAGAAATGGAACACTGGGGCAGGGAAAGAGAAAATGCAGAAAGACAATCCAGGGAAGGGCTTCACATCCCACAGGACGGTCACCTGGTACAAACTGGAGTTTCCACTATGTGTTCCAAGCTATCTTTCATGAGAATCCACCCTTCCATGTTTTCCTTCTGTCCCAACCTTGCCTCTAATTCTTTCTCTGAGAATCTTATTCAAATTAGTCCTTAGGTAGAAGTTCTCAGTCTACTGAGTGTCCCAGGAGAGAGGACATGTAGACTTTCTTAAATTAACAATTAAAACGGTGAACCATGCTGAACATAGTCCAAAATAAAAAGGAAACCATATTTATGCAGGGCTAAAGTTGTGCAAAGTGTTGTGTTAAGGAGTTGAAATATGATATGCATCACCTCATTTAACTCCCTCACCTTTACGGGACAACTGTAAACATCCTGACCAGGACACTGAGCCTGAAAGGGATGAAGCATCTTGCTCAAGGTCACACAGCTAACAGCGAAGGTAGGCACGTGGCTTTTCAGAAAGGCCATGTTGAAGGGTATTGCTTGAAATTCAAGAATGGGAGAATGACCAGTCCAGGGAGGGCTCAGAAACCAATAGTGCTTGCTAGGAATTCCAGTGTGCTCCCTGCCAGGGTGTGTTCGGGCCTATAAAGAACACATTAGCCCTGGCTGGTGTGGCTCAGTGGATTGAGTGTCGGCCGTGAGCTAAAGGGTCGTTGGATTGATTCCCAGTTCAGGGCACATGCCTGGGTTGTGGACCAGGTCCCCTGTTGGGGGCATGCGAGAGGCAACCACACATTGATGTTTTTCTCCCTTCTCTTTCTGCCTCCCCATCCCCCTCTCTCTAAAAATAAATAAAATAAAATCTTTTAAAAAAAGACAACACATTAAACAATTTCACTCCCATGCCCTAACTGATGGTCTAAATCATCCAGGGCTATTATTTGGATGCCATGTTTATAGTTCCTCAATAGGAAATCAAGGAGATGGAAATTAAGCCATC
The DNA here is from genome assembly GCF_022682495.2 of Desmodus rotundus. Lineage (NCBI taxonomy): Eukaryota > Metazoa > Chordata > Mammalia > Chiroptera > Phyllostomidae > Desmodus > Desmodus rotundus. Next base: position 106,943,035 of record NC_071394.1, on the reverse strand, counting down.
CAAACTGGGAGACAAAACCCCACAAAGTCTGGGAAGCACAATTCTAATTTTAAATGAATCAATAAAGTTAGAGACTTTAAGATGGGAGTAAAGCAAAGAAACTTAGGTTGGTGAGGGGAGGAAAGGTGTAAAATGAATGCTCAGAAAAGGAAAAAAGTCAAAGACAAATATTTAGCACAGTATAACACAAAGCAAGGTGAAGGTCCAGTCAAGGAAGCAACAGGGCTCAGGGACAGAAACAACGATACCGGAGCCTGCTGTTTGGTCAATCCATCCCAAGAATCTGAATTTCTCTGAGCTCTGCTTTTACACCCATGGCCCGGCGGTGAATGTCAAACATCACATGGCGATGTTCTGTGCCTGGGAGTGCACCTAACCGTTTATTCATTCCATTCCACAGACACACATTGAGCCCTTACTGAACAATTAGTGCTTCGATATATGCACCGTGTTGGAGGGAGCACCTGGGAGAATACCGCATATCTTCCCAAGTACAGGACACTTGAGCTGGAGCTCCCACTATAAATAGGAGTCCACGAGAGAAGAATAAAGGGAAGAATAAACATTTGAGACCGCAACCCCACATCTGTACACTAAGAAAACAGGTTTTAAAATAAATCCATAAAGGTATTTAAAGCAGATTTATTCGCAGTTTAAATTGGCAAACAATCCAAACATTCAGCCACTGAAGAATAGGTAAGAAAACTTTTTGCTGGTTCAATAGTCTATTTGACTATTTTTCACTTCAGTTAACCCAATGGAATTTCAACCTAATGAAAGTTATTCCAATGAAGTGGAAGAAAACCTATGAAGACTATATAGAAACAGATAAAAGAATTCATGAAATAATGGCAAATATTTCATAAATATTTAAATGAATACAGTACAAGTATTCAAGCATTTAAAATATGTTTCCATATTGACAAAGATTAAAAAGTAGTGAAATGAAAGTAGTTGTAACAGAACAGCAGAAGAATAGTAAAAATCCATTCATGTTGTTTTAATTTATACAGATATGTGTATATCATGTACATATTTAACATGCACACATGTGCATATAAATTTAAAGCATGGTGAACCAAGGTGATATTAACTTAATCAGAATCCTTTAAAAATGGTTTCGTAGGTTATCTAAAATATTCCCACTTCATGTAAGTCTGGAAGAAACACGTTAACCTACTTCTCCAGGGGAAAGCAAAAGAAGTCACTAATTTCATTCTTCAACAGAAATACCAGATAGAAGCCAGCTGAAGAGGGGAGTGACCTGCATGCTATGAAGCAGTGGTTCGAGGAGGAAACGTCCCAGAACATATGTTTACTCCTGCTGTCACTGCAGTACTGAATCCGGGACGTGATGTGTTTAATTATACCTGACACAGCTTTGAAATTCTTCTGTGGCAGATATGGGGGCCACTTAACTTTTCCCATTCTTGGGTCTTTGGCAAGAGGTTCCAATTGTGTCGTCTCCTCTGGGCCCCATTTCTGACTGATAAATGGCAAGGGTCTAGGTGAAGGCGTCGATTTGTTACAATGCTGTATCCAATAGAGATTTGTTGGGTTCACAGACTCTAAAGTGTATTGTAACAGGCTGCTGGGTATGACGTAGACACCTTTATACACGGGAGCATCTCAGAGTATCTGTTAGAATCAGTCAGGACAAGTCAGGTTATTCTACAGTAACAAACAGCTCCCTCATCTCAGAGGCTAAAAACAACAAAACTATACTCTTTGTTCTTGTCGTGAGGACACCAAACCTCCATGGGGGGCTTTCAGCTCATTCTACAATGACTCAAGGAATCTTAAACACTGTCAACCGCTGTTCCAGAGAGAAAACAACATTCTAAAGTGGTGTTTGACTGGTCTGGAAGGGACTCATTACTCCTAATTCACTTGCCGGAATTAGTCACAAGTCTCTTCTGCCAATCACAAGAGCCCAGGAAGTACAATCCTACTGTGTTTTCAGAAGGCAGAGAACTGAATATGCTTGACAAACGTCCTTAATGACTAGCACCAGAATCCCTTCATTCGGCATTGTTTATTTTTAGCGGAGGCATGAGACACTGAGCTATGATCCTAGCAGTGCCTTTAAATATCATCTCAGACTGTCTGCAGGGTCACAGGGCACCAACAAACAGGAGGAGGTCTAAAGATGAGCAACACAATTTTAAGAGACTGGAGGCTCTGGTGGATAAAGAAAGATTAGAAGAATTAAATATGTATAGTTTAGCTGAGCAGACACAGTAGGGAGCAACAGTGGGTGGTAGAGGTGGACATGGCAGCAATCTAAAAATATCCATAGGATGTAAAGGATCTGAAGGGAGAATTATTCAGCATGAAAATCAGAAAGCAGCACTAGACATTCTGGAGTGAGATATGAGAAAATAGGCTCTGGTATCAGGAAATTAGACAGATTGCTAACAGTCTAAATAAAGTGACAGGGACAGGAACCTTACTGAATACTTTTTACTTAAGACCATAGGGGAAAATTTTGATAGATAAGAACAGAAGGAGAACTGGAGATGTCCAGGGATGAAGACAAAGAGCACCTGCGGAAAACCCCACCTCCCGCATTCATGCTAGAGATTCATGATTGCTAGTAAACCAAGTAGCACTTCACAATGAACCCTCCCTCTATTCTAGTATGAGGAAGATTCCAGAACCTTCCTATATATAATACTTGAAGTAAGTTTTGGGGAAAAAAGTCTTGTCCACTGTAATTGCATTAAGTAAAATGCCTCTGTAAGCATTTTAACACTTGAAGTCTAGACCCAAAGGTTTTAATACATCCAACACTAACACTGATAGTCAGGTGACAGGTTTTCTCAAACCTTCCCTGCCAGCAGGGTGGGTGTGGCCGGATCTGGATGGAGGTCTTCCCTTTCCTGCCTAATTTCAGAAAGTTTAAAATCTTGAAAGGTGGGAGGAGGGACCACCTTTAGACACCCAAGTATGTGTATCTGGGGAGTTTGCTAGCTGGTTTCCTATTAGCCGTTCCCTGTACTAACACAAGAAGAGTCCAATCATTTCCTTTTTGCTAGCTTGTTTTTCAACGAAAAAACGAGGGGTTTTGCTCATTCATTTTTTTGATGAAAACTGCATGTTTTTAGAGTTAAAAATTCTAATCCACACCCCTTTGCAGGAATAAAACGGGGATCAGCTCAGTTCAGAATCACATAAAACCAAACTAATCCAGAAATTTCTAATCTTTGGGTTTCCAAGTGAAACTCAGCAAATAAGAGAAGATCCAGCAACCGGAATGCCAATGTAAACACTGAGACTTTTGCTCCAGCCATTCAAAGCCAGAGGAAGTGATCTGAATGATAGAAATGTGTACTTACTTCTTTGTTCACACTATTTTTTAGGAAGAAATCGACCTTCCTAAATGCCAACAACCGTCTCTACTCTGTAATAGCAGCCTACCTCATACTCACCCCACATCCCGGGATGAACAGTTATATCCTCTTTTAGAAAAACAACTTCACTGAGGTGTAATGTACATACAGTACATGGCACCCATTTAAAGTGTACAGTTTGATGAGTTTTGACAAGTGTACACACCTGTGTAGCCACCATCAAAATCAAGATACATTAACAGCCTTAACGTTTCTTTAGGAAAAACTATTTCTGCTGTCTCTGAAGACTTTCATTTACCTAATATGGAAGTAAAGAGAATTTTCAGTCCAAGTCAGTCATGTTTGGAGGGGGTGAGGGGAGATTGCTACTGAACTGTAGTCTGCCGCATCAGGACAGAAGCTTATGAACTCTGTGGAAAACAAGAAGGAAAAGGAAAGCAGGGTGGGGGACCAGGAATGTGGGTGTGGGAGTGGCCATGATTTGCAGTTCACAGTATCAAAGGAGTCCTCCCAGGCAAGCCTTCATGGAGTAGATTAACCCTTGAAGGAAAGCAGGGAGTTCACCAGGCTGTTCTCTGGGGGTAAAGAGTTCCACGCAAAGGGGACAGCCACACCTCAGGCCCGAATGTAGGAACATACCTGGTGTATCCAAGTACTCAGGACAGGAGGAGGTCAGAGAGGTTCAAAAGGAATCAAACCGTGATGGGGCTAGGTGGCCACTGGAGGACTTTGGTTAATATTGTTATACCACCATGACATGTGGTGGCACAGAGGGTCATTGAGGGGTCAGCAAGGTCATTGGTGGAGGAAAACGTGGCAAGTATGTATTAGTCTTGGTCCAAGATCCAAAATGATGGAGCAGCAAAGGACAGCCAGGAGTGAATGATTGATTAATAAAAGGGCAGGCTAGAAGAAAACAGAAGTTCCAGGAAGCCAAGAAGCCCAGGAGACGTGGTGGGATTGTGCCACTGATGCTGAAGGCGGAAAGAAGCTAACGAGAGAAGGAGTCCCTTGAGCCACTGATGAAGGAACACAGGAAAGTCCCTTCCCAGCCTTCTCAGAGAAGAGGCATTTTACCACCTCCCCTAAACGAAGAGTATAAATAAAAGAAACACCGCCCACCCCCATCTGAAAGGTTGCCAACTCCTGTTTTGTAATAATCTCAGGATCTTGTCAGCAAGGGGCCGTATTCTAATCTTAACATGCACCTTGTCGTTTTACACTATTTCAGCCATTTAGGTCTCCTGAGCCTTTTGAGCCACAACTGCATTTTCAAATGAATACCTAGATTCAATTAAAAAAAAAAGTCATCTGATGACTCAATCAAAAGGAGTAAATTTCTCATTGTTTTATTGTCAGTTCAGAACACTGGACTCTTTTTAGTAAAACACAAAAGTGCTTTATTAGTTGAGTCTATAAAAGCGCCACAGGATTTATATTCTTTGCTCAACACTTGCTCGGGTAACTCCACGAGGAGCGGTGGGGGTTGCAACAGTCCACGCAGGAGAAATAGAAGCTTCACGGGGGTGAGGCCGCAGTAAGCGGCAGAGACAGCCAGTGGGTCCATCTTGCTCAGGCTGCATGACCTGCTTGCCCACGCCGCAGTTCCTCCAACCGCGAATGCGTGCGGATTTTGCGCTCTTTGGTGCAAAAGGGGTAGGATAACTAATTAAGGGTTCATATTAATATCAACAGTTACGAATGCATTGACCTCTTACTACATGTCTAGCATCATCCACATTCTTACTACTTGAAGTGTGGTCCGTGACCTCTTACTACATGTCTAGCATCATCCACATTCTTACTACTTGAAGTGTGGTCCGTGGACCAGCGGCATAGGCATCAACCGGAGCCCATGAGCACGCAGAACCTGGGGCTTGATGCCTAACTTTGTTATCTGAATCACAATCTGCATTTTAACAAGATCTCCATCTTGTACATTAAAGTTTGAAAAGCACAGTGCTAAGTTTCTTTAAAACCTAATTTAATCTATGCAACAGCTCCATGGGGTAGATAAAATCATCCCAATTTTTATTTTTATTTATTTTTTAGTATTTTCTTTTGCAATCTACTTTTTATTGACTTTAGTGGAACGACACTGGCTAATAAAACTATATAGGTTTTAAGTGTACAATTCTACAATACATCATTGAGGTGCAGTTCTGATACGACTTGTTCCAAGTCAAGTAAGTGGCAGAACTAGGATTCAGACTCAGGTATATCTGAATCCAAAAGATACATGCTGTTTCCAGTAATACCTCACTACCCGTCATACATGTGGCCAAGGGAACAAGACTGAAGGAAGAAATGAGGGGAAATCTTCATGCTTTACTTCCTCACAATGGTTCAAATAAAAGAAAAAGGCTACATTAACATGCAGGACAAGCCATTGGGGGGTGTAAGAGACATATATGATCTCAATATAGATCTAGCAGGAGGAAGGTAATTAAGGAGGGAAAAAAAGTCTTCTAGAGAACCACGAACCAAGACCCTTCTCTCCTGTCCCTTGTATAGTAAAAGCACACACAGACAAGCACGCACACACCTCACTTTGCTTAAGAAAACCAAACCCTGCTTGGCATGAATATGTATAATTAGATGTTCCCTGGGAGTGAGAAGTAGTAATTAATTCAGTGTTAAACATCACAATCTATTACTTGAACTCCATAGCAACCATGGTTGCCGATAGAGAGAAAACAAAATTTTAGAGCCTATTTTTAAATGATTATATTAAAAGTTTGAAAACGTGTAAAGCTGACACTTGCTATTTTTAGGCTGAAATGATAGCCATTAACTCAGGGAGTAAAGAAGGATGCTGATGAATACAGGCAAAAGGAAAGGGAATCTCACCCGAGCCACCTCGACAGTTGTGCTGATGGAATGACTGGCCCTGCCCACAGCACTGAGCCCAGCTGCTTACGCTGGGAGAGGAAATGGTTCTTTCAGGCCAAGAAGCAATACATTAATAATTTCTCTAAGCACAGTCTTTGGGAAACTGAACTGGTTTGAATCCCAGCTTTATCACATAATATGTTTCCTTAGATAAATTGCTTACTTCATTGAGCTTCAATTCCTTCATTTGTTATAACGAAATAAATAATAGATATTTCATAAGATTCTTAAAAAGAATTCAGTGTAAAACGTCCAACACAGGGGACTGGAGACCAGCTTCCCCTGGAAGTGGTGTTTGGGTTTAGAGGTCAGGACATTTATTGGGAAATGCCCGTGTGGTTGACATTTGGGGAAGGGAAGGGAAGGAAGCAGGATCAGGCAGAAAAAGATGTTGTGATAAAGGCCCACAAGCAGACTTGGCTGACCTCATGGAAAGTTCTAGAGCTAACTTGGCCAGACAGAGCTATCTGACAGTGGTCTGCCAAGCCCAGGACATCTGCCCCACCTCCATCAGTCAGTCAATACATAGGGACTACTCGGGGAAGAACACGACCTTGGGAAAGGGGCTCTCTGCAGCCGAGCCAACCTCTGACTGTGCTGACAGCTTCCTCAGCAGCTGAGCAGCAAACACTTTGAAAGGCGATGCGGGTACCCCATCTCTATCCCATGCACACCGTGCTAGTAGTGTTTGCTTTTCCTTTGCACATATAATCCTTACAAACATCTCTTACTAAGAGAGATCCTTAGAAAATTCATTATGTCCAGAAGAAAATTCATTATGCTCAACACCCTAACACTGTATTCTTAAAAATAACTTTTAGTGCTTTGTTAGGTCCTGGGCTCTGGGGCTCTGGCAACTCACACTCATCTCATTTAAACCTCTCAATAGTTCTATGAGGGGCTGTTCATTTTACAGTTGAAGAAGCAAGTGCAGAGAATAGCAAGAAATACTTCTGGTAAGCAATTGAAAGTGAAAGGACACTCTCTTGGGCTTTTAATGGCACTTCTCGCCACACCATTGCCGTGCCTGCCCAACATCAGCGCAACCCACCACCAACCGAACATCAGGGGTGTCAAGGGAGCTGTGTTCCCTTTCTTCCCATTTGCTGAGAAAGGTGACTCATGTATCTTGCCAACTCACGTAACCTTTATGCCACAATGTTCCCACATTTTAAACTGTAATCAACCCAGGTCTCCTCCCCAGCCCACACACTTCAGAACTGCAGAAACAGAATGTGGTTGGATTACAGGACCTCCAGAGTCGCTTTCTGCTTGAGAATGCTCCACTGATAATCCAGCATATTAGTTGATGGGGTGTAATGTACTTTGAGGTGAGTTTAGAATAAAGTCTAGATCAGTTATGGTTTCTCAGTTACAAGCAACAGAGACTAGCGCTGGCCAACTTACACAAAAGAGCGTTTGTTGGAGAATATTAGGAATTTAGGGAATCAGTGGAAGATTGGTGAACTGGGCTGGGAATTGGCAGGACTTACACGGCCCTGGGAACTGGACGGCGGACACCAGGAAGCCAGGGGCCTCCTCATTGCAAGAAGACTGGACAGATGCCGTCCGTCCTGCCAGTGTAGCCACTGTGACGAACGACTCCCAAAGACTCCTGCCGGCCTTCATCACGCACTGAAGAGGCAGGTCTGGAGGTAAATCATCTTGGCCGCCCCAGGCTACACCGGGGAGAGGGCAGAGAGGGCATGATTCCACTGCTTGGAGGCACGTGAAAGTTTTCTCCCTCCAAGACTACACAAACTGGGGGAGATTTCATTTCATAAAAGGAAGCCGGGGTGTTTTTCAAAGGGGAATGTAGCTGGGCACTGCCCTGCAAATCCCCACACTCATTACTGCAGGTTGCCCACTCAGTCTTATGCCCACAAATCACGTCAACTTATTCTTTATATTCTTATGGTGTCCAAATCCTTGCAGGATCCTGCTTCCCAGATCCCTGGGTCTCTCCAGGGGCTCTTATGCCCATTTATATTTGATAGACTCCTTTGGAACATTTTTTTAAAAAATGGACAAATCAGTCCTGAGTATCTCCTCAAGGAATTGCTTATTCCCTCATGACCAATAGAAGTGCATTTCAAAAGAACATTTCCAGAAAAGAAGGACTTGGTAAATATTCCGATAATCTAGGGAAACTGCTATTTTACATGGATGCCTAATGACCGGGGTAGAGGAAGCTAATAAATCCCTAAATTCTGTAAATTCAGAGAAACTGGATTTACAAACCAAAGTAAAACTCAACTGATGCACTGGGCAACTACAAGAAATAAGACTTTTTTTTCTTCAGATTCTGAAGTAAGCTACTTAGATTTTTAAGCTCGACAGGCCACCTCTGTAGGAGTCCTCCCAGAGTCCCATTGTGGCATTTGGAATTTGGTTCTTTATCAAGAAATCTCACAGAGGGATTATTATGTTTCCTTCCTCTGGTTGTTCTGACACTTGGACTGACATAGGCCAACCATGGTGGCTTCGGTCTTAGCTCAATGGATCACTTTCCAATGGGATAAATTCACAAGGGTTAAACAATCAGTTTATACCTCTTTTCCTTAAACATCCATCCTACTTCCATATTCCCACACAATTCAGACTTTACTAATTTAACAAGGTGGGAGAGCCTGGCCACAAGGTGCTGTTCAGCCATCGGGGTGACGTCCTTGTCTGTCTTGGGGCTCGGCTGGCCTTTCCGTCTGCACAGGGAACCAAATGTCTTCCTAGAACCAATGTTACAGAGTCCGCGGCTGCCTTGCTTGCACGGATGTAACATATATCCAGGTCATTGCCTCACTCCAGCTGTCCCGGAAAAATCCATCCACTTAAGAGACCATTTGGGACATACTCCTGTTCCACATACTTCAACTTGTTCCAAAATAATTTCCCGATTTCTCAGCAAGGACACAGAAAAAAGTGGCAACTCACACATCACATGTCTCTTTTTTAAATATAATACAGGAAAAAGAGGAAGGAAACTAACACATACTGAAAACCTACTATGTGTCAAGCACTGTACTTCCTTATAGCAATGCTGCAAGAGGCTGGGTTATTTTCACTGAACAGACATTTGGCGATGTTAGTAGCTTGCCAAAGATCCCGCACCCTGTCACTGGTGGAGCTGTATTCGATGTAAATTCAACACTCTTGAGCTTTCCTCTATGACACTGCCAGCACGCCACGAGCCGGAGGACGCCACTGTCCAGAAATGAGCCTCTTGGCGACTGGCGCATCCATACAAACACTACCACCACGAGCTGCTGAGATTAAAATGTGCCATGTGTTCTGAATAGAGACAGGGTCAAGACTTTCATTTTCACTGAGCACAGAGCAATTAGATACCTTCCTGAAAGCAAATAATGGAGACGCTTCAAAGCATCGCTTAGGCCCTTTCTAATGAATGCAAAAATAACTGGAGGTGTAAAATCATGTTGCCATCACACCCTCCTTAAAGGGTAGGCATGAAGGCCAAGTTGATTTCATCAGTCACAGTGCAAAATATTTAAAGATAAGCATGTGTTCAGAGGTTTACACAAGACCATATAGCAAAACTGTATTTTGTTTCTAGTCTCATATAGAGCGTAGCAAGCCGGATACATCTTCTCTTCATTTGTTTAAATGAAAAAAGACTGGAGGTACTGGTGTGCACACTGGAACTTGGAACTAGATTGTAAGATCTGGCTGCAGAACTATTTCATGGTTCTTTGGAGCCCTTTTATCACCTAGCATGGAAGAGATACATAGCGAGTTCTTGTTCAATGAATAAATAAGTGAGGGCCTGTTTCCTTATTCAGAGGCCAGAGGCCAGAATCTAACACTAAGAATCTTTCACATGCTAAACTCTCAGAGAATTAAAGGCTCTAATGTAGAAGATGGAAAACCTGACTTCCACAGCTAACTAGTTGGATAAGGAATTTAAATCAAATGAGATGTTTAAAAGGCCCCATCTAACATTGTGACTCTGTGATTCTGTGAAATCAAAACCTAATTATTCAGGTCATACTTACTAATATCTATCTTGTTACCCAATAATAACATAGGGATGAGACTTAGAAAGAAATGCATAACTCAAAGTTTAAAAAAAATAATAACTACCCATCTCTTAAAAGGCAGCATACTTGAGGGCTCTTGAGTAAACCATGAAAGGATGGAGTTCAAGCTTCATTGGATGCCAGAGACTTTTACAAAAATGTGACATGACGTGGTGCCTGGCCTTATCCTTCGGTCGGATATGGTGGGAAAGAGGGTAGAAGTTGCTCAGGTTAATATCGGTCAGGGGTCTGCTCAGGTCTTTTGCTGTCCCTGGATCTCAGTTTTATTCATACTCAAGTAAGTAAGCCTGCGTAAATTTCCCTCGCAGGAAAAAAATAAAGCCCAGCAAGTTGTATAAGGCAGATTAAGTACAGGATCCTCTGGGGGAAAAATATTTTCCAGTTATTTATTGTTTCTGCTTCCTTTTCCTGGAGGCAGACCCAGAGAAGAAAGATAAACTAGAGCAGCAGACGAAGTGCCCTTCCTCTCGTTTCTGGGTCCCTAGGATTTGATGAGCATCTCTGGTTAGGGCCCGCAGTGGACAAAGTAGGGAGCAGGAAGTAAAACAGGTCTGATATTCCTGAAAATTCTTCACAGCAGTGCTTAAGTGGGATCTCTCATCTGCCTCTCAGGAAATGGGAGCCCTGAACTTCTGCCACCAGTGGAATGGCCATTAGTCACCTGACCTTTGCTGAAGCAGGATGCTCTAAGGGACCTCAGAGCTCAGGGAACTGTGAAGGGCCTGTCCTGAGATTCCTTAGAAGCTTCTGGTGTCCCAGTAATGAATTATCCCAAATGTAATTAGTAGTGAGAAACAGGAACCACGTACATGATTCTTGCAGCATCCTCGGAAATGGCTGGCAGCTAAAATTTGGCAAAACCATTTCCACTGTTTTGAGGCTTAATCCACAAAGGAGAAAGTGGTAGTTTTCGTGAGTAGTCATTTCTAAGGCTTTGTTCCAAGAAGAATGTAAGAATGAAGAAATATACAAGAAGTCACTCTTTTCCCACCAATGTAGGCTGCTTCTTGGTCACATCCTGATTTGCCTTGGCTACAGTCATTTGGGTATTAGCAAAAAGTTCAAGGCAGGCAAGAATCTATCCACTCTGTTTAGGTTGAGATTGGGAGTTGTCAATAAAATCCTTCCCCATAATGACGATTGTAATTCAGGTCACCGGAAAGAGGCCCAGCCAAGGCCCCTAGACTTCATAAAGGCTACAGCACACAATGACCTCTCAGTCAACTCATGCAATATTGCTTAGCCTCCAAAGGCCGCCTCAAAGACACAGGCCATTTGTTTTCAGCATGCTGATAACCAAAGCAATACCCAGAGCCCAGACCCTATGCCCCAGGTCTTGGATGGATAGAGTGGAAAGCCAGAAATAACCAAAAGAAAAATTAAAGGGGCCCAGAGAAGCTTGTGATAAAAGCAGAGAACTCTACAGACGCACCTGTATTAGCTCCAGCTTGAACAGGACCCGGCACCTCTGCAAAGAGAAACATCACCTGCATCTGCAATGGGCCTGAAGCTGGCACAGGACCCTGTAGCACTGAAGGTGGAACCACCACCTGCACCTGCACCTGCACCTGCCGCAGGTGTAACCACAGACCCGGGACTGCACCTCAGGGCGGGCTGACCCTGAACGCCCCTCAGCATCATTGCAGGAGCCATGCCTTCAAGCTCCTCCCCCGCCAAAACTCTCTTTTCACCCTCCTTTTGTTTTGTTTTTATTTCATCTTATTGTTTTCATTTTACATTTTATATAGTGTCTTATATTTTAGGTTTTAAATTAAAGACAATAGAATCTGATATTTAACATTTCAAAAAAAGTTTTGGTGGTATCTCTGTTGGACTATGTTCTCTGCTAAAGGGAAAAAAGAATGCCTGAATTAATATTTTATACACACTCCAAATCCCCAGTACAGAAATAAGTACAAAGTGGGTACTCATAAAAGTCCTGGATTTGCATAAATAAATAAAATTAGTGAATATTTGAGGGAGTTGGAACAAGATAAAGAGAAGATCATAGGCCCTGGAGTTCAGTCCTGAATTACACAAGCTATATCCTGGGTAAATTGCTTAATTCCTAAAAATGTCCATTCGCTCCCACCTCCAAAATGGGGAAAAAAATACCCATTTCACAGGGTTGTGGATGAGGCTGAATGAAGTGTGTGTGTGTGTGTGTGTGTGTGCGTGCACGCACGGAGTGTATGGCTTTCAACAGACGACCAAAAAGCGTGTTTGTCTGTCTCTGCACGGGCCTAAGGGAGGTCTAGAGAGTCTGGGAATCGTTTGGTTAGAACTCACACAAATGGCTAAAGGACACAAACCATATTACATGAGAAGAGCAGGGTGGGCTGAAACAGAGAAGGTTTAAGGATAATTTCATAACTGAGAATGGTTCAAGCCAGAGTCACAGAAAGTCAGAGTGGGCTGGAAGGACACTTAGGGCTGAGGGGACAAAGATGTATTTGTCTAAGTGCATGCAGGACTAGCCCCTGTTCTTCCGACTCCATTCAGTGGCTTCTACCACACTGAGTTACCTCCCCACTGCATAGCTTTAAGAAGGCTGCTCCTCACCCATTCTCTTACACCATAAAGGGCAGAATCAAAGGAAAAAGCAGGATTGGCCTGGGAAGAAAAAAGATACTCTCTCAGGGAAAAGTCCCATCCAGCTTTGGGATTCCATATGTCCTTGGCTCTCTCTAGCTCTCCTTGAGATGAGTTCCCTTGCACTGAGTCATTTTGAATTGAGGAATATGAAGTAAATGAAGAAATTTATGTCACTTGTTCTTTAAGCTAACACCCTTCCTTAAACCTCATCTTCAACATAGTTTGCATTTAATAGGGCGATCCATCGAGCCCTTTTCTAAAATTGGTTTTAGAGAAAAAGAGACAGACATTAATTTGTTGATCCAATTGTTTGTGCTTTGATTGGTTGATGCTTTTTTTTCAAGAAGAAATAAATAATAACTATATTCGTTAAATATATTAATTTTTTAATTGATAATCTTCCTGCAAACAAATCTTCAGGTGCAGGTGGCTTCACTGTTGAATTCTAGAAAACGCTAATGAAAGAAATAGTATCAATCTTTTTTTTTAGTTTTATTTTTTGTTGTTTATGCTGTTAACAGTTGTTCCCACTTTTTCTCCCTTTCCCCACCTTGATCCAGCCCCATCTTCTCCCCACCCCAAGCCCATTCTCATATTGTCATCCCTGTCCACGGTTTTGCATAAACGTTCTTTGGTTAATCCCATCACCATCTTTCACCTCCCCCCACTTCCTTCCACTGGCTGTCAGTCTGTTTTATGTATCTATGCTTATGTTATTATTTAGTTTGTTGGTTTATTGTGTTCATCAGATTGCACATATAAGTGAGATCATGTGGCATTTTTCTTCCACTGACTGGCTTAATTCACTTAGTATAATTTTCTCCAGGTCCATCCATGATGTTGCAAAATGTTAGCATTCCTTCTTTTTCACTGCTGCATAGTATTCCATTACATAAACATACCACAGACTTTTTATGCACTCATTTGTTGATGGGCACTTAGGCTGTTTCCAAATCATGACTATTGTAAATAGTGCTTCTATAAACATAGGGGTGCATATATTTTTTTGTATTGGTGTTTTGGGAACCTTGGGGTATATTCCCAGAAGTAGAATCACTGGATCAAAAGGGAGTTCCATTTGTAATTCATTTTTAGATTTTATTTACTTATTTTTAGGGAGAGGGGAAGAGAGGGAGAGAAATATCAATGTGTGGTTGCCTCTCACGCATCCCCTACTTGGGGTCCTGGCCTGCAACTCAGGCATGTCCCTGACTGGGAATTGAACCAGTGACCCTTTGGTTTGCAGTCTGGTACTCAATCCAATGAGCCATACCAGCCAGGGCCCATTTTTAATTTTTTAAGGATACTCCATATTGTTTTCCACTGTGGCTACACCAGACTGCATTCCCACCAACAGTGCACTAGGGATCCTTTTTTCCACAGCCTCACCAACACTTGTTGTTTGTTGATTTATTGATGGTAGCCATTCTGACAGGTGTAGGGTAATATCTCATTGAGGTTTTAATTGGCATTTCTATGATAATTAGTGATATTCATCATTTTTTTCACATGTCTACCAGTGATCTCTATCTCCCCTTTGGAGAAGTGTCTATTCAGGTCTTTTGCCCATTTCTTAATTAGGTTGTCTGTCTTTCTGGCATTGAGTTGTATTAGTTCTTTGTATATTTTGGAAATTGAACCTTTGTCAGATGCATAATTGGCAAGAATGTTCTCCCATACAGTGGGTTCCCTATTCGTCTTGCCGATGGCTTCTTCAGCTGTGCAGAAACTTTTTTTTTAACATTGACTAAACTTTATTTTTTTCAATTTTTAAAAAATTTTTATTGTACCCTGAACGTGCCCGATCTCATCTGTGCAGAAACTTTTTAATTTGATGCAGTCCCATTTGTTTATTTTCTGCCTTGTTTCCTTTGGAGATACATCATCAAAAATATCTCTACACTGATTATCTGAGATTGTACTCCCTATGTTTTTTTTAGGATTTTTATGGTTTCACAACTTATATTGAAGTCTTCTAACCATGTTGAGTTTATTTTCATGAATAGTGTAAGCTGGTGGTCTAGTTTCATTTCTTTTTTCCATGTACCAGTCCAGTTCAGTAAACACCATTTACTGAAGAGACTGTCTTTGCTCCATTATATGCTCTTGTCACCTTTGTCAAAAATCAGTTGCTCATACAGGTGTGGGTTTGTTCCAGGGCTCTCTGCTCTGTTCCACTGATCTATACATCTGCCTTGTGCCAGTACCAGGCTGTTTTTATTACAGTGGCCTCATAGTACAGTTTGACATGAGGTTGTGAAACCTCAAGTTTGTTCTTCTTTCACAAGATTGCTGAGGCTATTCAGGGTCATTTTTGGTTTCATATAAATTTTTGGAATATTTGTTCTGGTTCTCTGAAGTATGCCATTGGTATTTAATAGGAATTGTATTAAATGTATAAATAGTTTTGGGTAAAATGGCCATTTTAATGATGTTAATTCTTCCAGTCCATGAACATGGTATATGCTTCCACTTGTTTGTATCTTCCTCAATTTCTTTCTTCAGTGGCCTACAGTTTTCAGAGTACAGGTCTTTTACATCCTTGGAAAAATTTATTCCTAGGTATCTTATCTTTTTTGTTGCAATAGTAAATGGAACTGTTTTCTTAGTTTCTCTTTCCGATAGCTCATTATTGGTATAACACTGGTTGACTCTTGTATGTGCCCTGACTGGGGATGGATGTGCGACCTTGGTGTTACCAGGACAACAACTCTAACCAACTGAGCTACGCATCCAGGACTCATCGAGCTCTTACAGCCATTCCTATCCTGTAAATGTAATCACAGAGATGTGCTGCATACTCTGTCACACTAGGAATTCTGGGTGTTCTTTGGTCAGTCACCAAAACCCAAGAATTCTGAGTCTCCACAAACAGCAGGAGTTGTTAATTCTTGTTCTCCACTGTTCTTTGACGATTGCTTTGTGTACTTTGAAGTTATAACATATGTTATATTTCACTTTAAAAAGGAAGAATTTGAATCACTGCAGAATTCTCTTACAGGATTCAAAAGAGATGCATCGCAAATGTTAGTGTCAGAGATATGTATTTGGGAGAAGAAAAGAAATTGCCTCAGGGTGACTTTAGGAAAAACCATTAAGCCTGGTCAGCCTGGTTCCCAAATGCTTCTATGTCCAACTACACATTCAATGACCTAAAATGTAGTCTAGGCAGGAATCATACTGCATTGTGAAAGCAATTCCGAAGTTCCTTAGCTTTGCAGCAATGGAAACCTGCTTCGCTGTACACTTTACTTGCATGTGCGTATACTCAAGGGTGAAACAAGATGCAATAAACCAAGTAATCAAAGTAACCCATGGCTGCTGTGACAGTCTCATGGGCTCATCTACAGTAGCAGCCTCTAAATTAATTTTGTCTGAAATGGCAGAAAATGGCAGCAATGGACAAATAGGATACAACTGGCAGGGCAGCAAGACAGAAAACATTTTATGATTGAAACACAAATAGCCCTCAATGAAAAAAAAGCAAAATAGAGTGAATCAAATCACTAGTAAATTCTCATGTTCTTACCATAATAATTGTCAATTTTAGAGCATTTAATTTCATTTTAGTATCTAGTCTAATGTTATTATATCATAAGGAAGGGTACTGAGTTGAAACTGAAATGTAGGAAAATGTTGGCTCTTCCAGTTTGATTTGTAATAGAAGCAACTGGGAAGTGAATCAGATAAAACAAAAGGGTTCAACACGGAGCCCATCCAGGTGGGCGAGGGGATAAGGACAGAGCAGTTGTAGAACACACTTCACAGGAGCTACCTGCCATCACTGGTGTAGTCTTCTTAAACTGAGGACATGGCAGATTCCAAAAAACTACCTTGTGACATGTATTATGTGTTTGACCAGGAGGAGTTAAAAACTAATGAGTTCATTTTAAATGAGGGAAAATGAAGCAGAGACAACAATTAAAAATACCCAACACAGAAAGTCATATATGTGGTGGCAGTATCCCTCCAAGTCCAGGACACGCCAGTGCAGCCCTGCATTGCTCAGATCTTAAATTTGCTGATGAAATGTTCTGATTGCTGGAGCCTCAGTTATAGCTCAATAATTTTTAGTGAGATACAATTTCCCAGCAATAAAAAGTACAGATCTTAAGAATAGAGTTCAATGAGTTTTCTCAATTATATATACCAATTTAACCAATACCATTATCAAGATACAGAACATTTCTATAATCCAAGCAAGCTTCTCCCTGTACTTTCTTCTGTCATCCTGACTTAGATTTGCTTAGTTTGGGTTCATGTAAGTGGAATCATACAGTATGTATTTTTTTATTTTTGGCTTCATTTAGTCAAAAAATGTCTATGAGATTTATTCACATTATTGTATGCATTTGTAGTTTGTTACATTATATAAATATACCACAATTTGTTTATTCATTCATTTGGATTGTTTCCAAGTAATTGTATCCAAGTTTGGGTACTATAAATAAAGATCCTATGAACATTCTTATATAAGTCTTTGTGTGGGTATATTTTTGTCTTGGATGAATATGAAGGAGGGGAATTGTTGAGTTCACACATTTTATTCTCAAACTCGTTTTGACTAATCTCTTGGTGATCTGGATCACATATTTAAATGCTTTCTGCTGAAAAGTTTGATAAGTAGTATGTTACTTGTGAAATTGTTTTATTTCCTGAGAACTTATACAAATGTCTTTGTTATTTAAGTACATGGATGATACAGTTCTGAAATCCATCTCCTTCTCTCTCATCTATGATCAAAATCATTTTATTAAGACCATTATTTTCAACATTTTTATCTCATGGCACACATAAGGTAATTACTAAAATTCTGCAGCACACCAAAAAATACCTTTTTTGCTAACCTGACAAAGAAAATAGGTGTGATTTTGATTCACTCACATTGGATGGCTATTGCTGCGTTGGCCGTTTTCATCTTATTCGATAATCTCAGAGAAAAGAGGACAGTGCTCCTGACTAAACAGTCAGGTGCTGCATGATGAAAAAATTCCTGTGGCACGTCAGCGTGCCTGCCATGGCACACTGCTTGAAACTCACTGCTCTGAACGAGGCTTTGTCATCATTCATCTGGAATTCTGTACCCTGAGGTAGGGACAGGATGTTCCATCATTATATGCCCAGTGCCTGGCACATCACCAGTGGTTAGTAAATATTTGTCAAATGAAATGTGTGCTCCCACTACGCCCACCAAACTGACATTTCCCTGGGGCAGTTTAGTTCCTGTCTCTTATCCACAACCCAACCTCACCAGCACAAGGTAAAAGTTATAAAGGCCGGGAATTAACATTTAAATTGAAGATGCAGCTGATGAGGCAGCAAATGCAAGAAAAGATGGCCAGCACATTAACTACACAATCCTATGAAATGATATTGTAACGGCACTATGAAAAACAACAAATTAAGGAGCGACAAGCCCAGTGGAACATTGCTTGACAAATGTTGTAGACACTGAGCTAGAATAAATCAGAAGTGACACCCCTTCACAAGAGGATGGGGAGAAATTGGTTGGATTTATGTGTCCTTTGTTGTTGAAATAACTTATACACATCACTGCCATCAAGCATGTTTACAGCAGATGTGGTGTTGCATTTCAATCAAGCCACTGGGTGGTAGTTTTTAGAGGTAGAAATTAGCAAAATCCTACATGCACACACACACCTCCAAAAGTCGACACCAGGGGAGATTATGGCAAGAAGTGGTGCTGGTCACCATTTAGATTTACTTGCCTATACATGCAAAAAAAAAAAAAAAACCCAAGTATTTTATAGATCTTTTCCCTTTAATTAACTAAGCATTTGGAGCTTAGATAATGCCATTAAAATATGGCTGCCCAAGCAGCACATCCTCCTCCAGATCCGTGCCTTTGCTACAGGAACTCCTTCCCAGGTACTGCATTCTATACTGCACTCGTCAACAAGTTCTTTCACGCTCTACATTAAGTTCGCCAAGAAATTCATCTGCCTTCAAAGATACCCCGAATGTGACCACTTTTCTCCACCTCTGCCCTGGTCCCAGACACCCTTCTATGTGGTCTCCCTGCATTCGTCCTGTTCCTCAACAGCTTATTCTCAAACCAGCTGACAGCATGATCCTCTGAAAAGATAAGATAGGTTGTTGTTACTATATTTTCCTCTGAAGAGTTCACCTGTGACCATTCCACCTCTTTCCACCCTCCACTGTTGTTAGTCAGGGGCACCCCCATCCTGTAGAAATGCGGTGGCAGTTCCTTTATCCCCGCCTTCAAGGCTTTGCTCAAATGCCGTCTTCTCAATGAAGCCTGCTCAGACCACACTAACAGAATCCCAGCACCTGCCTGCCTGCCCACTTGCCTTACGTACTTATTTTTCTATAGAGTTTGTTTTCTTTCTACATATGTATTCATTTTATATAGAGATATTATTTATTGTCTCTCTTCCCTAACCAGCTCCACAAAGGCAAGCTCCATAAATTCCCATCCACTTTGTTCATTGATATATCCCAAAGGTGCAAGGTTTAGCATGTAGTAAGTGCTCTATAAACATTTGTTGAAGAAAATGAAAAACCTTACATTAGACGCTTCTGGGAACGAAGGTGTCCCTTGAGATTAACTTCAGCATAGAGAATTTACAAAATAGATTGAAAGACACTGTTTGAATCATTGCTGTAGGTCAAATTTGAAATTCCATGTAGAACCGCAGGCAAAAATGATCTTACCTGGAAGTAAACGAGGGCTTTCAAAGGAAGAAAATCTGTAATTTTTCTAAGCAGATCATGTAGTATATAACATTGTTAGAAATTCCTCAAAATTGTGAACCCTAAATTTTCCTTCAGCCTGTAAGGAAAATGCTGTCATGTTCTGGTGCTGGTGTTTCTCAAATTCAGTGGTCCGTGATGCGTGGGGTGAGTGTGCAGCCCCAGGGGACGGGACTATACATCACATCGTTCAAGCACTGGCATTGTCCTAAGAATTCATAGCATCATCTGTGCTTCCCACATATTAGCCTTTCCTATACTCCTAATGCTTACAGTTAGATATTATTTTTTCTTCATATTGCCATATGAAAATTGTAAGCATATCCATCTAAACAGCTGAAGCTTTATATTACTACCACATTAGAAAATTAGCTATCCGGTGCCATAAATAAAAGAGATAAATAAAAGCATGTATAATGAAAAGAAAAAATGTATTAAATTCTAACTAGACACTATTGCTGGCCTAGTGCTTGAGTCTGAGGTCTTTCTCTTCTATTGAAAATGGAGAACATAAAATGTTTAAAAGATCTAAAAATATATAATACCATACAAAATTTTCTTTTGACATCATCAGAAAACACAGAGAATATAAAAGGGACATTTCATTGTGTGGTTCAGTATTACTTAATCCTGTGTCCAGATTTCCCCTAAAATCATCTCTTTTGTCCTTAGTGCCATAAGGCAGTTAGGGTAGACTTTGGGGTCCAACATCTGGAGTTAAACACTAACCCCCATCATTTACTAATTCTGCAGCCTTGAGCTACAGGCATCATCTCTCCCAGTTTCATCTTCCCTCACCTGCAAATAGTGCCTACTTTGCAGATTCAGGGGACAGTGAAATGACAGAATAGGTGAGACTACCAAGCAGCTGCTTAGAAATGTTAGTTCCCTTCTGGGTCAGAAAAGATTCTTGGCCTTGGATTTCAATTCCTCCCTGTTCAGGCCACTCTTGAACCTTCAATGTCAAATTTGCAAAGTTCTATTTAATGGATTTTATTTTATCATTGACATTTATAGCAATATGTCATTATACTTTGGGGGAGGAGGGGCTTGTTAGGGATATGCTTGCACAGCAAGTCCAGCCAGTTGTGGAGAGTGACGGTAAATGACAGGTCAGTCGAGGTCGCTTTGGGAACGAGGATGACCTCCAAGTCTCTACAGCAAGATGAACCATCTGTTCCAGAGGTGAGCTGGCCAACAGTATCAAGATATAAAAGTTGGTTGGGCTAATTTGCTCCAGAATAATTCATCAAAATTGGGGGAATTTGCAAAGGTCACCACTGACTCATCAAGAACCTCCAACATTTCCAAGTCTGTCCTTTACCCTGCCTCTCACCATGGTCTCTTCCCCCACTGTGAGACCCACACACAGTCCAGCAAGAGGACACTGGCATCTGGAACATATTTTCCCCATCTGCACAAAAGCAGGGACAACTGGGGGGTAATGGATGTCTTTAAGTTCATATGGCCACTAAAATGGCCAATTAAAATTATTTGAATAATTCAAGAATTAAGCAGAAAAATATGAATTATCTGCAAATTGAGAAACATGCTTCTTCACAAAACACCGATTGTAATTCCACATTTTGCAAAGATGACAATGAATATTCATATGTCTTACATTTTTTAAGACAAAAGAGATGGAGAACAATGCAGACTATAGTGAAAGCCTGTGGTTTAAATTACCTTTTCAGATTTTATAACTTTTATCTTCCTGCACTTGCTTCCTTTATTAGTATCATGGGACAGCCAGACTTAATTATCTCCTTTTAAATTACGTTTCTTATTTCTCTGTTTGGCTCATGTACTTGTTTATGCCTTTAGATGTAGATTGATGAGGGAGGGGTGGAAAAGTGAAGAGAAGGAAATTCTTTCTATGTCACCTTTTATGAGAGAAGTTAGATTTTATTCTCTTATCTAAACTGCAAGGGAGGGTTCATTAGACTTGAAGGTGTGGGTGGCAAAGAAATTCTTCTTTAAAGGAAAAAGGGCTTATTCATTCAATAATTATAACTGTTAGTTGGAAAAAGATCAGTAAATAAACAAGGATGTCGAGACAATTAACTATTTGGAAGAATAAAATCAAGTTACATCACTTCTCAACACAGAATAAAAATAAATTCATGACAGGCTACAATTTAAGTGTGAAAAAAGTAAATGAATCTGAAAAAAAATATGACTGTTTATCTGATGTTAGAAGGTACAAAGAAGGAATTGCAATAGAAAAACAACTATAAGTTTGTAAAAAATAATAAAAATATTAAAAAGTCAAAAAGTTGGAAAAATTATTTTACAGCAAATAAGATAATTATAAACAATTAATATAGAGTATTCATACTAAATAATGAAAACATTTAAATCACACTTGAAATGGACCAAAAGCTATAAATAGGAATTCAAATAAGAAATAAAAATTAGTAATACAAAAAACAAATTTTATCTCACAAGCAATAAAAATAAAATGATAGCTTCTGATCCTGGTCAGGATGAAATAAATACACGACACCTTATTTTTCCTGCTAATTACCACTGAAACCCTGGACCCGCATAAAGCAACTATTAGAATACTTTGAAAACTGGAATCAAGAAGATGGTTGCTCTAATGAAGAAGAAAGACTTGACAGTGAGTTCCCTGGGGTTTATTTTTATCTCGAATATATCTTAGTCTGCTTCTAGAGCGCCTGCAACACAGAACCACCAAAGGTACAGAAAGAATACACAAATAAAGTCCCAGCAAAAGTCTGCTCCCTCTATCCCGAGGACTGAGGAGAGGGAGTCCCTGTGCGATGGACCTGCTATCCCACCTACACTACTAACACCCCACAAAACAAGTCCCCTCCTTACTGGCCACGAGCACAGTCATTCAGGCAGTGTCCCTTTGTTTGCCTCTCCCCAGTGGTTGCACCCACCAAAGAGTCTTGGAGTGGAGCCCTATCAACTCAGTCCTTCCTCTGCTGGACAAGCGGCAGTGAAGAGACGGTGTCCACCCCCACCCCCTGCATGACTGCTGCAGATAGAGTGAAGCGGAACTCTGCAGAACTGTCCACACCCTTCACCAAGCAAAGTAAGCACAGGCAGCATCTCTCCACTTCCCTCCTCCCTCAGACTAGAGAGGAGGGAGAGGATCCCTGAGAGGATGGAACTAGAGAACAAGATCCTTTATGATGTCTCAGGCTCACCCTGCACTGGCCCATGCATGAAACCAGCAAGAATGAACACAGCAAATACTTTGAGAACTGAGCTATGGTATAAAAAATATCACTCAGTGGCCCGGCTGGCCTCTAGGTGGTACACAGGCGGGAGAGACCAGAAGAGCACTTCGAAGGGTTTAAGTGAAATTGGCATTTGAACCTCAGTCCTCCTGACCATAGACAAAAAAATTCTCAACAAAATATTAGTATAAGAGGAATTATATATCATGACCAAGTGGGATTTATTCCAGGGCATTTTTATATAAAATTGGTTCAATACTGAAAAAGAATTAATGCAATCTGCCATATGTACAGTCTATTAAAAGAAAATCCACAGGATCATATCGATTGAGGCAGAACAAGGACTTTGATAAAATGTAATGCCTATTCATGCTAAAAACTTTCAGCAAAGTGAAACAGAGGGAAACTTCCTCAACATGATGAAAAGCATCTAGAAAACAACCTATATAGCTCATATCATACTCAATGGGACAGACTGAATGCTTTCTCCCTAAGATCAAGAATAAGGCAAGTATGTCCACTTCCACTACTCTCATCTGACAAAGGATGTTCTAGTTTCTGCAGCAGGGCAAGCAAAAGAAATAGTTTAGAAAGGAAGAAGTAAAAAAGTCCCATCTATGATCAGGGGTTAGGCAAAGAGTTCTTAGATATGACATCCAAAGCATGACCCCTAGTAGAGTTGATAAGACTTCATCAAAGCAAAAAACTCTCGGTCACCCTAAGAGAACAAAAAGACAAGATACAGACTGGAAGAAAATGTTTGTAAATCACATATCTGACAAAGGACTTGTATGCAAAACATACAAAGAACTCTCTAAACTGAGCAGTAAGAACCTAAGCAATCCAATTTAAAAACGGGTAAAGTACGTGAATACACACTCCACCAGAGGTAAGCATGGCAAATAGGCAATCGCCAAGATGTTCACCATCACTGGACAACAGGGATATGCAAATTAAAGCCCCAGTGAGATATGGCTACAGACCTAATAGAATGGCTAAAATAGCAAAATACTGGCATTACCATGTGCTCGTGAGATGGCAGAGCAACTGGGCCCCTCATACATTGCTTGTGGAACTGTAAAATGGTGCCACCATTCTGGGAAACTGGTAGTATCTTATAAACAGATACATAACATGAGTGAGCAACCTCACTCCTGGGTATATACCGTAGAGAGATGAAAACATTTTTATACAAACACCTATACATAAATATATATACCCTAAAACTGGAAATGACCCCAATGCCCTGCACCATGTGAATAGATAAACTGTTGGTTAGTCACCTCGTGGAATATTATACAGCACTAAAAAGGACAGGCTATTGATACACAACACAACATGGAGGGCTTTTGAAGAGTGTTATCCTGAGGGGACAAAAGCCAGTTTCAAATGGTTACGTGGTGTGTGGCTTCCCTTTATCTAAAATTACTGAATGATAAATTGTAGTATAGAGGTTGCCACAGGGCTTAGGAATGGGCAAGGGCCTGGCTATAAAGGGTAGTTCAATGGAGTGTTTGTGGGAGGTGATGGAATAGCCCTATACTGTAATTGTGGCAGAGATTATACAAATTTACACATACAATACAGTTAAAAGAACTATACACATCCTCTACCCTGCAAAAATAACAAAAAGAAAATGCATGCACAAAAATGGATAAAAACCAAAATGATATCTGTCATTTAGGTAATACTATTATACGATTATCAAATTCCTGGGCTTGATAACTGCATTAAGGTTATTTACATATAATATTATCTTTGAGGGAAGCTTGGTAAAGGGAACACGGGAACTCTGCATGAGTTTTTTAGAAGAAATATAATCCCTCGTTCTTACTGCGGTATAACCTGACATACATTAGTTTCAGGTGTACAACATCTTGACTCAATATTTAAGAGCTTTTTGAAGCACCACATACACACCATAAAACTCACTCACTTTAAGTATACAATTGAATGGTGTGCAGCAGATTCGCAGAGTTGTAAAGCCGCTGGCACTAACTGTTTTTAGAGCGTTTGCATCCCTCCCAAAGGAAACCTCATGTTTATTTGCATCACTCCCTGTCCCAACCCTAGCTCCAGGCTACTAGCTATACAGATATGCCTCTTCTGGTCTCTGTGCTATTTTTTATATAATTATTTCAAAATAAAAATGTTAAAAAATAATTTTAAAACTTATTATTTGTTCTTCTAAAATTCTGGAAAAAATACCAGATATCCACATTGAATATCTCTAGGCACAGAAGTATTTTTAAAATGTCATGCACGATGTATGTTAGAAAAGTACAAATGAGAAGGTAATGATGTAGTTCTGTTACCAATGTTTAGAAGCACTAGTCTTATTAGAATACCCAGGATATCTCAGTATCGAACAGACACAATTCAGCTACTACTCATGACAAATTCATCCCTCAGGGACCAGGAAAAAGTAAACACGGTATATAAGGCATTTGACAAGCTTATTGCTGTAGGTGATAGAATATGATATTTAAAAATAACTCTAAATTTTAAAAAACTCAATGGCAAATTAAAGAACTTTAAAATGTTATATTAAAATTATAATGTCGATCAGCATTAAATTATGTCTTAAACACTTTAACCAAAAGAAAATACAGATCAGAGAAAAAGGAATATAAGCATTTCACAGAACAGAGCGAAATAAACTCAAGTGACAGGACATTACAGAAGTGTAGTTCAATGTCGTTTCTAACTTCAAAAGTTACTGTATGTATGTTTATATGTGTGCAGACATATACAAATGTGTGTGTATGTAGACATGCACCTATGGGTATGCATATATTTAATAAATGCACCTGATTTACCATGACAATGAGAGTAATTTAAAATATCAAAATTTGAGCTTACTCAGACCAAATAAGTAAACTATATTATTAGTTTTCAGATAATGAAAACTAGTGCCTCATGGACCAGACGGCAGAGGGGCAGGGGGAGTGGATAATGGTGGAAAGAAAGGGAAGGACTAGACAAAGGACATGTATGAATGACCCACAGACATGGACAACCGTGTGGGGACTGACTGTGGGAGCGGGGGGGGGGGGGGGGGGGGCGGGGGCTGGGCAGAGGAGGGCAAATGGGGAAAAATTGGGACAACTGTAACAGAATAACAATTAAAAACAAAATAAAGACTAAAGAAAGTGCATCACATATTTACTGAGCAAATAAATAAATAAAAGCAAATTTTAACCCAACACCTTATACAAGAGAGTCAAATAACGTTAATAGGAGTGTGTACTGGTGCAAATATTTTAGAAAACAGTCTTGTAATATGTATTAAAAACCTTAAAACAGTTCATTACTGGGTTTTAGAAGTTACTTTTGTAAGGAAATGTGAGGTGTGGACCAAGACAATGTGCAAAGATGGCCCCCATATCTTTACATTTAATAGTAAGGAAAATTTTTGAAAGAAAGTATTTGCACTATAATGGTAAAAATTTTGAAAAATTTCTAAATCTACATTGTAGAAGTGGAGTTTAAACATCGTGTCAAGTCAGAGGGGAAAAGGGAGGTTGGCACCGGTTGAAAGAAGGTGAAAGGGTTAGACAAGACACACAAGCATTATCCACGGTCAGGGTCATGGACAAAGACGTGGGGATTGACAGCTGGAAGCAGGCAGTTGGGGGAAGGGGGCAAGGGGGGAAATTGGAACAACTGTAACAGCATAAACAATATAAGGAAAAAGAAAAAATGTGTTAAGTTTACACAATGAAATTTTTTAATTAGTCTGTAATCAATACAATACCGTGGGAAGATACTTACAATACAGAATAAAATGAATTTAAAAATCAGGGTACATATACCTATATATAAATATATTCATATGTTGTTTAATTTATGGTATTTAATATATATGTAATTAAAATATTAATAAACATTTATTTACACTTACATGGAGATTATATGAGGGCGCACCCCCCCAAATGGAATTTATTTATTAAAAATTGTGCATTTATTCTTACATGTTTAAACTTCTGTCACCTTCAAAGTATGCTTCATTTGATGCAATATACCCATCAAAACTTTTTTCCACTGCTTGAAACAGTTTTTAAACTATTCAGTTTTGTTGCCTTTTAGTGGTTCTGCTGTTTTTTGTTTCACCTCTTCTACATAGGCAAAACATTTCCTTTTGAGAACTTTTTTCATCCAGGGAAACAAACAAAAAAGTCATTTGGGGCAAGATCAGGTGAAGGGCGGGACATGGGGGTTATAACATTTTTGGTCAAAAACTGTTGAATACTCATTGAGGTGTGGGCAGGTTCACTAGTAAATCACCCATCATGAAATGGGCAAACACACTGAAAAAGACTTCAAAAAAAATTTCCCTGAAGCTGAATGCAGCCTCTCACACCAACACCAGTTGGTGCACTGATACAGATGGGTTCCTAGAACACTCACCTAGTGGGAGAAGCCTGTACTACAAGGGGCCCGCCCTCCAAAATATAATTCCGATTTTGGGGGGATTATATATATATATATAATACTCTATATACCTAAAATATATGTAGTATGCCCACCTCATATACTGTATATATTTTAGGTATCAACATTTTAACTGTGTTTCACACATTTATATATTTACACATATATTCAGTACAGAATTTACAGTGATTATTCTGAGTGGTGGGATCACGGATTACTTTCAGTCTGTGCTTTATATTTCCCGTCACATACAGGAGCGGCTTGCGTGTTGCATATGTTTCCATGTTCTATTATAATCAGAACACTGTGCCTTGAGAGCAAGGAGACCTGGTGTTTAGTTGCTGTGTCGCCACTAACCAGGTAACCCCAAGCAGATTATTAAATCATCCCAGTCCTCAGGTCTCTCACCTGCTACAGAGGGAATGACCTTAAGTCATTTCACAGTTTCCTCTAGCTCAATTATGTCACAGCTCAGTTACCTCACATGGGGGAGGCACTAGCCCAGGCAATACAAAATGGAAAAGGTGGACTTAACCTCGAGGACCCATGTCTAGTTGGGAGGAAGCCATGGTGTGCACACGAATCCCCCTAGGACAAGGGAGAACTTGCTGAGTGCCGGGCGGGTTTGTAAAGGAGAAGCCACATCTGGCGGGGTGAGCAGAAACATTTTTATGAAGGAGTTAGCATAATCAGCCTTATCTCTTCTAATCCCAGTTCAGCTGATTCTTCTCCTCTGTAATTTTCTCAATTGGCTTCCAATTTTATTCCATTAGTCGTTTGGATCATTATTCGTTTTTATTTCAATTTCCTCTGCAGTGAGTCCTGTCAGCAGCCAAAGAGTGACACAGAATCAGTGAATTGGAATCCAAAAAGAACAAATCGCAGCTCAGTTAAGAAATATGTTGGCTAAATGCCGGCCTCAGTAGGAAACAGTCAGCCAAAATATTTATCAACAGGATTTTAATTCTACAGTTTGATTTAAATTTCTGCTCAGCTGAGTGTGTGGTATATCTAGCTGGTTAACTCTAGAATTCTAATCAAAGGACCTTCAAAGCAGCAATACAAATATTTGTGTTAGCGTTTCAGTTGTCAGCCTCAGAGGGACTGTATGGCTCTTCAGCACATTCGGGCGCCACCCTGAGTCCTTTACAGCCCTTTAAGAAGTCCTTCAGGGTGTTTATTACCTAGCTTTTTGCGGGCATCATGTTAGTTGAATTTCCCGTGCATCCTTAGAGTGGGCTTCTAGAACGTACATTCTGATTTGTTAATGACCTGACCTTGGCAGGAAAGGCACTTGGAGTTGCTTATGCAGTAGGAATGATACAAATAGGGATTTATAGTATCTGGGGGGGGAGGGTGGTGGGGAGAGATCTTCAAGTGTGACTGTTTACCTGCATAGAGACCACCTGCTGTGTTATGTCCTTGGAGAAATCTCTCAAGGAGTGGGGTGGCTTCTTTTCAACCTTTTCTGCTGTTTCCCTCCTGCCCACATCCACACACTGCTTCAGAACAGAGTTCATCCCCAACCCATCACCACCTCCTAAAGGGCTGAAATGCTATCTTCACAATTTCCAAAACAAGAGTGGCCCCCTTGTGGTCCTGAGCTCGGAAGGGCGAGGAAGGAACCACTGAGCTACTGCAGTGAGGGGGGAGTTACACGGTGTTACACAGGGAAGTAGCAGGCTTCAGGTCTCAGCCCTGGAGAGAGCACAGGCCATTAATTTTAGGTTCCCGTGAAGAAGTGACTGAGCCCTCCCTCCCGCAGGGGTACAAACTGCCCCTCCTTTCATTCCGCAAGACAAAGAGATATGCAGGGTATATAGATGTGCATAGAAAGAAAGGCAGAAGTTCCTCATTAAGCAAGCACAGAAGTCATCAATCGTTGCAACGGGCATGGAGATGCACCGCCCAGGTCCTTCTCCTGGAAGGAGTTGTTGACCCAGCAGCTGGGGGTGCTGTTAGCAGACAGTCCTCAGTAACAGCTTCTTGGGGGACCACAGGCAGAGCCAGCTATAAACCTTGCAGTAGGGGACATTGTGATATAAAGCTGAAGGTGGTTTCCTGCCACACTGGGAGGAAATAAAAGTTCTGCTTGTGTTAGAGAAGCCAAGAGGGGATGGAAAGATAGAGATAGGGAGCAGGATTGGGATTGTAAGAGGACAGCGGGGTAGAAACATGAGTGTTGAAACAAAAGTTCAAGCCTGATCCTGCCTCTCCCTTTAGGAATGGATAGGACGAGGCCCAAGATGGGCTTGGGGCCTTCTTTGAGTGCCCGGGACCATGACAGAACAGAAATGGCGGAATGGCATTTTGAAGGACAGAAAGAGTGAGAGCGTATGCTTCAGTTTCCCAGTACCCACATGTAGTGTACAGGAGTTTCTGCAGGGAATGGAAATGGGCCGAAAGGGCCCATAGGCTGGAAGAAACCTGTAACTGGGGTGAAGAAGACGAAGAGAGGAAGTCAAAGGGACCATGAACATCAGCAGGTGCTGGAGCTCCACCAATGTCCCAGTGGATCCATTTCCAAGGGCACACAGTACAATGGATACAGACATCTACTTCAGAGGTGGCCAGTAAAAATCCAGACGACTGCATGAGAGCTAGACCCCCTTCCTCTGACACCATGTGGCTACCCATGTATATGCCCCTATAACTCCAGCACCATACTGGGAAGACGACAGGAGGAGGAGATTCCTTGGGAGAGACGCATTGCCTGGATAGAAAGTCTGAATTTTGGATTGAATGGATTTAAATCCTCAACTGACTATACCAAAATGACAGTGTTAACCCAGATGAAATTATTGTAAACTGGAAATAATAAAGTTACCTCTGGCAGGCAAACTTAGGGCCATTCTCATCACCACAAGGGAGAAATGAGGGCTCAAGAGTAAGTCATGTTCCAGCCCTGGCTGATGTAGCTCAGTTGGTTGGAGCATCATCCTCTAAACCAAAAGGTTGCGGGTTCAATTCCCAATCAGGGCACATAACTAGGTTGTGGGTTCGATCCTTAGGCAGGGTGCATATGGGAGGCAACCGGTCAATGTTTTTCTCTCACATTGATCTCTCTCTCTCTCTCAGGTCAATAAACATATTTTTTAAATTTTTTAAAAAAGATTAAGTGATGTTCTGCTGTGGGAAAATAAACTCATATCTTTTCACAACTAAGTGGTTACTGAAAAATGTGAGCCATCTACATATCTTTAAAAGTAACATGCAACACTTGACTCCACCAGACACACATCTGGAAAGTGCCCTGTAGTGGGAAGAACCATAGACAGTGCACAATGTCCAACGCTGGGCAAGTGAGGCGCGTGAGCAGAGCGCAGACTCAACAAACTGAGTCCCACATGGTGACTTTGGTCCTAGTCTCACCCCTTCCACAAATACGCAATGGTTCCTTGGGCTCCCGCCAACTATCTCTGCAACTCAACTTTCTTGTTAGTACAAATAATTAAAACCCAATAATATTAGTCATAAAACACATTGGAAAAAGTGAAATAACAATAATTAGGTTCAGAGAAAAACAAACCTTATTTCTACTGCTCCCATCTCCCTACACCATGCCCAACATGACTCAGAGATTTCGGAAGGGGGAAGAGGGGAGAGTGACTAGCAGCACCCAGGGAATCTGCAAATTGTTTATGCAGAGACTGAGTGGGACAGGGCTTGCTACTTGAATTATGCATGCTTCTGTTTTCTCAAACCCGTCCCTCCCCCGTACATATCATAGGACTTGCCATCCCTTATTTACACACCACGGGGTTCCATCACTCAAACAGAGAGGCCAAGTGATACGGTGCACACAGAAAAGAATGTTTCCATGGAAAGTGTGAGCATTTATGAATCAATGCATTTTAGAAACATTCTATGAAAAATGAAGTCATGTGCATTGGCAATGTTTATGATGAAATAAGTTATTTGCTATTCAGCAGATTATTTGGATAAGAACATCATTTCTAAACTATAGTTTGACATTTTGCATTAGTTCCAGCACTCTGGGCCTCAGTTTTCTCCTGTGCGAAATGGGGGTGATGAGACCTCCCCTGCAGGACTGCTGTGAAGATGAGACGATGCGCTGCATAGACAGTAGACAGTCGTTGGTCTGTGAGTCTAGCACATTGTACGGACCTTTGCCCCTTTATCCTGAGTCGCCGATGTGACCCTCCATCCTGGTTTCCCTAGCCCTGTATTATTAAAGGAGGATGAGGGGACTTTTTGCCATGACCTGGTCTTTTTCCCTGAGCTGGTCTGAGTACGGCCTTAGCACACACACAGATGACTGTCCCTTGAATACAGCAGAGGAAAGACACAGAAAGCATGGGGAAGGGGAACGGTAAGGAAGCAACATAAAGATGCTCAGGGAAATTAATTCAAAGAAAGATTTTTCTCCCCTCCACTTCTTTCTCTTTGGTTACCACTCTGCACACACACTGCCATCCCCACGTCCCAACTTGGCCCCAGTCTGTGTTGTAGTTACAGCGTATACAAATGTCTGCTCACTCTCAAAGGTCTCTGTGACATTTTCCTTGAGTCCCTTAGACAGATAAAAGCAACTCTTCCCTCTGTAAATGATCCCAAGAATCTCTGTTTGTTCCATACATGCCATGTTCTCATTATTTATTGTAAATCTATTATATCTGCCAAAATGTAGCTCCTTGAGGTTAAGTTGCTATTGTAAAAAAAAATATTATTACCATGTTATTACTTGTTTACTCTATGCCAGGCAAATAGTTTTCATAGATGTAATCTCACAGAATATTCAAAATGGTCATTGTTTTAGGTGCTGCTATTATCCCCTTTTAACAGGTAAGTCAATGGAGATTCTAGGAGGATAACGGATTGAAGGTCCTAGATCTTTGCAAGAACAGAAAGGGTATTGAGTCTAGGCTGCCAGCTCAAGAAGCTAAGCTCCCAGGGCCATGCTGTGTGATGTCCACATGTCACGGATCTTCCGCACCAGAGTCCCTCACAGTGCCCGGCACAGAGCAGACACTCAGTTCACGCTTGGTTGATCTCCACCTTGGGAGCGTGGAGCAAGACAGAGCACAGAAAACACAGTCTCTGTCTCTCCCATTTTTTAACTGCGGAGCCTGTATACATTGGCATGTCGCATCTTATCCAGCCACGGCCGTCCTCTTTCTCTTTGGAAGTTCTTCAAAATGGCTCCCATACGATGTTAAAGCGTATTCTGTACACTACACAAGTCGACACTCTTGGGAAAGTGTGATTACTATGAGCTAGGAGTTTCATCTCACCCACTACTCCCCGTTTGGACCTTCATTATTTAGTAAAAATCACTTTCCTTACTGGTTCCCTCAGACTGCATTTCAATATTGGGTGAGATAAATAGCTTGGGAAAACATCTAACAGAAAAAGAAAAATGCACTCTTTCCATGTTTTGATTCTATTTATGTATTTTCACTGGATTTAAGACCTGCTGAAAAGCTCTAGCAAATTGATTTAAAATGCTGACTCCTTACTATATATATGACTAATG
This sequence comes from Desmodus rotundus, assembly GCF_022682495.2. Lineage (NCBI taxonomy): Eukaryota > Metazoa > Chordata > Mammalia > Chiroptera > Phyllostomidae > Desmodus > Desmodus rotundus. The sequence goes on along the minus strand of NC_071394.1, from coordinate 106,910,262 downwards.
AAATCACAACTACCACCATTACTATTAATGTATATTGAATATTAATCCTGTGCCAGGGACCATACTCAACCATTTAAATATATTACCCCACTTAATCTCCACAACAACCTTATGACATTATTACTCCATTTCATAATGAGGAAACTGAGTCTTAAAAGAGATCAATATCTTTCCCGAGGTCACATCCAAGGAGCAGACACAGGACTCAAACCCAATGCTACCTGACATCAGAGGCTGCCTTCCAAGGCTTACATTGCTTAATTGCAGTTAAATCCTTCGAAAGCTAACATTAACCACAACACAATTCCTTTAATCTGCTTAACTTCGTCAAGAGAAACATGTCATACCTTTAAGAACCTAGACAGTCAAGAGTCACAGAAGTGGACCATGGATCCAAGGCAGTTAAAACATCTCTAAGGATATTTTTCTCCTATTTTCATGTACTTCCTTTAACATAATAGTCATTTAATAAGTATGTTGATTTAATGAATGAAGAAGTGAACAAATGATTGATTAAAGCAACTTGACTAGACATGAAATTGTGGGTCCCTATCCTTGTTGCCCAAAGACTTTGTAGACATTATTCAGTTTCCGCTGGCATTTAACGTGATAGAAATTGGACACTAGCTTGATTTTGGTTGCCTTTAAGATATTTTTTAAATTCCTGGATGTTTACAGGCTTTGTATGTTTGCTTTGCGAAAAAAAACTCAGCCACAGTAAATGAGGACTAAGTCTTTCTCTATTATAATTTTTATGAAATGAAATAAACCTTTTCAGTTTGCATCCTTGATTCTAGTTGAAGTTCTGAAGAGTTAACCGGATTTAAATTAAGCACTGGAAGCCTGACAGCAGAGAGGTCAATAGCATAGGGATTACAGCCAGGCTGCCTAAATCCTAATGTTTACAAGCTGTGGGATTTGGGGGCAAGACACACCTTTCTACACCTATTTTCTATATGAAGAATGGGGGACATACGTGCTTTACTCATAGAGCTATTATGACTTAATACATGTAAACAACTTAGAGCTGTTTGGCACTTAGGAAGTATATATTCTTCAGGAGCATCTAGTGTAAGTTACAGGATCCAAGAGGCATTTATTTAGCACAGATCCTCTGGAATGAACTGATGTCTTCTCTCCTTATTGCCCAGACTGCCAATACTCTTGCTGAAATAAACCAACAGATACCCGCCCCCTCTCTCTCCAGTGGTCAGCCGCCTGAGTTCTTCTTTTCCCTTCAGTCTCTGGGTTTTGCTGTCAGGACTCTGTCTCTAGGAACCCTTTGCATCACTCCAGTTACCCTGGAACAGCCCGCTTCCCCTTACCTGTTTCTTTGCCTATGGGCAGGGAAACACTGTCTCAGAATAGATGTAGTAAGACAGGTGCTGTGGGCTTGGCCTGATTCAAGAGGTGGATAAAGGTAATGAATCGGATTAGAATTTACTAGCAACATTTACAGGAGGCATGGCAAGCATAGAATAAACCGGTGGCTTCACGAGCTCATACCCACACAGCAAAAAGATCAGTTTTCTGCCTGATTCCGACCGTAGTCAGGAAGTGAGAAAGTGTTTCCTTACTTCTTTCCTTTCCTTTCACACCGGGGAATGGCTTCAGATGGCGGGCTGCCTACTGAGATTCTCAGTTCCGCTCCATGAGATTTAGAGTGTGTGAAAACTCTTCTCGAGCTATGACAGTCTTTCCTGATGTTTGAAGGTGTCGTAGATTTTCTTCTGTGCTTTTAGTGATATTTCAACATTAAGTTACTACTTGCTAAATGTCATTGTTATTTTAGATGACTTGCGCTGTTTATCCTTCTGTATCAACTTGGTTCTGTCCTTTGGGATCCAGCCTTGTCTCTGCACCAAATTCCCCAATTTTGACCCATTTTTGTTCATATCTTCCCTATTCCTGTTATTATTCTACATAACAAACATCCCAAACCTAGTGGTGTAATGCAATCATTTTAACATGCTTATAGATTCTGTGCATTCCTCACAACATGACAGCTGAGTTGCAAGAGCATATGTCACACACACACACACACACACACACACGAAACCCTGAACACAACCCCCCCAAAAAATCCAAACAGGTAGAAGCTCCCTTTTCTTCCATGACCTAGCCTCAGAAGTTACATAGCATCAAATTCACTATAGTCAAAAGTCTACCTAGATCCCACATCTTAAGACAGAGATGTCAAAGTCCTATTCTAGGAGGAGCATGTGAAATGATCGCATTGTTGCGGCTGTCCTTAGAAAATACAATGTGCTACATACCTCTCAGACTCTGGCTAACTTAGCCTAGTGTTCTCACTCAGTCATAATACCATCTCATCACTGGCTCCGCACAGGCGGCGCCCTGCCATTCTGCTTCTGGATACCACATCCATCTCACCTTCTCCCTATGGCTGTGCCCTGGGTCCAGGTGCCCATGTTTGCTTGGTTTTGCTCACCTCCACTATTCCACTCAGTGTCAGTTTTGTCTGATAAAGTTTATACACATGCCCTTCACCTCTATGTCTGTCTTCCATAAAGAAGAAAATTCCATTTATTTCATTATTAGTCATAACTAGTGTTACTAGTTTCAGAAACTAATGTTCTAATGATTTATTTTCCCACAATCCTGGGCATATGTGATTAAGTATAACTGAATGCATTGCTGGCCCTGTCTAATCAGAGAACAAATCTGATTACTTCCTAACTTGCGGCAGACCAGGAAAGAGAATCGTGAATCAGCAGAGACTGAATTCAAAGCTACTGCTAAATAAATGTTAAGATGCCAAAGCAATAGGATTTCCCTCAAATATCAAATGCTGGTTTTCTCCAAATGAGTACAATTAGTCTTTTTTTTTTAAATCTTATTTATAGAGAGAGGGGAAGGGAGGGAGGAAAAGAGGAGAGAAACATCGATCAGTTGCCTCTTATACACATCCCAACCAGGGACTGAACCTGCAACCCAGGCAAGTACCCAGACTGGGAATTGAACCGGTGACCTTTTGCTTTGTAGGAAGATGGCCAACAGAGCCGTACCAGTCAGGGCAGTACAATTAGTCTTAAGACCAGCATAGAAATATGGGCATTCATCTACTTTAGAGATCCCGTTGATTAAAAATCCACTACTTCAAGAGGGTACCAAAAAATTCAAATGGAGAGAGAAAATTGATGTTAATTGCAGCAGATGAGCTATTAAGCAAGTTGTAAGGCAGAAAATCATGACCATGGATTTAAAAAAATAATTGTACTTGATTATACAAGACTACTTGGAATGTATCAACAAGAATAAAGAAGAAAATTAAAACCTCTCATTTGCTCATAACACAGAGATAAACAGTGTGTACATTTTAGTGAAATATTTTTTTCTGGCAATTTTGTGCATGATAATATACTTTTTTCCTAATTTTAACAGACACAGGATTGTATTACCCCTACAGTTAAGTACCTCTCTTTTTAAATGACATTAATTCTTGATTTATGTCATTAAATATTGCTTGAAAATCTCACTGTTAATGACTGACAATATTGAATTGTATGAACATAATTTATGTAATAACTTACTGTTGTACATGTAGGCGGCTCTTATCGTTTTCATATTTTTACTCCTATAAACAACATTGTGAGGAGAAACCTTGTCTATATACACAGGTGTGCATATTCATTAGATCCTATTCCACTGGCCACCGTAAGGGGTTTAGAGCCTCCCCCCCCCCCCACACCCTCAACAACACTGGGTATGATCATCTTTAAAATCTAAGGAATTATGATAAATGAAAAAATGTATCTTATTTTAATTCATATTGATTTGACTATTAACAGAGTAGAACATTTTATGTGTTCATTAGCCATTTAAAAGTCTGCTTTAGGAATTCTGCCCACAGTCTGCTCACATGTATGTGATAATAACATCTGCAGCATGGATTTATTTATCAGTCAGAGCTTTTAAATGCAAGGAAAGAAAGAGAGAGAGAACGGGTGAGAGACAGAGAGTAAATGAGAGGGAGGGAGGGACGGAAAGCGGAAGGAAGGAAGGAAGGGAGGAAGCGAGGAATGGAGGAAGGAAGGAAGGAAAAGGACTATACTAAAAGGATTTGAGATGGTTCCCAGGCACTTTAGAAAGGCTTGAAAACCAACCTTGAAGCTTAGCAGCCAGAAAATATGACTGACACCTTCCTTTCTGACCGACCAGTGAGAAAATCCTGCCCCTGCGGCGACCCCCCCAGAGAGAAAGAACTCCTTGACCCTTTTATTCCCTATCACTGGCTTGGAGTCAAAGCCCAATGCCACCGCAGCCAGTTCACAGAACCGGAGGCTTCTTGGGACAGAGGAGGTTTGTGTCCCCCTCCCAAACTCCCAAGATGGACCGCTCCCAAACACAGAAGGAGGTGTGCATCTGGGCAGCAGAAACACATGAGAAGCATCTACTACACTTTATTAGCGGGGGCCTCTTCATTTGCTTGCCCTTGGCCTGACCCACGGCATTCAGCGGAGTCAGAAATCATGATATGGGTACACATGGTGACCACCTTAAGATAAATCATCTCTCATGACACTTGCAAGAAAGATGTCATTTGTGCCTCATTAGAACTCATGTATTGATTAAAAGCTCCTCATGGCAGCCCTTCCTGTATTCCCCACAGCACCTAGATGGTGCCTTGCATACATTTCTTGTTCTGTGCGTTATAATTTCCATATCTAACGGAAACCGTGAGGTTGTGAACACTTCTTTTGAGAAAAGACATTAGTGCCTTGTCTCAAACTTGCTCAGCTGTGCAGCCAGCAGGCCAGGCTCAGTGAGTCAGCGGGAGGCCAGATGTGCACAGCTGAGAGCACACTTCCGTGCAGTTGACAGTCAGTTGGTCTTGCCATTTATCTCATCTAATGAGACAGGAGATCCCCTGAAAACAAGAGCCTACAACATAATCAATCAACCACACAGTTTTCTTGTTCTCAGCTTCAATCACCTTTAAGCTAAGCTTTTTCACAATTCTGATATTCTCTTCACTGACACTTCCTGGGTACCTACCATGTACAAACCCACTTGAGCTACTCCATGGCTTTCGAAATTCAGGTTACTGCTGAACATGTTATGTTCTGCCTAAAATTTATGCTACTTAGGTGGTGCAAATGCTTCCAGAGAGGCAGGGTCTGGCACAAATAACACCCTTTTTTATTACAAAATCTTTAATTACAAAATCATAAGCATGTAACCCTGTCACATAACAATACCACACTCAAGCACACCATACAACATTTTAGGTGAAATCTTCAAATTAAAACTATAAATTATTACACCTATATCACTACCCTATCAATCATACTCAAGCAGGCATTACTTCTGCCGGACCCTGTAGAAGAGCTGAAGAGCTTCCATGCTCCCCTCCTGATCCACCCTCCACCCTTCTCCATTCTGCTCTCTGCTCTCTAAACCCATGGCTGACCAGGCCACCTGGCTTCTGGCGGGGTTCGACCAATGGGGAGCACCAGCAGGAGCTGGAAGAAGGGAGGAGGGTGAGGCTGGCATTTATTCCTCCAGCTTCCCACCTGCATCTCTCCTGTCCACCAGCCCCCTCCACACAGCTCTATCTCTAGTTCTAGTGAGCACTCTCTTCTCTTGCCCCTGCAGGCCCCAGGGTGGCACTGGTGCCCCAATGTCCCTGGCCACCACACCATTCCCATCTTTGTAAACAGTCCTCAAGGTAACCAGTTTGACATGCCACCTCTTTCCCACCAGGATCTTCAGATACATCAAACAATAACACATGACTATTACACTGCTCAAAGAGATTTTTTTTTAATTTTTTCATTTAAAATTCTATTACCATGTCTTCAATTTACTTTGGAGTTCATTTAACAAAGAAAAGATGGACTAGTGGGTAGAAATGTGATAAAGCAAATATAGTAAATTGTAAGCAGTAGAATCTTGGTGGGGGTTATATGGGTGTTCATGGTAAAATCTTTTAAACAGTTCTGAATGTTTAAAAAACTTCACAATAAAACATTGGGGGAAATCTTATCATGACAAATATGGAGGGGACTTAAAAAACCACAAAGCAATAGGTTAAGTTTGATGAAATGGACTATTTATTGGTGAGGAAAAATGAAGTACCAAAGCTGACACAAGTAAGAGCAGACAATTGGAATTGTCCAATAACCATTAAATAAATTTGAAATGTTCTCTAAGTACTGCCCCTAAAGCATCCAACGCCATTATGCTCTTAGAGGCAAGTTCTTGAGGGCACTGAAGTCTGGTCCTTTCCTGATTACCCATCGGCTGTGAGAAAAGTATGGTAGGGATTAGGGGCGGAATGGCATCAAGTCCTCATTCTACACTCTACAGTGCCATTTCAAGCCTACTGTGATCATCACATGCCAACATGGGGCATCTCTGCTGTTTCTTCACAGAGTTACAAACGGGAGCAGGTATAAGACCTTTCAGCTTTTCCCTCAACCTGTCTGTGGTTTCTCTCTTACCAGATCTCCTGAACGGAAGCCCACGGGATGGAGAAACTGGATTCTTGGGGATGGGAGTTACAGAGTCCTCACTTTATTTAGACTTGGATCCTAAACTCTCTCCGTCCTCCCCCAGCTGAAGACTCCCACGTCCACTTCTTGTCGTGTGGTATCTCCTATGTTCATAGTCTGGATCTTTTTACACCAGAGTTTAGAATAAAATTTTATGATCAGAGCCAGATAGGCTTGACTGTTGTTATGTAAAAGGAATAGTCTGCGATTTAAAAAAATCCTTATGGTCTTCAAGATAATCACAAGTTGCACAATAACTCTCTGATTGCTCTGTGGCTTTAATAATCCCAACATGCCTTGAGGCAAAGATTTCTTCTGGTTGAATATGGGGGTCGGTCACAAGGGTCAAATGCACAGGGGACATATATTAATATATTCTAAAACATCCTCACCGTAGCAACATTTCCTGGGTTGTCTCTTATCCCAGATTCCCAATTGCAATAGATTATTTCAGGTCCTGAATCACCTTTCCGTGCTGCAGGTGCTGTCTCTGTTCTTTCTCACCTAGACTCAGCTGTGGAACTCAGACGGTCCTGAGATTTACACACACATGCAAAGGAGAAAGCAGACACCCCCGCAAGCCATTATGATATATAGAACAAACCTTATTAAAGGGTAGGGGGTGATACAGATAAGGGATTTATACTTCAGAAAAGCAAACAACTAAAATTGAATATTAGGCAATGTTGTTTTTAACAGTCCATTGGCCCACCCATCACTGGTGAGTTCTCACGGCAGCTTCCCACTCCTTAGCCTACACCACCTCCTCCCTATCTCCCTTTTCTCCCTCTGTTTTAGTCTTAACCCTTTCCATCTTGGCTGTTCGAAGGCAGTTCTTCTTTAAGTTCGAGTGAACCATCTGGGGATGTTACTACAATGTGGATCTGATCCAATAGGTCTAGGGTGGGCCCAGAATTCTACATTTCTAACAAGCTCCGATGTGTTACCCATGCTGCTGGTCCAAGAGAATACTTTGAGTAGAAGGCTCTTGGGAATTCCATATTTTTCTTTTATGCAGATCAGTTCTTCTCTTCTGGGCCCCTATGGCCAAGCTACATTTCTGAACTCATCTTTTCTTTCCAAACCCACTGGTCTACTAGACCAATGGAACTTGGATTTAGTACAATCCATCCTCCTTGGAAGACAGCTTCATTTAAAAATTCAAATGTTGCCCTGGCCAGGTGGCTTGGTTGGAGCATCATCATGTACACAACAAAGCTGTATGTTCGATCCCTGGTCAGGGCACATACCTAGGTTGTGGGTTCGATCCCCAGCCAGGACACATAGAGGAGGCTACTAAGTGATGTTTCTCTCACATCAATGTTTCTCTTTCTCTCTCTCTCTCTCTCTCTCTCTCTCTCTCTCTCTCTCTCTCTCCCCTCCTCCTCTCTCTCTCTCTTAAATCAATAAATATATCCTTGGGTGAGGATAAGAAGATAAAAAAACTTAAATAAATACATACATACATAAAAATTCAAAAACAATTTCTCTTTGCATCATGGTATCATCTCCAGGTTATCTGAAGCAGATATTACCAATGGCCAATCTTGTTTTCTGGCTTCTACCCCATCCCCCACCCCCACTCCTCTTTTCTCCCTACTTCATCTCATCCCACTAAACCTCGTCCCAGGGTATTCTCATTTAAGAGAGCATTCATTTTAAGCTGACTTCCTTCGAGCCTGATCACATGAACAAAAATAACAAACACAGAGGCCAGGACCTCTTGTTGTTAAAAATAAGAAGGGAAAAGAGAAAATATACCAAGACAATGATTGAAGTTTGCCAGGGAGGCTTCTAAATTTGTTCTGCTGTGAATTCAAAGTGGGACACTGGGAGCTTTGTATTTTAGCCACTGTATTAGGTGATAAGTAATTAAAAGTACCTCAAAAAAAGTACTGAAGAAGATTTGCACCCAACCTCTGCTTGGCTCATCTGAACACAGACACACTTGAGAAATGTAAAATTCTTTAATCACTCCAAATTGCCCAAGCACAAACCAGGCCAAGAGCGTCAATTGCTTCTAAAATAAGATGCAGGTGTTCTGAAAAATCTGAAGCAGCCTGCTCATTTTAAATTACTTTTCTCTCCATGTGCCCATGGGGCATGGGGGAGGGAGGATTGAAGCAGGCATTCCATCACAGCCTCAGTAGAGGAATGAGAACAGTGATTCAAAAAGAAGAAAGAAAAAAAGAAACCAATAAACACAGATACCATCACCTTCTCTTTCTGTTTTAGCTGCCCAACCAAGGTTGGAAGGAGGAGCAAATAATATTAAACCTTTGGTTCCAATTTTTCACCCACCCTGATTCTATGCCCTTTGTCAAGTGATTCTGAAGTTTCCCCACCTAAAGATATAGAGGATATTTCTCCACACCTTGACTTTGGGTTTATCCCTGTTACTGTCATTGGCTATAGAATGAAGTGCAGGCAAAGTGTGTTAGCTCTGAGCCCAGGCCTTACAAGGTCTGTGTGATGGTTCTTGCTCTTTGGGACTTGTGCCACGACCGCTATAGAACATGGCGCAGTGGATGAGAAATTCATGAAACAGAGCTGTCCCAACTGAGAAGAACCCGGCACAAAGAAATCATCTGGCTGTCAGGCAACCCACAGACTCCTGACTAAATTAGGTCACATTTCTGTGCCACTGAATTTTCGTGGTTATTTGTTCCACAGCATCATTGGATCCAGGGCAAACTGATACAGTACTAAATGCAGGTATTAAGATCTAGGAGTACCCTATTTTTGATCTGATGCTATAAATCTAACTTTCAGTATGAGTACAGGAGCTATATTCCATTGTGTATAAAATTTGCAATATTCTTTACTGGCATCTCAATATTGGGAGTTATCGCTTTGTTGTAGTAGTCTGTACAATTCATTTCCATTTTTCTGAAATTTAAAAAACATAGGGTTTTTTTTCCCCTAAAATCCAGGATTCCTTTCATCAACTTAATGTCAAACGGATCTTAAGGTAGTGCGTGCTCTGAAAAAGTGCTTTCTAAGGGTTCTCGATGCAGGGATGTGACACCTTCAGATCTTCCTTCACAGGGACTGTGCTTATAGGAACGGAAGGCATAGCTTGTCCTGGGAGAGTGTTCACTGGATCAGAAAGCAGACAACACTGCATTTGAATTCAAACTTGAGAGCTATGTGGCCTTGGACAAGTTGCGTAACTTCTCTGAGCTACAGTCATTTATCCTGTAATGAGACCTCACAGGGCAGTTACGTTAGGTATGGAATGCAGAATTCCCAGCATGGTCCCTGCCGTACACCAGCATAGCTGTTCAATATACCACATTCACTTGTTTCCCACTCTGACACCATGTTCCATCTCATGCAAGGAGCTACTATGTCTAAGTGGGAGAATAGCCATTTTGGTGTTAAACTAACAATGTTCAGTATGGATTCCCGGAATCCTTAACATGCGCCAAGTACAGCATATTACTGGGGGTACAACATGAGTAAGACGTGGTCCCTGGCTTCAGTGTAGTGGAAGACAGTCTGGATGAGTACTCTTTTAAGTGTTTCACATGTATTATCTCATTTAATCCCCATAACAATCCTGTGGGATCTTACCCTCATTTTGCAGATTGCTTAAATGGCCCCAAATCACACAGCCAGGAAGTCGCAGAGCGGGGATTCAAACCTGAGTAGTCTGCTTCCAGGACCCATGCTCTTAACCACTCTGCTATAATATTATCTATTATAATTAAATATGCACATAATCCACGAGGCAGCAATTCACCTTCCTGCCACCTCTCCTTGCACTTGTGTATGAAACAACAGTATGAGAACATTCACTGAAAACTCTTCATAACCTTACTATTTTACTGAAACAATATGAGGGGATATGCTGAAAAAAATGTGCATTGCATGATGCCATTTATATTATATATTTATGTAAGTATGTATACAAGTAAATACATAAGAAAAGTCACTAAATGGCTAACCTCTTGGGAAGTGACCAGGAAAGAAGGTGGGTGATTCAGAGGATTTAAGCATTATTTGTAACATTTGAAATTGTAAAAATAAGACTGTATTTGCATATTCCTCATTCAATTAAAATTCAATACTTTTAATCCCTTCTTAACAAAAAACTCAGTGAGAAACTCCAAAGGCTGACTTGCAGAATATTCTATGAGCTTAGCACCAGCTGTGTAGCAGCTGGGCAGAGGACATATGACCAGCTGAATAAATGAGGACTGGAGAAATCATAACCTATAGATTGGGGCATTCCTCTCTACAGGAATCACACGTACAGAGTGGCTCTGAGGTACGGAAAGAGTAACATGTCACTACATAAGGGTTTGCGTACACTTTAAATATCTTACAATTTTATTCCTCAGTTACACTTCAGTAAATCTGAAAAGGAAAATAAGGTTTTGACTTCCATCCTCACCTTAATAGAGACTTGGTAGAAAAAAGTTTATAGAATCATTTTGTAGGAGTTGGTGATGGAGGAGAGGGAGAATAGGCATTCCTAGTGCTGGACAATTTCAATATAAGCCCCCAAACAGCATGAATCAGTAATTATTAGAAAGAGAAAGGCAGAGCAATCCCGTGGAGCAAACAAGCAGTTTGGTCCTAGGAGATCTGGTTTGTATTCCTGGCCTTCCCGAAATCCAGCTGCCACCTGCAGACATATTGAATCTTATGCCCAGAAGAGGTCTCAGGGACTGAGTCTTCTTACTTTATAGATGAGGGCACAGAGTCACAGGCAGGAAACGTGGGTTGCTAAAGATTCCCTGTGGCAGCAGAGCTCAGACTAGGATCCCAGCCAGAACTCTTTTCTAATCACTGCACAGTCTCACGGAGGAGCCTCTCTATTCACGCGTGATAAAGGAACCACCACAGCGATGCCCGCGCACACCACGGACGGCCGTGATGGCACACGTCAGTGGAAGGCACTCTGGCCTAGGCAAAGGGAAGGCTTTAGGCCTGAGCTTTTTGCTAACCAAAGCCTACTCTTGAAAGAGACATGGGAGAACCAAGATAGATACATTCTTTTGTTTACTCGTGAACTCTTTTATTCTTAAAGTGCTTTCAACCCACTTACAGTGATGTCTGTGTGTCCACTGCAACATTAGCAATATATAAAACCCAGCAATATATAAGAAGGATAATGTATCACAACCAAGGAGGGGTTCATTTGAGAGATACAAGGTTGGCTTAACATTTGAAAATGAATCAATGTGACTTACCACATTAGCAGAATAAAGGAGAAAAACGTACTCATGGAGAGATGGAGGAAAATTATTTGACTGGAGAGATCTAAGATGGCGGCAAAGTAGGTGGATGTTATACTCACCTCATCCCAGGACCAAATGGGAATTACAACTAAAATACAGAAAATCAACCTGAACTGTTCTATAGACTAATTGAAGACTACCTAAAGAGAAGTCGTATAACCAAGGATTTACAGAAGCAGCCAAATTGAGACTTGTAGGAAGGGCAGAAGTGTGGAAAGGGCTGGCCCCACTTCCATGGGTGGAGGCTGAGATCCTGGAGGGATATCTCAGCTGCAAAGGTTCCCCCTGAGAAGTGTGAGGACTCAATCCCATGCCAGTATCCCCAGTCCAGGGCCCCAGAGCTTTGAAGAGGCACTAGCTGCCTCTAGCTATGACATCTAGCTATGAAAATCAGTGGAGATTCTGCTTCCAGGGAGAGACAAGAGTCTACCAGAGAAACGGGTGCCCTCTTAAAGGGACAATGCACAAAATCTCATTCCCAGCCACCTACTCTTGGCTCCAGAAGAGGGAGGGTGGAGTAGACTAGATTCACATCAGGAGAGACCGGGGTTTGTGTCTCTGAGGAGAGAGCTAAAAGGAAAACCACCAGGATCCCTGCTCTGAGTCCCCCTCCAACACTGCAGACACCATCTTTCTTGGCATCAGGTGGGAAAATGCAATAGCTCCACCCTTTGGACTCCCTCTTGCCTTCAACCGTGGAGCTTGTGCCCTGCTGAGGAGTCAGCTTTCTAGGCAGACTCAGGGTGTGTCAGTAACTGAGTTGTGTGGCTTTGGGGCAGGAGCCATTCTCTCCACTTCCCATAACCCTGACCTGTGCCTCTCCTTCACCAGGCATACACTAGCCCCACTCTCTGGGGTCCAAGCCGCCCCACCCTCCTGACTCCTGGTTGCCCCACCTGCTGAGATCAGGCTCTGGTCAGAATCTGGGACAGACCAAGCTGTGTAGTTTATTTCAAAGAACATTTTTCCCTCACATGCCCGACCAGTGCAGAGTCTTCCTTTTACATGGCCTAATCTTTGTCTTTTGGGGCCTGATAAACTCTGCTGGCCTCATCCTGATGACTCCCTGACACCTTAACCCACCACAAACGTATGCAAGTTCCCAGAAAGTGGCAGCTAAACATGGTATATCATGGGACATTTGCTGAATGGCCTCAAACTCAGCACTGGCACCAAGTTTGAACATGTATCAATCTGGTAAACAAAATGAAGGATAAAAACACCATGATCATATCAATAGATGCAGAAAAAGCATTTGATAAAATCCAGCACCCACTTATGATAAAAACTCTCAGCAAAGTGGGAATAGAGGGAACAGACACCAATTTAATAAAGGCCATATATATCACAAACCCACTCCCAGCATCATATTCAATGGGCAAAAACTAAAAGTGTCTCCATTAAGATCAGGAACAAGACAGAGATGTCTGCTTTCACAACTCTTATTCAACATAGTACTGGAAGTCCTAGCCACAGCAATCAGACAAGAAAAAGAAATAAAGAGCACCCAAATTGGAAAGGAATAAGTAAAATTATCTTTATTTGAAGATGGCATGATAATGTATACAGAGGACCCTAAAGATTCCACCAAAAAACTACTAGAATTGATCATTAAATTCAGCAAAACAGCAGGATACAAATTAATATTCAGAAGGTATTTGCATTTTTGGACACCAATCATGAACTATCAGAAAGGAAACTAAGAATGAACAATTCCATTTATAATTATATTAAAAAATAAAATACCTAGGAATAAATTTAACCAAGAATGTAAAGGATGGACCTGTACCTGGAAAATTAAAAGACACTGAAGAAAAAAACTGAAGAAGATGAAAATAACTGGAAGCATATATCATGTTCTTGGATAGGAAGAATTAACATCATTAAAATGCCCATACTACCTAAAGCAATCTATAGATTCAACACTTCCTACACCGATACCAACAGCGTATTTCACAGAACTATAACAAATATCCAAAAATTGATATGGAACCTAAAAGACCCCAAATAGCCACAGCAATCTTGAGAAAGAAGAACAAAATTGGAGGATCATGGTATCTGATACTGAACTATACTACAAGGCCATGGTAATCAGCAGCATGGTACTGGCCCAAAACAGTAGATCAGTGGAACAGAAGAGAGAGCTCAGAAATAAACATCAGTGAGATATCACTTCACACCTGTCAGAATAGCTATCATCAATAAATCAACAAACAACAAGTGTTGGCGAGGGGGATGTGGAAGAAAGGGATCCCTCATGTATTGTTGGTAGGAATGCAGATTGGTGTAGCCTCTGTGGAAAATATTATGGAGTTTCCTCACAAAATTAAAATGGAATTGCCAAATGACCCAATGGTTCTACTTCTAGAAATATGTCCAAAGAAACCTGAAGCACTAATTTGAAAGAATACATACACCCCTATGTTCATTGCAGTGGTATTTATAACAGCCAAGATCTCGAAGCAGCCCAAGTGCCCATCAGTAGTTGAGTGGAGATAAAAAAGCTGGGGTACATTTACACAATGGAATACTACATAAAAAGTAGGGAACTCTTACCTTTTGCAGCAGCATGGAGGCCCTGGAGAACATTATGCTAAGTGAAATAGACCAGTCAGAGAAAGACAAACACCATATTTCACTTATATGTGGAAGCTAATGAACAAAATAAACAAACAAACAAGCAAAATAGAAACAGACTCAGATACAAACAACTGACTGACAGCTCTCAGAGGGGAGGTGGGTTGGGGAGCTGGGTAAAAATGTGAAGGGATTAAGAAAAACACCAAAAACCTCATAGACACAGAAAAGAGTATGATGCTTACAAGAGGGAAAAAAGGTGGGGAGGTAGAAGATGGTAAAAGGAGGATAAATGGTGACAGTAAGAGACTTGATTTTGTATGGTGAAGACACAAAAAAATATACAGATGATGTGCTGCAGTATTGGACACTTGAAACCTATATAATTTTATTAATCAATGCCACTCCAATAACTTCAATAAAAATTAAATTGTAATTTAAAAATAGAAAATTATTTGACAAAATTCAAGAACTTATTCATATTAAAACTCGGAATAATGGAAATAGTAGGGAGCTTCCTAAGTGTGATAAGGGGCATTTACAACAAACCTAGAGTTAACATCTTATTTAATGATGAAACACTGTATACTTTTCCCTACAGAAACAAGGAAAAGATGTTCACTCTCACCGCTTTCTAAGGTGATGAAACTATTCTCCATATTGTTTTGGGTGGTTGCTACATAAGGGTATTTAATTATTGAAAAAATACATGTTGGCATCAAACTGAATAGATCTGTGCATTTTATTTGCAGATCTACGTCAATTTTTAAAAAGGGTTAAAAAATGGTTCAAGTGGTTCTCAAATCCTAATCAGGGAAGATATTTCTGTATTCCATTTGAACTCCAACCCAAAGTAAGACATCAACATTTTCCGTTCCCTTACTAAAATAGGAAATACTTAACATCATTAAGCAGAGACTGTATATATCTCTTTCTTTTATTCTTTCCTCCCCCTCCCTACTTCTCTTCCTCCCTCTCTCCCTCTGTCTTTCCTTCTTTCTCCTCCTCCTTTTGAGGATTACTAGAAAACTGGAACAGATTTATTTGAAGAACACAATTTCACTCAATCCAAGAACTTCAATTTTGTGTGACCAAGGCGTAACAAACACAACCCAGCGCTTGTCTAGCAAACGTTTTCCATGGGTCTGGACAAGCCTACCAGAAAACCAGTGTTTCCATCATTCCTTTTGATCAGGAATACAACAAAATTCAAGAGAAACTAGCTTTTGTTGCATGTCAGTGCATTTCTGATGAGCCTCTTTCTGGGTTTCAGTTTCCAGTAGTCAAAAAAGTCTTGATGGGTCTGATCTCAGTTGATCCATTTCACAGTAGTTGGACTTTTTCCCCTGGTCCCGAAAACACACACTGCTCCATTTGTTAAACAAGGTTTTGTGATTGCCTATTTGGACAAAGATTGGCCTGTGCAAAAGGCAAGGAGACTTGGTTCCTGGAACTAGGCTCTTATCACCATGACGGTACTGGGTCTGTGCCAACTGAGGCTGAATCCAATGAGCAGACATAAAGAGGACAAGTACCTAAGGCTGCGGTTTCTAGGAACCAGCAGGTATTTTTGGCTCTTGACTTGCAATTCCTGGGCCATCTTTCACAGCACTGATGGGAAAGTTGACTCTGCCTTTGTTTCAGGGAAGCTGCATCAGGTATTTGAAAAGGGTCTTTTACCTTCTACAGCCCTACTTTCTTCTTCAAAACTTGGATAGTTTTCAAAATCATCAGTTTCCTTTTTCATCTCACATTTATTAGTTGCATTATTAGGTAAAGCATGAATTCCTGAATTTCTGCCTTGATCCGAGTGGTCATTTGTTCTCCCAATTATGCTTTGCGAGGCGGGGTGTGCGTCTATAATATGGCAAACATCTAACTTTGAAGAATTTGTTTGGGCCTCTGGTTTATAAAGCGTTTCACTTCCAAGATTCTGCTCAGTTATATCTATCATCATATATCTGGCAATATTTGTCATCATTATCCCCGCAGCCAAGGCTGATCTTTTCTAATAAACAGATATTGAGTTCATATAAAATAAAATTTACTGGAACTTTCTTCCTGCACTTTGTCTCATATATTTGCCTCTCTGTGAGTTCTCCTCTGTTTGAAACGCCACTGAAACCAGGAATATATATGAGATTCAAGCCAATAAGTAATTTGTTTGGAGTCATTCCTCTGTTTGCCAATATATTGTGCTTTCCTCCAAGACAGTCCAGGAACTCATAACCTAATATGAATAAGGGGAAAATGACCAACCGTGTGGCTTCATCTATAAAGTCAATTCAATTCAGCAAATATCTCTGGGGCGCCCACTATGTGCAGAAACTTTGAGGATAAACATTTCCCTTTACACAGTTTCTCTATAATTGTCTATTTCCTAAAGACCGTGCACTCACACTATCCAGGTTAAGATGTTTTATAAAAAACACAGTATTCCAAAGTGCCTTTAGGAATGAGCCAGAAAAATCAAAGGTATTATATATTCTAAACGTTCTATAGATTTCTTCCAGCTCTAACATTCTATGGTTGTTCAAAATGTGGTGAGTACAGGCAACAGCTCCGTGGGATGGTCACATGCAATTTCTGCACCAAGTTATTGGAAGAGGAAAAGAACACACGTGTGAATGAGAGACATGGGAGGGAGAAAGGAAAACCTGCTGAGAAGTGATAAGGCCTTGGAGAAGATGTCAACAAAAGGATTTTCCAGGCATTATCTTTCTTGGCTGACGACAACTGTTAATATTTATTAAATACTTTCATGTACCAGATACTGCTCTAAGGATCTGTCTGCATGCCTTAGAACATTTCACATTCCCATGAGATCGAGGTTATTGTCCCCATTTTACAGAGGAGCAAGATACAGTACAGAAAACGTATGAGATTTCACACAGCTAATGGATGGAAGAGTTGGGATGTGAACTCCCTGGAGACGTGGTCCATTCGCTCAGTGGAATAACATGGAACGGTTTTTTGTCAATTATTTCTGTTTACAAAACATGGTGGCTTCCCCTGGCCTAGACCATGTGTATATTGCACCTGGAAGTGGATGTCAAATCTTTGCCTTCACAGATTATACAGTGAGAGAAACGAAGACTGTAAGTCACATTCTTCCATTCACGTGCTCCTTCCCATGCTCTTTCAAGAGAAACCTGCTGACAGACAACTTGGTTCCCATCTTAGTGCCAGATTCTAAGGTTTCAAAACTGCATTCAATGGAACTTACCCTTGAAGGCCCATGGATATTTTATATTCTTAGTAGCAAAACTAATCATGGTTTCTTTCTCTATCTTAAAAATCCTATGTAGAATTCTGTCCCATAACTCGGGTAAAAGGGAAGAATAGGTCTTCCAGCAGCAATGCAGTCCCTCTCTGTTTGATGAGAGGCACTTCCTTGTAGGTAGAGTTTACAAAACCCGTGCCTGGAGCCCTGGGGTGGGCAGTGGGGTGCAGTGAAAAGAGCAATGAACTGGGAGCTAGAAGACTGACTTAGCTTGGCTTTGGGGACATTTCTGTCTCTCTGTGCCTTATTTTCTTCATTTTGCAGAAAGGAGTTGGGTGACTAGAAATCCTCTGAGGCCTTCGGTACGACATTCTACAGCTGTATCGAATTGGTGCTGGCTGGCTTCAAGACAGAATGTTCTTTGTGGCTCTCACTTTCTGGGGAAAGGGTCAGTGAAAGGAAACCTCTGTGGAATGTCAGAAGGAAACCCTCTTCCAGTCCTCATTGCCTCTTCATCTCCCAACCTCTCTACTGCTCAATCAGTTATACTCCTGAACTAACTCTTGTAGAATCCACAGAGAAATCTAAATCTAATCCAAGCCTAATTTCTACCAACAACACAAGCAATTTCAAGCAGGTGCTATGTAGTTAAAAAAATAAAGAGAAAAAAAACACCTCATACCAGATGTAGCCCGTATAAATACTACCACACAGGTGTTTAGAGGGGAATAAGTTCTCCAAATTATGCAAGTAAGTCTCTTAACTTGACGACTCAACTTTTTAGAACAGCTATACGCATTTCTCCAAGAACATTTATTAATTTTCAAATATCAACTGTTCACATTTTACAAGTTAATTCACACAATTGTATCTTCAAACTTCTTTTAAATTCTCGAAGGCAAGAGAATTAAAGGTTTGACCCTGATTTGTTCTGAGAACACAAGGAGCGAAAAAGATGAATGAACTGCATCACACAGATAATGTGAAAGCATCATTTCAACCCAAGCTTTATATTCTCCTCCCATTCAACCCTATCACCAGGTCCATTAAAGAAAATAGCAACTGAGTTTCCTTTCTCTTTTATGATATCCCCTTCTGCTCAAAAATCAAGCAGCCCCAAGGTAAGAGACAAGAGGACAGACAAGCTCTAATTATCTGCACAGACTCTTGGATTAAAACAAACAAAAAAACGTGGATATGTTTACAAAGAGGCAGTATTTAATAAGTACTGAAAACACAAAGGGAGGTGCTTTTCGTCCCTTGTCATTCCTGGAGACCCTTTTACAAGTGGGCATCCTACCGAATCATCATGGTATTCTAAAAGTTTTATAAAAGGGATTTATAAAAGGGATTAAGATATGTTCTCCTTTGAATGCCATCATATCAGTGAAACATTTGGAAGTAATCACTGCCAAATCTTCATAAGGCCACAGGGACTCAAAGGCCAAATCCTCAAATCACGTAATGGTCACATAATTTTAGCAGCAAATGGGACAAAGCACATCCAGGAGTTGTAGCTGTTGGAGCAACAAGATTCATTACACAAAAGACCAGGACCGATCTTTATAATGCTGTCACTTGTCAGTCAATCCTCCACAAAGGGATGCAAGCACGTGGCACTGCAGCAGCCCCTTTCCTCTTAAGCAGGGCTTCTCAGCCATGGCAGCAAATTAGAATCACTTAGAAAGCTTTAAAAGAAGAGGAGCCATGTCTGCATGCTTCCGACCAAAATCTGAATTTCTTGAGGAGGGGGAACCAGTATTTTTAGAAGTTCTACGTGATTCTAATGTGAAGCTAAGGTTGAGAACCACTGTCTAGAGAAGCTGGTGGAGCTGGGGTGATGACATTATCAAAGGTCAAAAGCAACTTTCAATGGTACATCCTTATAAAGGCCAAGTGTACACTAGACAGATGCTCTTAGCACCGGAAGTCACGAATGAGACCCACGCTGAGGTGACCATACATCCCAATATTTCCGAGATAATCTTGGTTCATGCCTGTTCTTTCAATGTAATTATTATAGCACTCCTTTTCATTTTCAAAAATGTGTAGTTTAAATAATAATTTATATGTGAAACTTATCCATGCAGAACCCCAACAAAGCCCATCACAAATCCCAGCTTGGATCCTTGTTTTGCCTGCCCTTCATGTGCTGGCACATCAGTAGTCCTCGGGATGCTCTGCTCTGCCCAATACCCATCACTGGAAACAGCCTGCAGGTGACCTCCTTTGGCTACATTTGCAACCCAGGCTAGCCTTTGCTTCTGAACCTCTTCCATACTACTTTTGCCCAAATTTAGCATATCTCTCAGTGGTTCTCAACCTCTGCCTGAGTGGTTCTCAAGTGGCACCACAGGATATTCAACAACCCAGGCCACATGCCATAAAAGCAGAATCAACAGAGGTAGAACTCAGGCATCAGCACTATTAGAAGATGGTTTGAATGTGTAGCCAGGATGGACAGCCAATGCTGTCCAGGCGATTCCAATAAGCAGCTGGTGTTGCCAACCGCTGAACTCCCACCAATTCATATTGCAGGTGGTTCCTGGATTCTGTCTGTGATTCTGGTGATGCCCAGGCTTCTTTAGTTTCTCAAGAATCTTACATCTAAAGTCAGAACTTGTGTGAGAGGCCAGTGGACAAAGATGCAGAGAAGTAATGACTCTGGTTAAAGAAACTATAATGATTGTGATCCAATAGGACCTAGACCAGAACCTAATTAAAACAAAACACTGCACATCTCTCCACAGAATGATCCCATCACTCCATACTTTCTCATTCAGCAATTACCTCCCCCATCTGTTTTCTTTATCTCAAACCAATAACCTCCTGGGCTCCATCTATTTCTCCTGAACTCAGAATATGACAACCCCCAAGTCACCTGGACAAGCTAAGGCCCTTGGGTTCTTAACTGTTTGTCATCAGTTAGACCTGCTGCGTCTGCCCAGTTGTGTTGGCATATCACACAACAAAGCATGGAAACAAATGCCTCAGAAGTTACGTTTGGGAGATACAAACATCCAAAATAAAGAGCCAGTGCACCAGAGTTAGTAGTTTCTAAGCACAGGCTTACAAATGTAAGTGTTACAAAATTACAGTGACAACTGTTTGGGAAGCAGTTCAAACATTAACTGAGGATTATTGGTTGTATAGAAGTCAAGGAGAGGAGGGCCGAGATACAAAGAAGTCAAAAACGAATTGAGCTCATTTTAATTATTGCTATAAACACTAAAATACATGGCAGGATAGGAAACAAAACACAGTTGAGTGAGATAAAGTCTGCCTATTGCCTAGTATTTCTTGCCCCTGGGATGGATGAGACACTAAGAGAAATAAAGACAGTTGAAAATTGTACTTACTTCCCTTGATTGAAGCTCTGTGTACATTTTCAATGAAGGGTTATAGGAAACACTGTATACACGTTTTAAAGAGTGTAAGACTTTGAGTCAAGGAGACCTAAGTTTGAAAGATGTCGATTGCGTGACTATGTCTGTCAAACCAAAGAATCTTAGTTTCTTCATTTGTAAAGGGGAGTAATGCAGAACAACAACAAAAATAAACCACGGTGCTTCGCATACAGAAGAAATAAATGACAGGTGAGTCTATCTCTGAATGACTAGCACCTGTTTCATGAGTTTGCCTTTAATACCTGAGGAGAAAGAACCCTGTCCACCAATGCAAATACTACTCCCCTAAGCTGCTAGTTTCAGTATACAAATCCCATGTCAGCTATGTCCTGCCACCTTGACACTGAGCATTTGTATCCATCTGCTACGGACCGAATGTTGGTGTCTCCCCTAAATCCATGTGTTGAAACCCAGTCCCTAGTGTTACGGTATTTGGAGGCAGGACCTTTGGAGGTGATTAGGTTATGAAGGTAGAGTCCTCATAAATGGAATTAATGGTCCTACTAAGGAGACTCCCAAAGAGCTCCCTTGCCCCTTCTTCCATGTGAGGACACAGTGAGAGGATGCTGTCTGTGAATAAGAAGGTAGGTTCTCACCAAGCACCAAATGTGCTGGCACCTTAATCTTGGACTTCATAGCCTCTAGGACTGTGAGAAATAAATATGTGTGTTGAAAAGCCAGTCTATGGTATTCTGTTATAGCAGCCTGAATGGACTAAGGCACCACCTCATATAAAAGGGAGTTTAGGTTTTATTGTTGAGTACAATCACAAATATATTAAAATTTACCTTCATTCTAGTCTTTCGGAAATCAGGTACATGCACCCATCTTTGCAGAAAACTCCACATTTGGAGCCTGGTAATAGTGGTAATACACCACTGCATGGAAGAGATTCTTACAGGCTTGGTTCAGTTCCCCCTGATTCAGTTCAACACAAAGCCATTGTGTTTCTCCCTCACCAAGACTTTCAAAGACAAATCAGACAGTTCTTGCTTTCAAAGAATTTATCGGTTAGGTACTCAGAACTGAGTTTGGTTTTACTGCAGAAAACTCTTCTGATTCAAGGGTTTAGAATTTGAAGTTGCAAGATTCCCTCTCTTTCTTTGAAAGTCAGCTACTTCTTGTGACCCAGAGTTTAGGACACCCCATCTTGTTAAAAGGAAAGTAAGATGTTAGAATTTGAGAGAATGCTACTTTCCCTTCAATATGATAAAGAGAGCTCCAAGGCATAGAAAATAAACAAGCTTTTGGCCAGTGACTATACTAAGAGATGAAGCCTCCACACTATTCTAGAGTTTTCTAGAACAGTGAAAGAGGGAGTTACGCTGCATGTTAATGAAGGGAGCGGGGACGCAAATACTTAGTCATTGTCACTCTGCTCACTTCAGCAGTATTTATTTAAGTCCTACTAAACACAACAGCTGTTCCCTGGGGGCTGTGTTCTTTGCCAATTTTTTTCTTATATTCTATATCCTCCCTTTGAATAATATCACTCAAGTATAGAGCTTCAAGTAATATAAATACCTTGGTGTATTAGAAACCTGTATTTGCAACCCAAGGATGGTTCCATAGCTCAGAAATTTATTGCAAGTTGTCTTCCTGATGTCTTTGATACCTTGAATCTCTCATAATCCCTATCTTGGCTCTTGAGAGTACCGTGACTATATCTCATTGGCCAAAATTCTCAGTAAACTTTGACTTCTTACTTTCTTACTACCCGTGTCAATTTAAACTCCAAGTCCTGTCAACTCTTCCACCAACATTTCCTAAATTACATCCTCTCTGTCCCCCCAGGCCTTGCCCTAGTTAAGACACCAACAATTTCTCAAAGACTTACATGTCTTCCACTCTCTGACTTCAATTCAATTGTTTCCCCTCCTACCGAGAAGTTTTTTGTCTTTTCCACTCAGGCCATGCCTTTTCAAGCTCTTGCATATTTTAATGCATACTCTTCCTTTTTTAATGTCCTTCACCACCTACTTTATAGGGTGAACACCTCCACACCCTTAAAGACTCTTCCCAAATCTCACATTCTTTGTGAGGCTTCTGATTCTCTCAGGCAGTTTTCAATCTGCCCCATATATTCCCATACAATCACCCCTACCATTGGACTCATCACCCACAATGAAAAGCATTTGTTTATCTGTCTTACTCCTTCACTAGACCAGAGCTACTTCTGGTAAGGACTGTGTCTTATTCATCTTTGTGCTCCCAACCCAACATCCCCACCACCACCAATGGAGGCACAGCATAGGGCCTGGTACCGGCTAGGATGTCAGTACACATCTGTGGACTGAAGCGCAATTCAGCAGGTTTCACAGGTTGAGTTTCCTGAGCAGCGGCCCCAGAGACAGAACCTAGTAGAGAGGTCTGTGTATATTTAGGAGTGCTCTGGGCACCAGTACCTGTGGAAGGACAGGGAGGGAATCATGGATAACAGAGAGAGAACTCAAGCTTACGCAGCCTCGATGACAGCCACTGACACTCCCACAGGAGCTCTCGCCCTTTGGAGTTGTCCCAAGTTGGATCAACATGGCCAGACCTGGATATACCCAACTGATGATTTATTGAATGTGGACCCCTCCAGAAAGGGAGTCACCTTGGGTGCAGGGGCTCTCTGAAACTGAGTAATGCCTGAAAGGGCTGACAGCTGAGAATTGCCCATTGACAGCACTGTCAGTGACCAGGTGACAAGTCCTTCCTTGTACGGGATCTAGATGGCATGTCACAGTGTCCACCACAGGGTCTCAGTTCATTTCATTATAAATGGATCCCTTAGCAATTGCATGTAACGGAGAGCAGCAGCGTCCCCCCAACAGTGAGGCAAACTCACCAGAGGCTATATTTTTCTTCTTATTTTTCTAAACATTTCTGGAGAATGGAGATCACTGGCACTCATTCAGTGGTCCAGGTCTCTAGAGCTGAGGTCTCCTCAGGCCTCTGAGCCTTTCTCTTATGGTCAAAGGGAATGGCTGTAGCAGTTTCACCTGTCATGTCCACATTCCAGGGAGCACAATCGATGAAGGACAAAGAATAACGAGCTGGAACCTATGGGGAGTCAAACTTTTACACAACTCCCCAACTCAGACTTCTATGAGGGGGGACCCCCCAAAAAGCCCTGGAATTTATTTATAAAATATGTGCATTCACTGATGCAATACATCCATCGAGACATTTTTTTTTCCTCTGCTCAAACCAGTTTTAAACTTGTCAGTTTTGATGCCTTTTAGTGCTTCTGCTATTTTTTGTTTCATCTCTGCCACATCAGCAAAATGTTTCCCTTTGAGGACATTTTTCATCCAGGGAAAGAAAAAAAAAAGTTGCTTGCAGTGAAATCAGGTGAATAGGGAGGGTGGGACATGGGGGCTATGTCATTTTTGGTCAAAAACTGCTGAACACTCAGTGCAGTATGAGTGGGTGCACTCTTAAATCCCATGCATTGAAACAGTCTTCAACAAAAAATTCACTGAAGCCAAGCACAGCCTCTCACCACAATGCCAGCTGGTATACTGACACAGGTGGATTCCTAGAACACTCAACTGGGGGAAGCCTGTACTACAAGGGGCCTGCCCTCCAGAAGATAATTTCAATTTTGGGGGGTCCCACCTCATATGTACGTGTTTTGGGGGGCATACTATCACGTGACCACCCTTAGATGAAAGGGAGGCTAGAAATTATAATTTTTTAATCATACTCATATTTATTAATCTTTTCCAATTTTTATTACTATATTGGTCATAGTACAATGATCACTGTGTAAGACATTATAATAAGATCATAGAGATGTGTAAATAAAAGACATGCTTCCATCCAGACTGTAGAGTCTTGGCTAAGGGAAGTGAAACACAGACACATAAAAAATAACAATTTCAGAGCAGTAGAAGTACAAACTAATCTAAGTTTTGTCTTTTATCATGCTTAAAAATTCATGGCATGGAACTCATAATTTCTATAGCTTGTAGCAATTGTGCTTCTCTTATACTGCCCCAAAGCAGAGTTCTGTTGGTGAAAAAGAGAGAATAGACGCGACGTTAAATAACTAAGAATTTCTGCACCATGGATCCAGGTTTAAGAACCCAGGTCCAAAGGAGAAACAAGGGGCATATAGTAAGACTGGGTAACATAGACACGGGAGAGGTTCATATGGTAATTGCTGTTTTGTAAACTGAATGTTCCCCACTTAGAGTAGCAAAATCATATAATGAATTAAGCCTGCCGAAGGAGATGAGGGACAGACAGCGGCCTACAGCTCCCGACACAGCGGAAAACAGATTGCTGGGACAAAGAGTCAAAGTCATCTTCAATTAAAGAGAGAAAGAAGAGAATAAAGAAAAGGACAAAACTGGAACAAGCCCCCACGCAGCAGTGCGACAAAACAGAGAGCTTGGACACAAAGCACAAACCCCTGGGCCACTAGTCAGTGACACTCCTTAGAAATTCAAGTGACAAGTCAGGCGGCAGCTGGTGCTGCTGGGAGTGTGTTAAGTGTTTGTTGCCACGGTTCATCAAAGATGCTAAAGGTCACATTCTGAAGATAGAAATGTTTTCCTAATGCGAGGGAAGAGATGAAAAGAGGGCTGTAACCCTTAGGAGAAACTAAGTCCCCCTCCTCTCCTCCCTCGGGGCACAGCTGTCGCAGGAGTGGGCAACAAAAACTATGAGGACAAAAAGGACCAGGAGCTAAGAACTACGAATCCTTGAATTCAGGACGCAGCCACCAAAGGACAAGTAAAACATTACACAGATTTCAAGACTGAGAAAAGAATGGAACCACAGCGTGACATAGAGTGGCCAATATCAACTCTAAGAAAAGGAAACAGGGACAATATTGAATGAGTCCCTGGGAACTTGAACTCCTGTCAATAGGAAAACCCGAGGCTGAGGTCACCTTAAGAGATCAACTCATCTGTGCAAATGCCAGTCAGTCCCTTACAGTCTCAGAAAATTCTAGCAACTTCTCTACCACCACTTCCCCTGATAAGTTAATCACCTCTCATTTTACAGTTGATTTTCATTTGGGGAAGGTAGAAACATGGGTAAAATATTGATTATTCTGTCAGGGATCCTGGGTTTTAATTCTGGCTCTGCCACTAATCAGCGTTATGACCTTGAAGAATAACACCTCTGTTTCTGGGCCTCATTTCCTCATGTAAAGCAAAAGAGATGGACCATCTATCTCTCAGTTCCCTTCATCCTCTATGTGGATGAATAATGAATGATGTTTTCCTTATAACAATCCTTCATAAAACAGGCCTCAACAATAACTCTCCAGAATGAAATTTTACCTAACAATTGCCCTCTTAAGAAATGGACAACCCAAATTCCTTTGTCTTTATTTTTCTGAATTCCTACCACACAAAGAGTACTAACAATACTTTTTAAATAAAATCTGTCAAGGATACAGGACTTAACAGTTGAAGAAATGCATGTGTATCACTTAATCCTCGTAGTATGAGGATTAACCCTCAAGGCAGCACAGACTTGCAATTGTCCCCCCCCACATCCATTCTTCCTGTCCTCTATTGTAGCCCAAGAATCCCCGCAGTAAAGGCTACCTTTCCCAGCCGCCCCCACAGCGAGGCAGGACACCTTTCTGGCAGAGGCAGGGTTGTAATTTCCAGAAAACACTGTTAAAAAGAAGTGGCCATGTGCCTGCTTCCTTGGCTGAAATGTAGACATTGGTGGAGTCTACGCAACGTCTAGGGCCAGACACATCACGTGGGGGATGGAAAAGCAACAGGACAAAGCACCTGGATTCCTGACGGTTCCATCTATCTGCTTTAGCAGGCTCTTTAATACGCAACATTTAATATGCGATGAAAATAAACTTCTGTTTTGTTTCAATAACTAATGTTTTTATTTACTTCCCTTGCAGCCCAACTAAGTCCCAACTGGAATAAGGGCAGGAATTATTAGTTTTATTTTACGGATTTAGCCCAACTCCAATAGGGCTGACATTCGAACACATGGCAATTTTGACACCTAAGTCCGGTGCACTTCCTACTTCCCCCTAAATAGATAAAAGCAACCATTAGCAGATGCAAGTTGAAATACAAACCCTCCAAAATGGAATTCATCCCAGAGTAGAACATCTCAGAAGCAGCTCGTGTTGCACCCCACATGAAAAGACAGTCCTACAGCAACTTAAAGGGGACAACTGCCTCTCAAGAATTACGTAGGAAACACTGGATACCAACTCTAGGAAGGACTCTTATTCTCCTCAAAGTATCTAAGCGAGGACTAGGAGGAAATGAGAACGCAAGTAAATGACTGACATACCCTTACCAGGGCTGCTGTGTGGTACATTTTAAAGGCTTTTGAGAACTAAGCCAAGGCTTCAAGTGGAATTTTTCAGGAGGTAAACAAAGCAGCATTTACTTTCCCTCCCATCTCTAGCCCCTCCATACTGGCCCAGTCCTAAAACAAGCACTTGGATAAATCTTATCACTTCCAGAAAGCGAAGGGGTGGGGAAGTCAGCCTCGATTCTGCCTGTGCTCAGTGAGACCCTGAATTTCTCCATGCTGGCCTCCCGTGTAGCGCTCTGTTCTGACAGCCCGTTGCAGCTGAAGCTTGAAGAGCAGGAAATATTATTCCGGCATTGGTTATAGTAGGACTATTCATTTATTTCGCCATTCTTAAATAAAGCTCCCCAATGTTTCTCACAGTAAACACAGTCTCCTCTAAGACACAGATGGATGGCACCTGTGATGCTCGGAACAGCTGGGAGAGCCCATTCACAACGCACAGCAGAGGCGACCAAAGTCCATCAGTCAGCTCGGCTTTTCAATTCAAGGAGAACTTGGGGGCCTTGTATCTTCTATTTCTGCGTATTTTTCAGTACCGAAATATTTTTAGACAAAAGCATAAATAAAAGATGTTGCTGGGTTTTTGTGGAATGTATTGAATGTGTTACATTTTCTTGTGGTTTTATTTTTTCACAGCACAATAGTAAGTATATAGATGATATAGTCCTTTGGTGGAGGAAGGAAAGGGGAAGAGACAACTATTCCAAGACTCACAGGGAAGGGTCCTGTTTTTACTAATCACTCATATACTTTTATTCATATTTATTCAGACCCTACAGTATACCTGGAACTCGGTATGGTATTGAGAATACACTGAAGGCAAGATACATATGGACCTGTCTCTCCTGGGTCATATAGTTTGAAGGCAAACATAGATAATTAATAAGCAAATAGTAAAATATGGCATTTCCTATAACATGAAAAATATAAGGAAGCATATAGAGGAGTCCTTAACTTACTAAGAAGGGAAGGGAGACTAAAGGTTGGAGGAAGTTAGGGAAACTTCCTCAGGAAAGGACAGTTAGGCTAAGGTCTGCCCACAATGAGCAGGAGATGTCTCAGCAACAACGGTGACGGGAAGAATATCCTCAGCAGATGAACAATGGGGAAACTGTCCAGGAGCATCTCAGTGGGATCACGACATGATGTCATCGTGGGTCTCACTTGGCTGCCTTACCCAACGTGGGCAAAACAGCATTCCTTACTAATGCGTGGTTCATCCACTCAGTCATTAAATATTTACTGAGCGTCTACTATGTGCCCTGCGCTGTGCTATAATTACAGAGCTTAAAGGGTTAAATAAGACTTGGTCCCTCTGCTCAAGGAGCAACTGGTTTTGTCAGCAAAGGCAGTCTTTGCATAAATTGGTGGTATGAGGCTTTAGCTACTAATAATCAGGCATGAACAGGACATAGTGTAGTCGTTGAAAGACAAGTAGGTATAGGAACAAGGAACAACAAAGAGAGAAGTTCCATAAACTCCTCATAAACACTTAATCAGCAAGGGCTGCTCCCTCACTCTATCTGTCTGTCTGTCTGTCTGTCTATCTATCCATCCATCCATCCATCCATCCATCCATCCATCCATCCATCAATCTTTAAAGCAGCCAACTTCCAAACTTCATCAGTTGTGCTGGGAGCACATTGTTCTCCCAACTAGCTTCTTTCAGACATTCTGAGAAAGGATGTTAATTAATAATGGTGCTACCAGAAGGTTCCTATTTAGAAATCATTTCACTCAGGGTAGCAGACATCACACTGAGCCATGTTAGAGAAGCGCCGGGAGCAGCCCTCTGGGGATGTGGGATCATTCAGCCTGGAGAAGAACGGGTGGAATGGCATTTCAATAACCACCTCCCAGGAAAAACCAAGCATTTGTTGAGTGCCCTCTGTGATGTTAAGAGTGTGGGAGTAGAAAAAAATTGTAGGTTGGGAGACCCATCACTAAGCTACCTCAGTAGTCCAGGAAAAAAATTTCTAAGAGTAAGGGAAAAGGAAATGTGAAGGAATGAAGAAGAAATATTGGAGAAATCAAAACTGGTCCCTGGCTGTGAGTGGTGTGGCTCGATGGGTTGGGCATCGTTCCACAGACTGAAAGGTTCAATTGGGAAGGGGGCACATGCCTGGGTTGCGGGCCAGGTGTGCGAGAGGCAATCAATCCATGTTTCTCTCACGCATCAATGTTTCTCTCCCTCTCTTTCTCCCTCCCTTTCCCTCTCTCTAAAAATCAATAAATAAAATCTATTTAAAAAATAGGTCCCTGGATAAATCAGAAAGGGTAAAATAAAGAACCAGCAACATTAAGATATTTATAACTGGCACTTCCAAGCTGATGGTGGCCAATTGTACAACTTCACCAAGACAGAGAGGAGGGTGTGCTCTCTCTGCCCTGGAAGTTAATATTGATTAGAAAATTATGAGTCAAGAATACCATTTTTTGTTACAGAACAAACGGGGGGTGAACAATATACTATTACAGAAAGGACCCCCCTTTCTCTCTGGGGGTCCCCCCCACCTATTAGGTTCGTCTTGCCCACTGCCAGAGGAAAGATGTCTCTCAATGCCAGAGACTGGCTTAAAGGAAAATTATTTATTTAAAAGTTATACAGACTTAAGGGTAATAACTTAATATCGTCATTAAAATACTAAAGTCCTTTAGAATACCCACAGACACTCACAGTCCTTCCTTCTCCCTCTGCCCAGTCTGGGGTACCGTGTCTCAGGAAAAGAAGCACAAGTTGGTGATTCAGGCTCCAGGCACCGTCAGCTGTGTCGCTGCAACAGGGTCCCTTCTCTGCCAAAGCCACATGGTCCTCTCCCGGGTATGGCTGCCATACCTGGCTTTAAATCGCAGCACCAGACTTCCTCTGCAGCCCTATTTCCGACTCCTTCTACAATCAGTTACACCTGCCAGCATTCCCGTATTCTTTCAGCTTTTCTGGGCTGCCACAGTAAGTCTGGGCAGGTGTGGCCCCATGGCATGGAGCCAATCTTCTCCAAGCTCTCACGCAGGTGCTGTAACCAGGGGGAGTTGCTTCCCAGTTACATCTTGGGTGGAAGTCACTCCCATCTCCCTGCTCAGAGCGTGGCCACAGCTATTTAACATATCTATGAAACCAGTTAAAGGTTATAGATATGTTAAATGACCATGCCAGAGGTTAGCTGCACAGCTGTTGCTGTACAAAACAGTTCTGAATGACCCTGTCCCATCCCCCAGCTCAGGCTTGTGGGGGTGAGGACAACCTATTTATATTTTTCTAACATTTCCTGGACACCTTGGGTTCTGGACCCCATTACAAATCCTTATCTGGGGCCCCCCTCTTGGCTGCACCTCGTTACAACTTGAATTAAAAGATTACCAACAATATAAATATCAATCAATAATATGTGTAATGATTTTAATAATGTAAATTTCCACAATAAAAGAGTGGTGGCAAAAGTGACTGTAAAAGCTAAGAATTACCCTGATTCTTACTCTAGTAACTACTGAGAAGTGAATTAGAAATAGATTAAAACAAGAGCAACTGTTGGGGTTGGACACATGTATGCAGAATAGATGCACAACTAACAAATGTCTCTCACACAGAGGTATTTCACTAAATAGAATATCCAAATGCCCAACACATATATGCTCATCTTCTTACTCACCAGGCGTATGCAGGTTAAAACTCCAATGAGGTACTACCTACCTGCCAGAGGAGCTGCAATGAAAGACAGATGCCATCAAACGCTGGGGAAGACGCGGAGCAATCAGCACACCCACACACTTCTGATGGGGATGTGCGTTTGTGCAGCTGTTTTGGAAAACTGTTTAGGAACATCTACTAAAGCTAAACATATATTCATCCTTGACCCAGCAATCATACTCCTAGGTATTTATTCAAAGCAATACATCCACATCTCACCACAAATCTTCTCTGTAAGAATGTTCGTAGCAGCATTATTCACAATAGGCCTATACTGGAAACAGCCCAAAAGTCTACCAGCAGCTGAATGGACAAACGAATTGTGGAAAATCCATACAATAGAACAGTACACAGCAAAGAGAATGAACGCACCAGATTATGAGCGATGCCAGGCATCTCACAATTATAGAGCTAAATGAAAGAAGCCTGCCACTAAAGAGAACCTGTTCTCTCTGTATGAAAATCAGGACAGGCAAAAGCCATCAGCGCTGCTACTCAGGTTAGTGTTTACTCCAGGCAGAGGTCCAGGGGCAGTAAACAGCAGGAGGCTCAAGAGGGGCCCTGAGGTGCTGTTGGTGTTCTGTTTCTTAATCTGGATGTGGGTTTTATAGTTGGGTTCATTTTGGGAAAGTTTCTTGAGCTCTACATTCGTGATTTGTAAAATTAAAAGATTACCTAAAATAGTTATCAGAGGACATTCTTCCGGAAACACTCTTAGACAAAATTTCACACTAATTAGATGATTCAAATAGCAAGAAGACATATCCTTAATCCATTTGCTGTCAAGAAATAAGATGTTCCAGTAACAACAGATGTGCTACAACTGGACAGGGGACACTGATCTCTACAGAAGAACTTCCAAATTCTGAAATTCAGCACTGATGGAACACCAATAATCTCTGCAAGTAAGAGGAAACCTCTTCCGTCTACACATTCTACACATTCGAGTATTTGTTTAGTGCCTTCCGGGTACCAGACACCTCTCTAGGAGCTAGAGATTCAGTGGTGAGTGAGATAGACAAAAGTCTTGATCTCGTGGATTTTACCTTGCCCCACCCTCCATTCCTGAATAAAGAACACCTAGGAAATTGATTTGTTTGTTCTGAAAGATTTCATCAGAAGTGTAACTGAGACTATCTCCTACTGTTTGACCTTTTTTTATCCTCACCCAAGAACATGCTTATTGATTTTAGAGAGAGGGAAAGGGAGGGAGAGAAGCATCAATGTGAGAGGAAAACATTGATCAGTTGCCCCTTGTACACCCTAACCGGGGACTGAACCTGCAGCCTAGGCCTGTGTCCTGACCGGAAATTGAACCCATGGCCCTGATTTATGGGGCGATACTCAGACCAACTCAGCCACGCCTACCAGGGCAGCTGTTTGATTTCTTGATAATAGTTTCATTTGGTAAGCACACTAACCACAGTTAAGTAAAAGTACGAAAGTATATGTGTGTATTAATTTTAAAAATACAGATAGATTCAGAGTGTTAGAGTTTGTCGGTGACTACAAGCAACACAGAGGGGGTATTACCTAAGAGACAAAAATACGACTAGGTGAAGTGAATGACGTAAGTACGGAACACTACAGGAGAACATATAAATAAGGATGAATGTAAGGCTGAAACCTTGCGGCTAACATAAATCTATTCCGTTAGTGAGTTTTTTCTTAAGCTTTCCCATCCCTGCCCAAGATCTCATGATGTAAAAGAAGTCAACTGTTTCATCTGACACTACCATATCCAGTCTCTTGTGTTATGTTCATGCGAAAAGGCCAAGGCATAAGCAATGCGATTCAAGTTCAAGGCTGTAGCAGGGTTATTCTCTATTCAAAAGATTAAACCCTCAAAACGGGCCCCTTACCCCTCCCGAAAAGTTCCTTCCTCTCCCCACTGAGAGCTGTTGAACACCATCTGTGCTAATAAGGCTGTGTGACTTAAAACTCCTCGACCTCCTAGGATGAGTGTGGATTCCCCTTCTCAAAAGGTCTTTAAAAATAGAAGAGATATTCTCTCCTGCAGGCATGGTTTAAGCAGAGCTCTAGCCAAAAAGATGATGGTTCTTTCATATGGTCCTTTCAAGAACATAACTGTCACAATTATCAAGGTTTGGTCATTGGAAGGGGTTGTCTTTTCCTGTTGAAGTCAATCCTTTTGTACATTGAACACTTTCCCTTTTTAAACAATGTTATTTCCTACCTTGTTTACCTGGCAGACTCATCACCTAAGATCTCGCTCAAGTAACTGCTTCTCTATAAAACCTTCCCTGGCATCTCTTCCCAACCAAGAGTTGCAAATACTGTCCCCTGACTCTTTCAAGCTTTTAAAGAATATTTTGGATCACAAAGCTTTCTGTCCCTTGAGGAACATGAGCCTTATGAAGGCAGGGGCCATAACTGTCCCTTCTCATACACAGGGACAATTAATGTCCCTCTCAAGGAGGGTGCACGGCATTATGGTAAACACTCGATCACCATTTATTGAATGAATGCCAGTGACCAGGTAAAACTTATAAAATGAAACTTCTGGAAAATAACTTTCCTCAAAACACAAGGAGCTGGCTTAATAAATGGTACAGAAATTAAGCTGTCTGTCTCATCTTTAAAAAAACATTCTCCTGTCCACATCTCTTGTGACTCAGGATATTTCTTAAGGAGATTTCTATAGGAGAGTTGAGCAGAAACTTGAAAATCTTCCAAAGAGCTCCTGGGAATTTTCCCTCTAACTGATCAGGAAGATAGGAAAAGAGTAGAAGGGAGATACGAGGTTAAGTTGAAACAGAAAAATTAACATACAATTCACATACACTGAGCGTCATAAATATCATTCTTTGGATAATAATAATTGAGAAATGAAAGGCTTAGATCCAAGACTGCTATTTTGTTGAGATTTAAGACTTGGATGACTGCTATTTTGTTTAGCCAATGTTGGTCCATTGTTAAGATGTTTTTTTAAATGCAACAGCTAAATGTCCGGTTTTCACTCTGAGCAAGAGGAAAGAGCCCCAGACAGCTGGGAGCTCGCTTGGTGGGTTGACTTGGTGTTGTCAGTGAGTCCTCAGTGTTGCTAGGAGCTGGCCTGGCACATACAGCATAAAACATACATGTTTTGTTAAACAAAACAGAAATTTCATCAAAACACCAGCGCAGCCCAAGGCCGCTGTGTGCCCATGATGGAGCAAGTCAAAAACTAGACTTCTCCATAACCATGCTTGACCCAAACAAAAACATGAACACTGCAGTCCAAATCATACACACACAAAAATGACTAAACATCCCTCATCCTGATTAAAATGAGAGACTGCTGCTTCTTTCCCCACCACAGCTTTAGCCTGGGTCCATTCTTCCCTCCTAGATACAATCCATTAAGGGGCTCAATTGTAGAATTGTGCTGGATTCCTGAAACCATCCTACCCAGAGTGACGCAGTCCTTCCTTAAATTCTCCTGAAAACACCCAACGACAGCCTGCATTCTATAAGTGCTTTCTTAAACTCTCTTACTAAGACTCCTCACAGCTCACCAGGAAGAGTGTTCTCCCTTGTGGCAACCAGCAATAAATCTAACTTATTCAACCACAGGTGTCTTCCTGGTGGTTGGAGAGTATTATTACCTAACTTTATTTGCTCACTAAAGTATAAACTGACTTTTCCAGGATGCCAGAGTTGAACACTAAGATATTAAACTCTCTTGATTAAATTTTACAGTTCTATCACATTATGATAATTTGTTGTTATTCTGTCCCACCCCAGTTAAATATAATATTTTAAAAACCTCCAGAGGAAATGATGAAATGAATTATTTTTAAGAAATGAAAAAAAGAAGGAATAATTGGAGTTTCTATTTTCTCACACCCCTTATATAAGAAAGGGAAATTTCCTTCTATAATGTAGAGCTCTGTTGCATAGCGGTCAAATTTATTCCACGGAAGTGGTATATTTTTCTAAGATCCTCCACATATCACCATAATTTCTACTAGTTCTCTCTCCACAAAGATTTCTCCATAGAGCTGTCATAATATTTTTCTTCCCACTAAGAATATCAGAGTGCTTTTTCTTCCCAAGTTCTTTTTATGTTGTATAATATGACAGGTTATTAAATCAATTTCTCTTCCTCTCTTTAAATAAAGCACAGCATCAAGTACAGTGTTCATTTAGAATTAAAGATGACAACCCAGAGAGGTTTGGATTCATCCTTCAGTTCTAATACACATATACACAACCCACAGTTCTCTCTCCCACACACTCACTCTCCTGCAAAAGGACATACTCTGTATATGAATAAAAACATGTTAATAATTAGTTGTATTTTCATTAGGTTAGTATTGTATCATGTCAGTCACATTATGTTATATTAATCAATATATATGTTAATATGGCAATTTTGGAAGGAGAACAGAAATGTGATTAGAATCATTTAAGGAAGCTCAAGTCATGCCGAGCCAAGCAATTGCTCCTTCTCTGACTGGGGCAAGAAGGGGAGGCAGTGTTCTGAGGAGTCTGTAGGTTAAATCTTAACTGTTCAACATAATTTTTTTTCAAAGAATAAATTTTTTTAAAATTTTTATTGTTATTCAATTACAGTTGTATGCCTTTTCTCCCCATCCCTCCACCCCACCCCAGCTGAACCCACCTCCCTCCCCCACCTCCCCCTTGATTTTGTGCATGTGTCCTTTATAGTAGTTCCTGTAATCCCCTCTCCTCACTGTCCCCTCCCCACTCCCCCCTGGCTATTGTTAGATTGTTCTTCACTTCAATGTCTCTGGTTATATTTTGTTTGCTTTTTTCTCTTGTTGATTATGTTCCAGTTAAAGGTGAGATCATATGGTATTTGTCCCTCACCGTCTGGCTTATTTCATTTAGCATAATGCTCTCCAGTTCCATCCATGCCATTGCAAAGGGTATAAGCTCCTTCTTTCTCTCTGCTGTGTAGAATTCCATTGTGTAAATATACCATAGTTTTTGGATCCACTCATTTGCTGATGGGCACTTAGGTTGCTTCCAGTACTTGGCTATTGTAAATTGTGCTGCTATGAACATTGGGGTGCATAGGTTCTTTTGGATTGGTGTTTCAGGGTTCTTAGGGTATAATCCCAGTAGTGGAATTGCTGGGTCAAAGGGCAGTTCCATTTGTAGTTTTCTGAGGAAATTCCATATTGTTTTCCACAGTGGCCTCACCAGTCTGCATTCCCACCAACAGTGCACGAGGGTTCCCTTTTCTCCGCATCCTCTCCAACATTTGTTTGTTGATTTGTGTATATTGGCCACTCTGACTGGTGTGAGATGGTACCTCATTGTGGTTTTAATTTGCATCTCTCTGATGTCTAGTGATGCTGAGCATCTTTTCATATGTCTCTGGGCCCTCTGTATGTCTTCCTTGGAGAAGTGTCTGTTCAAGTCCTTTGCCCATTTTTTAATTGGGTTGTTTGTCTTCCTGGAGTGTAGTCGTGTGAGTTCTTTATATATTTTGGAGATCAGGCCCTTGTCTGAGGTATCATTGGCAAATATGTTTTCCCATACTGTTTGTTCTCTTTTTATTTTAATGCTGTTTTCTTTAGCCATGCAGAAGCTTTTTATTTTGATGAGGTCCCATTTGTTTATTCTTTCCTTTATAACATAATTTTTAAAGAATTTCCTTCTTTGCATCTCACAGCTGGTAGAAACACATTGATATTATCATTCCAGATAAGCAACTGGGTAATTTTCAAAGCTTAAAAAATGTGTGTAACCTTTGACCTAACACTTCCCTTAAGAAAACAATCGTAAATATTTACATGATTATACCAATAGTAACAATGATGGTAAAGTACTAGACACTGTTGTGTGTTAAATCCTCAGAACTAGCCACAGCGTAGGTACTTTTATTGCCCCCATTACACAGATGAGAACGTGGAGGTGACTGACTTGTGCACGATCTGAGAGCTGGTAAATAGAGCTGGGATTCAAACATAGTCTGTGACCAGAGTCACAGTATGCTGAGGCTACGCTGTCTCTCTCGCCATTAGAAGCATGTTCACTATAGAATTATTGATCCAACCCAGTGTTATCCATCATCATTCACCCAGTTGCTCAAGTGTCTGGAGTCACTCTTGCTTCCTCTCTTCTCCTCATACCCTGCACCCAATCCATCAGCAAAGTTAGAGGCTGCTTTTTAAAAACATCTCATTTCAAATCACTTCTCATCTCCTCCCTGGTGACCACCTGACCCAAACTGTTATATGTCTCACATGGACAAATGCAGTAGCCCCTGTGTTGTCTCCAGCATCTCCTTGTCCCTCTGCACTGTCTGGTACAAGCAAACAAAATTATTTCTTAACGTGCAAATCACTTCCTGCTCCAAGCCTTCCAATGCCTCCCATGCATCACCTTTGGGCTAAAACCCAGGACCCCTGCTCTGACATACACAGCCCTACACGATCTGCCCTCTAGCTGCCTCTTCAATATCTTTCCTCTCACTCTTGCTTTCCTATCCCACTGCTCTCCAGCCACCTTGCCTCCATGCTATTCCTTCTAAACAAGAAAATGGCTGTGTCAGGGCCCCTGCCAGCCCTTCTGTTGGAACAATCTCTCCCTTACCCACTCCAGGTTCTGTGCAAACATTGCCTCCTCAGAGAAGACTTCCCTGAATCCAATTTTTTTTAAGATTTTATTTATGTATTTTTAGAAAGAGGGGAAAGGAGAGAGAAAGAGAGGGAGAAAAACATCAATGTATGGTTATCTCTCATGTACCCCCTACTGGGGACCCGGCCTGCAACCCAGGCATGTTTCCTGACTGGGAATTGAACCGGTGACCCTTTGCCACAGGCCAGCACTCAATCCACTGAGCCACACCAGCCAGGGCAATTTTTAAAGTCGTCCCTCTGTCATTCTCCACACCCTTCCAGGCATCATTTTTCATCATGGCACATACCACTACCTAACAGTAGGATATCTATTTATTGCTTATTTTCTATTTCCCTCACTAGCCCAAAACGCTTGGGCCACGGATTGCCCCTGCGGTATTCCTAGCCATGGACCAGTGCCTAGCATATAGTAGGAACTCAAGAAATGTCCACTGAATGAGTCAAAACATGAACCATTTATATGTGTACTGGTATATGAATCACAGCTCAACTGTAGTATGAACTGCTCTCTTGTCAGTAACTTGTAGAGGAAAATGTTTATTAGGTTTGCTAAATGTTGGGAAAAATCTCAAGATAGCAGGTAGAGAGTGTGCAAGAAAAGGACCCAGCAACAAAGAGATGGAGACCACTGAGTTTAGGGCTCAGTGGCTCCCGCTGCCGTGGGTACACTGGTGTCTGAGAAGGGGACAGACCTTGCCACAGTGGGCTCCAGCTGCAGAGGACTCACACTGTGGCTAAAGGATCCGGAATCTAAAGTCCTGTGATTTTAGAGAGTAGGTTCCATTCATACTGACTGTACAATCTTAGAAATATTATGACATCTCTGAATTTCAGTTCTTTCATCTGTAAATTGGCAATAAAAATGATAGTACTGACTTCAGTAGGCTGTGGTGAGAAATCAATGGAAAAAGTGTAGAAGGGGTATACAGATACCAGTTGTTCCTATTTCTTCTTCCTCTTCCCCTCCACCCCCTTTTCTTCTTCTTCTGTTCTTCTGGTGTATCTAGTGGTGGTAGCATATATGTGTATTGTTCTGTATTTTAATTTATTTTTTATTTAATCTTTATTGTACTTTTTTCCATTACCACTTAGTTCCCTTATACCCTCTCCCCTGCACTCTCCCCCCTCCCAGCAATCACCACACTGTTGTTTATTATTCTTAAAACTGGTGTTTAAAGCTGGGGGAAAGACTTCAACTTATATTTTCATCCTGTTGTACTTCTTCAGGCTATGCATTTCTTAAGTTTATCATTCAGAGTAGTGTAGAACGTCTCTCCTTTTACGAGGTCAATATCTGCACCTTTCAAGCTTCTAAGACAACACCCTAAATGGGAATTGGGATAATGAATATTCCTCCATCCCTCCTATCCACGCCCTTCAAGGTAATCATAGGAACATGGGATAACAAGACGAGACCCCGTAGTTAACATTTCCAGATCTAGTCCATGATCTACCCGTGAGGCAAACATTGGACACCTTCCCATTCAGATGCAGGGGCTATGTGGGTGCCCTGAGACTGCCCTGCAGAGATGGCCCCCTGCCGATGCTCCTAGGCTATTTGAAAGTCCTAGCCTAGCATGAGAGGGAAGAGGCTTTTAGATGATTTGAAAGCCTTATATCATTGCTAGCCTTCCAGTCTTCCCAGCTAATGTCCTAGACATTGTGGAACAGGGTTAAGCCACCCCTACTGTGCCCTGTATGAGTGTCCAATCCACGCAATCTGTGAGTTTAATGAAATGGCTGTTCAATTTGGGGATAACTGTTATGCAACAGCATTAACTAGAACAAGCTGAATGAAGCAAATTTCCAATTAGGAGTAGACCTAAATAGGCACCCCCACCAAATCCCAGGTTCTCAGAAGTTGTTGTAAAAAGGCTAGAATTCAAAGGAGGGGGTTTCAAAAGGTATCAAATTTTCCTGCTCCGATACACAGTTCCAAAACTGTAATCTTTCAACAAAAACTAGTCTTCACACTCAAGAAGAAAATATCTAAGACTAAATTCTCAGAGAGGAAGCTCTTGAAATATAAAGTATTTGAAAACTGACAGGCCAAGATAGGGAGCTGAACATTTCTGAGCTTGAATCAAGATAAAATATTTAATTAGCCTATAAACTGACCCCGAGAACATTTGGAGATTCCACCAGGGAAGCATTTTCTTGTCACTGCTCTTCTAAGACTGCCAAACAGTGGGGGCTGATGTTGGCACAGAAGCAAAGATGGAAAGCTAAGGTTATCGGCACGGCCTCTCTGATTCCCATCCACAGACTAGAGAACAGGGACAGGTGGAATGAAGTCGCTCTAAGACTATTCATCTTCTTCAAAATACAGGGATTGCAGAGGATAAGGGGACTTAGATAATTCCCTACCAGGGAAGCCAAAACAGATCAATCCAAGTGGTTACTCAGAGACTTGGCAGAAACTTAGAGATCTGTTAAATTTTCTCACCAGAAGTTCTCTTATTTTACACAAAAGAATGAGACCAAGAATACCTGGGCTGGGCAACAGCCCCAAAAACTTGCCTCTGGCATTAAACACACCTCAATACTGAGTACCAGGTGATGTGTCCACCACATTAGTTTTACACACATTATCTCCTTTACACATAATACCATTTAATATTTATTAAACACTCACTATGCTCTGGGTAGTATGATATGCAACTCTTAAGTGTCATTTCTTTCTTATAATAAACCCATACTAGGGTTTACTGTTGCCTCCAATTTACAGATGAAGAAAGCGCAGGCCCAAGGAAGCTGAGGCATTTCCATAAACTAAGATCACACAAATAACCCAAGTGGCCTGATTCCAGAGGCTGTAGCATCAGCCTCTTCACTCTCCTGCCAGCCAATCATTAATCATAACAACAGCCATTTAGACATGAGGTAACAGGAGAGGCTCAGAGATGCTGGGTGACTTTCCAAGGTCACAAGGTTAACATGTGATGGACGTAGGCTTTGTTTCCAAACTAACTCAGATCAAGCATGCCAGGTATGACTGCTTCCTAAATTGCTGGGTGGTGGTCTCAGGTAGAACTGAAGCTTGGTGAGTCACACCATCTATACCTTATTTTGATTCTGAGCTAAACCAGCTCTGGGTTTATTTTTCTTCTCATGGTATTCTCTCTTGAGTTTTCAAATTTTTTTAGGCAATGGAACCATACTTTCCCATGGTAAAGCAAAGTCTTACATGGCCCCAATATCTATGTAATAGATAAAAGTGATATTTTATTAGCATAAATTTCTTTTATAAGTTCGAATTTCCGTCACTATAATGCCAATCAATGGGAACACAATTTGAGAGTTAGTGGTTTCCAATGTGTTGAAAGTATGTGTTGTTTTCTGTTATATATTTTCAAATATTAAAATATATTTTAGGAAATGGCTCGTATTTTGAGTGGGACAGTGCATCTATTGTAAAATAGATGCATTTTGATGTATCTTATATGCAAATTACCTCATTCAAGTGGATAAAAAGCAAAAAGTTATATTTGTATTTCAAACAAATGTTTGCAGCACTTCTGAAGTAACTAGGCTCCTCCCAGAACACTAACTGAAGTCTTGCAAGCAAACATTTCAGGGACTCAAGACTGGGGACACTGAAAACTGTTTCTGTCCTAAGGTTCAAATTAAGACATTGAAGAACTTGAATCTCATTCCAGGAATTTCTATGGCCTAAAAACCATCTATTTCCTGAGAGCCAAGAAGGAACACTTGCTGCTACGTCTATACTCAGTAGCCTTTGAAGACAGAGGAGAAAAGGAGGTGGAAGGAGCTGGGTTTTCAGCAAATCATTCACTCTGTCTCCCCTGTTGCCTGAGAGAGAGACCCAGGAGGAGGACCAACTCAGCTGCGGCATGCAGAGGAGGAAGGAGGAGGCACCCAGGCCTCCTATCGCTAGCACCAACTGTAGCTGCAGGGCTCTCCTCGCTCTCCTGCTCTACTGTCCTATTGGAAGAAAAGGGAGGAGAGAAGAAAAAGAGATGCATGAAGAAATTTAAAACCAAAGGAAAATTAAGGTGAATAGGACCAGGTTACAAACCACTCCTTAGACCTCATCCCTGAGTGGCAAGGAAATGTCCCTCAAACCTCACCTCCTGGCTCTGTTCAACACACTTACAACCGCCTTGCCCAGAATTTACACATAGACACATAAACAAAACCCTTTTAGATGAACCTTCTCACATCAGGCACCCCTAATCTTACTTAACGTGAAAGGAATAAGCCTCATGGTCTAGCTAAGTTCTTATGAGTAGAGTTCGTATTCTCCTGAGTGAGAACAGAATGACCCTCAAAAATTCAGTGTCTTTGGAGGCAGACACGGGGAAATGGACCAGGAAAATGAATTACCAGCACCCATGGTGCCGGACACTGGGGATGCAAAATCAATAAAGCAGTTACAGCTTCAGTACCCCAGGGACCTCCAGATATGTCGCCACTTCTCTGCCCCTAACCATGGGCTCTTTAAATTGCCTTAGTTCTCACAACACTTGAAGACTGAACAGCACATCTTTACTTAGAAAAGATTTCTCAGAAAATGACACGTTCAATAATCATAGCACTTGCTGAGCATTCAGTGTCTCGTACTGGGTACGGTTCTAAGCACTCCCCGTGTATGGACTCATTAATCCTCCTAACGGCCCTCAGGAGGTAGGTGCCATTACGATACCCACTCTATACGTGAGAAACGTGAGGCACAGAGAGGTCTGGGCATTTGCCCTGAGCGCGGCTGGGCTAGGACTTCAATCTAGGTAGTCGGGCCCCATAGTCTGAGCTCTGAAGCCCTGTGCCATGCAGGGGGTCAGGCTGAAACCATTGTAAATTGGGGATGAGAAGGATGTTTCAAGTGTTCACCACAACAAGATCTATATTTAAAAAACTAAAAAGCAAACAGTTTTAAATGCATTCTTGAATTCTCTGAAGAGAGGAAAACAGGTTCGCTTTAAAGACTAATGGCAGTTACAAGGAGGTACTCTCCCTTCACAGAGGCCAAGATGAGAGAGGCGCAGAGTCACGGGTACTGAAGACAGGGAGATCTGACTTCAAATCTAATACCACTGCTTACTGCTCTTGGAACCTTGGACTCGGACTTTTTCTATTGAGTGTCAGCTTTCTCACCTGCAAAGTGGGTCATGAGGAGTCTATGAATAGCACAGATCTGAAGTCAGACAGTCTGGGTTCAGTTTGTCATAGCCCCTCCACTTATTACTTGAGCAAATTACTTCACCGTGCCTACGTATGAAATGGATATGGACCCCAGTCTGTAGGGCTGTGGTGACCATTAGACATGGTGGCACCTATAAACCCGCTTAGGAGATTACCTGATACCTGCTCTCAACGTCTTAGAGGTATCGTCATCAATCGATTACCATGACAATTAGTAAAACCGAATAAATGGGTTGAAATTACAAAGGCAAGTTGACTTTCTTAAGGAAATAATTATCAACAGTGAGTCTAGTTAAACATTATCACAGGACCCCAGGATCTCTGTTGAAAACATCTTATCTGGAATGCTGAAGGCGTTTTCAGCTAGAGGCAGTAGGCTCTACACCACAGATGCCTCAAGCGCTTGCCCCAACCTGTAACTCCCTATTTCGAATACTCGTCACGGGACTCAGGCTATATTATGAAAACCCACAGGATCGATGCTGTTGGACGGCCCAGAGTGTGACACGCCAGTTCTTCATGCCAAAGAGGCAGCGGAGGCCACGTCATGGTGCTTTCCTCTCCACAGGAGGCCAGACATTACTCTTTCTGCTGATAAGTCATCTTCGGGGCACACAAGACAGTTCATAGTCAAGACAAGATTTCAGCTGAAATTGTCATTTCCTCATCTGCAGCCCCAAGTTCCTCATTTCGTGTGATTTGGCTCTCAGAGATCATGACATTGGCAATTCTGGGATTCCAATGATAAGAGAGCCACTTAGTCACCCATTGTGCAACCCAGTCATCTTCTACCCTGTCATCCAAGTTCGCCCCCCAACAGAGTGAGTATCGTGCGACCTCAGTCTCTAGTCACAGGGATGTGACCTCAGGCCACTGGGAGAAAATATTTTCTGGTTCTAATATTTCAGGTCATTGTGTTTCTTCTCTATTCAGTGCTCAAGGTAAGGTCTCTAATGTCAACAAAATCAACTTTCTTTTGTTTGTTTTTTAAGAAGAGAAATTATTCTTATTAAGGACGTGTTAAGGGGGAGGTAGAAAGGAACATCAAAGTTTTCCCAAATGGGAGTTCGATGTGAAACCACAGTGGAAACTTTGTAAACATTGAAGAAAACTGTTATTTTTTTTAATCATCTGTCATGCTAGGTGTCAGCCACCAAAACGCTGCAAGTCAGTGACGTGTGAAGAGCAAATCTTTTGAGAAGGGAGCTTGTGTGTGATATCCAGAGAGAATGCTTTAATTGACATAATTTTCATTTTTCAGCTCTTGTCTGTGTCCGCCATTGATGGGTTCACCATGTTTCGGAGACCCCATTCAGGGGGGAACAGGAGTGTAGTCCACACCCAGACACCCCCAGGGGCCTTTCTAGCAAGGCAAGCGAGGTGAGTGGACCCGGAGCCAGGCTCTGGGTGTGAGCGGCTGCTAACTATCTCCAGCTCATCATTGAACAAAACTTAAAGGACTCATGTTGCCAGATTTCCTGGCAATGCAAAAGTTAAACCAGAAACATAGAGTTTTATGTCAATTTTCTGATCTTTAATTTCTGTCCACAAGTACAAAACTTGTTTGAACATTGTGCAAAGCCAACCAAAATAGCCCGGAGACTACAAAGAGCACTCAGGTTCAAGTCAGCAACCTCTGGGACAGTGAACAGAAGACAGGTTTTAGAATCAACCAGACTCCAGTACATTTTCTATTTACTAGTTGTGTGACCTTGGGTGATTTATTAATTTTGCCCAGCCTCAGGTTCCTTACCTGGTCAGCAAAGTCTACACAGCAGCATAGTTATGAGGATTAGAAAACATACCTGTAAAATGGCTAATACATAGCTGGTATCAACACATATAGCTAGCAACTTTATTTTGTCGTCACCTGAATGTTCATATTGCCTGACCCATTTTCATAAAATTCTAGCACTTTGGAGCAATGGAAAATTGAATA
Source organism: Desmodus rotundus (assembly GCF_022682495.2). Lineage (NCBI taxonomy): Eukaryota > Metazoa > Chordata > Mammalia > Chiroptera > Phyllostomidae > Desmodus > Desmodus rotundus. The sequence continues at coordinate 106,865,578 of NC_071394.1, read as the reverse complement.
TCTGAGGCACAGGTGAAACTACTATTTTGGGCTTCATCCTCCTAGCTTGATACACAGGAGGGTGACAGCTCACTACTGCCCCAAGCACGAAAGAGACTTTTCCATGGAACTCTTCTGTGAGCCCTCTAGCAAAGAAGGGAGTGCTAAAAAAAGCTCACAGCCCACTTTGGGAGTGGGCCATCCTACCACCAGGAACCCCCATTTCCCCTCCTGTGCTGTTAGCGAGGAAGCTCAGTCATGTGACAACTACACACTGCTGGGCAGGTAGAGCATGCGTAGGAAAGATGAAAACTAAGGGAGGGACCAAAGAACAGTTTTCAGCCCCACTCCAGATAAAGGTCGCCTAGGCCCCCGTGAGATGGTCTGCCCAGTGCACATCTAAGGATGGGAAGAATTTAAGTCAGGGCCTTGTTTTGAGCCAGCTTTTCTCAAGGCCACGTGTCCATCTGAGCTCCAGCCCCCATCTCTAAAATAAGGGGAGTTCTTCTCCTGGACTCGGAGGCCACTGGGGACACAACCTGTCTTTCTCGTGGTACTCAATACATGCTGGGGCTAATTTCAATGCCCAGGCCACCTTTTCATGGGGCTGTTATGAGAAGTAAATAAAGTAATGTCAGTAGATGGGCTCGGTAAGAATAAAGGGCTATCTGGATATATTATTTTATTATAAACAATCTTGCATTAGAGTCCGCTGATAATTGATGGGTTAAGCTATAACCACAATAATTATCACTAGCAATTATTCTTATTACCAACAATCCACCAAAGGTTCATCATAACCTGTCTTCATACGGAATTGATCCAAGGGTCATTAGTCCTCAGAATTACTTAGAGCTTCCCATGGAGAGGCTTAATAACTGTGCACTAAAATTAAATGGAAAAGTGGAATTAAAGGTGTTTAGAGCAACATTCTAGTAGTGTGGGAAATAATTTGGCTTTTCCTAATGAGGACAAGTACTCTGCCAAGGGCCACGGCATCCTCTCTGCTTCCTGGAGAACATCCAGCGTGCCCAGGAAATAGAGCGTATGCTCCAGGAAACTGAAAGGAAGTGTTTAGTGCACACGTGCCCTTGCCTTTTGAATCCCTGGTAAGTGCTCATTTATCCCACTTGGACACGTTGTGTGCTTCCAGGAGTTGATGAATGCATCAGTACTCACCAGAAATCAGGAGAAAATTATTTCCACTCTTCACTGGAGGATGAAATGTGTTCTAAATTAGCATTACACTGAACTGCACCATATACCGTTGCTAACACATGGCCAGGAGTAGGTGCGGGGGCGAATTTAAAAGATAGGTATGATTCTAAATTAGGGAAATTAAATGGGAGATCTGAAACTCTGTCTGGAATACATTTCCTAGTGACAGGTTTTCTCTTTCCTTCTTTCTCAGTTACCATCACGGCCACTAAGGATGTACCAAAAGTTTCACCCAATAAAAGCACCATCCTATCTCCCTATTCTGCAAAAAAACAAAAGCATCCTCTCTGTCTCTCAGTCCTCAGGCATCTATCTCCAAACCCCGCTGGTCTATAAAGAGGAACAATCCATTGTGCACCTCAGATCAACTGGTTTCCAGTATTTTAAAGACATAAATGTATCCTCATTGACTCAATACTATTAACAGCACAGGAGGTCAGTTTGTGGGTCTTTCTGAGTCTAAAAATCAGGCTTTCGTTTTTATGATACGTCTTAGAGATCAAATGTTCTCTTTCATTGCCAACAAGTGACAGCCAATTAAAAGAGCAGACAGTTTCCCTCCATATGGGAAGACCATCTGAAGTAGTTCTAACTACTGCTGTAGTAACCTGAGCTGCGAACCGGGCATAATGGGCCCTTTCCCTGCTGGAATTTCATTACCAAAAGCACAGGCCAGCAATCACAAGTAATAAAAAGGAAATGTCAATCTTTAGTTACAGCTCCCCCAAAAAACACTTAAGCTGTAACATGAACAGCCCACAGTTACGGGTTTACAAATTCCCTTTCCTCTTCTCCCTAACCCAGCTGAATTCTCTAACACAGCAAAGATCCCCCGGAACTGTGTTAGCTATTTACACTTAGTCTTAAATTAATTAAAACTAAGTAATTAAAAATGTCAGTTTTTCAGTCACACAATCCACCTTTCAAGTGTTCGCATGTGGCCAGTGACTGCCTATTGGACAGCACAGATAAGAGAACGTTTCCAACGTTGCAGGGGCAGTGCAATCTAGAGAAAGCCACTTTTTCCAAACTTTAAAATTCTCTATAGCCCTGGCTGCTGTGGCTCAGAGGATTGAGCACCAGCCTGCAAACCAAAAGATCACTGGATCGATTCCCAGTCAGGGAACATGCCTGGGTAGGAGGCCAAGTACCCAGTTGGGGGCGTACGAGAAGCAACTGATTAATGTTTCTCACCCTCTCCTTCTCCCTCCCTTCCCCTGTCTCTAAAAATAAATAAATAGAATCTTTCAAAAATTCTCTACAAAAGATAAGCTCACTTTGTTTTTATTCTCTCACCACAACACTCCCCAACCATCTCTTCATTCTGCAAATTAGCTTGGCCTCTATTTGTTTCTTCACTTAGTCTATTACCCGACTCCCCATAACTAAGATAGCCAAGGGACTGACACAGCCAGCATGGGTTGTCTCCTGCTAGGCTTTCTCTCAACTCTGTAATTCTGTACAGAGAACTCGCTCCGTATATCCAGACACATCCCACAGGCCAGGTACAGGAAAACTCGCATATCGACAAGTCTCGTCCCAGGGCACTGCCCGAGTTTGCTAGCCTTCACTAAACATTGGCCGTAGTAGCTACATGATTTAAATAGACTATCAGGTGCTTCCAATGTGTAGCATAGGACCACTGGCCGAATTTGTACTGAAAAGTAGGTGTTAGTGCTAATGATGAGAGTGGGTGAACGATTCTCCAAGTTTCTGTGAGTCGTCAGGCGGTTTGTGTGCTAATCATTTACCTCTCTGCTCTCATACACATTCCATGCCTGCAAACCTTGCCAACCGGCTTCCATCAAGGTTTGGTTCATGGAAAACACTGATGGGAGACCAGAGAACAACAGAGGGGAATGCCAGGGTATCCTCACCTCCCTCTTAGGCAGCACTACCTGCATCTCCTCTCCCTTTCTGGTTCCCACTGGGGAGGCCCTCTGTCCATGGATCTAGCTTCTGCTAGATAGCCCAGCTGTTGGGCTCTCCTTCATCCCTCTCACCCAGTGGTGCGCTGGTAAATGCTCAACAACTGGCTCTGGAAGGGTGCAGGGGAAGGGAAAAGAAGCCCTGATTTGAAATGTTTGCCCATGTCTGTGGTGTGGATACTCACATTCGGGCTTGCAAAATTCCTCAATATTTAGTTACTAGCCCAACACTCACAAGCCTGTGCAAGCCGGTCTCCACACACTCCCGCTCACCCTGCGCAGAGAAGCAGGTTCCCATTGTTAATCTCTGGGTTCCCTCACAGTCCCCCTTAGTTTCTCTGCCTTTCTAACTCCTTGGTTACTAGTTGGCTACCTGAATTAAATCCTATCCGCTACTTGGCATGGGCTCTGTTTTCCTGACTGTATCCTGAAGGTATTTTGTGATGAGTGTAAAATTTATCAGAAGAGATTCTCAAAGTACCAGAATAAAAATCAGCCATATCTCTAAGCACTCTGGGAGTTCAGCTGGCAAGACTGTCTTTAAAGAGTGAAGACTTGTAGGTGAAGGAAGCAGTGAATCAATACACATTGCGATCCAAGTTTCTTATCTCACTGCACACTGGTGACAAAGAGTGTGTGGACTGGCAGCCGGGTGCAGTCCACATTTTGAACGACATTGTAATAGAGCACTTTGGAAAAGCAATTTGGCAACATGAAAAGGCCCACCAGTGTCCTATCCTTTGTCTCACTAACTCCACTTTGACAGAATCTCTCCTATAGACTCGTCTCAAAAGAAGGGAAAAGCCTCTGACAGGTGTGAGGTGGTATCTCACTGCGGTTTTCATTTGCATTTCTCTGATGATTAGCGGTGTTGAGCATCTTTTCACATGTCTATTGGTCATGTGTATGTCCTCTTTGGAAAAGTGTCTACCAGGTCATTTGCCCATCTTTAAATTGGATTGTTTGGGGGGTATTTTTGCTGTCAAGTTTTATAAGTTCTTTATAAATTTTGGATATTAACCTCTCACCAGATGTATTCCACATCTGGGAATATAGCTAAGAAACCCAAAACACTAATTTGAAAGAATATGCACCCCTGTGTTCATTGCAGTGTTATTTACAATTGCTAAGACATGGAAGCAGCCCAAGTGCCCATTAGTAAATGAGTGGATAAAAAAGCCATGGTACACTGACACAATGGAATACTACTTGGCCATGAAAAAGAAGGGAATCTTACCTTTGAAATGGCATGGATAGACCTGGAGAGTATTATGCTAAGTGAAATAACCAGTCAGAGGAAGACAAACACCATATGATTTCACTTATATGTATGTGATCTAATAATCAAAATAAACAAACAAAATTGAAGCAGATTCACAGATAGAGAACAGACTAACAGCTGTCAGAGGGGAGGGAACTGGGGGGCTGGCTAAAAAAGGTGAAGAGATTAAACAAACAAACAAAAAGAACCCACCTCATAGACAGACAACAGTGAAGGGGTGGGACAGAGCCAGCGTGGGGGGTGGGACAGGGTCAAGGCGGGGTAAATGGTGACGGAAGGAGACTTGACATGATGACTGTACAAATGATGTATTCTAGAAGTGTACACCTGAAACCTCTATAATTTTATTAACCAATGTCACCCCAGAAATTCAATAAAAAAGAAAATAAAAGCCTAGTGCACAAAAATGTTTATTGCAGCATTATTCAAAATAGGGTATTTCTGCAAGCAACTTCAAAGTGAAAAAATAGAAAAATGATTAATTAAATCCATTTGATGGGATATTATAGAGCCTTAAAATATATAACTATGAGTATTATAGCACTAAAGGAAAAACGTATACTACTAGGTAATGAAATCAGGAAAGAAAATTTTATATATATGATAAGACTGAAAGGAAATACATACAAAAAAATCACAGAATTATGTAAAGAAGGTATTAGATTTTTTTCTCTAATTTTCAAAGAGTGACTTTTTTCTAATGTAGAAATTCCACTTAGTTTTGTAAATTTAAAAAAATGAAACCCACTAACAAAGTCCATAAGGATATTTAGAAGGGAAAAAAAGAACCCATTACACATTAAGGTTCTGTGAGTGCTGTTTTAATTGAGAAGGTAAGCCCTGGATAAGCCTACAGTTAAATTAAGAGCCCAAACCTGCCCATCTGTCATCCATTCCCCCACGCATAGTGCCTCCTCACCTGGGTACATCTGCTCACCAACCGCCATCACACCTCCCTCTCAGAGAAGTGGCTTTGACCACTCAGGTACTGACAAGCACGTGCTGCCCCTAGAACCTTCCAGCCTTCTTTCTACTGTGAAGTGGAAGACTTTGCCCCCTAGAGGAGCACCTTCCAATTATTTGCAAACAGGTAGAAGCCTTGAACATTCACAGAATTTGTCCTCAGGGATCCAAAGCAGGTATTTGTCTCCTCTTTCTTGACTCAACATGGCTTCAAACCTACATCCAAACCCACCAACTACCTGGCTCCCTTGGAGCAGGTAAGAGCTGCTTACTCTGCTGCACCCCCTGCTTCTCCCTATCACCCCATTAACTTCAGACCTGATCTTCAAAAGCATAGTTTAATTAGACCAGGTTCCTAGAAGCGAAAAAGAAAAAACTGAAAACTTGAAATCCAGTGCTCATCCAGTGTGTTCCAACTTTTGAATAAACAAAATCCAACTGCAGAATTCAACCCGCAATATTACCACAGAAGCCACCAAAGACTACACAGGGGCCCACCCTTATGATAAAATCACAGTGAAGAGCCCGGGGCTCTGGAGCTACCTGGGTGCAAATATTAGACTGTCCACGTACAAGCTAACGATCTTCGACAAATCCTTAACCAATCTGTCTCTGTTTCCTCCTAGGACTATTGTGAGGACTTAGTTATTTTTACATAAAGCACTTAGAACCATGCCTGACACTCAGTAAGTGCCCACTACAGTGTAGCTAATATTAAGTTCTCAAAAATAAACGCTGTGGACATAATGTGGTCCCTGAAAGGCAGTCCTCCCTGCCCTTCCTCAAGGCCACTGTGTCCACAATGACCACACAAACTAAGGGCAAATGTCAACATATCCACGGCACTAAAACAGCCACATCAAAACCTCACGGTGCGAGAAGCATCATGATCATACTCATTTCTAGAATTTTCATCTTATCCAAATAAACCACCGGAAGACGAAAAATGTCAAATATTTTTGCACCGACCCTCCAGCCACGCTTCTGTCCATCAGCATGGACAAGCCTACCTCGAACCACTGCCCGTGAGACTGCATCTTGAGGATGACGCAGGGGTCTGGTTTGGAAAGGGCATCTCGGTCGGAAATGCCTTTGCAGGCCACCCGTAGCTCAACTTTGGTCAGGCAGGGGCTGTTAAAGATTCCCAGCGTATTGGCAGCTGACTCATAAATGTTGCTCATCTTCTTCATTCTGTTTTAGGCAAGAAAAGGAGGAAAAGAGACATGCCAGTCACTGTAGTATTTGTCAAAGGATTACGCCTCTCAGTCGCCATTTAGCAACTTGTTCTACACACAGTTTCAAATATTGACTATTTACACTATCTCACATCCTACCCAGTGGCACAGCTCCAGTGAAGTAAACAAATAAAAAACAAACAAAAAACAGAAACAAACAAACAAAAAACCCTCAACAGGTGCTGGTGCACTTGACTAAGAACAGCTTTCCTATATGATTTGCATACATCTGCATAGTAAAATTTTTAGTCTGTGAAATAAAATTAATGAATTAGTGCAATAGACTGCGAAGTGTAATCCAATTCTATATTAAGGGCATAGACTGTGAAATTTTACAGGCTTGGTGGTTAATCAATTGAATCACGTTCCATGTTTTTAAGGCCCCCCAAAAATGCAGCTCTCCTTTTTTTCTTCTATGTGATGGCACAGAGAGGTACGCGGCCGCACCTGAAGAAACAGTCCAAATTTCCCTTCCCTAAACTCTGGTCTACCTTCTCAAGATCCCCTCAGCAAATCAGCTCCAAGAGAGAGGCTGAGAATCTGATTTCCTACCCCAAGTGCCCAGGTCCATTCTCACCTTCCCCTTTCTAGCTCCTACTTGCAATGTCAGAATCCAGAATCAAAAGGGGGAAAGCAGGAGGATGACTGGTTGGGAGAAAAAGCACAGAGCTGCTGATGCTGGACTCCTGGCAACAGCAGCCTCAAATAAACAATGCAGGCCTGCCCCATCTCCATGTGATAACCTTTCAATAGCTCTTAGCATCAGGAGGTTCAGGGCTTCAGGGATCCCCCAGAGGCCACCAACCCTTTCCTCCTTCTCTGAGGGAGACTGGATTGTAAGGACATGGAAAGATTCTCTCAGGAGTGAAATTCAATATCCTTCTCGTGGAATTCTGTTTCCTTGTCGACTCCTCAGGAAAACAGCAACAGCTTCCTCAACCTCACAAGGCACAAGTCCCCTACAGGGGAATCTCGTCATCTATAAAATTAAGATAATCCCTCTATTAAGTGCCAGCTCATTGCTAGCTAGTTTCTTGTTGCTACGGTCGGAATATTTGTGTCCCCTCAAAATTCAAATGTTGAAATCCTAGCGCTTGAAGGCGGTGGTATTAGGAGGAGGAGCCTTCGGGAGGTGGTCAGGTCATAAGGCGAGAACCCTCTTGAATGGGGTTAGAGCTCGCCTAAAAGAGACCCGCAGAGCTCCCCAGGCCCTTCCACCAGGTGCGAATACAATGAGAAATCCATGACCCAGAAGAGGACCCTCACCTGACCATGCTGGCACTCTGATCTTGAACTTCCAGCTTCCAGAACTGTAAGCAATAAATTTTTATTGTTTGTAAGCCACTCAGTCTGGGATATTTTGTTATAGCAGCTTGAATTGGGTTTGACTAAAGGGCTGCAGACCCAAAGAGAGGAGAGAGAGGGCAGCACATCTGTTCCCAATTCCTACCCTGATCATTAGCTGTGGCCAAGTCCCTACATGACCCAGGTCCTGCCAGGCAACTCTGTCTCCAAGGGCCCAGCTCTCACTGCACTTTGGGAATACTGTTTCCTCCTTGGCTCCTTCTGGCTTGTAACTAGTAAAAGCTTTCTGCAAGTTTTAAATTGAGCATTCTAGAAGAAGATTCAGATGCACTCAATTAATTGAACAGGATAGAAAGGAAGTGAAGGAAGTTGGGTGGTGATCTCAGCAGGAGTCTAGCTTCAGCATGGTTCCAAGGGAGGCTCTGGCGCAGGCAATGTACCATGAGATGGTCCCACCTGAAGGAAAGGGCTCCAGCCTCTCGGAGTCCCATGTCCATCAGTCATGCTAGGGAAGCAGAAACACTTAGGTTTGGTCCCTCCCCGCCACTGGCTGAGAGCAATCAGCCAATTCTCCAGAAAGGAGCAGCTGTGAGCCATTAGTAGCGAACACAGCCATTAGGAGATGAATGGATTAACTTGCTAAAGGGGATCTGGACAGAGTTTGAACATGGCCTATTTCACCACAGTGGCTATTCATATATATATATGAACTCCTTTAGGTCAGGGACTACTTCTTACACTTCACTGCATCCCCACGAGTGTTCAACTACTTGATAATATTGTAGACTGGTGATAAAACCAACACAACCATCAATTCTGGGGGAATATGGTACAGGAACGAAATGTGGGGGTACTGAAAATAAAACTCCCAACTTTTTACTATGACTCGTGGCTTACCTCCCTGTCCAGGCACAAATGAAAGCCCTGACCAGATATACTGGAGTTCATGAGTTCCTCTGGCTGCTGAGAGGTAACAGCAGTCCTGACCTTGACTTTGAGGTCATACTTAGGCCAGTGAAGTCAAATTCTTTGACCTTGGCCCAGCAGAAGCTCACTGCCGAAAGGTGATCATAAAATACGGCTCTGTCAACGACTGATGAGCTACCTCTAGCCCCAGATAAGTGAAGTAAACAAGTAATTTCACACTCTGTTAGAGAACAGGATTAAAATATGGCCAGATTATCAATACATTTTCCATGGCCTATTTCAACCCTCTTTGTCGTCTTTCATAAAATATCCTGGTTTTACAGAAACTAATGTCTTTTGAGAATTATTTTGATGAAAGCTGACTTTTGGCCAATTTTAGAAGCAAATTATAATTGCCCTTTCACTCAGATAATTTAAGTTATAAAAAAAAAAAAAACCCTACTTCAGCATATCCACACTCCCTAACAGGACAAACTGATCCAGAAACTTAATTAGCTTCTGAATGAGTTGCAAACAACGCCAAGACAATAGAGAGCTCAGGAGGGAAGAGAATCAGCTTGAGCTCACAGGGGAACCAACTGAGCGGAGCTTGTCTTAAAACTGTGTTAAGAATAAGTGCGTAATCACTGTTCTGCTTGCTTTGGCATTGTTTGGCCTTTTTAAATGTCGGAGCACATCCAGGGACGGCTGGTATGCTCGATGTCTCTATCACACAACATTTCCACCTCGATTCAAGAAATATGTACAGGATATGTTTTATGCCTGGTGCTCTGCTGGAGGTTGGCAGCACCGAGCATCCATTCACTCAGCTGAAGATAAACCAGTTGTTATTCAACCAGGACGTGTCAGTTTATTTCATATTCAACATGCCTTGATCTACTTTTGGATCAAGTGTCAACCTCCTGGGTGGCAAGTGCGGTGCCAGACACTCTAAAGGATGGGGCCATGAATGAGGGTCTATGTGCCGACAGGTTCACACTCTGAAGCACTGCTTCTCAGACTTGAACACGGTGGTGAATCATCTGGGGAGTTTGTTAAAATGCAGCTCCTGTTCCAAGAGTCTGGGGTGGGCCTGAGACTCTGTTCCCAGGCGGCCTGTGGACCACAGTGTGAGCAGCCAGATTGTTGGGTACAAACCAAGCACCTATTAAAGAGGGCAAGTGGCCCCAGAGTTTATCTTAAGATCAGACACTCATATGTGAGACGCAGGATGGCACTGAAGATAAGAGTAGGATCTAGCATCACAGTGTTTAAGGCTAACCCAAGCTCTGCTACTCCCTTGTTATGTGACTTTGGGCAAGTCGCTTGAATCATCTGTGCCTCTGTTTTATCATATGTGAAATGGGGATAATAACAGATCCTACCTTGCAGAGTTTTCTTGAAAATTAAATTAATTAATCCTCATAGAGTCTGCAGAAGAGTGCCTGGTTCATAGTAAACACTCAATAAATGGAAATTATTACTGTGCTTTTAAAAACGACACCACTGAGTTCCCCTTTATCAACTTCTTATGTACCCCCCAAGCACTGAACATTAAGCCATCGGATCCTCAGGGTAGCCCCATGGAAGGCCTTGTTAGGCTGCCCATTCCACAGGGACAAACTTCAGCTTAGAGAGGGGTATAGCTGCACGTGGCTACCCAGCTACAGCGTTGCAGAGCAGGATTTGAACCGGGAACTGCAGGTCCAGAATTTAGGCCCTTAGCCACTCTGCTATTCTTGCACCTCTGTGAGATAGGGACTGAAGACTGAAAAAACTGACAACCGCAGGCTTCCACCACACAACACTTCCAAAATTTTCTTGACCCACCTGGCTCCCCTGAATGTCACACTGCAGCTACCACTCCTTCCCTCTGTCTGCCCCCCAAAATTTCCAGCATCCTTCTCTCTCGATCCTCTAGACTTTTATATCACATTTTTAGTATTTTTTTCTTTTATAGAGAGTCCGTTATTTTGTAAATTCATCTGCCCACTAGGTTTCTTTCCTCTCACAACTTTAATCATTGCTTACCCTGCTCAGCCTCCTCCACCCACCCCTAGCTCCCGGTTGGGCAGTACAAACACCCACTCTTCCCAAGAGAGTGGGAAAGGAAGGAAAGCTATGAATATTTATACATTTTGTCCTCATTAAGCATATAATGCTCTATAAATTTCTTTCAAAAATAGCTTGCTCTCAGCCCTGGCAGGTGTGGCTCAGTGGAATGAGCACCAGCCTGCAAACTGAAAGGTCACCGGTTCAACTTCCAGTCAGGGCACAGACCTGGGTTGCAGGCCAGGTCCCCAGTTGGGGACGTGCAAGAGGCAACCAAGCGATGTCTCTCTCACACATCGATGTTCCGCTCCCTTCCCTTCTCTCTAAAAATAAATAAAAATAAAATCTTTAAAAAAAATAGCTTGCTTTACCACTAATACTAACTACACCAAAAACAAACCCTCAGATAGTCTCTTGTGATAGGAATTGTCAGCCCTGTTTCACACACATAAAACGTAAGACTGACGGCGGATAACTTGCCCCAAAGTCATACATAGCTGGTATGTCAGAGGACTAGGATTAAGCCTGGATCCAACGAACTCCAAAACCCGTATTTCTGACCGTATCTTATAAAAGGATTCACATTCTTAATTTGCTTAACAATAACTTTCTCTCTAGATCATGCAAAGGCAAACCTCAGTCCTATTCCAATCTTAATAAACCGCAGAGACGTGGTACGTGCATGATATTGAGCATGCGATTGTGCTCCAGCCATCTTTAAACACTCGCCTTTCCCGGCCTTACTCTAGAGGCAGCCCGCAGCACACTTGGAACTCGGTAACAGCAGCCCCATCAATTGGAGGGCGTGGGAACTCAGTGTGCCTACTCTGATGATTTCAAGCACTGAGCACTTGATGAGGTACAGATGGTGGAGCTACAACACCCGGAAACCCGGAGATAAACCCTGTAAACCACAAAAGGTCATGGTTCGAATGAATACAATTCAAAGTCGGGCAATATGTGTATGTGAGTGTTTTTCTGAAATACACGGCACCAAATCATTCAAGTGCAGTAAATTATTATTTCAGCCATTTCCTGCGCTTTCTAATTTGAGACAATAAAGAGACCAAAAGAAAAAAAAAATCCAGCAGAGATTCTATTTCCTGAAAAACTGCTTTCTTGGGAAAATGTTCAAAAGGAATCAGATATATTGATATTCTAGGAAGTTCTGGGCTCACATTTTTGTCTCTAACAGTGAATCATACAGATGAGATTTTTCTAGAAACCAATTACGTCCATGGCATCTCATTCATATTAATTTTATAGCACTCAAATGTCACCCATTTTTAGGAGAACTGGATTATAAATTTAACTAGATAATTATAAAGGGTGATAGAAAGTTTTAAAAGTGATACTTGAATAAAAAAATCTTATGAATGACGGACTCTGCCTTGTCACACCCCCTCCCTTGCCCACCATACCAAAGGCAACAACAGCTCCTGAATGAAAGGAGAAAAAAGCAAATTTGGTGATGCTTTTATGATTTTGGCACTGAAACAATTTCTGAATGAGCTGCAAACAACGCCACTCAGGCAACTAAATTTATCCAGTAGAAAGATCAAATCCCAGTCTCCTTTTGATCAGTTATTTTCCCCTTTTAATATAATCATAGGTTGGATTCTTCTACTAATGTCATTTAGCAGGAAGCTGATGGCTCGCCAAATGGAGCTTGTGCTTCTGGTCTCATACGTGTGGCTACATTTAAAAGAAGAAAAGGAGCACGATTATTTTTATGTTCAACAGACAGCATATGAAGCCAGAAGCCAATTTCCCTGAGAAAGCGTGCTAAGTGATCTACTTATGGGTCTTGCTCTATTTCTACACCTTCTCATTTAAGACTTGCTTCATCTACTTTGAATGACATCCTAGCACTGACATGCTTTCGCTTACTTGGCAGACAAAAAGATGGAGCCTTTGGGGGAAGAAGAGGGAGTTGCATAAATGACAAAAAGTAAAAAGAAATACCTCTTAGGATACAGAACACAAGCTCTAGTTCAGCATGGGCCAAAAGAAATGTGAGTGATGAGGGAAATGTCCTCTCCCTGTGCTGTCCAGTACAGTGACCACTGGCCACAAGTGGCTATTGAACCCTTGAACTGCGGCTAGTGCAACTGAAGAAATAAATTTTAGTTATATTTTATCTTAATTTAAATAGCCACCTGTGGCGAGTGGCTCCGTATTAGACATGTACTGATTATAGCTTTCTCTCTTTCTTGGTTTCTCCTGAAGACTAAAGCTGAATGGTGTTGCTCTTTCCAACACACATGCAATGTCTAGGGCTTCATCTCAAAGCAGTTCATTACACAGGACTCTTTTATAAGAGAAATCCCGCTTCACGCTGTTTGGTGGAGACCGGATGCAGAAGTGTTAAAAGGACTCAACAGGTCCAAGTTTGGCTCATAAAAGCTTTCCTCATCTGCCGGTGCCATTGATTGGTGGTGACTCCGTGGGGACAGATGCATGAGGGACAGTGCTTGATTAGTTGATGGTGTCATCCACATGCAAGAAAGAAGAAAGTGACAGCTCATGGGCCATGTTTTGCCGGGTCTCGGGGAGACCTTAAGAAAAATACTAGAGTGCAGCTCTCCTTAGAACTTCGTCCTAATGTGTAAAGATGTTTCTGCTAAATGCTTCAAAATGGGAGCTCGCCAGCTCTGCGGCCAATGGCCTTGCTAGAGCAGCTCTGGATGAAAACAAGGGAGAGTCAAGAATTTAGGTAGATGTAGCATGCGAACAGGGTATGGTTCAGGGGGTTGAGAGGGGTGTTTCACAGGGAGGACGTTTTGGAGGGGAGCATCATATCTGTCTCAGAGACGAGTCATATGACCATAGACACATGGGCAATGCCTTAGAGAAGAGAAAAGCCACAGCAGATATGGAAGGAGTGGTATCTGCATGACAGCAGCCACACATGGACGTGGGCATACACACAGTCTTAGAGTCTCCCCCACTAGCACAGAGAAACTTTAGGGGCCCTCTGGCAGCAAGTAGTGATATTGGCTGAATTGATCAAGTCTAAGACCTGGGCCAGGCTTTGTAGGAGGCAGTATTAGATGAGGAAGAAATGTGACAGATGGCCTGTGTGTGGCAGCTGAGACTCTGTGTGAATTTGCGATCCTCACTGAATGTGAGGAGAATGGGAGCACAGGAAAACCTGAGGGTCCCAGTGTGGGCAGAGACAGACCAGAGAAACAGTGTCACATGTAAAATAATAACAGCAGCAGTGACCCCAACCATAGCGACTGTTATTGGACACTCACATGTCCAGCAATATTCTCCGTGCTTCCAGGTAATCCTTTCCATAGTCGTGACAGGCAGCTCGATACCATTTCAATTTTTTGAGAAAACCGTGTCTGGGGGTCATGACATGCTCAGATGGGTGGGAGTATCAGCTGGGTGGTGCATGAGAGTCAAAAGTGCCTTGGAGACCCATGCACTTGAATTTGTGTCCTGGCTCTGACATTTCCTAGCTGTGCCGTTACTTTGCTGGCCTTCAGTTTGCTCATTCTGAAAAGAAGACAGTAATAGCTACCTCCCAGGACTATTCTGAGTATCAGAGGAGATAACAGACATAAAAGAACCGAGCACAATAATGAACACAGTAGATTCTACAAAAATGTCTTTCCTGTTTCTCCTGTCCTATGGTTTAAAATACAGCAAATACCCAAGTGCTCCCACTCAAGTTTCAGATCATTTGAGAAAACTATGATTTAAAGATAAATCATTATTATAAATCAAGACTCCAAGTTAAAAATCAGTTCATGCTTGAGTCAAAAATTTGAGAAGGAAGAGGTTCGATTATAATTTAGACTGGTTTATGGGACGTGTGGGATTTTCTGGCAAGTTCTGCCGACAAAGAAATTAGCTTCTGAGGGGGTTAAAAATTAAACACATTCTGACTTGAAAAGTCAAAGTTCTGTTCAATTAGAAAACTTGTTATAAATAACTTTGGCTTAATCATAGTCCTCTTTCACAGTAAGAGTAGAACCAAGAAGGAAAGGTAAAAATCTGTGTATGTGTGTCCATGTGTAAAATCTTCTCACCTAACATTCCACCTGCTCCTTTAGCACTCTTGTAGTCAGGCAGAGCCATGTGACAAGTTCTGAGAGGTAAATGCTTCAGGAAGAAGCACAGGAGAGCCAGCTCTGTCCTCTAACTGTCCTTTCCACTGCTGTGTTGACCAAAGAAGCCTATTATTAAGACAGTTGAGTGACAACATCAAAGCACCTGCAGTCACCGAGTCACCACTGAAACACAATAGCCCTAGAACTTAAAGGACTTGATGGTAGTTAGAAATGAACCCTTGGTGCATTAGGCATTGAGATTTTGGCGTGTTTGTTACTGCAGCATAACCGAACCTACCCTGAACAATACAATATCCGTAGTCATTTCTTTTCTTGAATGAAACAAAATGTATGTGTGTGATGGGCTATAGGCAAAAGAAATTGAGAGAAAAGTATGTGAAAATGTGTTCACTCTTACAGAAAAGCATGATTTACTGGCTGTGGTTGCTAGGCCTCTCTCCTAAATTCAGGTAAGGGTCTTCTAGAAGAAGCTACCCATAATGACAACTGAATGTTCCATCGGTGGCTACTCCCAGAATGGCTGTGAGGTAGAATGGTGCCTCGAAATCCAATCCTTACTTTACATTATCCATCCCTCATATTCTTCTTTGATCACTTATGGTTTTCTCTATCCCCAACTACTAAGTACCTGTCATCCCAGTATTGCAGGGACACGGTCCACTGTTTATGGCCTCTCCAGGAATAATGAATTTTCTGCCCACGGGTTTGATCTCATGTGCCTTCCATAGTCAAACATTTTTTTAAAGTACAACTTATAGTTTTATTTTATTTAGTATTTCTCAGCAATCAAAGAAATTCACATCCATGATTTAAAATGGAAATTATTAAGAAAGCACAAGGGAACAAACACCATTTGTAATTTCACCACCCAGATGAAAAACACTATTACTATTTTCATATATTTTATTACAGCCTTTTTATGTTTATGACTTTTAAACCGAATCAAAATCCGTGCACACTTCTGCACTGCTCTGTAAGTGACACATTAAAGACTATATCCCAGTGTCATTGGTTTTTACAAACATGAGCTTCAACAGCTAGTATCCCATTTTACTGCCATATCACATCTAGTCCACCCGTCCCTTTTCCTGGATGTTTAAATCGTTTACAGTGTGTTGTTACTTAATAGGTGTATATATCCCAAAGCCCATCTTCATAAAATTATATAGACCCATTCCTGAAAGCAATCTGATACTTTTGCTCTGTGGTCGTCCAAGTGCAGCCGGGGCCATCTGGCTGGTGAGAAGCCAGGGAAAACAGAAAACCCACGAACACTACAGAGGAGTCTAGTGGCTCATGCCAGTTAAGACTTGGGCTCTGAGGAAAATGAGTCACATTTTCCTCCCAGCTTTTATCTCTAATCCTCCTCTCTCCACCAAGAGTAAGACACAGAGGGACAAGACAAAGGCACCAAGAGGCCAGCTGCCTGCTTCTGTTCTCTCAATTCAAAAGATGAAAGGGACCCTCCTGACTCTCACGTGGTCCAGTCGATTCAACAGAATGGGAGACTGGATGGGGTTTGGGGTCAATGATCTACCTGGTGACAGTGTGTATCTACTGTCCTCCATACAAGACCTGTCTCCTGGGGGCCCACCAAGGACACTGAAGGAACAAAGGTCCTGACCCCATCTCATGAGAGGCCCAGCCAGAAACAAACAGCCAGCATCTAGCATGTCCTATCTCCCTTTCATCCCCTAAGTCCTCATTTGTTCCCCTCCCAGGTAGCCATTCATCTCCATCCTCTACCCTAACTCCTAACTTTGTTTGCTAGGGCAGTGAAGCGCGGGAGGGATGAGGCATTTAACTCGGTTGTGAAGTTAGTTCAACTACTTTACTAAATAACATTGACATTATATAGCCAGGATTTAGGGAAGACCACAAAGATGATGAAAGGGATGGAAAACTTTGTAAAAGGATCTAGGATGCAAAGAAAAGAACAATTTGTCTTCCAATGAGTAGGGCAGTGGTACCAAAACCTTTCTGCACCCAGGAACCACTTGAGGATCTTTAAAACAATACTGACGGCTGTGTTCCTTCTCGGCCAAGCTGATTAATTGGAGGGAGACTTGAGCCCTGGGAAGTTTAAAAACTCCCTAGGTGATTCTAATATGCATCAAGACTTGGGAACCACGAGTGTAGAGACTTACGTTACAGGACGCAGACCAGTTATTTCATCTCCAGTCCCTAGAAAGAATGGAATAGGGAACAAGTACATTTTGACTCTAAAGGAGATCAAACCCTAAAACAAACAAATGTAAATACCTGCACTATCAACCAGCTGACAAAATGACTTATGTGTCCCTGGTGCTCAAACAGCAGAATCATAGTTGCAGCCTCACCTAAGGTCTCTCCTCCCTGGCTTTCCAAACAGGGCAGTGGCCTTTTAGTGGAAACCCGGAAGCAGAGCTCAAACCAGGTCAGATCTTGGCCTTCAACAAGAACCAACTGCAAGATTTTCCTCTTCACATGGAATTTTCATGTGAATTCATCTTCATAAAGAAGTTACACTCTCAAAATCTGAGGGTCCTTCTTCCAGACATTTCTGATTTGTAAAAAGTGTCTGTCACTCTCCCTTCCACACTCCTTTTACTTGGGATTCCACATACCAACCGCCCTGAAACACACACACACACACACATCCACATACACCAGTTTCAGCTGAAACATCACCTACTCCAGGAAGCCACCCAGGACTATCCCTAAGCTAAACTGGTTGCCCTCTTCAAGGCTCCTATAATACCTTGGGTTCATCACTGCACCAATACATTTATCTTTCTTGATCAAAATCATCAATTAACTTGCCTGCTTCCTTCACAGAACTGTAAGCTGCATGAGCATATGGGCCCTCCAGGTTTCCATCTGTAAACCCCCATGAACTGGCACCTGACTTACACAGTAAATTCTTTGTGCAGGAGAAAGGTTCTGCTTTGGGGGGAAAAAGTGATTTTTACTCTTCTACTTGAATGGCAAAATATATCTTTTAGGACTGGGAATGGGGAAGAAAAAAATGGGAAGAGAAAGAAGAAAAATATATTCTTACCAGGTACCCAGTGCTGTTCTCAAGCACACAGATGCAAGTGCCTTGGGCCCCTGGCAGCCATCTGAAGGAAGTACTAAGACATTCCCCACGGACAAGGTCTCGGACAACTGGGGCAAATTTCCCAGGGTCACACAGCAAATGAGCACTTGAAAGGTGAGAAACAAACAGGGGCACTCTAACATTTGCTGATTAATCATCATGTCATCCTGCATTTATTGAGAATTTCGGGGAACCTAGGGGTATTTGACATATTTTCTACCTGCACGGTCAGGAAAGCGAGAAAGTCAGAAGTAGGCTGACCCTTTCACATCTGTAGACGGGAGAAAGAGGAGACGAACAGAAGAAAAGGTCCACAGGCCACGCGAAATTTCCTGTGTGTGTGACATGCCAGGGGCAGGGAGATTTACTCATTCTGGTGGGTTTCAATAATGAATAAGCCAAGTAAGGGAAGAGGGAAGTTAATTCGGTATCACAGCAGTGAAGGATTAGTAGAAAAAGTTCTATGCTCTACCCAACATGGTTCTGTAAAACAAGTGCGGTCACACACACACAGCATTTAAAGCTTATTATACACCCAAGATACATAATGAAATGGCTAAATAGCTCCCCTAGAATTATCTATGGAGAATCTACAGAAACAAGAGACAAGTATGAATCAGAAGGACAAAAAGAAAAACCTGTGAGAAACTCCAAGGGGATGGACAAAATGAAAAATAACTTCTAAGTGTTTCTCCTGCTTCTCCTCCAGTTAGCCTGGGACAAGCACCGTAAGAGGACAATTAGCCAACACACATTTGTTGATTTGAAGCAGAATTACTGGAGTGGATGCATCAAGAATTTAAAATGAGTAATAATAATAATACTACAAATATTCATAAAAAAGGGATCAATAAGAAATAAGAAAAGAACTATAATGAGAAAAAACAAGTGGGGTTATTAGAAGATAAAATAAAATTAAAATATGAACAAAACAAGTGAGGGTTTATGAGGAGGGGAACAGGGAGGAGAACCAGAGAAGGAAGCTGATATTCCTGGGTCACATACCAACCCCTGGACCTTCCCTGGACCTTCCCTGGAGAGGCACACCCTGGTTGCAGGTTTAGCTGTTTTAAGCAAGAATGAACTCTTTTAAAGTTTGTATCTGCAAATCTCACTTTTCAAAATGTGAGAGACTGTTAAGAAGATTCTTTTAAACTCCATCTCCCAATTTTGAGTGAGAAATTTTCCATTTCTCTCTAGTCTCCAAAATTCCCTTTCTACTCTAGAGAAGAGTGAATATTTAAAGTCAGGTCTTAAACAATGGGTCACAGTTCTTAAAGCAGGCAAGAGAAAGGGAACCAGCATACCATGAAGAGGGAATGGCTTGGAAAAGGAGTGGAGGTCTGCAGTTAGAGTGATGGCGGGTGGGGGTGTGGGGTACAGCCTGGAGTGATCTATGTGGTTAGAATGCAGGGTGCGGTGGAGAGGAGAGAGCAGGACTGGGGGAGGCTGGCCTGAAGGAACTTGTATGCCTTGCAACTAACAATAGCTAGTGTGATTTATTGAAATTCATCTGTTTTCCATGATTTTTGCCTCACACCTTTATTTTGCATTTTTAAAAATATTTTATTGTTTATGCTATTACAGTTGTCCCACATTTCCCCCTCTGCCCATCCCCCAGCCCCCTCCCTCCATCAGACAATCCCCACACTGTTGTCCATGTCCATGAGTCACGCATATATGTTCTTTGATGAATCTCTCCACTTCTTTCAAGCAGACCCCACCTTCTCACTCCCCTCTTACAGCTGTCAATCTTCTTCATGTTTCTATGTCCCTGATTCTATTTTGCTCTTTAGTTTATTTTGTTCATTAGATTCCACTTTGTGAGTGAGATCATATAGTGTTTGTCTTTCACTAACTGGATTTTTTTCACAAAGCATAATAGTCTCTAGTTTTATCCATACTGTTACAAAAAGTAAAAATTGTTTATTTTTTATTGCTGGGTAGTATTCCATTGTGTAAATGTACCACAGCATTTTTATCCACTCATTTACTGATGGGCACTTAGGCTGTGTCTAAATCTTGGCTATTGTAAATAATGCTGCTATGAACATAGGGGTGCATATATTCTTTCAAATTGCTGTTTCAGGATTCTTAGAACATATTCCCAGAAGTAGAAATGCTGGGTCAAAAGGCAATTCCATTTTCAATTTTTTGAGGAAACACCATACTGTTTTCCACAGTGGCTGCACCAGTCTGCATTCCCACCAACAGTGCACCAGGGTTCCCTTTTCTCCACATCCTCGCCAGCACTTGTTGTTTGTTGATTTATTAGTGATAACCATTTTGGCAGGTGTGGGGTGATATCTCATTGTGGTTTTAATTTGTATCTCTCTGATAGCTAGTGATGCTGAGCATTTTTTCAGATGTCTATGGGCCACTTGTATGTCCTCCTTGGAGAAGTATCTGTTTAGGTCCTTTGTCCATTTTTTAATTAGATTGTTTATCTTCTTGCAGGTGAGTCATATAAGTTCTTTATATATTTTGGAGATTGAACCCTTGTCCAAAGTATCATTGGCAAATATGTTCTCCCATACAGTTGGTTCCTGTTTCATTTTGATGGGTTTTTTTCAGCTGTGCAGAAGTTTTTGAATTTGATGTAGTCCCATTTATTTACTTTCCTTTGTTTCCCTTGCACTAGGAGATACATCAGTGAAAATATTGCTATGTGAGATATCTGAAATTTTACTTCCTCTTTTCCTCTAGGATTTTTATGGTATCACAAAGTATAGTTAAGTCTTTTATCCATTTTGAGCTTATTCTGGCATATGGTGTAAGATGGTCTAGTTCAATTTTTTTTTGCATGTACCAGTCCAGTTTTCCCAACACCATTTATTGAGGAGACTGACTTCATTGTATGCTCTTGCCTCTTCTGTTGAATATTAATTGACCATAGAGACATGGGTTTATTTCTGGGCTCTCTGTTCAGTTCCATTGATCTCTGTGTCTGTTCTTATGCCAGTACCATGCTGTTTTGATTACAGTGGCCTCATAGTACAGTTTGATATCAGATGTATTGACCCCTCCAACTTTGTTCTTCTTTCTCAAGATGGCTGAGGCTTTTCGTGGTCTTTTCGGTTCCACATAAATTTTTGGAATATTGGTTCTATATCTGTGAAATATTGGTGTTTTAATAGGAGTGGCACTGAATCTACAGGTTGCTTTGGATAGTATGGACATTTTAATGATGTTAATTCTTCCAATCCATGAACATGGTATATGCTTCCACTTATCTGTATCGTCCTCAATTTCTTTCTTCAGTGTCCTATAGTTTTTGGAGTGCAGGTCTTTCACCTTATTGGTTAAATTTATTCTAGGTACCTTATTTTTTGTTGTTGTTGCAATAGTAAATGGATCTTTTTTTTTAGTTTCTCTTTCTGAAAGTTCATTATTGGTATATAAAAATACCACCAATTTCCTGAGTATTGATTTTTGTATCCCGCTACTTTGCTGAATTCATTTATTAGGTCTAGTAGTTTTCTGGTGGCACCTATAGGGTTTTCTATGCACAATATCATGTTATCCGCAAATAATGACAGTTTTACTTCCTCTTTTCCAATTTGGATGCCTTTTATTTTTTCTCATTGTCTGATTATTGTGGCTTGGAATTCCAATACTATGTTGAATAAGAGTGGTGGAAGCAGATATCCCTGTCTAGTTCCTGATCTTAAGGGAAATGCTTTTAGTTTTTGCCCATTGAGTATGATGTTGGCTGTAGGTTTTTCACATATGGCTTTTATTATGTTGAGGTATGACCCACCTATTCCCATTTTGCTGAGAGTTTTTTTTATCATATAAATGGGTGCTAGATTTTATCAAATGCTTTTTCTGCATCTATTGATATGATCATGTGATTTTTATCTTTCATTTTGTTTATGTGATGTATCACATTTATTGATTTGCAAATATTGTACCAACACTGCACCCCAGGATAAATCCCATGTGATCCTGGTAAATGAGTTTTTTTAATGTATAGCTGGACCCAGTTTGCTAATATTTTATTGAGGATTTTAACATCTATGTTCATCAGAGATATTGGCCTATAATTTTCTTTGGTGTATCTTTACCCAATTTTGGAGTTAGGATAATACTGGCCTCATAAAAAGAGCTTGGAAGTTTTTCCTCCCCCTGAAATTTTTGGAATAGTTTGAGAAAGGTAGGTGTTAGTTCTTTTTTTAATGATTGGTTTTTATTCACCTGTGAAGCCATCTGGTCCAGGACTTTTGTTTGCTGGGAGTTTTTCAATTATTGTTTCAACTTAATTAGCTGCTATCTGTCTATTCAGGTTTTCTGCTTCTTTCTGACTCAATTTTGGAGATTGTATGTTTCTAGAAATTTATCCACTTTGCACAGATTGTCCTGTTTCTTGGCATATAGTTGCTTATAGAATTTTCTTACAGTCCTTTGTATTTCTGTGATATCAGTTGTTACTTCTCTTTTATTTCTGATTATATTTATTTCGATCCTCTCCCTCTCTCTCTCTCTCTTTCTCTCTCTCTCTCTCTCTTTTTTTGATGAGTCCAGTTTAAGGATCGTCAATTTTGTTTATCTTTTCAAAGAACCAGCTCCTGGATTCATTACTGTTTTGAATTGTTTTCTTAGTTTCTATGCAATTTATTTCCACTCTAATCTGATTATTTCCTTCCTTCTACTTGCTCTGGGCTTTGTTTGTTGTTGTTTTTCTAGTTCTTTTAGGTGTAGGGTTAGAGACTTTATTTGAGATTTTTCTATTTTTTGAGGCAGGCCTATAATGCTATGAACTTCCCTCTCAGGACCGCTTTCACTGTGTCCCATAGATTTGGGGTTGTGTTCATCTTCCTTTGTTTCCAGGTACTTTTTCATTTCTTCCTTGATCTTATTGATAACCCATTCATTATTTAACAACATGCTATTTACCCTCCATGAATTGGTATATTTTTGAGTTTTTACTCAGGTTGATTTCTGGTTTCATGACATTGTGATCCAAGAAAATACTTAATATGATTTCAATTTTCTTAAATGTATTAATACCAAGTTTGTGTCCTAACATGTGGTCTATTTTTATGAATGATCCATGTGCGCTTGGGAAGAATTTGTATTCTCCTGCTCTGGGATGACATGTTCTGTAAATATCCCATTAAACACATTGGATCTGGTGTGACGTTTGAGGTCGCTGTTTCCTCATTGATTTTTTGTCTGGAAGATCTATCCATTGGGGACAGTGGGGTGTTAAAATCCCCTCTGATGACTGTACTGCTCTCAATATCATTTTCAAACTCCACCAAGATTTTCTTTATACATTTAGGTGCTCCTCTAAATGGATGCACATATGTTCACAAGGGTCATATCCTCTCATTGGGTCTCTCTCTTTAGTGTTATATAGTGACCATCTTTGTCTCTTGTTTTGCCTTTATTTTGTCAGATATAAGTATTGCTACCCCAGCTTTTTTTTTGTCTTCATTTATTTTTTTTTCTCATCCCTTGATTTCTGCCTGTGTAAATCTTTCATTCTGAGGTAGGTCTCTTGTAGACAGCATATATATGGGTCATGCTTTCTTATCCATTCCGCTACCCTATGTCTTTTGATTGGAGCATTTAAGCCATTTACATTTAAGGTTATTATCGATAGGTACTTATTCATTGCCATTTTTTCTTTATATTTAACGTTACTCACTCTTTCTGTGTTTCTTCTTCTTAAAGCAGTCCCCTTAACATCTCTTGCAATGCTGGTTTGGTGGTAATGAACTTCAGTTTGTTTGTTTGTTTGTTTGTTTGTTTTGGTCTGGGAAGCTCCATATTTCACCTTTAATTTTAAACAATAGCCTTGCTGGATAGAATAGTTTTGGTTGTAGGTCTTTGCTTTTCATAACTTTGGCCTTCTGGACTGCAGTGTTTCTGTTGAGATATCAGCTGACAGTCTTACAGAACTCCCTGGTAGGTAACTGTTTCTCTCTTGCTGCCTTTAAGGTTCTCTCTCTGTCTTTAAACTTTGCCATTTTAATGATGATTGATCTTAGTGTGGGTTTCTCTAGGTTCATCGTGATTGGGATTCTGTGCTTCCTCGGAACTTGTGTGACTTTTTTTTCAGGTTAGGGAAATTTTCAGTCATTATTTCTTCAAACATGTTTTCTATCCGTTGCTCACTTTCTTCTCCTTCTGGTATTGCTATGATATAGATACTGTTACACTTCGTGTTGTCCCAAAGTTCCCTTTAACTAACATTCTTTTTAAGTGGTTTTTTCTTTTTCTGATGCTCTGCATGGGTGTTGTTTTCTACCTTGTCTTCTAAATCGCTGATGCAATCCTGTTTCATTCACCCTGTTTTTAATTTCTCTGATGTATTCTTCATTTCAGATATTGCATTCTCCATTTCTGACTGGTTCTTATTCACGGTTTCTATGTCCTTTGCATTTTAACCCTGCTGAGGAGAAAGCAACATAGGCAGGATTGGGGGTGTCAGAGACTGGCTTTAGGGCACAACCATTCCACACACTTTCCTGGGAACTGTACTGGTGCTTGCCCTCATAGAAACACCCTCCTGGTTTCTGACAGACCCAAACTCTGGGTTCTGGAGACCCCACCCACTTTCCTACTAGAAGCTCTGCCTGATGAGTGCAGGGTAACAATCCAAGACAGTCTCAGACATGTGTCTCTGGGGTAGGGAAACCTACCCACCATCTTCACTGAAGTCTAAACAGCACCTCCCCCACCTTCACAAGAGATCCAGGGGTCCCATCCTCCCAGTTCCACCATAAGCCTTCTCAGAAACAGTCTGGTCAGTGACTAAGACTGACAGCAGGCCTGCGGGCAGAGGTAGGCAGAAGTGATCCTGCGGTACCCTGGCACGTTTGCTGACCCACCCCTGGGCCCTGAGTGCTGGTAAAAGCCAGCCTTGCAGCACAGCTTGGCCCATCCCATGGGCAGCCAAGCCTGGAGGAGACAGCCACGAACTGTGGATTGTTCCGCGCTTTGAACAGGATGCCAAGAGCTAGATGTGAACAGCGTCTGACATTGGCTTACACCAGCTGCAGACAACATCAGAGCCATATCCAAAGGGAGAACAGAGCAGGCAGGCATGATACTCTGCTGAGACAAATTCTACTTTGCTCTTTTTCATTATTTTTTTCTTTTTCATAGCCTTTGTATTATTTTTTCTTTTTCTCTCTACTTTTTCTTTCATCTCTCTTATTTTATTCTTTACTTTTCTTACTCTATTTCTTCTTTCCTTTTATTATTTTTTATTCTTTCTCTTTCTTTGTTCTTTTATTTTTTTTTATTTGTTTGTTTGTTTTCCTATTTCTATTCCTTATTACTGTTTCTCTTCCTTCTCTTCTCTCATAATCATTTTTCTTTCTTTGGTCTTCTCATATTCTTTTTTTCCTTCACTATTCTATTTCCTTTTCTTCTTTTCTTATTCTTTGCTGTTTTGTTTTTGATTTTGCTGTTGTTGTTGGAAGGGTTTTTTTTTCTGTTGTTTTGTTTTCTTCTGTCAGCATCTGTACAACAGTGTACAAGGCATGATTGGGGGTGAGCCTTTCAGTCAGTCAGCTGGAGAGGAGATCCCACCAATGAACAGGCCAACAAAATCAAGACCCGAATACAACAGAAGAGCCCACATAACCCACACAGGGACATTCCTTGAGCATCCAGCTCAGGAGATCAAGAAGACTGCACCACTGGGTCCCACAGAAGTCCTACTACATAAGGCCACCCCACAAAGGCAGGGAGTCAAAGCAGACCTATCTAAACACATGGAAACAAACAAAAAGAGACAGCTAAAATGGGGAGACAAAGAACCCCCAAACAAAAGAAAAGGAGGAATCCCCAGAAACAAGAGCTACATGAAATTGAGGCAAGTAATTTATCAGACATAGAGTTCAAAGTAAAGGTTATAAGGATGCTCAAGGAACTTAGAATTACAAAGAATTTAGTGGGAACTACTTTCTTTTGCATTAAAACCTCACAACAATCTTATAGACAGTTATTCTTATTTTACAGATGGGATAACTGAGGCTCTGAGAATCTTACTTGCTTTTTAGTGTTTCTGTTTTGTTTTGTTTTTCAAAGGATCACGCAGCTGTCTGATGTCAAAATCTTGTTTGTCTCCAATCATGCTCACCAAAACACAAACGTGAGCTATTAACTCCCCTCTCTATATCCTTCGGGGACTCCAGGCGCTTTCAGGGTTAAGGACAAATACTCTAGTACAGCACACAGAGCCCTTCTCCTTCACATCTCCACAAGTGCCTTTCCCTCCAGCCAGTTCAACTGACGTGCTATTTTCCACCCATTCATGTGGCTCTGTCACGACTCTTAAAGCATCTCATTGTCATTGCTGAGTTATTCATCTGGTTTCTACCCCAGACTCGGTGCCCTCTGAGGTCAAGGGGGTGTCCTATTCATGTTTATCTCATTGCCTATATAATACCTGGCTCAAAATGAGGACTTAATCAATGTTTGCTGAATGGATGAATAAGTGAATGAATCAATCAATTAAGCAATGAAACATCTTTATGTTCTCCTATGTAAAACAATGCTCCAAAGGCATTCAGCAAAATCATTGACCCGCTGGTCTAGATATTAAACTGAGTTTCATTTTCCTCTGCCTGTCCTCACTTCCCAGCCTACCTCCCCACCATGGTTTTCTGGCTTTGTCTGTGAAGCAGGTGACAGAGGTAGCTGTGTTATGTTTGCGAGAACACTCATTCAAGGGCAAGCTTGCAAATAGGCAAAAAAAGTAATTTCCTTTTCTTTGCTCTTTGCATTGTTGGTGTTATTTAGCTTTATACGTAAAAATTACTCAAAAACATGTTAGATGAATTCATAGGATCAAAGCCCAGGAGAAAATACACTACAATGTGAATCTAACTCAGAGTGAAGGAGTATATGTGATTTTAATTTTCAGTGTTGTTCATTCGGTATTTTCTACGTTGTATGTAATAAACATGTATATGTTTATTAGACATTATTTGTTATTTTTGTAACAAAGCATTAAGCAAACTCTACAGATGTGAGTTGGTACATAATATTCATGTTAAAAATCTAGAATAAGCATGCATTAATTATACCTATTATATCAGTGAATTAAGTAAGTTATAATTTAAAATTTATGTTTGCTCTTCTAAAAAATTGCTTGCAGGTAAATTTGGATAGTATTGAAACAAAAACCTTGTAATTTATGCTTTAAATCTACTTGGCTGTGAAATCCTAAGGGAATTTTATCATGAAAGCAGCCCAAACCTATTTAAAAGAACAAGCCCTACAAGCCAGTGACCCCCACTGCCCGTATTCCTTTGCCATTCAACAACAGGAGTTGCCCGTCTGTTACAGACCGAGGTCTGAAAGGGCAGCAGCATCCTGGCAGTGACTGGCCATAGCAAGCATTCCAAAGCCCATCTCAAGACCTGAAGCTGTATCCAACTGGGTATGCCTAACATGTGATCTCCATGTGTCTCCAAGCTGTCTGTTCCACGTCTGCATTTGACCGCGCTTGTGAAGGCAAACATCCTGGAGTGACTACTCTGCTGTCCACGCTCACTCTAGGCCAGATTGGAACAGATGGAAGAACATTAGGTCTCCCAGGCACAAGGCAGGGGAAGCTGTCATTTGAGAAGCTGTTGTTTCCCCGACACCTCTGTCAGGATGTGGGAAGATTAAAGGGAATGAGCAGCAGCTGGCTGTACTAGCATGGAAGCCTGGCTTCTGGTACTGATGGTGAATAATGAGGCTCTGGACGCAGTCCAGTGGAGAGGGCCAATCCTAGGATTAGCCGAGGGAAAGCAGAGCTGGAGAGTCTTCCAAGCAATGGCTGCAAAGGAAGTCGTTCTGATTCTGGTGTCCATTAAGTATCTCAGTTTCTGGGACGGTTAAGGTTTTTCAGTTTAACCAGATTTACATGTCATACATCCTGCCAACCTCTCCTTTCATCACCAATCACCAGCCCCCAACATGTTTTCACACACATAAAAAGCATTTGCTGCATTCCAGAAGATACCAATGAGCTGAAGGCTGCATTTACTTGCTGTTCATTCATTTGTGCCCAACAAGAAGCACTGATATCATCACTTTATTATAAACACTAATCTCACCAGGGATGAGAGATTCACAGGAAAGACCAAGATTTGATTAACCTTTGGAATCATCTAGGTCTCTGATTTCCTTTACACGCTCTTGTATCGGTACACAGGTATTGACTGAGAACAGAGAAAGAGATAAAGTCTCTACCCTCACGGAGTTTCAGAGCACCTAGCTCAATGGTTGCTGGCGAGGCAGTGTTCAATAAACACTTATTGAATTGATCAATATATCAACTTTGACTGTAAGTGCAATGCATTATCTACTTTCTTCTATAAGGGGTTGGTCAGCAGAAGGTCAACCTTGACATTATCCCAAGCCAGCTAAAATTTCCTGTCCCCCTCTTCCTTCTCCATATGCACTTAACATGCTTCTGAGTTACGCTATCTGGACCAGTTTTAGCCAAGCTCAAGTCGGTAATAGCTCTCTGGCAACCTCTTACCAACTGTTAACAGCACTCCTTCCTTCCCTTACTGCCTAATAGTAACAATAACCATAATGGCCAAATGGCCCTTACTGTGTGCCAGGAATTGTTCTAAGCACTTTACTCAAATTAACTTCTTCAATTCTCACAGCAAACCTGTGAGGTACATTGTATGTATGTAAGTTTATGTGTGTATGTAAGTATATATTACTATTATCCTGCTTACAGATAATGTGACTGAAGTTCAACCAAGTATTGTAACTTGGTCTATGTCACATGGTTACTAAGTACTGGGGTTTGACATCAGAGCTTGTTCTTAACCACTGGCCTCCCTTCCATGGCCCTTCCTACTCTCTCCTTCCATTCCATCCACGATATTCCTATCAGAACCATGGCTGTAAGGTTAGAACAGAATGGCACTAATATAGATCCCAATGGTTTCTGGGTAGCTCCTACCCCAACCCTGGGCCTACTTAAGGGATAAACAACTAAATAACAGATAATACACCCTCCAAAATTTGCCAACTCCTCTTGCTTTTGTAATCTTTTTTATGGAGACACCCTCTAGGCTGTGAATCCACTTGTAATAACATGCTTTGAACTTCCCTTTTGCTGGAAAATAAACAGGAAATTAGAGTGACTTTATAATGAGGTGGAAGAATTAAACTAAGCCATGAAGATGAGTTACCTGAGATCTACAATGATGTCATCCAAGGCAAGCGACAGAAAATCTGTCAGGTAGGCGGAGGTTTCAGCTTTGTCCCATATCTCATCTCTACCCCTCCTTCATGTCCTCACCTCTTCTCCGTTGGGTGGTGCCCTTGGCCTCCCAGGGCTTCCTCACAGTACCATACCACCGGTATGAACCTGCCCCCTTGGCAAAGCTCCACATGCAGTTCTGCACATTCTCCCCCCCTTATCAAAAGTTGACCTTTTCTGTGACCCATTCTCTCCTGCCTAACCATCTTGTTAAAAATCTCTCCAATTAATTAGCTATTCTGTCAAGATGTGTACTCCTATTCCTTACAAGTTT
Organism: Desmodus rotundus; assembly: GCF_022682495.2. Classification (NCBI taxonomy): domain Eukaryota; kingdom Metazoa; phylum Chordata; class Mammalia; order Chiroptera; family Phyllostomidae; genus Desmodus; species Desmodus rotundus. The sequence goes on along the minus strand of NC_071394.1, from coordinate 106,836,036 downwards.
TTTTTTAATCTTTAATTGAACACTTCTGGAGTTGCAAAATGTTAGTCCAATTGAATGAATATGCATTAACAGCATTGACAAGCTTCTGAGACCAGAGACACCTGCTTTACAGGAGGTACTATCCTAGTGTGTCTCAACGAGCAATCATGCAAGTACCATGTGTGTGCAGGGCAGGTCCTCTTGGCTTCAAGTGCTATGGTAAATGTCCTGTGGAGATTTTTCAAGTAGGCACCTAACATGCACTGCCTTGGACCTTCTTGCCACTTACTCCCCTTGACTCAAAAGATAGACAGATGTGTTACAGTATTAGCATTTTTCAATGGGTGTTAACAAGAGATGGTGGGAAGGACCTTAAATTTCGAGTCAGATAGACTTCATCTTGAAACCTAGCCTGTATTAGTTAGGGTCCCTACAAGAAATAGATGGCCCGTTCAAATTAGGGTAAGTGCAATCCAGAGAAACTTCAAGGGCCAGTGCGGTGAAGGGACAACAGAATAAGCTAGAACCCAGAGGGACAGAGTTATACGGAAAAAACTGTCTTGAGAAGAGCAGAGACAGAGCCAGCCCAGAGTGACCTTACAGAGAAGAAGCTAGGGAAATACACACCCTGACCTCATCCCTTCTTCTGATCTCCTTCTGGGGCCTACCATTTTTTTTTAATTAATTGGAAGCCAAAGGACTTAATTTATTGATGTGTCTATTTGTCGGTCAGTAGTAGTAGCTGTTGTAACAGACATAAGGACGCCCCATCACACAACTTTTGGTGGTACATTTCACAAAGACTTCGGTGGGAATGGTGCTCCCTGGAGTCATGCGACATGACAGCCCCAGGAATCACTCAGCACAGTGCCTGGCAGATACTGAGTGCTCGGTGAATATCAGCTCCTTTACATCTTTCCATTGGGACGGACTAAATTGAAAGCTGCCAGTTATGTGTAGGTCTCTTTGGGTCCTCACATACAGGACCCTAAGGACCAGAGCTGCCACCCTCCAGGTTACCTGTCTCCTCTAGGCAGCAAAGAACTTACTCAATGGTGGGGAGCTCTCAGATCTGATGCCTGTAATCACAGGATTTTGTAGAAGCAGGTGCCTTCGAACTTCCTGCTTCCCATCTTGTGCCTTTGCCTCTCTCACAAGGCGGGGTGAGGCAGATGAACTGTGCGAGGTGAGAAAGAATGAGCTCACACACAGGAAACTAAGGGTGTTGATTAGAAATATTTCCAGTCGATACATGGCCCGATACATCATACAGGAAATATCACTACCTGATATTTTAGCAAAGGCAACTTACACTTACTCATTCCTCATAAATTTCAAGGCAGTTTCAATCAGGGTATGAAGCACAGCCAATGAAACTTGCTCTACCACTCAGAGCAGTAGAATCGTTTGGCTATACTTCTGAAACCCAACCAACACTGAACAAAATCCTTAGCATATGAGGAGTGGAACACGTCCCAGGAAAGGAAAGGAAAATCATTTCAGTGAAGGAGAAATTGGTGAACCCTTTAATTAAAAGGTTAGAGAGAAACTGAAGTCCCTTCAAGTAGAATAGTAACCTTTTCTTTGTCAACAACACTATTTTGCCAAGGATACTATATTCATCAGAGAGTAAGCTCTGTTCCTAATTTCCTCAATGCTAAGCATCATACCCATGGACCTGGCTACAGTGTTGGTAAGGCATGAACCAGTGTTTATGGTTTACATGACTTTTGAGGTCCCTTTCAACCCTGAGGGATAACTTGAATATTTCCTTCTAACCACAGAGACTATGCCCCAGTCCCCTTTCATCCATGACCTTCATTTTGCTCCAACCTTTTTACAATTCAGAAAAAAAATCAAGATAAATACAAAGTGTAGTAGACAAAGAGGTCAAACAACTGTGTGACCTTGGATAAATCAATTCTCTGGGCTTCAAACTTCTGATCTGCTCAATGGAGGTTTACATTAGAGCTGTAAAGTACTTTCCCATTCTGACATTCTATGAATACGGGCGAGAGAAAACAATCCCCTTAGTTCTTCCATCTCAAAGTTTATTGCTTTTCAAAATGCTCCTTCTTTTTCCTACTTCTAGTTTGGCACCAGGATACGAGTGAGCACCAACGACATGGCCGCAGCTCCCACAGTGAAAAGCAATGCTCCCAATGAACTAGTAGTCAGAGGACAGGAAGGTTCGAGAGACTTCCTGGACGATGTGGCTGGGAATGTCAGAGAGACCTCACGTGGCAGCTAATGGGTTTGGAGAGGAGGACAGGAGGTCTCGGAGCCTAAGGTTCACCGTGTAAACAGAAGTATGTGCATGCTCATGATTTGAAAGGCCTCGTTACCATAAAACCTGCTGATGCAGTTCCCGGGTCACAGCACAGAACCCTGAAAGGGCACCTGGCTACCTCATACATGACAGATTAGGCCACTAAATACCTGTGCGTCAAAGCAAGGCCAAGCCTGAGTCCCCTTTCAATCGCCCAGTAAGCAACTCTCTACTGAGTTGTGTCTTGCGTCATGTTCTGTGAAAAATGCTGGTAATTAAGTGAGAAACGAGACTGACCTGGACCCCTTCCTCCTGGAAGAGACGGGCATTTAACAAATAAGTATACAAATATATTCCTATACAATTGAATAAAGGCCATGAAGAAAGGGTAAAAGGTGCGATGAGATGTTATAAGAGGGGTATCTTTGGGGGTCAGACCAGGATTTTCTGAGGAAGGGACATTTAAGTTGAACCTGGGAGATGAGTAGGAGTCAGCCATGGAAAGAGTGGATGGAAGAACATTCAGTATATGCGAAGGCTCCACGCTTGCCTGTATTTGAAGTTGGTCAATGTGGCTGAGGCACTGAGAACAGGAGGAAAATGAGGATTAAGAGAAAGTCAAAGATCAGATCACACCTTGTAGAACACATTGAAGACTTTGGATTTTAATTATAGTAGTGGGTGGCATGACATGTGTAGATTCATGACGAATCACTTTGGAGCAGTGATTCCACTGAGTGAATTGGGTGGAGCAAGAATAAAAGTGGGAAGAACTAAGGCGGCGATCACAGCCATGCAGTCAGAAGATGAAAGCTTGGACTGAAGTGGTAGCAGAGGAGGAGGGGGGAATGGGCAGATTTGATAAGTGTCTTGGAGGGGGGAAAAGTGGGATATGTGAATAGAAAATGAAGAAGATGAAAAAATAATATGTCCTATATTCATGGCATGACCAACTGAGAAGAGAGATACTGGGAAAGGAAGAAACATAGACCAGAGATGGAGATAAAGAGTTCTGTTTTGATAGAACTATGTTAAATGTGGCTGTGAAGACACTGAAGACAAGGACTTAGAGGTGATCATTGGAATTTAAGAAGAACATGTTAACTTTAACAAGATCAGTTTATGGAGAGTAACAAGCACAGAATCTAGATTGAGATGAATGAAAACATGAATGGGAGGGTAAGGAAATGGAAGTGGCACGTGTACAAGGCTTTTTCAGGAAGTTTGTTATAAAATGCCATCGAGAGATGCAATATCAAGAAAAGGATTTTAAAGCTGAGGTTGATGACATGGATGCAGGCTGCTAGGAAGAGTCCAGTTAAAGAGCAGAGATTAAAGCTGCAGGAGTCTGAGGGAATACCTAGTACAGTAAGGCTCGTGAAGATGACAAGGGAGAGCGTCTGGAGTATGTGTGGAGGCACCCACTGCTGATTAGGCGAAGGATGCTTCTACCACTGAACAGGAAGGAAGGAAATGCAGGTAAGTCTGTGGATACGATGGTGGGAGAAAGGAAAGTTCCCACTTGATGGCTTCTCTTTCTTCTTTGAACAGAAAGACATCACTTGATGAAGTTGGGGGGGCAGTTTAAAGATTAAGGAGAATGAAGGAGATGGAAAATACATTTAGTGATGAAGGGAAACCTCACTAAGAAAATTTAAATGAGATTATTTTGGCATTTTTGAGGGTGCAGTTGGAGGTTGATGCTCATAAAGTGACAATGACACATACCATTCTTTCCCAATGGGTGATTTTCTCCAGATGTCTTGAGCTAACTCTTTGGATTTGGGCTCTCAGTTTCACTCAGCTGGGCAGAGATCGGGCAGTTACAAAGACAGCGAGAAGGGCAAGAAAGATGAGGTTATTTGCAAGAGAGAGAGTAAAATGAAGGCCAGTAGATATAATCTGGATAGGATAAAATACAGCAGGAAGCAGCTAATACAGAAACTAAAGGAATCAATAGCTTGAGCATCTGGATGAGGTCTCGGAATCATTGTACAGGATAATGGAGCATGTGAACTGGAAAGCCGGTTGCTGAATTAGCAGTATTGGAGGTGGGGCCCTTTGTATCACGACAAAAGACTGGAAAAGCGCAGTACAGGAAAGCAACAGATCACTAGAGACAGAAAGGAATCAAGGAGGGGGGAAGTCTGAGTTCTCTGGGGGATGTTCAAAGTAGATGTCAAATTTTTTAGGTTGACAGCCAAAGGCAGGGAGCCAGGTGTGAAATGGCGTGAGCAGGCGGTAAGCGGGGAAGAGGCATGGCTTAATACTGTGGCTTTGAAAAATATACTCTGCTTGAGAAGGCTACAGAGAAAGTGGTACCTTAGAGGTTCAACCACATGTCAGCCTAGGCGAATGGAGAATGGAATGTTTGCATCAGAAGTAAAATATTTAGAGAAGTGTGTTGTTTGGAGAATTCTAGAAAATACTAACTGGAAGTGGTTTATTGGAGGGAAAGGACAATGCTTAGGTTCTATAAATAGCAGGAATGGATTGGTGTAGGGGTATGAATTTCCCTTTAGGCATTAAGAAAACCTAGAAATGATTTAAGGCTGAAACAGCCATTGTACAGTCCAGGAAATTATCAACAAAATGAAAAGTAACGTGTGGAATGGGATAAAAACGCTTGCAAACCACATATCCAATAAGGAGCTAATATACAAAATATATAAAGAACTCATACAACTCAATAGCAAAAAATACCAAATAACCCAATTTTTTTTAAATGGGCAAAGGACCTGGATAGACATTTTGTCAAAGAAGGCATACAAATAGCTAACAGGTACATGAAAAGATGCTCGGTATCGCTAATCATCAGGAAAATGCAAACCAAAACCCAGGGAGATAATCGCCTCACACCTGCCAAGAGGTCTCCTGGTAAAAGACAAGAGATAAACACCATGGAGCAAAGGGGCCCTTCTGCACTGCTGGGGGCGGGGGGGACGGGAACTGTACAGCTGCTGGGGAAAACAGTATGGAGTGAAAATAGAACTAATGTATGAGCCAGCAATCCTACTTCTGGATATCTATCCAGAAGAAATGAAATCACTACCCCAAATATACCTGTACTCCCATGTTCATTGCAGAATTTCTCACAATAGCCAAGGAATGGATAAAGAAAATGTTTATTTCTTTATCCACACACACACATAGACATGTATGTATAGACATATAGACATGTATATGTATAAATACACATATATATTCATATGGAATATTATTCAGCCTTTAAAAAGAAGAAAATCCTGCCACTTGCAACAACATAGCGAAACGGACAGCATTATGCGAAGTGAAGTAAGCCGGACAAAGAAAGGCAACATTGCACGGTATCACTTCGGTGTGGAATCAAGGAAGGAAGGAAGGAAAAAAGGAGGGAGCGAGGGAAACGGACTAAGCATGTTACAAAACTTTATAATTATCAAGACAATATTAAAATAAAACTATAGATCTTCCCAAATATCACTTGTAAAAAAAGGAAAAGTGTTTGTTAAAAAACCTGATAAAGCATCACAAAATACTAGTATATAGATACTTAACATTAAAAAAAACCTCAACTCAAAAGACAGCATTAGGTTTAATAGGCAAACTCAAGGGGCATCTAAGGTCAGGTATATCCATTGTCATGACTACTGTGCAACATATTAGTAAATAAACTACACAAAAATATATATCGAGTTGCCAAAACAAAGAGAAAAGGTTGCCAGTAAGTTCTGTGGTCAATGCCTTGGGGAAATGGGTGCTCTCATACACCGCTAATGCAAATTGGTACACAGCTTACACTGGGAGTCTCAGCGATACTGTTTGAAACTATAAAGGCATATGTACCTTCTCACCCGTCCATTCCTATGCACAAAGTTATTCATTACAGCAGTACTTGAAACAGCTAAATTTTGCATACAATCTAAAAGTTGAAAAATAAAGAATTGGTTAAATAAGTTAACGGTATCCCCAAACAATGGTCAGATCCAGGATGAGGGGAAAATGAAGAACTAGAACTATTATCCAGAGGGAAAGAAGGCAGTGAATTCCAGGCATGCAGATGTTGTAAACAGGGACAAATGCTTCCCAGGAGAGGTGAAGATGGCCATGTCTGTCTTTTCCCCTCATCGTCAAGCGGACCCTTCCCAGAATCTGACTGAGGGAGTCCTGCTCATTAAGTTCTCCTGAGTATTCTGAATAATGCATCACACTGGAGCTGTCATGGGCTCCGAGGAGGAGGATGGAGCTTAATGAAACACAAAGAGAGGAGAAGGTTAAGACCTATGATGTTCTAAGTCACTATTAGGCAGTTTTAAAACTAACAATTTCCTTTTAATGTTCACCACACGTAGTGAGTGCTATGCTGGAGCTGGCTTGCACTGGTTCCAAGAACCAAGTGTTAAATTTTCAGGAATTTTGCAAGCTTCTTGTGAAACACAACGTTATTAAAAATCAAACTATGTAAATTTAAAATTAAATTATATTTAAAACAATGGTAATAAATATTCAAAACTCATCACTTCCTAGTTGCTTGACTATATTTTACTGCTATCTATGCTCTTAAGATTATTTATATTTATTATATATAAATATAGATTAAAGGAGGAAATACTATATAATGGTGTTCCGATGTTACCATGGCAGCATGAAGTCAGCCCTGGTAGGACTCTTCACAGCTCAGGAATCAGGAAACACTGCCAATCAGAGCTTCTTTCTCCTTCCTTTTTTCTTTCTGAAGGCTGTAGGTTAAACGTTTAGCAGCACACCACCCGTCACACTTCTCTGAAATAAGTCTTATCCCTGACTACCGACGAGAAGACTAGGGCCCAAAGAGAAGTTATTCTTGAAAAAATCATACAGTATATCTGATGTAATTAACCATTCCTTTAAAGCAAAATATCGTATATAAAGGTGACTTGATGAAAGATTAAAGAAGGTTAAAACTTCCAATTTGGAACATACATATTTTAAAACCTAAGATCAGGCCTACCACTTCTTAGAGCCCCCGACCCTCTTAGCACAAATCAGGTGCTCGAGAAAAATCTACCTCCTGGGGCATATAGATATGTTATTGCTTACTTCTAATGCATAGAAAATGACATAATTATACCTTGTTTCACAGAAAGAGACTTTTTTCTCTTATTAAAACCGAATATAAGCTTCAAAAGACTGCCTAAATTCTCTACTGGTACTGGAATGCTTTTTAAAGTAAGTATTGCTTTATTTTGATCCAATAATTCATTATGACTTGAAAATCTTTTGATTCCTTTTAAAATTTGTTATTGCAATAAAGCGGACCAACACAGCTTTAAAAAACTGAAAAATATTTTGAAAAACATGACATGATTCCAAATACTTAACAAAAATTCTACTTTTCAACTTTCCAGTATTTGTGGCCATCACCAAGTGGGACAAGAAAGCTGCCTGCCAATCGAACATGAGAAATATTTACTGAACGCCTTATCGACAAGGCACTGCATTCTCTCTCCTCAGAATAATGTCATTTGTAACAAAAAAAATAGGTTAAAAGCACATTTTCTAATTATAAAAGTTAAATGTGATAAATTTTGGAAAAAAATCTGTAAAGCTTTAAGAATCAAAACCAAAATCATCCATAACCTTGCCACCCAAAGTTTACCACTGTTAATGCTTTGACAGAGTTCCTTCCGGGACATGTGTGTGAAATGATGGTGCCCATGTGTGCACGCACACGTGTGGGCACCATCATTTAACTTTTGTGAGTTAAAAACTGAAGAGCAAAATCTCATCCCAATTCCTTCAATCTGGAGCCCCAGGATGGTAAGCAGCTGTGAGCTCTCATCTCCACTGGAGGAATCCTCCTGGACTGGCTCCCGATCTCCATCTGTCCCTCTCCCCCACCCCCTACCCTCACCCCCAGAAAACCTACTTCATCACCCTGGAGTCTTTTTTCTGGCCAAAGGATTCATGTGAGTAACTTTGGAAAGGAAACGCTTCCACTCTTCTAATGCCTCAGAAGGTATTAGCACTCACAGGTAGAAACATCAGTTGCCTCATCTGTAAAGTGATCTCTAAGTTTTCTTCTGCTAACCAAGGCAGACAACACAGAAATAGGGTTCAAGTGCAGACTCTTAAGTCCAAAAAAGCTGGGTACCTTTGAACAAATTATTTAACCTCTCTGTGCCTTCGTTTCCACACCTATAAATGGTGACTACAGGCCCACAATCCCTTATCTGAAACCCTTGGGGTCAAATGTGTTATGGAAATTGAGAAGCTTGACATTTACAAAGGCGATAAAGTAGATACAAAGTATCATCGCTAACCCACAGAGGACATTACATCATCTATTGTATATTTGGTAAAATCCCCAGAAGGGTTTGGGGCGGCACTGTCCTCAAACACATTTCTATTCATTCCTACAGCAGGGTACCCACACTAGGTAACATAAATGAAACCTTTAAGTGGCCTCCCAGCATCTCAGGTCAGATCTTCCCACCAAGGGAATTAAAAACTCCGGCCAAGTTTTACTGCAAATAAAAAACTTAGAAAACTTCTTTTGTTTTCAGGGGTTTAGGAATTTTAGAATCTTGGATGAGAGATTGTAATGCTTTAATACCTCATAGGATTGTCGTAAACAGAAAGAGTGCTTATTGATCACAGGGCCCCGTACATGCTGAGGACTCGAATAATGTTACTACAGCAGTAACAATTTATATTGCTATTACCGTTACTATTTCGTATTCAAGACCCTTCTCTTGTTCACCCCCTCCCTCCACTGCCTCTGCAATTTGCACTAATTCTGATCTCCACCTTTTCTCACCTGGACTTTTCTATCAGCCCCCTGACTGATCTTCCAGCCTGGCCCAGTCTCCCCCAGTACACTCTTCGTCCCCTGGAAGCACAGGATTCCTCTGAAAACACAAGTGTGACCACACATCTCCCCTACTTACTACCCTCACCAGCTTCCTGTCACTGACTCCAGTAAGTCTAAATCGCTCAGTATGATCTACAAAACCAGTTCTTGTTCTGGTCCAAACCTCTGGTCTCTGCTTCATTTCCTACTAAATCCTTCTTTGTCCTTTACTCTAAGTCCTGTCAAACATACAACACCTTTGCAGAAGCTTTTCCTTCTGCCTGTGATGCTAATCTCTACTATCCACTTGATAAATCCATAGTTAGCTTTTGATGTCCCCTTTGGGCAGCACCTCCTCCTGGCAGCCTTCCCTGATGCACTCAAACACCCCATCACACTTGCCCCAAACCATTATCCTCTCTGTTGTCACTCTGCCACATACATACCTTACCTCCACCACCATATTTATTACCAGGGATTGGAACTGATTTGCATATCTCTCTCTCTTTGAAGACAGAAACTATCTTTTCAGCTCAAAATATCCAGCACCTAGCCATGGTCAACACTAAAAATGTTTATCAGACTGAATCCCAGGTCTAACACTAGATTTATTTATTGTAAGATTAACCAGGCGTCAAATGTTTATCCCCAGAAAACAATCTGCGCAGGGAAAGCCCAGAGGAGACCATCTGGTGACATCCCTTCTGCAGTGGAAGCGGACAAATGACTTCAGGAAGTGGGCAATTTGAGGGGAGGAGGGATAAAAAGTGAGACAAATGGCTGAGAGACCACAGGGTGTTCTGTGCATCTTCTCTGACCCCTGACTTCTGATCGCAGGTTGCTCCTGGCCATCAGTACTATAAAAATTTCACTTTCCTCAACAGTGGCAGCAGCAGGGGAAATGAAAGGGCCAGAGGTCAACTTGTCCCCAGCGAGCTGTGTCCCATGACCCCAAAACCCCTGACAAGGAGCAGCTGTTCTCCATCCATCTCTCTACAGATGATGTGGGAGGAAGGGAGCCATTTCTAGTCTGGCTGTGTCAGCTTGGTGGGGTTGTACAGTGGAAGTGGAGAAACTTAAATGAAACCTATTTACATCTTTTTTCTCATTGTTGTTCAGTTACAGTTATCCCAATCCCCTCCCCCCTTGCTCTCCCCTGCCCTGCCCACCCCTCCCTATTTACATCTTAATTTTTTCCTCCTATGATAGTGTTTATCAAAGATGACTATTTCAGTGCTAGAAATATTGTCCTCCTTCCAAAAGCTCCAAATGCCAATATGCATCTAATGATGAGAAAAGAAGGTGCTTGACAGTTGTCTGTGATGAGCCACGGAAAGTCACACACAAGGAAATCGAGTAAAAGCTACGTATGTGCCCGCCCAGGGCTGGCAGATGTTCCGCCACAGATGGCTTCTACAGTACAGAGAGTGTTCATACAGTCCCTAGTCCAGACACTGGGAGTAAATTCTTGGGTAACTCTGTGCTCAAATGGGATATGTGTAGGTTACAAGGTTAGACTGGGTTTTATTTTGCATTCGCCACAAGTCATGAAGCCTTGGAGAAAAACGACTCATTTTCTCTCTCTGAGCCACAGTTTACTCATATGGATGATGGGGAAAAGAATAATGGTCAGTCACTTGTATCCTTTCCAGATACAACACCAAATTAGTTTTATTTGTTATCTTGATCTTCCTAAAACCTGGTGATGGAGATGATACTAAGTTCACTTTGCAAATGAGGTTCAGAGAGATTATGGGACTCGTCCAGTATCACACTGTGGTGACCAAGGAGGTGCTGCTCAGATCTTCCTTCAAGAGAACCTGGGGCAAGGACAGGGGATTGGGGGGAGGGGGGGGCCGGGGAGAGAGAGAGAGCGAGGGAGATGGGAAGGAGGGGAAGGGAGGGGAAGGGAGGGGAGGGGAGGGGGGGGGAGGGGAGGGGAAGGGAAGATGGGTCATTCTAGCTCGAACCAGACTCTCTGCCGGGCAATCTGTGCTCTGGGGATCCAGATTCTCTCCGAGCTGCACTGAAGTCTGAAGCTTTTCCTGTCCAGTCCTCCCACGACCTTGCTATCCGCTCCCAGTCCTCAGACTTGTGCTCAATCTGAAAGTCCTTCCCACCTAAGTTGTTCTCTCCCCCTTTATTCTTTGAGGTTATTTCCCTCAAATAAATGTCTTTCATGTCTGATTCTGTCTCGGCATCTCCTTCGTGGAGGACCAAAATGGACACACGGGGAGTGCACGTGACCCACTGCCCAGGTCCTGAGAGGGCTCAGTGAGGGCAGCAAGGGGAGAAGGGGCAACGCCCATCAAGTCCGCGGGGCTGGCGGGGAGGCCCACAGTTCACAGCCGCGGCTGGTGGAGCCGCTTTTGCTGTGTTCAGACAGACAAGTCTGTACTCGTCGCAGATCTACTAGAAGCTCCCGTGGTTGTTCATAATATTTTTAAAAACAATTTCTTGGGGTTCAATTCACATTGCGTAGAATTAAACATTTTAAAGAAAATTCACTATAATTTCTTATCTTCACATTGTTGTAAAACCATCACTTCTCTCTAATTCCAAAACACTTCCTCCTAAGAGTTGTATGGTTTTAGCTCCTATAATTAGGTCTTTGATCCATTTTGAGTTAATTTTGTATACAAGGAGGACCCCAAAAAACGGAATTTATTTATAAAAAATTGTGTATTTACTCTTACGTGTTTCAACTTCAGTCACCTTCAAAGTAGTCTTTATTTTATGCAATACACCTATCAAGACTTTTTTTTTCATTGCTCAAAATATTTTTTATCTCACTGATTTTGATGCCTTGTAGTGCTTCTGCCGTTTTTTGTTTCGCCTTTTCCACATTGGCAAAAAGTTTACCTTTGAGGACTTTTTTCATCTAGAGAAACAAAAAAAAAGTCACTCGGGGCTAGATTGGGTGAATAGGGAGGGTGGGGCACAGGGGTCATGCCATTTTGGGTCAAAAACTGCTGAACACTCAATGCAGTGTGGGCAGGTGCACTTCACCCATCATGAAATGGGTGAATGTGTTGAAAGAGTCTTCAAAAAATTACACTGCAGCCAAACTCAGCCTCTCACAACACCACCAGCTAATACAGATGGGTTCCTAGAACACACACCTAGTGGGGGAAGCCTGTACTAAGAAGGGCCCACTCTCCAGAAGATAATTCCATTTGGGAGCAGTACTTGGTGTAAGGTAGGGATCCAACTTCATTTTCTCAGTATATTGATATTCAGTTGTCCCAGTACCACTTGTTGAGGAAACTATTCTTTCCCCTGTTGAAAGGTTTTGGCACCCTTGTAAAAAATCAATTGGCCGCAGATTGATGGGTTTATATCTGGACTGTCAATTCTATTCCACTGATCTCTATGTTTTCTTTTTGTGTCTATGCCATATTTTGGTGGCAGGATTTCCTTCTTTTATGGTTGAATAACATTCCAATGCAATATCCCATAGCATTGATCAAGTTCGTATGAAGTTTCAAAGCCTCCTGAATACCAAGCCCATCTTGAAATTTTGCCATAGCTTTTGGGTATTTTGAATCATGTGATGTAATTTCATTTTTTTCAGTTAAGAGGTTTTTTGTTCTATGTATTTTTTTATCCTAAGTGTTACATCACATCCAATGTTTTTTCTAAATTGCCTATGTTACATCCTAGCCAATGCTTTGTCAGAATCGATCTGCATGTATCAGTTTTGTTTTATTCCACGTGTGTGTGCCTCCCATGTGTGCCTCAGCTGCCTCCTTTGTGCCCTTGGTTGGTCCTCCAACCTGCTTCCAAGCTCCCCTGGGCTCCTGGAGGGGGATGAAATGCCACACAGTGGGGCTTAGGATGGGGTTTCTTTAGCAGCCGCCATGCTGTCAGCTGTGTATCGGGTCTCTGCAGGATGAACCCTGAGCAAAGGGAAACAAGAGTTAGGAGGGAACTGATCTGACACATTTTCCCTCCTTTTGTCCCTCTGTGAACCACTTCATGGTAGCCTCCTCTCGCAAACCTCCTGGAGAAGTCCCCATGAGCTGCGAGATTAGGACTGAATGCCTTCGCAATGGTTTAGAAGTTGTGGCGAGCACAGCAACACAACTGCTTCCATCTTCCCCTGCCTGCCGAGTAGCTATTTTTCTCACTCTCACCGCTGAGTTTTGTCCCTCTCAAAGTGTGGGTGTGAGCCTGGTGCCCCAGGCTCTGCTTTCCAATAAATCCAGACTGGGGTCCTTAGGATAAAACCTACTGTGTTTACTGAGACAACGTGAATATTTTTCTCTTTTAATCTCTTTCAGATATGAATACGGTGCTATATATTGATATAGATGCAAACAGATCAGTCCTTCATCCTCAAGATAAATTATTTTTATTTGTGATGAAACCTGAAACCCATATAACTTTATCTGAACCCTTTATAAGTTTATTAACAAGTGTCATACCAATAAATTCAATAGAAAATAAATAAATAAATAAATAAATAAATGAAATACTGGATTTTATATGCTACTCTTTCATTTAGGAATTATTCATTTATGATTCAAAGTAAGATTAGTCTATAGTATTCTGTTATGGTCAGCTTGTGGTTTGAGTATCAAAGTAATACTTGTTTGTAAAATGATTGTGGTAGATTATTTTTCTTTCTGTGTTCTCTGCAGTATGCATACGACAGGGATTACCATTCACTGAGGTTGGATAAAATTTGTGTTCAAAGTTTATTAGCCTGATGTATTTCTTATACTGGAGAGATGCAGGGTTGATGGGATCATATTTTTTAACTACCGGGTCTGTTTCTTTCATGGACCTTCACTCACTGAGGTTTTCTATGTGCCTATGAGTCAATAAAATCTTAAGTATTAAAATGGTTTGTGTTAAAAAATGTGTTTGAAATTTATGGAATGGCAAACATGCTCATGCCCTATGATCCAGTAAAACTCCACTTTTATGTAGTGTTTCTCCTGAATTCATCATTAATGTACACAAAACTTATGTGTAGGGATGGAAGTACAATACAAAATTTATTATAATTCCAATGATTTGGGGGGGAAATATAAATAACCAAAAAATTGAGATTGTTTTTAAAAATGTGTTATATCCCCCCAACTGAATACCATGTAGCCAATAAAAGTTATATTCTTGAAAAATATTTAGAAAATACTTCAGGTTGGCAGGTGAGAAAAGGCTGTATATTCTATCACTACTCAATTTTGTTTGAAAATGGTGAGATAGAGAGAGGGAGGGGAGGGAGGGGAGAGAGAGGAGGACCAGAAAAGGGAGGGAGGGGGAAAGAGTAAGACTGGTAGGATCTATCCCAAAGTTTTAACTTTGTTACAGTCTTCAGTGAAATTTGATATCTTTTATCATAAACCTGATGATACTTTCGTCATCCGGAAAAAAAACATGCACTGTCACCCCAGGAAATTCAACAAAATAATTTTTAGAGGAGAGCAAAACAAATTAAAAATAATACAAATAAAAAGTCACTAGTTTTCTATACCCACAGCCACACTGATCCAGGATGGGGTGTTATATCATCCTGCGTGCAAGGCCACGTCCTACTTTGAGCTGGGACGCAAAATAACCCCCCACTGGAACCCAGGGAGAAACTGCTCTCTTCTCCGGAACTGTATCAGAGGACATCCCCACTAGAGCCATACTCTTGTCAGAGTACACCTCGGGCTCCCTCTACACTGTTAAAAAAAAAAGGAGCAACCCTTTTCCAAAGCATAAGAATGTCTCCAAGGCTGTCAGCCTGAATGTGGGACAAATAGAATGGCTTCTGGAATTGTCATGGGGATTTGGAAAAAGCAAAGTCCCCACGGCGTACACTAGTATGGCCTGCATTCCATTTTGCATCAGGTACACAGGAAAGGAGACCCTTATTGTAAAATTAGCTAAATAAGAGCATGCACAGAGCTTTCGGTTATCACCATTGTTATCATATTGCTGAATAGGAAGTCATTTGACCTGGGGAATGTGTAGCTGTAACAGAAAAGGCAGGTAAATTTGTAAATTCTGATACAAACTTCTCACTGAGGCATCAAAGCCAATATGGGGAAATATTCCTCCCAAGTGTCAAAGCTCTTTCAGACCTCCAGCCTTCCATCTCCCTCACTTAGCTATTCACTCACCAGACATTGGTTCTGTGGGAGGCATTGCAGAGAGAGGGTCGAAGATTTATTGCGCATAGTTCGCATCTCCAAGGAGCTTATTCTAGGTGAGTTCTGAAGTCAATGATTATATTGCATCTCCTGTGCCAGAAGGCAGACGAGGCAGAGAATAATTAGAGATAAAGTTGAGGAAGAGAAATTGCAAAGCTAGAGGGTTGGACGTTTTATCTACCCATGTGGGTGTGGAAGCTTCGAAACACCGCACTTTGGGCTGGCAGGAGAAAGATGTGAGTTAGGGCAGTAGTTGTTGAAGAAGGAGGGAGAGTGTGATACAGGATGATAGAAAACAATGTGGGTGTGATAAGCAAATAATGGGACTTCAAGAATAGAACAGATGATGTCTCCGAGCATGACAAAGACTAGCAGAGTCCTGGCAGTGTAATTTAGTAAGAACGATAACAATAGGAATCACTTTATAGAGTTATTTTTAGATTCCGGGCACTTGAAATGCTTTATCTCATGTAATCTGCACTTCAACTCTAAGAAGCAGGTATAGATGAGCAGTAAGTAACTCAGAGACGAAGTGATTTCCCCTGGTTCTCGTTCTTAGTAATGGAGCCAGTGTTTGAAGCCAGGCAGACTGACTCTAGAAACCCATTTCTGTCCACCACACCAGTGGTTCTCAGTGTGGTCCTTGGACCAGCTAGAGATGTCCATCTTCAGGTCCCCTCCCCAGAGCTGCTGATTCAGAAACTGGAGCTAGGGCCCAGAAGGCTTTGAGCAACCACTCCAGGGTATTCTGTAGCCCTTGATGTTGGAGACCCACTGCTCTATCTCAGACCCTTTGCAATCAGAGACTTGGAGGGAAATTCCGGCTCTCCTATGTATAACACTGGCTGTGCGATGTTTGGCAACCTGTGTTCCTTTCTGCGCTTCAATTCTTCTCTACACAGAATGGAGTTATAATCAAAGTACTCCTGCATTCCCAGTCCTGGAGGGGTTTATAATGAATAAAATGAGAAAATGCAAGCAAAGTGTCTTCCCTCTATGGAGTGAGGGCTCCATAAATGTCACCTGCAGCCCAAGTTCACTGGCTATACGCTGTGCATCAGGCAAGAGTGTCTGACCTAAACCAAAGGCCAAGGAGTTAGCAAAGAAGACTGGAGGGAGTGGGAGTCATTAATGGGTACTGAAGACATCAAAACATCAACTAATAGGGAAATGACTCGGTGAAATATTGCAACACCTAAGCATTAGGGGGCCAGGAGGGCTGGGGAGGAAGAGCAGGCTATTTTTCATCAAAAGTCATGAGAGCCCTGGCCAGTGTAGCTCAGTTGGTTGAAACGTCATCCTGCAGACCTAAAGGTCACAGGTTCGATTCCTGGTCAGGGCACATACATAGGCTGCAGGTTCAATCTCTGGGCCAGGTGCATACGATTTCCAGTCTGGGCATGTTCAGGAGAAGCGATGCTTCTCTCTCACATCAATGTTTTTCTCCCTCCTTTCCTCTCTCCCTTCCTCCCTCCCTAAAACCAATGAAAAAAATGTTCTCGGGTGAGGATTAAACAAAAAAGCCATGAGGAAAAAAAAATCACAAACTCAAACAGTGTCCTTTCAGAACAGATTATCAATCACCAAGGCCAATGGGCCTGAGCAGAACAGTGTTAGAGGCGGCACCACAGCACAGCCACCAGCTTCTCATGCAAGGACCGCTGTGTAACTGGGAACACACCGTCAGACTATGGAAAGGGAGAAACTGAGACACTCAAATAAAATAAATAAATAAAAAGCTGTCCTCTTCCCAGTCTAGCTTACTCGGGTAACTGCCTATAGCACCAAAGCATGATAGCAGCTCTCTGAAAAACAATGGAAGGTGACAAAGGATGTTTTCACTCTCGGATGAAATTTAGGGTGAACTCTTTTTGCTCCCTTTTACCACATCCCCCACCCACTCACCTGCAAAGCCACCTAAATTAAAACATTAAACAGTGCCCTGAATTACAATGACAATAACCTATAAATATGAATGCCTAACAAAGCTCTCTTTCTTTTGAATGACTAACTGCATTATTGTAAGAAATATATCTTCTGAATACAAAAACCCGATACCAAAATCAAGTATTATGTCATACTCTGGGGTACCTCTAAAGATTCAGGTTATTTAAATAACTCAAAAAACAGCCTTGGAAAGAAAAGAACTGTAAGCCTGATAATAGACTATGTGGGGTACTTGAGAAAGAGAGAGAGAGCATTCTTCATACTGAATAGCACAACATGTAATGATATTACTCCAACACCCCATTGCTTTGAACAGGCTGATAACATTTTCTGTTTATTCTCATGTGATATTTGATTTACCTTTCAATCCACAGAGTTTATCTCAGAAACTTTAGTCTCATTACTGTAATTTATATGAGACTAAGCAACATAGCTTATTACAGCTGGAAAGATGGGCAACACCACCTCAGAGAGATGTCACAAGAAACAGAGGTCCAGAAATGTCCAATGGCTTCTCTGAGGCCAGAGAGGTCGGTAGTTAGGGTCAGAACTGGCATTTAAATCTTCATCACTTGCACCTTCATCCAGGACACTTGGTTCCATGTGAACAGGCTTTTATAGAGAGACAACCAAAGCACCAAACAAGACAAAAAACCCTTTAGAGTAACCATGACTCTCAGAATGATTTTGTTCTTTTTTCCTTAAAGAATCATGTCACTATGCTACATTAGAATTTAAGCTTTCTTACATCCTAAAGGACTGAGTGTCAACTGTTCCTCGGTGGCCCTAGGCAGGTAACTGAATCACTCCGAGCCTTAGTTTCACCACTGATTCAACAGTAATGATTCTGATTAAGTCCTGCAGTTGCCATGAGGAACAAACACGTGTGATATTGCCTGACCCAGGAGCCCATCCAAAGTAGCACTCAGCAAATACGCATTATTACTAAGCCAAAGGAAATGGGGCTGAGCCACGTACAATGTAAGCATGCTAGATGATAGCTTTTCCAATAACCTGAATGGTCAGCCAGGATGTCCTGCTGAAAGAGTCATTAAAACATGCATTCGATGTATCACCCCATTACAAAAGTAACCACAAAGGACGGTCTGAACATACAAATTCCTAACTAAAAGAGGATCACGGCAGGGAGTCATGTGCTAGGCCAGTGGATTCCTTCATGAAGGTCAAGCTTGACCTTAACTGAACCTGCCTATTGTTGTTTCGCGTGTAAGATAACATACCCTTGGAAGGACAGAGTAATTCCCCTTTTCCAGACCACGCAGGGCACAACCTCCCACTAGAACAGGAGACCACAGAACCTCCCTTTGTTATATTGTGCCCCGCACACCGTCTCTATGCTGTAAATGTTCATTGTTAACTGCCCCGTGCCCACCAATGTAAAAGAAGTATGTGTGCCTCTGTTTTCCTCTCTATCCAGTCTCAGACATATCCCCACTTTGCTTTCTCCCACCTCCCAAACCTACCACCAATACATTTCATGTAGCCCCGCCCACGCCTCTTCCTTTGAATCTAATTCATAGAATACTCTGTAAAACTGCCATCCTCTGGTGTGTTTTCTCAATTCATTGAGACTTTGCTTCACGGCAATTTTTCCCAGCT
Source organism: Desmodus rotundus (assembly GCF_022682495.2). NCBI lineage: Eukaryota > Metazoa > Chordata > Mammalia > Chiroptera > Phyllostomidae > Desmodus > Desmodus rotundus. The sequence goes on along the minus strand of NC_071394.1, from coordinate 106,817,264 downwards.
CCTCTGGGTCCAACTCTCATGCTATGAACAACAACAAAATGTACTTAGATGTCTAAAAGCAAGATGTCTGTATTTTGAGTGACAGCCACACAAGGAAACACATGTGTTAGAGCTTTATCTCAAATAGCCCTTCCTTCCCTTTCCATTCCTTCATTTGCTAATATTTATTGAGAACCTAATATGTAGAAGGTGCTGTTCTAGGAACGTAAACATTTATAGTTAAATATTTTATCTAAATCATGGTGTTTTGTTTTTTGTAATCCTCACCTGAGGTTATGTTTCCTGATTTTAGAGAGAGGAAGGGGGAGAGAGAAACATCAATCAGTTACTTCTGGCATGTGCCCCAACTGGGGATTGAACACGCAACCCAGGTATGGGCCCTGACAGGGGACTGAACCCACAAACTTTTTGGTGTTTGGAACAACACTCCAACCAGCTAAGCCGCCAGGCCAGGGCTCAATCATGGAGTCTTAAGCAAATAGATGAGCTTCTAGTGGGAAAATGCATCTGTGAAGCCCCTGAAGCTAAAAAATTCACAAGTGTAAAAATACGTTTTCCTAGTAAGAGAATAGCTCTCAGCAGATTCTCAAGAGAGTCCCTGATTCAAAAAAATACAATAACTATTGTTATAAACTCTACTTGGAACAATACATATTTAAACCTGAAGAAGTTCCAAGATTTTGCTATTTGCATATAAAAGCAATCTTTATTTTTGATAAAATACCGTGTTCAAACTTCAAGAGACGCACCATGTATTAATTTACAAGTGGACTCTTGAGGTGTCTATAAGCCTTTTTTAAAAGATGTCTCTTTTTTCCCTAGACTATAATAATCTCTACAGACCAAGAACAGTGCCCTGAACACAGGGAGGACTCCACAACTTCCCAGCCAACTCTGAGCACAGGTCAAAGGGGGAACAAAGCGCCTTATGAAGATGTAAATGATCCCAAAGTACCAATATGCTTATTAAATTGTCCTCACTTCCTTTTGCCCCTTCAAGTTCCTAAATGATATGAATTGCTTGATAGAAACCATGTTTCGTTTTTTTTTTTAAAAAAAGAAGAAAAGAAAAGCATGCCCTTTAGCATCAGACCCAAAGACCTGGATTCCTCGCCCATTATTAGCTGTGACTATACTCAAGGTACTCGACCATAGCAGGCCTGTTTTCTACCTATGAACTGCATTACTGTTAGAATTCAGCAAGACGTGCCTAGCAGAGTGCCTGCCCTGTAACAGATGCTTGTGATCGTAACTGGTGCTGCTCACCAAGGGTTTCCAGCTCTTCCTTCTTCCAGGCAAAGTTCCCTGCCCTCTTCAAACTGAGTGTAGTCACAAGACTTGCTTTGGCCAGTGAAATGAACATTATCTGGCTCACTCTGAATGAAGTTTTCGGAATCAGTGTGTGAGCTGCCATGTCCCTTTTCCAATGCTCTGCAGATGCTGGAAGCACACCTTGAGGACGCCCCAGTTGCCATGTGTCTCTGAGTAACCTCAGTGAGTGGAGACACACACCAGTGAGTGGGACCCATAGCAAGAGCCAAAGATACATTTCTCTTATATTAATTAAGTCACTGAGATTTGGGGATTGTTACAGTGGTACAATCCACTGTATTCTGACCAAATCTGTACTTAATACACATTAGGTCCTTTTCCTGATTAAGTCTCACTAGCTACACATTTCTCATTGCATTTTATTCTTAACAATTAGTCTACTGAAAAAGTTCACTGACATAAATTTTTGTTTGTTTGTTTTTCCATTTTGATGGAGTACCTGGATAAGGAGCATATAATTTATTATGGTTTCATAAAATTAAACTTTTATCTGAGGACAATTCACGGTTGAGAAGGTGATCGTCTTAAAATGTGCTACACTTTTTTAGGTTTTCTGGTGATGCTGCCCTTTACTGCTTTCTCCATTTCCAGAAATCACAATCCACCCAGAACTCAACAGCTTCACATTAGAGTTAAATACCTGGCTGGATCACTTATCATAGAACTATAAAGTTAAATTTGTATGCACTAGTATACAATGTCTGTCTGGGAAAAGTCCAGCCATTGTTAATATAATGAGGACAGTTTACGCAACATCAATGTAACCTGGCAGCCAAGGAGAGCAAACTGAGATGCGCATGCACGAACAACGACCACTTCGCTGTACTAGTCAGTGGGGGAGGTAGACGCCATTGAGTGAGCATGTGGACTGTGCGGCCATCACTTTCAAAATGACTGAGTGAGTAGAGCAATGAATCTGCATCAAATTTTGCATTAGGCTTGAACATTCCTCCACAGAAACTATTTGAATGACGCAGAAGACCACAGCTATGGGCAGGTGTGATTGGCAGCTTCATCATGACAACGTGCCTGCTCATGCATCACGTCTCATGTAGAGTTTTTTAGTGAAAGATCAAATCACCCAGGTGACTCAGCCCCCACAGCCCAGATTCAGTGCCCGGTGATTTCTGGCTTTTCCCCAAACTAAAATCACCTTTGAAAAGGAAGAGATTTTAGACCATCGATGAGATTCAGGAAAATACAGTGGGACAGCTGATGGCGACTGGGAGAACTGTGTAAGGGTCCAAGGTGCCTACTTGGAAGGGGACTGAGGCGTCATTGCCCTATGTACAATGTTTCTTATATCTTGTATCTTCTTCAATAAATGTCCTATTTTTCATATTACATGGCTGGATACCTTTTGAACAGACCTTGTTTGTATGTGAGTATAGGGGTTAATGGAGGGTTGCTATTATCTCCCATAATTAATACGGATTTAGAATGAATGGAAATCATCAATCTGAGAGAGTAAAAGCACTTCCCAATTTTCTATTGCTGCTTAACGAACTGTCCCAAAATTTAGTGGTTTAAAATAACAACCATTTTATTGTATCTTATGTGTTTTTAGGTCAAGAAATTAGGAAGAACTCTGCTGAGTGAGTCTTCCGGTATACGTGGCATAGATGTGGCCACTCAGGGATATTTATATGATGGCAAGTCTGGTCTAGGGAGTCCTAGATGGCATCACTCACACTCCTGGCACCTTGGTGGGGACAGCTGGATGGCGGGGGCTCATCTAGGTCTGTTAACTGTAGTGCCTATCCAATACTGTAGTCTCAAGGTAGCTGGATTTCTTCTGTGGTAGATCGAGATTTCCACAAAGAGTATTCCAAGGCTGAATCTGCAAGGCTTCTTAGGACCTAACCTTGGAGTCCCAGAACAGCACTTCTGCTGAAGCTTATTAGTCAAAAACCCCAACTAGGTTATATCTAACTATATGGAGAAGAATTAGATTCTATGTCTTAAAGGGAGGATTAGTAAAGGATTTGTCACCATTTTTATTATACCATAAAAGAACAACTTCCTGGCTGCTTCTCTGATTCTCTAAGATATCATTGGACCTAAATACCCTACTCACTACTTTAATCTTGGATGAGTGAATAGTAATTCCCTTACAGGTTTAAACACCTTCCTTTTAGCCACAGAGGGTTATCTGGATTCATTTACAATAACACTACTAAGGTGGACATTTTCTTGTCTTCTCCCCAACCCCAACTCCACCTGCCAAAGTACCCTCCACCTTTTACTCCCTTGCTAGACTTTCCTGGAAGTCTAACCTTGTCTAACCTTGTCTATATCAGTGGCTCCCTTGTCTCCTGGTATCTTCTTGGATGCAGTCCTTGGGAGGTGCTGCTGGAGGAGTAAAGGGCAAGAGGAGAGTAAAAGGGCATTATCTCCTGGCTCCCTTCCCCCTGGAGCACTGTGGTTGGTCGTGTTCCTCTATCAGAGTTCAGGTTACAGCTCCAGCCAGACACGGTCCTTGAGAATGGTAACTACTTTTTTCTAATTTCAATAACCCCTTAATTAAAAACAATTCTGAATTAAATATATAAGGCCTCTTTCAGGTTAGTGTTAAGTTAAAGTACTACATTCTTAGATTATATTTTTTCTTTTAACGTCAAAATATTTTTAATGAGAAATCAATGAGGAAATTACTATTGAATTCACTTCTTGAATTGACCCTACATCAAAAAGGAACAACACCAAAAAGTTCAACAAAAAATTGATCATAAACAGACTAGAAGATTTGAAATGTCTCCTCCCTTGGACTAGAAGATATGAAATATTCCTTCAGTTAGACGACAGACCTGAAATACCTTACGAGGTAACCCCCGACTGTTAGATTCATTTGAACTTACCAAACATTTACAAAGTACTACCTACTGAGCATGCAATGAAACCACTTACTTTCCCCTCCTCCACTAGCCCGTAGACCCCTCAGGGCCCAGGATGGGCTTATTTGACTTTGCTGCCCCTTCACGTAGCTCTGTGCCTGGCACGTGGTAGGTATGTTATGTTTGGACTGACAAAGGGGTGGATGAGAGAATGGCAAAGCGTATATACTGAGGAGAAGCAAATGCACATGACAACCACAGGCCAGAACTGGGATTATGAAACTTACCCTCCTATCCTGGGGAGAAAAAAAGAGAGTATACAAAACAAAACAAAACAATGCCTATCCTTCCAGAGGACAGTAAATGGTTCTCTCAGAGCCTTTGAAGCCAATGAAATGACGAAGGGTTATACGTCAACACCCCCTTGACGCACAAGGTCTCACTTCTGTCAACAAGTATTCATCCAGTATAACTACATACACACATGTATGTATGTATGTATGTATATATTTGGCTCTCTGCCTAGGGAACTCCCCAAGTTCAGCTGGCCAACTCTAAGCCTCATCACAGCATTTAAAATTAATTTCTTTGCTTACGCCCACAGAACTAGACCAACACCAACCCCTCAGTGACCTTGGTTCTCTTTTAAATAAATAGAAGGCATTACTGGGGACATAGACCCCTGGGCTTTCCTGTTGGAATGTCACAGGAGGATCATTGTACCACACAACAGGCTGCTGCTGTCTTGGAACAAAAGATGCTCTCACCTCTGAGAAGAATCCTCCAACAGTTTCAAAGTGTCAGGAATTCATTTCTATACCCCAGCCCAGGAAGTAGAAGAAGGTGACAGTGGGGAGGAGGCCAGATGGTACAGAGGACTCAGCCCATGAATGGTTCTGCTTCTGAAGGGAGCTCTGGACTGGGCCACAGGTAACCCGAGTTCCCATCCTTCCTTTGTCCCTCCCTCACCAGGTTACCTTGGGCAAGCCACTCATGTTTCTGGGGTTGTGTTTCCTCCTCCGTTAATGGGAGGGTTGGGCCACATGTTCCCAGTGGATTCATCCCAGACCTACCATTCTAAGATCACACGTTTCGAAGAAAGCCTAGCAACAAAGCACTACCAATAAGTTTTACTCTTAACCTTTCCTTGAACTCTCAGCTTTCTCATATACTTTTTAAAAAGAGAATTAAAGATAACAAAGGTCTACAATTCAGGTTAAATTCCACCTGCTTCCCCATCACATGTATATAAGCTCCCTAACTCATCACTTGTTCTAAAATTCCGACTGGATATAACAGAAAAGTGTGATTTAGCTTGAACGCTTAGTTTATCTAGTGACTTGTAGAAAGTCGTTTTATACCAGACAGTGGTATTACAGCTACCTAAAAAGCTACCAAAACCTGGGTTTAGGAGAAGAAAAGAATAGATGAAGCTTCTTAGATGGTTTCAAGATTTTTAGGTGATCTTGAAATAATTTGTGTGATTTCAAGTTCTACCAGCCTCTGTTCTGTGGCCTTTCTTATTTTCCTCCTTTCCTCCGGAGCTCATCTAAGCGAAGGATGAACAAAAAAATGGCAATTTTTTTCCTGCCAAAAATTCAATGTAATAATAGAAATAAACAATGATAATAATGATGATGATGATTATATCTGACATTTATGTAGTCCCTAGTGTGAACTAGGTAGATTCTAAGTGCTTTATATATATTAATTTATTCTTCGGTACAACTCTAAATAGTAGAGACCATTATTACCCCCACTGGCAGACAAGGAAACTGAGGATCCAAAAGTTCAAGTAATTTTTTCAAGGTCTCCCAGCCAGAAAGTGGCAGAGCTGGGATTCATCCAGGCAATTTTCTTCCAGAATCAAGGCTTTCAAGCCATTATGTTGAATAACTTCTCCCCACATGCGAATCTATTTCAAAGAAGTCTGGAAGGAATGATTTGAATAGTTACAATAGAAAAATGAGTGTGAATGTCTATCTCTAAGGTCAATTTAATCTGTATACCTATTTAGCAAGGAAGCAAAAGCAAATATCTTATCAAAAGAAATTGGTTTATAGAGCATAGCACTGATTTTTTTTTTTTTACCCTAAGAATTCAGCACAGATAGCAAGGTGCCAAGCCACAAAATGTGCATTCTTGGGTTTCTTTACCCAAACTACAGGGCCATACTAAGTTGCTTTAAATCACCATGGTAACCAGAGTCCATGATGATGACCCCATATAAACAGACAGGAGAAGGGCTGTCATTACAATCCTGTTTGTGGTACAAAGTGAGCATTTGAGGAGGATCTGTCCTGTGGGAGATATTTTACTTTAAAAGTAAAAACACTCTTGCTTTTGTCAGGACTTTCTGTTCTCAGAGCTTCTTAATATAGTTATTTCTTTCTCCCTGGAAGAGGTTTAAGAGGGATCGTATCTTCTGCTTGCCTTCACAGCTGTATACTGTAAAATCTATTGTGTGTATATATATGTTTGCATATGTATGGTGTACATGCCCGCATTTATACCCATATATACATGTGTGCATGTGTGTGTACACATACAGTATGTGCACACACACATAATGGGCACATTCACACACACCTAATATATGAACATATATTAGACTTCCCAACTTCTCACCATGACACTCTGGGCTCATGATTCTGACATGTGACCTGTCCATCTGGAAGCAGATTCAACCAGGAAAGGACACCAAGAGGCATCTCCTCTTCCCTACCTCTAATGACGTAAGGGCCAAACTCAGATGTGATCTGATTCATTAAGGTTCCCACTGGCAGGACAAAAAGTCTCTGCTTGCTTGCTCCTCCCTTCCCCTATGCTGTGTAATAGGGCCAGGCCTCTCCCCTGACCCCTCAGCCTGTTTGAAAGGGATGCAGGATACACAAAGAGAACCATCCATTTTTTTTCAAAAGTTATAGCATTAATTTTTAGCAGTGTGTTCGAAGCTATCACCAAATTGAGATTGCAGCCTCAGAGAAGTTGGCAAATCTCTTCTGCAATAGAAAACTGCCTGTCAGATTTGATCTAGGTTCTGCAGATTGAACGAGAAGGGTTTCAGTGTCCCTTTCCACTCTGAATCTGTAAGGTAACAGACCCAGTCAAGGTCATGAATGGAAATAACAAAGAGCAGGAGAGTCAACCTGCAGGAAATACAGAGACAAGTACAGGTTTCCACAGTGTAGTAGAAAAAGCCCTGGGTGGGGAAGAAGAGGCTCTGACCCTCGCTGGAGTAAGTGACTCAGACGTGACTTTCCCTAGATGTCCAGTCCCTCCACATTGAGAATGAGGGAGGGGATGGATTCCATTACTGCCACCAGCCTTGGCTGCTGAGCTAGGGCAAGCCTGGGTGCTGCTGGCTGCAACCTCTGCGGCCCCCATCTCATATCCAAGGAAATCTACTCATGCTGCTTCCACGGCTCTGAAGCCTACATTACAGAAATAAACACCCTACATATACATCTGTAGAGGGAAAATGCAAGGTGATCCTTTTGTCTTTTGTTTGTTCAAATCAGCCTTACCTCTCACTACAAGAAGCAGCATTGGGGAAGAAAGCTGGGGTTAGAAGTTTGGGCGGGGGAGAAGGTTTCTTTTCATAGGGCTTAATTTTTTAAATATACTATGACCATGGTTTACTTTTCCATCTAAACAATGTTCAGTTCATATAAAAACAAGCAAACAAATGAAAACTCAATATTAACAGCAGAAAACCTTAATGAAGTTCACCTAAGCTATTCTCCCTTAAAGATCAGCCTGCATGTGGCAATGTGGGTCTGAGACTCCATAAAAGAAAGTCATTTTTTGTTGTTTGCTTGTTTGTTATTGTTTCTTTGTTTTTTAAGAGAGTTCAGGAGGAAAAGTAGAAGAAAAGAAAAAAGAGAGGAAAAAAAATCTCCCCTGAAGCAGTTTCCTAAGATGCATGTCAGAAAATTAAGTCCAGGGCAGGCAGCACAATACCCAGGAGGAAAAGTAATTAAGAGAGCCTGGGGGCGGTGGCTGGAGGGGCGGGTGGCGGGAGATGGATCATACAAATGATCAGGGAAATTACTTCTGAATGAGAGCCCAAGGAAATGACCTGGTCGTGAATGGCTGGTGAAGGATTTGGGCAACCAGCTTCTAAACATCTGAGAAGAATAAACACCCAACCCTAAAACATGAATAGGTGATAAAGGAAAAAAACATTACCATTCTTGATAAACCTACTTTAAGTGAAACTTACTTCATTCCATTACCAGTCTTTCAAAAGATGCAAATCACCTATAAACTAATTTGCTCTGGCACCAATGAACAACTGCCCTGGAGGTAAAGGGTCAAGTGAAGGAGACCAGAGTCTTCTGTTGCACCCAAGGACCAGAGAAGAGCAGAGAATGGATACAAAATGCCATTTCCTCCAAAGTTGCACTTTAATGGTTTAACAAGTAAACCAAGTCACCAGGAAGAAATCTTTACCACCTGGGCTGGTGATTAATGATAAGCCAGTCACCGTTTTGTTGTTATACCAACAACGCAGATACAGGAACACTTAGCCATCACAACACCTCCTTTCAGAGCTGAGAAAAGCAGCACAGGTAACTGGTATTGCAACGAAAATGACATCCTATGCTGAAAATCCAGCGAATTCATATTGGACAATAAATCTCCCAAGGAAGAAACTACCTACCCTCCCGCAGCCTGCCACACCTTCCCCCGGCCTCCCCCCCCACCCCCACACACACACAGGCCCACCGCTATGCTATTTGGTTTTAGGCATCTCCTCTGGATGGTTCTTTGACATGTCCACCGTATGATCACTGAACGCTCTGGAAACCTGCTGCACCTACATCTTTAAGCCGTATTTCCCAGTGTAGCCTATGAGATAGGTCCTCCTACCACTAGGACTTACCCATTCAGATTTCTTAGCAGATGGCCATTTTAGACTAGGGAAAAGTCTGACATATGTAAAGGAGTTTACCAGAAACACTTGCAAAGATATAAACAAACTGTCATCGGGACCAGTTAATAAAAAGTCAGAATTCAGTCCAATCCACCTGCAGTTATTCACTGCGCACCTTCCATGCACTGGGTGCAAACCTGCAGGACCTTCACCCTGCAAGAAGAAAGGGTTCCATGTAGAAACTAAAGTCACAGAAAGGGAATGGGAATAGCAAGTTTCTCAAATGTAATTATTACAGGCTGAATTATTATAAACAGTTTCTTATCTCCCTTACCATGATTAGAGGTTATGTTTAAAGGAAGATGATAACGTCAACTTTGTGTACTTCTTTGCTGGGATTATTGGTGGTACGTTATAGTATTTACTGGTATGAGGTTTTTGTTTTCTAGGTATAAAAAATCATATTGATAGTAAAAAGAGAAAAGACAAGATTTACTATCATATATATGCACATATATGGAATTTCAATAAACTACAAATTGGCTTATAATGGAACTATTATATACATATTTCATATATATTATCAAACTATCTGGCAATAGTCTGCCCATGGTATCTCCATACATTTAAGTTAAAGATAATTCTGATTTGAGCACACAAGAAGTAAGGTATGAAACAATTATTTCCTAGTATCTTTAACTGTCTCATCATTTTTATTTTCCAAATCATTACAACAAATTATTTTCTAAAAATTGGAACTAGGAAAGAGGCCCTGGCTGGCGTGGGTCAGCTGGTTGAAGTGTCACCTTGTAGACCGAAAGGTCGTGGGGTTTGATCCCCAGTCAGGGCACACACCCGGGTGACAGGTCCGATTACTGGCTGGGGCACGTAGGATAAGGCAAACAATCGATGTTTCTCTCACACTGATGTCTCCATGTCTGTCTGTCTGTCTGTCTGTCTGTCTGTCTCTCTCTCTCTCCTTCCCCTCCCCTCCGAAAGCAATGAAAAAATGTCCTCAGGTGAGGTTAAAAAAGTAAAATTGAAACTAGAAAACACTATAACCACACTAATTTTAAAGATTTATCTATTCATTTATTTTTAGACAGGGGGAGGGGAAGAATAAAGTGTGAGAGGGAAATATCAACCTGTGAGAAAAGCACCGATGAGGTGTCTCTCACATGCACCCCAAAGGACCAATCCTCAACCTAACCAACCGGGAATCAAACCAGTGACCCTCACTTTGCAGGGCAACGCCAAACCAACTAAGCCACACCAGTTAGGGCCACACTAATTTTAAATGACTTTGAGTCAGCATTAGATTTGCTAACTAAAATCCACTAACCTATATAAATCTAAAATTTCAGGTATTTGAGTTTAGGGCCCTAGGAATTAACTCTAGTTAATCCATATTTGTCTAAATTCATTAAAAAAAATAAAGACAGTAATTTTTGTCTAACAATAGGTCCATCCTTAAAATGTATATAATTTTGCACTGGAGTTTAAAACAGAGCTTAGCAGAACTAATTTACATTTATATTACATTGAGACTGTTTCATTGCTAGAATGTCACATTGCATCTTTAAATACATACATATTATAAATTCCTAGCTCCAATGTGGAGCTACAAGAAAAGACATGTTGGATAACATAATTTATAGAAAAAGAGCTCTTTAAAGTTCAAAATATGCAGCAAATTCTTGGAATTCTAAAGACTTCCACCTAAATATTTACCCAGTTATAACTTGTTCAGAAGCTCAAAACCAATACCTCATGTACAAGTAGAAGTTAGTTCATAAAATGGTAGGTGTGTTGAGGGGAAAGCCACCTTCCAGCCCCCGACTCGGACACGATCATTCCTTGGATTTGAGAATAAGTTGGAATAAAGGTCTAACACAGGCATTTGCTGTGAACTCTTCACCTTCGTGGCTGAGGAGCCAAGGGAATGTTCCCAGATGTTGGAAATACTGGTATCAACACTGATTCCCGGAATAAACGGAACAAAGACGTGGCAGCCACACTCTGCACTGACGACAAGAGCTGCACAGAATCCCCGGGAGCAGCTGATTTACACCAATGTGTGCAATGTGCCTCACCAGAGTCACCAGACCGCAAATCACTGCAGGGCTGGGAGAAGCGTGGGGTGATCGGCAAGCCCCACAGGGAACTCAGGAATCCTGCCAAGAGCAATCAGAAGTACCTGGCTCTGGCGGCTGATGGCTTCTCCTACCTCCGCATCTGAGACAACCAACCCCTTTTCAAAGCACTATTCCATGTGCTCCTCACAACGAATGAACTAGGCAGGTAATTTTTCTCTTTCAGGGTAGACTTGGGGAGCTTTTGCTCCTTTCATAGGCCCCTGTGACTATACCAAGTGACTGAGTCAAATGCCACAAAAAACTCCTAACTCCTCATCCTGTGGTCTTTCTACTAAGCCATAGTGCCTCTAGCACAATTTATGCTTTATCATACTAGAGTTGAACGGCTACAACGGTGCTATTTCCCATCACCACCTGCCACAGGAGACGGAGATGGGAGTAACTTACAGATATTTACATGGGAACATGGACACATATCGACGATAGATCGACTGTGGGGGTGGGTGTCAAAGACGGGGACTGCTTATCTTCACAGCAGTAAAAACGGGGCTGCTGTTTGCAAAGGTGGGGAACGCTGTCTTTATTGTATCCATATTTTTCAGGCTTGCCAGAATAATCCACATGTCATGCAAATGTATTCTTTTCAGTAAACATAGTTTATCAAATATAAGACTGTTCCTAAAAATAAGTCCAAATAATTTTTTTTTTAAAGTTTGATGACGACAATAGAACCTCTTTGGCAATGTTGGCAGAGCACTTTCCCCACGTGAGGCAGACACACAAGGAGACATCACTGTCAGGCCAGGCATGTTTCATGTGAATATAAAGCCCCCACAGGTCAAAACCAGAATCCAAATTACCCTCTCTGTGCTTCCCTCCCTCCTGTCCGTCACCGCGCATAAACCAATCGTAGCCTACTGTCTGTGGAGATGCCCGCTCAGGAAATCGCTTACAACAGTGTGCCCTGCTGGCGTGCTACATGTTGTGTGCCCTCCCCAGAGTAATGCAATGTTTTGTTTTTGCGTTATAAAACAGTGGAGTTTTCCCCAGTTTTATTGAGGCATGCTTGACAAATAAGAATTGTATATATTTAAGGTGCACAACACGCAAAAGTACATTCAGAGCCCACCTGCCTGCATGACTGCAGGGGCCTCACAAAGCGGGGCAGATGATGGACATGACCGGGACGAGACAAGAGCAGACTTGGATATCTAGAGGCGATAAAACCTTTTGGTGGCTACTGAGGTCAGATTCAACACCAAAACATGGGAGTGTGCGGTTGACTGGGGTCTCTGTAGGTCAGCTGCATGTCCTTAAAAGTACTCAGGCTTGTTTCAGGCACAAAATGCTGCTCTGGCATATAAAACGTTGAGCCTTCATTAATCGCCGGGAGTATGTCACCGGAGGCTTGGACTACAAAGACCTTGAGCACTAACCATGGCCAAAACCCAGTGCAAGTGTACAGTGACACTTGACCGTGACATTTGAGGTGGTGGTGGCTAAGAAATAAATAACATTTCAACAAGCGGGAAAAGCCTGCCCAGCCTAAGACAATACTGTGTCGAAAGCATCCAGAAGTAAAACTGCATTTAGATTTTGGGAAACAGCTGGCAGTCTGGAGTTAATACAGTCCGGCTGCCCCGGAGCGGGTACGGTCAGGATAAAGCAGGAAGGGGCAGAGTCGTGGGCTAAGGGGACTGTAGTGTAATGTGTGGCCTCTGGGAAGTCGTGAGTGGTTCTGGAGCAGAAGAGATACTGGATGGTGAGAACAATGCAAATGTCGGGGTACTGTGAGGTTTCGGTCAAAGCCCACATGCTCTCCAGCTGAATTGTGATATTCATGATTTCACTACAAGCGATGCTTACTTTTCAAGGAGGCATTTAAAATCCCAAATCTTCTTTTATCATTTTCACTTATCATACAAGGCTCTAGAGACTTCTACAACCACGTTTCTGAGAGATAAAAATATATCTATATTCAAGTTTCTAAAAGAAAAGACCTGGCCTATAGGTTTTGGGGGAAAGAATAATTTCAATATCTAAATTGTAATTGTACATGCTGTGGGGTTTTCACCCCTAAAAATTTCTTGGGTGGAAGGCTGAGTTGAGTCTTGAGTTCCAACCAGGTTTTTAGTGACTAAGTCTATATGGACCTTATTGAATAGAAGTAGAATAAATGTTTTGTGTGTGTTTTATGTTAAATAAATGTTGTTTTAAGTTATTTTTCACTTTGCAGTCCCCCGGAGAACACAGTAACAAGCATACAGAGCTTTTCAAGGACATACTCAATGAAAGATGTAGCAGAGGTGTTACCTGACTTTAAAAAACAGAATACGAGGGTAGAATTAAACATGAAAGAATTGAGCTTCCTTACTCTCTTTGATCTCTTTTAATAAAACAAATATCTGACTTGGAATTTATACTTCAAAAATGGGTTAGAATAATCATTCATATCCCTTTCTCCCTCTTCCTGCTGTGATTTATTTCTTCAGGATATTTCCATTGATGATGATAGAAAAGGAGGGTAATGGAGGATTAGGCACACGGCAGAGCTGGAAGAGGTCCCTTTGCGGCTCTAAGAGGCATAAGCAACTTCATTACCACATATGAAGGAGGTGGGTCCATACAAAAACGTTCTGTTCTCTTTCATGGGTGGTACCAAAGTTCCAAGGGAAGAACACTCTTGCTGTTTCCTTTGCTATGTGAAGTTAAGTAGATTGACAAATGCTACCCGCTTCAGTACTTTTATAAAAGGGCACAGAAAACTTGTGATTTTTATTTCAGTCTCAGCACCCTTTTCAAAAAGCAAAAGATGCTCACACAGGAATACTGTTGGTTACAGCTATTCGAGTGTAGGTTGCCTGAGCAGGAAACACTCCTGTTTTGTGTTCAGGGATGACGAAAGAAGGCATGGCTGAGGCAGGGGTGTCAAACTCATTGTCACGGGGAGCCACATCAGCCTCGCAGTTGCCTTCAAAGGGCTGAACATAATTTCAGGACTGTATAAACGTAACTACACCTTAACTAGGGGCAAGGAGCTTGGCACTGCCGCCAAGTAGAAACAAGGTGTCGGGCTGGATAAAACAAGGTGGAAGGCCGGATTCAGCCTGCTGACCTTGTGTTTGCCGCCTGTGGTAGACGGTGATGAGCTGGTGATCATTATTAGCATGATTTTGTGAAGTGGGGCATCTGGGTAAACTTTGACATCCTCAAGTGTGGCAGAAACAACAGCCTTGGGTAGAGGATGAGCTCCAGGAAGGTATCTAACCCTCAGAGAAGATTCTCTTTTTGCAATATAGTAACTGTGAAAATGCATGAAGATATGTTAATAGGCAATGGGCCCTCAATTTAAGCTAGTACTCCTAGATTTGCTTTCATTATTGCTTGAAAAAAAATTCTTACTTTTAAACGAACCAGTAAGGCATTCCTATTCAATATCATACTAGCAATCTTTGGTAGTGCAAAGATGTAAGAAAAAAAAGAAATAAAAGGCATACAGATTAGAAAGGAAGAAATAACTATTCTCTATTCTCAAGACAAAATGACTATCTGCACAGAGAAGTCTACAAAAAAAGAGTTGTTAGAACTAATAGCGAGCTTAGCAAAGTTGCACAATACAATGTGCAAAAGTCAATAGCATGTCTATATCCTAGCCACGGAATGGAAACCTACCATGTTTTCTAAAGTGCTACTTACAGTGGCACCAAAAACATGCAATCTCTACTTAGATGAAATCTAAGTTTAGGTGAAGGTCTAAATCTAACAAGATGTGCTCAAGATTTGTATGCCAAAAATGATTAAATATTAATGAGAAAAATGGAAGAAGACCTAAGTAAATGGAGATATCTGTGTCCATTTTGTGGATTGGATGACTAAATATTGTCGTGTAGATTCGATTCAATACCAATCAAAACATCAGTAAGGTGAGTTTGTGCTTATATTTGGCAAATTATCACCTTACATAAGAAAAAGTCAAGATAACTCCAAGCTTTGAGGACAAGGAATTAGAGATTGAAATGCCAGCTCCTTGCCTCTCGGCACGTGGGTTGTGGACCAGCGGGCACAGCGGCACTCTCCGCAGCCACTCCAGACCGGCTGAACCAGGGTCTCCGTTTTTAACAGGAGTCCGGGCAGCTGAGCCAACACGCACATTCAAGTCCGAGAGGCACCGTCCTAACACGGTTTCCACCTCCAGGCCTTCCCCAAACAAATCACACTCATCCAAAGTCTTTTCCTTTATTTAAGTATCACAGTGCAGGTAAAGGAAATTAATTAAATTCTTTTTTGTTAACTCTTTCAAAGGCTTGTTTATACCTTTAGGAGAGCCCCATGTACTGAGCCCTGAAGCCATTTCTAAGGTCTAAGTTAAAGCAAGTAATTAGCTTAATTAACACCTATTCCTTCCAAAGGAGCTGAAGTTTTGGAGACTAGTATGCACAATGGAGGGGGAATATACAGATGAAAAAAAATCTTTTCTCTAATGAAACTTCCATTTGTGGAGAAAAGCAG
Organism: Desmodus rotundus; assembly: GCF_022682495.2. Lineage (NCBI taxonomy): Eukaryota > Metazoa > Chordata > Mammalia > Chiroptera > Phyllostomidae > Desmodus > Desmodus rotundus. Next base: position 106,801,614 of record NC_071394.1, on the reverse strand, counting down.
ATAATTAATGTTAAAAAAAAGAGAAGGGCTCTAACTAAACGCACATGCTGACAAATCTTTTTTTTAAATAAAGATAAGCATGTCCTGTCCTCCTTTCTGCTCAACTTTTCAGATGCCGCTCTTTCATTACTCCTACCTCACTGAGTCATTTCCTCTAAGGTAGTTTTTATTTTATTGTATCTGTTCTCAAAGCAGAATTCACACAACACACACATGCACTCCTATTCTTTACAGGGAGTTCCACACATGGCTATCACACGGGTGGGCCAGGTCTTTGATATTTCTGTGACATCACTGCTCTCTTCGTTAAGTGTGTGGGTGCTTTATTTCGAAATGCAGGACCCAGGCCTTTCCTCCATCCCGAATGCCATATTTTCTGGAGAAGCCTCTGGCCTCCCGTATAAAGGTGCTGCAGGCTGCACCCAGGTTGAAAACACTTCTTGACTTTTGTTCAGAAAGTCCATTCACAAAGCAACAGAACAGGCGGTGGCCTGATGGATCCCGATACGGTGCTTTCTTGGACACAACATAAGCGAGATGCCACGGGGCGCGAGAAGATGCCATAGAGTGAGACCATTCTGGAAGGAAACCAGCCAGTCTTTGGAAAACCTGAGAACCTGTAAAACGGGGAAGCTGATAAGAACCATTTAGCCAGGAGACTCCCAGCCTCCTTGGTGTCCCTGAGACTTGCTCGACACAAAGCAGGCTGACTGCTTTCTGAGCACTTGCTGGTGAACAGTCTCTCAAGTCCACCACATCAGCACGGTCCCTAAGAGAATCTCAATCTCCCACTTCGCCAAACTGATGATTTCGAGCAGGTGAACCGCCGCTGTGGCACACAGACCAAGCAGGAACTCAGAATTTGTGGTGTTTGATTATGTAAAAGAAATCTGACAGAGAAACTTCACATAGAAACAACTGGTCGGTGAACTCGGTCACTGTCACGTGCATCACAGCTGGGGATGCCACAGCTCAGGCTGCGGAGTGTGGGAGCGGTGTTGTTCCCGTCCAGGAGCTGGCATTCATTAGCATACTCCACTTCTGGAAAACATGTTGTTAATCAAGCTAAACCTCAGCTTTCTTCCCTCTTGAAGTAATTGGCTGTGACTCATCCGTTTAAACAGGACACCATAAAATGCTATGTTTTGAAGAAATTAAGAGCCTAATTTAATCCATGTGCCTACCTTTAAATTTTTAATTATTCATTTCTCCATGAGAGCGAAAGGTTGGATGCCTTGGGTTATTTATAGCTGGGGGATTATGGAAGAACACAGAGAGTAGGAGGAGAGAGAAGAGAACCAGAGGAGAAATTCCATTAAAAATAAAGCAAACTCGGGCAGGAAAGCAGAAAAGCTAGAGATGAAAAAGTCAACAAGTAGGGGGAAAGGACTCCACGCACACACTGATGGCCGAGAAAAAAGGAGAGCTACACCGACACACTCTGTAGTGTCAGGGCGGTCGGCGGAGGGAGGCCAGCGCTGGGCACACAAGAAAATCCTCACGCCAGCAGTGAGTTTTTAATGCTCACCGGCACTTTGGTCACCGCCCGTGAACTCAGCCATCATCTGCCTGCAGAGCCCTGACACGATGTGACCAGGCTTGTCTGATGGGTCACCTACGAGAGCAGAGAGCAGATTTCACAGTTTCGTAGTTACTGAGGGATCCCCAGCCCCCTGGGATTGCATTGCCATGCCCTATAAGGCATGAGCTGGCTTGGTAGTTAGGAGGGGAGAATGAAGGAGTGGCCACATCTCTTTGGAAAAGTGTCTCCCTGTCTAGAAATGACGCAGTGAGTTTTCGGAGGCCTGGGAGGTTGGCACCAGCAATTCTGAAACACACCCAAATGTACAAAGCATCTGCTTCAAGAATTATAGAGACAAATGGGTTGATGACGAGAATGGCTGGGTTACATCAAGAACCCTCACCTGGAAATAACGATATAGGGATGGAGCCAGGGCGAAGGGGCCGTGATAAGTGCTGACAGAGCATTGGTACTGGAAATGCCTCCCTCTAACTCAGATGTGGTTAAGAGTCACTCTCTTCACCACGGTTCTGAAGTAACCTACTTTTATATAAAGGTCTCTGGATTCTAGAGCCCCTCCAACTGCCTAATTCACTTGCCTGGAAAAGTATTTCCCAGGGTATTAAAAGTCTGTTTTTAACCAACAGTGGAAATGGCAGACCAAGCCCTGGCTGGGTGGCTCAGCTGGTTAGAGTGTTATCCCAAAACACCAAGGTCGCAGGTTTGATCCCCAGTTAGGACACATACAAGAATCAACCAATGAATGCATAAATAAGTGGAACAACAAAAGAAATAAATTTTTTTCTTTCTCTCTCTCTCTCTCACTCACTCTCTTTCCCTCTCTCTAAAATCAATAAATTTAAAAAAAGAAAAAATGGCAGACCACTCAAGAATGAAATTTTCAGGCATTCCAACAGCTACCGTTATCCTAAACACAGAAATAGATCATACGGGTCAGATTCTGCACAGTCCCCCCTTCCCACTGAATGGACTCGTTCTCACAGCTGACTATGCTCACGGCTACCAGCCACAACAGGCAAGGGGACTCCTGAGAAACAGTCATTTAATTTTCCTCAGTCCTGGCCTTGCTCTTTGGAAGCAATGTGATCTTAATCGAGTCCCTAAAATTCTCTATGGCTTATTTTCCTTTATCTCTATGAGTAAAATGAAAGGGTTGGCCCAAAAGAGAGAACTGATGAATATTTTATAGAGATAAGAAAACCTTTGATTTTCAGCACGCAGCCAGAGATTCTTTGATTACATGCAAGATGGAGAACATTTTTATAGGTAGGGAAAAGCCGTTGTAGGTGTCATGTCAAGTATGGTCACAGTTATAAATCGAAAACAATTAGGCTAACGACAATGAAGTAGCCAGATTCGACAAGGACTTGAAGGCTAGGAGAGGTGTTCACAAACACGATCTTGCAAGCGGTGAAGAAAAGCAGGGTTTTGAGGAGAGTGACATAATGAGAATGCTGTTTCACAGAAAGCAACTAACTTGCATTTTTTTAACTTTTTAAAGATATTATTGATATATTTTTAGAGAGAGGAGAAGGGAGGAAGAGAGGGAGAGAAACATCAATCAGTTGCCTCCTGTATGCACCCAACCAGGGACCAAACCGCCAACCCAGGCATGTGCCATGACTGGGAACTGAACCCATGACCATTCGGTTTCCAGGACGATGCTCCAATCAACCGAGTCACACTGGCCAGGGCAAAAGCAACTTGCATTTACAGAGTAATAGTGATACCAGTAGAAATAGGAACATTAGGAAATCGCCACTTTGGAAATGACAATGTGAGTGTGAGTTCCTAACTACTGAGCTTGAAAAGTGTTGGGGGGAGAGGAGGTATAAAGGGACTAAATGGTAATGGAAAAAAATACAATAAAATATGGTTTAAAAAAGAAAGAAAGAAAAGTGGATAAGCCATACAATGAGTAACACTTCTTATGGAATTTGAGATATTGAAAGTAGTGGAAAAGGTCACACATGCCTAGAAATATCAATTCAGTAACCACAGGAGTACATATATGTCATTATTGAAACTAAGAATATAGCTTAATTTGTAAACAGCTAGGGTCCTTCAGTTGCGAGCAACAGAAACCCATTCAAGGCCACTTAACAGAGAAATCTATTGGAAGAATATGGAGTAGATCACAAAATCAAAGAACTTCCTCCCTCAACTTAGTTGGAAGGATTATTAGAGTTGAAACAAGAGCTGTGTTCGTGCCCTGGCTTTTACACTCATTACCAATGAAGCTTTGGTTAATTTACTACTTGATATTCCTTAGTCTCCTGGTCTTTATAAAGTAGGAGGTAGAATCAGATGATACAAAAGATCTGTTTTAAGTCTGGTGTTCTCCAAGATCTCTGTTTCCAGGAACTATATTCTCTGATGCTGATGAGGACTTTCCCAGGAAGAAACGGTGAGGTTTGGGAGAAAATGCAGAGAAAGGGCTTTTTCTATACTGCACGAGAGTACGTTTGGAATGCCCACTGGTCTTCTGAGTTCTGTCCCAGTAACCAGGTAGCGTGTCTGAGTCACGTAGTCTCGCACTGGGAGGACTCTCTTTCCAGAAAGTTCAACATGACATAAAAATTCAAATTTCCCACAGATGTTATTTCTACCACATTCCAGCTTGCAGAGTTGCAGACAAGAAATCTGGTGTCAGTCTGATTTTCTTTTCCTTTCTCAGTAACTTCTTGCTGTTTTGAAGCTTTGAATAGTTGTATTCACATTTTGGAGACCCAGAAGCTTTAAAAGCATATGCCCAGAAGTGTGTCCTTTTTATTTTTTTAAATTAATCCTGGCTCACAACTTAGTGAGGACCTTCCATTTATGGACTAAAGTTTTTCAAAGACAAGAAATTTTCTTTTATCAGTTTTAATAATAACTGCCTCTCCCTCATCTGTTCTTTTGTGGACCTTCTGGAATACCTGTGTAAAGGTCGTCGGGCTGTCCTCTGGGTCTTTCAGCATCCCTCATTATTTTCATAGTTTTATGCTTTTCCTCTGAGCTTTGAAATATTTCTTCACATTCATCTTCCAAGCCGCTCTTTTCGTTCCTAATAGCAATTATTCTCTTTCAGTTGAACTATTGCATTTTAATTTCAAAATAAATTAAAAATCCCAATAACTCCCTTTTACTCCTAAGCAAATCTTCCTAAATACTCTTATTATCACTGGTCACCCGGCATCTCTAGTAGCTCAATCTCACTGGGCAACATCTGTCCTGGGTATTCTGTTGGGCCCTCCTCCCACAGTGGCACTATTATTGTCTTTGATTAATCATTACTTATAACCTTTCCACACTCCTCTCACCTTCCAGTAATCAAGTAATAGTCACCCTAGCCCTGGCCAGGTAGCTCAGTTGGTGGGAGCATTGTCCCAAGACACCAAGGTTGTGGGTTTGATCCCCAGTCAGGACACATGTAAGAATCAACCAATGGATGCATAAATAAGTGGAACAATAAACCAATGTCTGCGTGTCTCCCTCTCTCTCTCTCTAAAACTCAATAAATACATTTTTTAAAATTAAAAGTCACCCCAGGTAGTAGGAAACTTGCAGACAGTGGACTGTGCAGCTGTCACTGTCAGCCCGTGAGGCACTGATCAGCGACCACCCACCTTCTGCCCACTCTCCGGGCAGAAGCCTCTCTGCATCTGACCTTCTGAGTTACAGTAGTTAACGGTCTCCTAGACTCAGGGATTTGAGGATCGCATCCTATCCACTTAACTCCTGCCCGTTATTTAGGGTCCAGGCAGATCCAACAGGCCCATTAAAGACCACACTTGGGCTCCTTCCTTCTGGGGGTCCTTTCTCTCCCCTAGGCCAATCATTAGCCATCCTTGGCCCTTGGCCTCTCAGGCTCACTATCTCCTGGAATCTGGCCCAAAGGGGAATAAGTTCCTAAGCTTGCTCTTTTATCCAAAACTCCCAGAAAAAATGGCCTCAATTATACCTTCATTGTCTGCCAGCTTGTCAACCCCAGCTGCCACCCAGCTCAAGAGAAGTAGATCATTGGAAGTTGGGAAGGGATGACATGAAGAATACACCTTCTAGTTGCCATCTTTCTAGAATCCCCTACCTCAAAGTGTCCCTTAAACTCAAATATTTTTTAAAAAATATAACCAAATGATTAAAGTCCAAGTTTCTAACAGATATTATATTGGGTACTTAAGGAAAGAATCCCACTGTGGTCTTTAATGGACCTAATGGATCTTATTCACATTACAGAGTAAACTCTGCTTCTCAAATTATTTCATTGCCGAGTAGCTAGCATCTGCTTAGAACTACAGTAGCCTGATCAAAAAAAAAATAAAAATAGAAATAATAACTTGAGGAGTACTTGGTTTTTCATGGTTATGCCTACTGCAGAAATAGAAGTCCACATAAAGTTTCCCTCATCTCTTATCAAGCTTCCCTAGATTGTCTTAATGCTATCAATTTTTCTATCCCTCAAACTAAGAAATTTGCCAGACAGGGTTTAACTCAACTTGTAATGAGAAAGGCCTTACTAAACATGAGCCAGTTTCTATAGAGAGAGGAGAGGCCAGTGTTAACAGTGAAGGGCACAACTGAAGATGTCTTCTTGAGTTTGATCTCCAAATAAGTGGATTCTCTACTGGGCGCTGTGGTAGGCGACTAGGGCTGATGGGTGGAACATTGGTTTGGGGAGCTGTGTTCAACTTAAATTTTAAGTTCCACTTTGCTTCTTTGCATGCCTCTGCTTTTAAAATTCAGGACACAGGCATGCCAGTGGCCAATGCAAAGAGAAGCTTATATTGAGAAGATTCTCTTCCAATGTCCCCACTGCTTGTCCATTTCTCTTATGGAGTATTGGAAGATACTAGAACCCCCTTCTCAATTCAGATGATGGGCGGGTCCAGTTCTCTGATCGTACATAGTACAAGGTCAACTAGATTAAGGACCTAGATGTAGATGTCACTATGCATTCTTTCTCTCCTGTCCCTCTCAATCACTCCAGGAAACTCTAAGAGCATAGAAATGCTGACTTTCCCTGCCCTTGGACTTCAAAGAGCCCCTGTTGCTGTTGCTGCAGGCATCCTAGATAACAATCCATGAGCAAGACAAGAAAACCATGTCCAATTGCCAACCCCACTGTGTGTACTAATTACTCTGTAAGGTAAGCGCTTCCTTCTTCATGCTTATCCCCTTAATTAAGATGACTACCAAAAACCTAAATTTGGAGAAATATATTTTAGCATCACTAAACATCAAATTAATGAGCCAATCTGTTCACAGGGCAGCTTACAGGTGTGTTTTCCAGTTTGCCACCAGCAATTTCCCCCTGGATAGCAAGGCACCTAGGGCAGGTGCCTCCTATCTCCAAATCTGACCCATTTTTACCCAGGCTTTGAACATGTTTAAGGGATTGAATCAACTGCCTTTATATGATAAGGCAGGAAAGAAGACCTTTTCCAGAGTGGCATTTTCCTAAGATTTTCTGATCCCCCAAGAAACTGTTCTCACCTATCCATCCATCAGACACATAGTGTGCACTTGCTATGTGTTGCCTACTGAGAATAATACAATGAATAAAATAAATGGGGTTCTAGCAATTTGGAATTTAATTTATTCATTCCTGTACTGATATCTTCAAATATGTATTGAGTGCCTAATATAAACCATGCCATTTCTGAACACAGAATAGTCTAAAACTAAAACTAAACTACTGTTGACCATTTTAGATTACAGAATGAGAACAGTTAAAGCAGACAGGCCCTAGCCCTAGCTCATGTTAAAATAATGGAGTAAAACAGATGTATCAGGTGATGGGAAATGCTAGGCGGATCATTAAAATAGCATCCTGTGCTGAAGAGGGACTATGTAATTGCTTTAGAATGGGTGGTCAGGGCAGGCTATAATCTGAGCGATATAAGAGGCAGTCACAGAGAACAGCATTCCCGACAAAAGGAAGAGCTAGTGCAGGGAAAAGCATGGTACGTTTGAAAACAAAAAAGGAAAGAAGTGTCCTCTATGGCCCAGAAATGTCAATCTGAGGTATTATTCAAAGTGAAAAAGATAGGTTTGTACACAAATGTTCATGAATAGCAGCCTTATTCATAATGTCCGTCATCTGGTATGAGGACAAAGATATACATCCATGAATGGAAAACTACTCGGCAATTAAAAGGAATAAGCTTATAAGAACATAGATGCATCTCAGGAACACTGTGTTTGGTGAATGAGCCTTATGCAAAAGACAGTACTTACTACATGTTTTCCATTTATGTGAAGTCCTAGAAGAAGAAAAATGGAATCTATGCCGACAAACAAAATCAGAATGATGGGTGCAATGTTAAACTCTAGCTCAATACGTGCTGATGTAATTACGGGACAGTATACCGGTGTCTGCAGGTTACTTTGAGATGCACTAAACAGAAGAGATTAATAGACAGACAGAAGGGTGGACAGCTGGGTGGATAGGTGACAGTGCAATGAGACTGAAATTTTAACAACAGAAACTAACTCATGGGTACACAGGTGTTTACTGTAAAATTCTTTCAACCTTCCTGATATTTAAATGTTTTCACAGTCAAAGAAAGCTAGGGAAAGAAAAGAAGAAGTTCCGTATAGCTAGAGCACCCTAATGTGATAAAGACAAGTACTGATCCACTAATTCACACAATGCATTTCACTCATGTATTTTCTGGCTAAAAATGATATTTTTTCCTCCATTCAATTGGTTTCATGGCTTCCAGTTAGTAAATAATAAATTCTGTAGTCACACATTTCTTCAATGTGTATTGGTACAACAATATTCAATGAACATGCACTACATCCCTGACACTGTACTGAAGGGAACAGAAAATAAAAACTGTGAGTCACTTTTCAAACTTCCAAAAAAAAGCCTTACAAACATAGTTGAGGAGATTGGACCAAGTCACATGAAATAATCAGAGAACAAGCTAGGAGAAATAAAAAGATAACACTATCATAAAAATGAGATTTAAAGAAAAAAGCAACCGGCAGAGGGGAACGGACACCAGAGTGGCCCAGAAAGACAGGGATTCAGCTGGAGAATCTAGACAGTAAGTCCCGAGAAGGCGGTGTGAAGCCTCCAGGTCACAATGTGATGTTTTTTAAGTACTTACACGCTGAGCTATACCAATCACATTATATTAATTGAACAAATGTTTATTTTATTCCCAGGTGCTAGGGATAAAACAAGGCACAATTGTTTTTTTTACTTAATGGACCTTGCATTCTACTGGGTTGGGAGGAGGGATGACAGTCAGTAAACATGATAAATAAACTATCCAGTTTACTAGACAGTGAAAAGAGCTAGCACACAGAACACAGCGCGGAAGAAGGATATAAAGTGTTAAGAGGGAGGTAAAATTTTATAAGAGTTAGAGGGAATTCTCGTGGAGAAGGGAATTCTTAAGTAAAAACATGAAGGAATGAGAGAGCTGGGGACTTGGGGAAATGGAGGAAGAACATTCCAGACAGACAGGACCAAGTCCTGAGGCAGCAGCGTTTCAAATATTTACACAAACAACAAAGAATGGAGAACACATTATTATCTCACTTAGTCTCTGACATCTGCAGCCCTATGAGCAGTGTCCTGTACACCACACATTTTACAGATGAGGAAGGAAATAGGGCACAGAAATGTTAAGACAGCTTCAATCCACTCAAAACAACCCTCGGTAAAATGAGTCATGAACGCGTCAGAACAAAGTTGCTTTAATGTGCAATTAGAGCCTGTTTGTTCTTTGCTTGGTAGATGCAAGCGTTGAAAGGAAATAAAATTCTAAGGTTCTAAATATTATAGTCGGAACAAGAAAGCAAAGCAAATTCAACTAAATCCTCATCACCAAATAATTTATTTTGCTGGCTAGAGAACAAGAAGGTCAATTAGGCCAACCAAAAGATTATTTGATTTGAATAGATGAGGATTATGATTAATTCAGAAGAACAAAATAAAACACTTTCATGAAAGGGCAGAGGGGAAATCTTATTCAAGTATGATGAGTAGATAATGTCAGCAACGTGGTTGCTTCAATCAATATACCACAGATGAAACGATACACACAATCTGTCTGCAGATGAAAACTATAAATATATCACAAATAGGATGTCGCAATTGCTACAAGCAGAAACTCCAAGCCTACTGGCCTGAGCCATAAGAAATACCTGGAGCCTTGTAGTTCTCAGCATTAAAAAAAAATTTCCTCCCTATGTGATTCAAAGCAACAACTCTTACAAACGGCACCATGCCTGTATAAAGCACACCGAAGATGATCCTTAAGCCTCTCTCCTTCCACGCACTCCAAAATGAGAACATCCAGAGACTCGAGGGCTGAATCGAAGCTAAAACCCGTATCTATAGGTCAGACCACTGAGTCCCTCCAGATTACAGAAGGTTATTTACAATGTACCCAGTGCAAGAAAAAATTTCAAGTTAACTCTGGTAACCCACATGCAACCGATTTCATTTTTGTAACTTCCCTAGATCAGCTGCAGCTGAATAGAATTTTTTCCCATTTGTGAGCCTTTCCAAACTCTTTTATTTTCCTTAACCAGGTTATGTGATTCCCAGTGAGTGCTGGGCCACTTTCTGAAGGATGATATCACTGCAGACACATTGGGGCCAGCTAATAAAAATCTATTAGGCTGCCAATCTTGTCATCACCTCTGGCACTCACACCCACATGGCAATAGCCTCCTATGGCTGCTTTCTTGACTTCTCTTATTTGCCCCATTCATCATCTCAACAGCACATCATGGCATTCGGAACAATCGCAAAAGGCCATAGACCAATTGCTGCAGAGATGGGGGTATTAAGTTAAACCCCTGCTTTGGCAGAATGCCTCCAAGAGACCCAGGAAGAACAGGCAAGGGACAGAAACCAAAGCTTTCATTAACGGGTAGCTAACTTGTCACGTTCACGGGACTCTTATAAGAAATTCAACTCTGATTTAAGTAGGAATACAAGGCAATGAAGTTCTAGAGGAATTGCTTCCATTTTTCTTGCCACACTTAACACAAATGCCTAAACCGTTTTTATTGTTTTTGTTTTTTGTCAAGTTAGACCACAGCATAAAACAGCACATGACAAGCAAGTCTTCATTAAGCATCTGTCTGCACAAAGCATTAGCCCTTGTCCTCCAGAAGCTTACAGTTTAAGAAATTAGGGTTTAAAAACAAAGGAAATTAGGGTTTAGGTGAGGAGGTGTATTTTTGATACGATTGCAGAAAAGCAACTCATGGTGCCCATCTGGACACTTCTGTTCCCAACTTAACAAAAACAATTGTGCCCTGGCCAGTGGCTCAGTTAGTTGCAGTGTTGCCTGTAAAAGAAAAGGTTGCAAGTTCAATCCCAAGTCAGGGCACATACCTAGGTTCGATCCCTGGTCAGGGAGCATATGGGAGGCAACAGATCAGTGTTCTCTCTCACATCAATCTCTCGCTCTCTCTCTCTTTCTCTCCCCCCTCCCTCTCCCACCTTCCTTTCACTCTAAAATCAATTAACATATCCTAGGGTAAGGATTTTAAAAAAACCACCACCATGAACCAATCCCTTTAAGAGTTAATTGTATACCAAAGGCTATATTAAACTAAGCGCCCTTTATAATAAATAAAAATGTAAATAGAGGAACATGTCAAGAAACCAAGTCTTGCCAACATCCTTCTGATAGGCTGATGATCCCAATGAAGACAACAGCTGCCAATTAAATCCTCACTACCCAAAGCGTGGTCCTGTAGTCGGCAGTCTCAGCACCACCTGGACACTTGTTGAAATGCAGACTCTCAGGCCCCGCTCCAGACCTACGGAGACTAAATCTGCACTTTATCAGGATCCCCAGGTGATCTCCACGCACTCTGGGGCTCAAGAAGCACCAAGTTCCATGAATAAGCTCTGGGTTCTGAAAGGAACTCGTCTTCACCGACACACCCTGCTTGCTCTCCCAGCACTGGCAGCTGCGTGTGGTGAACGCACGCACTGCATGTAAGCCCGCCCACCCACATGGGTCACACAGATGACATCAAGGCTGCTGCTTGAGGGACTCTATGCAGTTAAGGTGATAAGTGAGGGAGGACCAGGGCCATCTGCCACAGAGAACAACTTCTCAGTCTATTTTGAATGATTACCTGTGGTCAGGGGCTTTGAGCTGTCAAGTCTGATGAGCCTGTTCGCAAAGGCCCCCATTATCCAGTTCACACTGAGCTGACCCCAGCGCCTTGTCTCCCTACATCATTCATTCCCAGGGAGCAGGCAAGTGGAGCTCAGATGTCCTTCCTCTCATGCCTCAGACAGTAGCGCAGTAGCGCACGTGATAACCTCGACGGCCATGGCCCCCGTCTCTCCTACTTCCACGGGAAGCCATGCTCACCTCCTGCTTCTGGGTGGCAGGCCTTCTGTTCGCCCTGCCTGCTCCATCATGGAGTGCGAGGCAGTGGGAATCAGGCCGCAGCAGGCATATCCTCCTTGCTCTGTATGAACCACCCTAATGCCATGTTTTTACCACATTTCCTGAAATGCAAGTGATTCAATTAAAATTCAACTAATGCCTCTCTTCTCCACCCATACTCTCTGGGATCTGGGAAAATGAGTTACTTGATGGAACAGAGTCATACAGGTTCTGATTAAAAAGACAAGGGCTGCTGACAGCTGGGGGCCAAGGAAACCGAGATGCTGGAACTTGCTGGCACCAGCACTTTAATTGCAAGATAACAACCATCAGAAGACACCGAATTAACTAACCTGGAAGAGCAGAAGGGGGCGGTGATGCAGGGACCGGTTGACCCTAATTAAATTGAGTTTCGTGATGGAAATGATGGTCCCTTCATATCCGAATGGAATCTCTCTCCCCCACCCACCCTGTCCACATCCTTCTCTCGACATTGTCTCCCGGTTCTAAATGACTTCAAAAAGGAAGCTGAGCAAGGAAGTAATCTGCAATTAGTACTATTAATTCTATTTTTTGAGATAGAATTATAAAAAAATACATAAACACGTTTAAATATCCATTCTATCTCTGTATACAAAATGTTTTTTTTTTCTGTTTATAACAATCTAAACAAAATAAATTAAGTATTTTACAAGTGGATATTTTGTATAAAAATTTCTATAAAACTCAGAACAACATATAGAAAAAAATAAAAATAACCCTTAAGCATAGAAATTGTATCAGTTAATATTTTGAGGTATTGATTTCCAGTATAAGGTGTGTGTGTGTGTGTGTGTGTACATTCACACATGTGCCCAGAGACTGAGAGACACAGACAGCAATTATTAGAAATTTGGGATTATATATATGTATAGTTTTATATTCTGTTAAGCTCACTTAGCATTGCTTTGTGAAGGAATTTAACAATCTGTTGAAAAAATATTTTTACACAACCATTAAAAAATACCAACAACTCTAAGTAAGCCAGCCATCCATCCTTTGAGACAGTATCAAAAAAATAGAACACTTTCCTGAACTGAACCATTCTTGACAGATTAGAAGAAATATCTTACCCTTTAAAAATGCAAGTGCTGGTTGAGCCAACATGTAGAAACTTTAAATAGCCAGGATTGGTCATGAGTCACTGTGGTTAAACATATGGACTTGAAATTAATCTCACATGCCTAACGAAACTGCCAATTCACGACACAATTCTGAAGAAACACCACAGAATGATAACTGTCACCTTTCATCCTTTCTATGGTGCAGCAGCAGCAACACAATGAAGAACCAGTACCAGCGGGGTAGAGTCTTCTGGAGCTCACTCACATCTAATTTTCTTCTACCCTGAGCACAAGGGTAAAGTAATTTCTCTTTTCCACCTACTCGGAAGTCTGGGGGCATATGACTAATTTCAGCTAATAGGATGAGACCAGAAGTGATGAACAATGACCAATGCAAGACAGCCCCAGCAGCCATTCACCCTGCTGTGGGGCTACGAAGAAGGCCTTGTGTTGAAATGGCACAGTCAAAGGTCAAGGCCATATCTTGGAGCACGGGCAGTGCGGGACAACTGCCCTAAAGAGCTAGCTGCTCAGCAGTACACTGGGGTTATTTGTCAAGTTAACATGACCCATCTTATCATGATACAGGCACCAAAAAATAAAGAAAGACACAAATGTTCCCTTCCTATAGTATATACATGACAGCTGTAGGTTGCTATGCTTTGCAGAAGAAAGACCACAATCTCCCGGCACACCCTTCTTCCCTACCTGTCCACCTGATAAAACGGGGTTGATCAGAGCAAGTAAAGGGACCAAAGGCACAGATCAAGGAGGGCAGACTCCAGGGGTAGTTGACATTCATCTACTCAAATGTCCAGGCAGCACCTACTATGGGAGAACCACTTTGCAGGGGCTTCTAGGAATAGAGAGTTAATTAGGAACAGTCTCTCCTTCCAGAGGTTTGAGGTATAACAGAAAAGAGAACCACAAGAGTACAAAGATGGGGCACTTCTAACAACTGTGTGACTTTGGGACAGTCACTTTTCTCTCTGAGCCACAGCTTCATCATTAGTCAAATGGGTATAAAAATAGTACCTTCCTGCCCTGGCTGGGTGGCTTAGTTGGTTGGACCATCATCCTGTATACCAAAAGGTCACAAGTTCAATTCCTGGTCAGGGCACATACCTAGGTTGCAGGTTCAATCCCCCATCAGGGTACATTCGGGAGGCAACCAATCAATATTTCTCTCTCACATTGATGTTTCCCTCTCTTCCTCTCTCTCTGAAACCAATAAACACACCCTCAGGTGAAGATTAGAAAAATTAAAATAAATACACAGTGCCTTCCTCACTGAAGCACTATGAAAATATAACATCTATTAAAATGTCTAACACAGAGTAATTACTCATTATTCTTAATACCGATTATTTTTGTTTTTTATTTACCTGTAGGGAATATTATTATTATTAACACAGAATACTATTCAGCCATAAGAAAAGTTGAAATACTGTCATTTACCCCTCGGTCGGTATGGCTCAATTGGTTGGGTATGGCTCAGTTGGCTCGTCCCACAAAGCAAAAGGTCACAGGTTCAATTCCTGATCAGAGCACATGCCGAGGTTGTGGGTTCAGTCTCTAGTTAGAGCACATATGAGAAGCAACTGATCGATATTTCCCTCTCACGCTGATGTTTCTCTCCCTCTCTTTCCCTCTCTCTAACAACAACAAAAAATACTGCCATTTGTGACAACATGAATGGACCTTGAGAATATCATGCTAAATGAAATAAGTCAGACAAAAAAAGTAAAGAACCACATTATTTCACTCATATGTGGAATGTAAAACTGAAAGCCAAGAAATGAACAAACAAGAAAAACAAGAAAAAACTCATGGTGGTTACGAGAGAGAAGGAGGGGTGCGGGGCAGTAAAGGGGATCAAATACACGGTGATGGAAGACTTGACTTTGGTGGTGGGCACACTACGCAATATACAGATGATGTGTTACAGAATTGTACACTTGAAACCTATAGAATCTTAGTGGCCCATGTCATCCCCCAAACTAAAATTAAAAAAAATAATAATAATAAAATAAAAGCAAAAAAAGAAAAAGAATTGGAGCTTCTTCTACTGAAGGAAGTGGCCTCTTCCTGAATGTCAAACCGCATGATATTGTAGAAAGAGCGTGTGCTATGTACGCAGCATGCAAACTCGAACACACGCCCTGGGACATGTGACTTCTGAAGCCTTCACTTTCATCATCAAGAAAATTGAGATAAAATATGTTTCTCTCAGGATCCCCAGAGGGAATTAAGAAAACCAAGCACATAACTTAGAAATATAATATTTTTCTCTTTCGTCCTCTTCTTTCAGAGAGAAAGATAAACAGAACAACAGATGCAAAGCGAATGAGCACATTATCTCTACATTTCCCACAGGCCCTGAATGGAGACAGAAGAATACAGCATAGAAGCAGGATGTTTCCAAGGCAGTGAGGCTGCTGTCCCCTTCCACAGTCATATTCCTCACATCCTGAAACCTTACAATTGTATTCATTGGTACACACAATTTTTTTTAACCTAACATACATTTTATTTTCACCTTTCATTTTTTTGTTAACCTGACATACATTCTTCTTTCACCTTTTGCCATTCTCTGGGCTGAGCTGTTACACCAAAAAGTTGATTGAGAAATAAATCGCCTTTACAAGCAACGAGCAACTATGAGCAGTCAGGCAATCCCACCTCCTGTGGATTTCTGGGATCACAGGGGCATGAAGTGCCAAGACCTCAGCGGGGCAGTGAGGGAAAGGACATGTTATTTCACAACCAATGAGTCTCGAGAACACACCAACATGACATTGTAGTATCCACTTTACTGCCGACTCGGGGGTGGAGAGATATTAAAAATGAGTTATAAAAGAAACAGCACATCAGAGCTCGATATGATCTCTCCACCAAGAAGCCGCTCATGCTACAGTAACAGCTGCTACAAGTACAGCTCCTCCCTTCAACTGGACCAGGGCTGTTACTTTTCATTTTTTGGTAATAATGCATATGGTGTGCCCAGCTTATCTACCAGGTGGGGTTTTCTGGGCTTCTGTTGAGGAGAAGAGGAAGAAGAACCTAGAACACGATGTGGTTAGGTGGGAGAAAACAGGGCCCGGGGATGACAGAGTTTGTGATTGGAAGCCCAGGACCTTCGTGAATTTCATTGTCTTCACTTCTCCCCTTTGACCCCAGAGACATAAGCATTTGGTTAAAGACAAGACTCAAACCCATCCAGTTTTATTTTCAAGGGACTGTTTTCTCCTATCTCCAAGCAGAAACTCTGAAGTCAGAGGGGTCTGCATTCCGACTGTGAGTCCCCATCACTGGCTCACTGCTAGCCTGGGCAGGTAACAACCTCACTGAGTCCAAATTCCCTGCCTGCAGTATAAAGAAAACACAACTTAAGTAGTGGAGCGTTGGAAGGATTAAATGCGACTCTGTGTGGGAAGTGCTTGGCAGAGTCGCCGACTGCCCAGGTTGGACGTGATCTCCACAATCTGAATGGCATGCCTTGGAGCGCGTCCTACAGAACCTGCAGGACCACAACCGGCAGGCCTTTTCTTCATCCCTCAGTGTGTTCGTGCAGACCTCACATACTATGTTCCAGGGACTTATGCCATCAACTTCCCTTTAATAAATCTCAATGAGTTACTCATCCATAAATGGATCCCACAGCAATTCTTGGATTGCCATGACAGCAGTCACCAGGTTGTATTTTCTGTCTCAAAGTCAATTACTCACGTGTCGGTTCCCCAACACACCAACCATATTCCAGTGTTTTGCTCGCTGCACCCTGCTTTCCCGAGCACCCAGCACAGGGCGTGAAACAAAGTCCGTTCATGATTGACAGCTCCAACACTGAATGGCACACCTCCTTCCTGGACACGTGGCTGGCACAGCCTTGGCATGTGAACTAGCCGTGAGCAGGGGTCTTTGTCTTCGTTTTTCCTGTTGAACCTCTAGCCCCTAGATCAGCACCTAGCACTCAGTAGGTGCTTCATAAATGCTCGTGGAATGAGCTGGAGCCTTTGGAGTGTTATGTGAAAATAATTTCAATTCCTAAAAGTTGACTTATCGTTTCATTTCAAATGGGAATTGAAAAAAATTATTTTGAAATGGAAAACATCCGTATCTAGTCCTAAGAGTGAAACAGAGCATCAGGTATAACAACCTACTTACTAAAGGGTAATCTAAGAAAATCAGTTCTTGGTTTTCCAGACTTGGTATCTGTTTTTCTTAATAGTTCATAAGAGGATATGATGGTAATAATAATGCCACTTATCAAGTGCCTTCTATGCTTCGCAACTTCAAATACATTACCTTCAACTTTCACAACAATGCCACGACGTACGTACTATTACTCCTTTTTCAAGGACAAGGAAACAGGCTCAGAGACCTTACATAATTCATTCATGCTTTACTTGCGGAAAGTAATTAAACTGGAATTTGAAACAGGCTTGTCTGGCTTTAAGCCCCGTGATCACTCCAGATGGAGAAAACCATGCATGCGTATGTGTGCACACAGGCAGGGGGCACACGCCGTGTACACCTCACACTGCCTGCAGCTCTGGATATGCTGCTACATGCTTTCATGAAGAATAGCACACTGAACTGGACTGCTAAAGATTTTTCCTGGTGATTTTATTTAGCTCCAAAAATGTATGTTCTCTAAAAAAACCTCTTTCAAAAAAAAATCCATTAACAATCTCGTTACAATCAGCCAGGAGGAAGATGTCCCACTCTGGTCTTGATTATGAAAAGTCCCAGGCAGTCACTCTTCTGGTCAGCCATGCCAGTGACCTTAACTTTTGCATCCTAGCATTATTAAAGCAAGCTGCCAAGCAACTCAGACACCTGCTCTGGGACCAAGACCCGAGGCAGTTTATGGGCCCAGAACTCTCAAAGAGGTGGGCCCCACCCTTAGGGGGCTGTGCCCGCAGGGTACAGGAGTTCCCCGCTGCGCTGCACACATTCTTACCTGATGGAAGGCGTAGCTCAGCAGGGAACTTGCCTGGAGCCAGAGGTAAGGGCTGGCGTTGGGCCACTCAGCTGCTCCAGTCCTTTCTCTGTGGCAGATGTCAAGGCCTGCAGGGCGTTTTATTAAAGGACAAAATGCAATGGCTTAAAGGCACCAGGTCTCTTCCCTGCAAAGCCTTGCACTGTGAGGCATCCAGATCCCTGAGAAACCCCAGCCCAGCTGTTCCTGGGGGCGGGGAGGTCCTGTTCTTTAAGCTTCCGGAGCTCAGCACGGCCTGTCCCCTTCTCTCCATGCTTGTTAGAAGCCCAGCGTGGTTTTCAGAGGCCATGTTGATGCCATATGTTTATGCCACTGAAGCATTTTACTGCCTGTGCAGAGGCACTTAACACAAGAGCACACTTTTCATAGCTGGTTGGCTCTTAATACTTCCTGGGGAGCCTCCATGCTCCAAGAGACAATGTCTGGAAAGCTGGGGAAGACGCCAGCAAGGTGAACACAGGTCCGGATATCAGCCAGGCAGGGAGAAGCACCCAAGGTGTTCATTATAACAGATTTTTGGTGGGGAAAAAAAAGGAAACTTATAAAGAAATTGCCTATGTAGAGATTTTTTTCTTTAATAACAAATTAACATTAGTTTCTGTCAGTGATTCTCACTCCACCAGGGTCAATTTTGTCTCCCAAAGGGTATTGAGCAAAGCCTGGAGACACTTTGACTTGTTGAACCTGAGTGGAGGTGAGGGTGCTACTGTCACCTAGTGGGTAGAGGCAAGGGATGATGCTAAGCACCCTACGAAGCACACAGGTCAAAGAGTTCTCTGGCCCCAAATGTCAAGAGTGCCAAAGTTGAGAACCCCTGGGTTATGTTAACTCTGAACAGATAAGAAAGCTCCCCCTTCCCTTACAACCTGCCCTTAAATTAGCCACATTTGAGGCAGCGTGGGGAGGCACCAGGGCACAGTATTTAAGAACAGTATCATCTGGGTGTAACGTCTGGATTTGAATTTTAGGGGCAGAACTCTCTAGCTCCGTGACCTTGGAGAGGCTATCGAACTTCACTGAGCCTCGGTTTCCTCTTCTGCCAAATTCAGAGGGAACAGGCCATGCCTGACCTTGGGGGGATTAAATTACGTGAGATAATGATACAAAAGCATTTAACTGTTGAATTCTAGTTAATGATATGCATGCTCAAGTATTTAGGGACAAGTATGCTGATAACTGTAATTTGTTTCAAAAAGCATTTCAAATGGATTAATGGATAGATATGGTCTAGTAAAAAGAAATTAGTGGTTGAATCTAGATGGTGGTGGGCATAGTCTTTCAACCTTGCTGTACATTCGAAATTTTCATAATAAAGTGTTGAAAAAAAACAACAAAAAGCATTTAGCATCATGTCTACACATAGCTACAAATAACTGGGTGTTCAACAAAGTGGTGGCAAAACAGAACAAAACAAGGTTTTAAGAGAAGTACACCCAGTACTCGTCATCTGAGGGAACTGGAGTTGGAGTGTGAACGACCCCAAGGATGCTCAGACCTGCTGCCTCTTTCCTAGGGTGGTTCTTTGGCCCCAACAAGCCTCACCACTGTGCATTCACACCCAAATGCACACCTCATTGGCCTTCCCCAACTATCACTGTCCTCTTTGTCACCCCAGGTAGCTGGTCACTCTTGTGTCCAGGTCTCATGCCAAAGGCCAAGCGTGACTTCCAGTGACGGTCTGGTCAGAGAAAGAAGACTGTTCATACCTGATGCATAGGCACATGTCACTGCTCTTCTTGTACACGGAGCCAGAAAGGCTCTGGCCTCCCTTCTGCTCCAATGCTAAGCAAAATCAGGCAGACTCAGGCACACCTGCCTTTGGTCTGACACCCCTCTGACCTCCCATAGCCGTTATTTGCCTCGACACTGTTACCTCCAGTCTTCAGAGCTCTGTCCTCAGAGCAACCCAGGAGCTCTCCCCTCCTGGAGCTCCACGGATTTCCCGGCATGCAGCTTTCCCTGCCGGCTTCAAAGGCACTCCAGGCAGGGCAGTACCACCGAGCATGAAGAGAGCTGCTTGGCTGCCTCAAAAGGCCTTCAATCAAAGAGCTGGGAGATGCCTTGGAAACCAGCTAGCTCAGTTTCCCCTAGCTGATGCAGCTGAAGCTCAGAGAGAGGAAAGGGCAGGACTGCCACCAGCCCATAGGATGCCTTTGTAGAAATTAGAAACAGTGCCCACCGGGATGGCAGCAGTCCTGAGCCAGAGTGAAAAATAGCCTGACGGTGAAAGTGGTCTGAATCTCAGGCCAACAGACAGGCTTCGCTGGGCACCAAGCAATCCCGTGCAGAAACTCTGGGGAAGGGTGTGCTCGAAATCACGAAGATGAGTTCTCATAGAGTTGAGAGGAGACTGACTTCCCCCTCTTCCTTCTGTCTGATCTTTAGGTCAAGGATCAGTAGGCTTTTTCTACAGAGGGTCAGACAGCACCTCTCTCGGGTTTTGCAGGCCACACGCTCTCTGTCACAACCACTCAGCTCTGCCATTGTAGCACAAAAGTAGCCATAGATAATATGTAAATTCATGGGTGTGGCTGTGTTCCAATAAAGCTCTATTTATTAACAAAACTAAACAAAACTATGGTAGGCTAGATTCGGCTCATTGGCCACAGTGTGCAGACCCGTGCTCCAGGTGGGCAGAACCTGAGCTCCATCCAGGTCTGTGACACATGCGGTGAAAGCCCACAAGAAGTGATGCTCCTGGTCAAACAGAAACCAGGAGCCAAGAATGCCATGGTGGGAAATCCTCCCTCTGATCCTACCCTTGACCGTTGTCCAGCTGATAGGAGGATTAAACAGAGAAGGTTGGTATCACGCAGTCAGAGAAAGGACTTGTCTGGAACAATGGATGCTTCATGCTAAGGCGCATCCCAAATGCTAGTTCCCACGGCATCTGTCTGGTCATCACATTAATAAACTGGTACAAGATGCTGCAAACTGGACTGCTCTCTCCATTACATTTTCCCAGGACACCAAAAGGACACAACAACCTGTGAGCTGGGACCTGTTATTATTATTATTCCATACTGACAAATAATGGGACTGGGACACAGAAAGGTAGAGTCACTTGCCTCAACTCATGAAGCTACAAGTAGTGGAGCCCAGATTTGAACTCAGGTATCCCAATGCCAAAGCAAGTGCTCTTAACTTCTATGGACTACCTGCTTCTAATAATGCAATCTATGCAGGAGATCAATAAATGTTTGGGGTTAATGACAGTAGTGACTCTGAAAATAGTGAGGAACAAAGGACAAGGCCTGAGTTGAAGCTAAGCCACACTGTGCTCGGTTGCTGGCAAACTCATTCTGCACTACTCTCTCCTGGGTGGGGCACCCTGCACCTTCCTGAGGGCTCTCGAAGGCAAGCCAAACTCTAAGAGTTTCAAGAAGACTGGAGCAGCTCTGTAAAGAAAGTCCCTTTTTCAATAGCCTCAGACTAGAAAGCCCTGGAAATACATCTACAGGGCAGAAGGGTACTCTCTCTGGGCACTTTCAGAGCCTTCCCTAAGGGGACAGGGCAGAGAAAATGACCCCAGAGCAAGCCCCACCCCATTCTCCCCAATCCTCCTCCCACAGGGCGCAGGGGTGAGGCATTCTGAATCTCCCAGGGCTTGGGGAAAAGGCCAGGACAGCTGAGGAAGAGGAGGAGACAGAGGCACTATCAAGCAGAGGCTGAAATGATGGCTTTGTTCATTAGACCACTTGGTTTTTCCTTCCCTGGTACCCAGCTTATTTTTATTTTTCCTTTTCTTTTCTTAAAATGTTTTCAATTCAGAAGCTATTTTAATCTCTTTTTCTTGTCTAACATTGGCATTTGGGAGTAGGAAATGTAGTCTAATTACACGGGAGCATAGCCCATGGTACATGGGGAAGAACGCACTTCTATTGCCTTTTAATGGACAAGGGTTATCCATGAAAGGATTGCTCTTGGTTTCTGTCTTTCACAAAACACTTATTTAAAATCACTCCTAATAAAATGTGGAATAAAACTGTTTGACTTATTTGCTGATCAAATATTTATTTATCTTGTTTTCTCTGGCTAACATATTTTGGTAACAGGACGCGAAGATCCTGTAACTCAAATTATTTTCAAGCATTGGAGATCTGTACTGAGATCGAGTTTTATCTTTAATCTGCTGCATCGCTCTGGCCCAGACCACTTCTCCTCTCTGGACCCAGGTTTTCCTTATTGATAACGTGTGTGAATAAAAAATGTCCAAGTTGCCTTTTGGTGATATCACTCTAGGACAGCTTGCAGCAAGGCTCCCATTTACCGCTGGGACCACCTGCCCCCTTCCTTTCTGCTATGCAGTAATCCCTCTAACCAGGTTTCACCTGATGGAGAGGGGGAAGGAAAGATCAAATGGACCCTAAGAATCACCATACCACCCTTGGAAAGAAAAGGAATCGTTTGCTCCAATCCCCTCCCTCACAAACAGGCACGAGATAATATGGTGCCTGAAGGTGAACTCTTCAATAATCAGTCATAATGTACCAGTGAGAAAATTTCTATTCTGAGCAGCCAGCAAATATTTGATAAAGGCATTATTTCCTTTACTTAAGGGCAAAAGTCCAAAGGCCACAAGCGGAGGGGACCCCAGCCACCCTGTATCTCCCAAGCGACGCTGCTGATGTGCCAGCCTCAGCGGGAACAAACAGAATCTCCAGCTTCCCACGCTAGGCTGTCCCCACGAGGTATCGAGGTATCGGTCACATCTCATTCAAGTCCCTGCCAGAAAATGCCCAGACGTCAGGCTCGGATAGGGCCGATCAGACACCTGAAAAGAAAATATGCCTTCCTGGAACGGGGAAGCTGGAACTAAATAATGTAAATTGGTTGCAGCTCATAATACACATCTACTATGAAAACATCCAAGCACACACATTAAACGTACATGTGGTGAGCCAGAAAAGCGGGAGCGTTCCCTGACCCGTGGGGCTGGACTATGCGAAAGGCAAGGCAACCAACCTCCAAGACCCTTTCAGCCCTGATCTGCTGCAACAAAAAGAAAACAAAAATTCAAAGACAGGGCAGGCATTACATCCTGGATTGGAAGTACTCACAGGAAACCAGCCACACCAGAAATTCCAGCTGGAATCCTTGACTTCAAGGTTCACTGAGTTCTCTGGCTCACAGACCACTCGCCCCAAAGGTTGTGCTTTGGCTCACCCAAGAGCTGACAACAATGAATGGTTGAAATTTGAACCACTGAGCTGGGAATTACGATGCAATGGGTCTTCTTCAATTCAGACACCCATTCTAAGCAGCTTTTACGTGCAGCATAAAGTGACTGCTGACCAAGGTCGGGTCTGAGATGGAAGGGACGGTTCCCCTGAGCCCTCACCGGCTGAAGACAAATGGCACTTGGGGGAGAAACTCAGAAACTAGAGAGGAGATGTTGGTGCCGGGAAAAGAGAAGACAAAGGATCCCTAAAAAGGGAAAACAAGTTCCCCTGGAACTTTCGCTTGGAAAACAAAGGTGACAACAGCAACCAAAAAGACCGATATCACTGAGTTTTTACTTACATCAGTCCCACTTCCCGGACTGAAATTTCTTGTCCTCTCCAAGTATTAAAATCCTATTTGAAACCCCAGTTCATATTCCTTCTTCATAGGACTTTCCCAGGCCCACCCACCCCACCAAAAATTGCTCCATTCTCTGAGCTCAAAAGGGGTCTCATTCCCCTCCTGTAGCAATAATGCCCACACTGTCCTGCGGGAGCTCACGTTTTTGTTTTGTGACATCAGGTAACCATTACACTATTATTTGGCTGTTCACGTACTTGTATGTTGATTCTTAAATTTGACGTTAGCCTTCCTGAAAGCAAAGTCTGTCAGTGTTTTGGCTTTCTTCTGAGGCAGTAAATGGCACAGGTAGGTGTTCGATATATGCTGGTCAGTTAAGGAAGAAGGAGCAGAGGGAAGGTAACAGAACAAAAATGTGCTGCAGAGCATGAAGGTGGACCCGTTGTGCCAGAGAGGGAATGAAAAGGACAAAGTGCCCCCGGGGGACACCTAAAAACGTCTGCTGAATTGAAAGACGGATGTAAGGAAAGAAAGAATAGATGGAAGGAAAGATTACTGGAAGTAATAAAAAGGGGGGAAAAATGAGAAAGGGAAAGAAAAAGTGGGAAGGGGGGGAGAAAGGGGTGGGAGGGGGAGAGAAAACTGGAAGAAAGGAAGGGTGGAAGGAAAGAGAAGAAAGAGTGGGAAGAAGGAGAAGGGAGGTTGAAATGGGGGGCAAGGCTGAGATGCAAGACAAGACTTACCCTTGTACTTCTGGATCTTCCATTTTTATACTTGTTCCCTTTCTATTTCCAAAATAGCTCTTGGTGCCTTACAGGCCACCCAGCACCTGGTTCCAGGCTTGTCGGTGCACCTGCACAAAGCTGTGTGTGAACCACTTCCGATGCCGATTTGCTTCACTGGTCGGCTCCCACCATCTCCTGCCAGTCCAGCACCACCAATCCTGGCAAGTCAGCCCCAGGAAGGCTGCATTTCATGGCCCAGGACTCAGAGCTCTGGAGGATGCCTGGGCATAAGCCTGAGGCACCACTGGCCCTCCACCAGGAGTTGCAGTGGGAGGCCTTCTCCTTTTATTTGTGCCAAGGCATCACATGACCCACTCAGTCCACCCACATCCTGGGCAGCCCATCAGGAATCAGGGCTCCGAGGCTCCATGGGGTGAAGGCAGAGGAGTGCCTTTGAGGATACTCACTGGCACACAGCCAGACCACCCTCTCTGCCAACCCCCTGAGGCATGGCCATCATCCCTCCTCCACCTTCCTCCTCCATCCACCCCCCAGGACCTAGACACTCCATTCTGAGCGTGCCCAGACAACACAGGAAGGTTGCAGCCTAAACCTTCCTTGGCAAGTGCACAGTTCTTTGTGCTGACCCCCATAAAAGATCCCGGGCAGCCCCAGGCTTCCCAAGATGTCCCCAGCTCTACTGTTCCCTTTTCCCTCTAACAGAAATGCTACAACATCATGAACATTAATGTACGTACGTTTTTAAAAGGAATTTGCCAAGGAGGACACATCCATTGCATATACAATGAAGGGACGGACTCTTGATGGGAAAAGGAGGTCTATGCTGCAGGCAGGTCCATAAACCCCTGAAATTATATGCAGTTTTCTGTCTAAAGGTTATGTTCACTTTTCAGGTGAGAGTCCACAGCTTTCAGTAGATTCCCCAAGGAAACTGAGAACCAAACAAGAATAAAACTACCACCCAATACAAGGCAGGTTGTCAGGGGTTTATCAATCAGGAAAAGACGGCTTGCTTAGTTTGCCGAAGACAACTGAATTTCAAGAAAATGCATTTCCTACAATTAACCTATTTCTCTAAGGTGACAAATTTTAATTTAGGAGCTCTTCCCCTTCCACCCCACATCTCAGAGATAAACCATTCTTTGTGCCCATCTGTCTGTCTGTCTGTCTGTCCCCACCAGCCCTGCAGCCCATATCTGTCGGTAATGGCAAGGAAAGGCCATTTAGAGCTGTGACACTTCATCAAGCATCTGCCCACTCCCATCCCAGCTCTCAATTAAAGTGAACCAATTCCAGATGAGTAAGCCTTGGAAATCCACTCCCTTCGGTCCAATCAAACACACTCTTAAAAAAAAAAAAGAAAGAAAGAAAGAAAAGATGAGCAGTCTCTTAAAAAAAAATAAAGATGAGCAGTCTTCAAGGAGGTTGCGGTCTTAATACACCAAATCATTGTCTTGAAACCTAAAATGCTGCTGGAAGAATAACCAGGGACCTGTGTGAAGTGTGTAAGTAAGCCCTGTTACAGCACTGCTGGGACATGAAGAGCGATTCAATTGCTACAGAACAAAATGAAGCCGAGAAAAATCAGGGCGATGCACTTGAGCAAGCACCGAAACCTGAAATAATGGGAAAATCTGCTTTATCACTTTATTTTTAAAGAGCTGTTAGCAGACTCTGCAGCTGTTAATCACTGTTCACATATGGCATGGCTGTCGCCTTTATAAATCATGCTTTATCTTGAAAAGATTGTCCTTTATTACCGTTCCTCTTGCACGTTCCTAAGGAGTTGTGAAACAAGAAAATAGAAAAAGCTCTGAGGTTCTCAGTGCCAGGATCAACATTTACAAATAGGACAAGTGAGAAAATGTGTTAAAGTTCTACATCATGTCCAGTTTTGTGAAGCCGAACATTAGCATCTTCACGTCCGAGCTGCAGAAACGGTGCCTTCTTTTACTCAAAGGAACTTCTACGCTAAGACTTTGCCTTGACTGTACGTGAAAATCTTCTAAGCCC
This sequence comes from Desmodus rotundus, assembly GCF_022682495.2. Lineage (NCBI taxonomy): Eukaryota > Metazoa > Chordata > Mammalia > Chiroptera > Phyllostomidae > Desmodus > Desmodus rotundus. The sequence goes on along the minus strand of NC_071394.1, from coordinate 106,775,317 downwards.
CGGGTCAGGAGTAACCCAAATAATTCAGATCGCTGTTGTTTTAGATGGAGGATTTAAATAAATGTGATTCAGAGTAACAGTCACGGTCATGCACCAGTCTAGAACACAACGCAGCCAAAGCACAAATTTGGTGAGCGAAGGGAAATGTGTATTAACTGGGGCATATGAAGATACACATGTAAAGGAATAAGGAAGGTTTACAGTGACCTGCATATGATCTGTCCAGTCACCTGAAAAAAACTGAACGGTAGAGGTAACCAGTGTGAAACTGAGGACTCAGGAGCATTTGCCTTGATGCTGTCAGTTAACAGTGATGCCACGTTACTGAACGGCAGCACCAGCCATGCTTCAGCAGATCACAAAGCAACCTCTCTGCCTCCAGTCCTAAGACTTTCGGAGGTTCTAAGTGTTAGGAGTTCTCAGAAACTACCAGCCTAGAAAGTAACGAATTCTGCTCCTCAGCCAGGAGAACTAGGGGTCTGTCCACGCACCACACCCTCCACCCGTGGAGGTTAGTGGGACACAGCACAAACTGTTATCTTGCTATTGTTGGTCCTGTCCCGTTCCTTCTACCCTTCTCTTCCCCAAAAGGAGACAGTGGTCTGGCTCCCGCACGTGGAAGCCAAAAGCTTGTGCCTGAGCTTTTGCCCTGCTCAGCCCGGGGCTGCTCAGGGTCCTGCTTGCTCTCAGCTGTCTGACCTGCCCCAGTGAGTAAGTCACTTACCAGATGGGAGGCGGGCAGGGCTGCTCTGTCGGAACCCCAGCGCTCTGGAGCCTGGAGTGCCTGAGAGGAAAGCCCCGGAGCAGCCTAGGATGAGGACGCAGAGGCTGAGGCTCTGCTCATATCTCAGCAGAGGCAGCGTGCCACCCTCCCAAACGAATGAATTAATAAATGATAACCCCGTGGTCAAATATGTGGATCTGAACAGATGGAAACCCCGGCTATTTTTTTTTCAGGATAGAGGACTGTGGGAACTCCAGTGACTAAAGAGGCGCATAGCATATCACTTTAAATCAGGAGTCCGCTACTGAAATCACACCACAGAGCACGAGCCCTTCTCTTAGGGTGACACATGTCATGCTTCTCCCCAGGGGGCAGAGGACACGAAGAGCCAGGAGATTGCCATCACCTCTCCCTCCTTCCATTCCCCAATCAAGTAATCAATCAATACCTGTCCTCCTCCCTGTACAATAAATTTGGAAACTAGTGGAAGTGTGATTTTCATGTATGATTTCAGTGCACGAGCGAAGGGACCTCAGGCACATCTGCCATGTGACCAAGCTTATGCCAAGAGTCACACAATTTGTTCTTCCAGCCCATCTCCATAAAGCAACTCCGAACAAGCATCAAGCAACATTTGGATGCTCTCAACTCTTAAATCCCTTTGTCTGTCTCCATGTAAGACACTTGATATCACTATGACAGCAAATAGTCATGCTTTTTGACCCTGCCTAATAATTGCCGCTGATGCTAAGTGAAGATGACTGACGGTGACTCAGGAGGCTGTGGCTGTCACTCTGGCAGACCGGGGTGCAAGACACCCAGGCTGTTTCACCTCCTCTCTCTCTCATATTATGTAGAATAGACTTGTAAGAAGGATCCTGAGACAATAAATCAGCCACCTCAATTTTATAAAAGGGGAAATAAAACCCAGACCATTTATGTCAAAATGCATAGTCATTCATCCTACAAGCACCCACTGTGTACAAGATCCTCACAATGCACAGCAACAAATTTTTATCAGGTATTTAGTCCATATTTCAGAATAATATTCCCTTGGATTTCCTGAAGTCTATGTATGTTTCCTACCTGGAGATGGCCAAACAGAGATATGCCCCAAGTGCAGGTGTTGGCAAACATCTTCTATAAAAAGCAAAGATACACCCTGGCTGGTGTGGCTCAGTGGATGAGTGCTGGCCTGAGAACCCAAAGGTCGCCAGTGAGGGCACACGCCTGGGTTGTGGGCCAGGTCTCCAGCTGGGGGCGTGCAGGAGGCAACCACACAGTGATGTTTCTCTCCCTCTCTTTCTCCCTCCCTTCCCCTCTCTCTAAAAGTAAAATAAAATAAAATCTTTAAAAAAAAAAAAAGAAAGCAAGGATAATGGGCTTTGTGGGCAATTCAGTCTCTGTCACAACCAGTCAGCTCTGCCCTTGTAGTGTGGAAGCTGCTATAGGCAGTGAGAGGTGTGACTGTTCCAATTAAACTTTGTTTCCAAAAAAAAGTCTGCATGTTGGGCTTGACCCATGGGCTGTATTCCGCTGACCCCTGCCCTAGTGGATCTCATTTGACAATGACCTTTTTGGGCTGCAGATCTCAATTTTGCCTTAATCGGGTCTTATTTCACCTCCAACCTCCCTTAGGTTCATTGAAGTTAATATGTATATGAAAAATAACAGAAAAAGGAAGCAGGGAATTTAGAGAGTGAACCTTATAACCGGCTATTCTAATTACTCATACAACACAGAGAAGGGGGAATCAGCAATAGAACTGTCTCTGCCCATGTAGGCAAAGCTAGAAGTTTCCATCTCAGTAACAAAGCACCGAGCCTCCCTCATTCAATATTACATCTCCCCAGCTGGGGGAAGATGAGGTTCCCATGATATTAGGTAGATTCCATCATCATTCCATCCCCACAGAAAATAACTCGCATCCATTCCTGCTGGAGGTAATCCTAAGCGGGGCTACTTAGCTTATTCGGCAAGGCAGACACAGGGCAGTTGGGAAGGGTCAGTAGGTAAGCAGGCCTGATCTTCCCAGAGCCCATTACCTGGGCAGGGTGGGTAGGAGAGAAACAGGTAGCCCAGCTCCCTTCCTGTTTGTGCCCACTTTAGAGAAAAGGGTTCTCCAAAGCTGCCCTGGCAACCTGCAAAACCAACAGGGTTCATCACGTAGAGTGAGAGTGCGTGTTGCTTACGGGAGCCCATTGAGTCAAAATCTGAGGATTCTGGGCAAAAGTTCACAACTGAAAAACAGCTCAAGAAACCTGGCTTAAGGGTTCCCAGGAGATCTCTCTCAGACTCCCCTTTGATGAGAAGGTGAAAAGGTGATTCGACAATCACTTATGCCTTAGACCCACCTACAAGGGCTTCTTTCCAGAAAGGTATTTCCTCCAAAAAGTTATAATCACCTCGCAGAATGTGCCCTGTACCCAGAGATGCTGTGTGAAGGCATCCATGATGCCTCGGGTCACCCAACAGAGATGCTGCATGTCACGTGTCAGCTTTCAAGGACGGGGACAAATGGTCATCTAGCACCACACGGTCTCGGTTGGTTGGTTTGGGCTATGGGATGTGCTACGGGACACCAAACACCTGGATTAACATTTTCAAAGTTTCTCCTTGAACCAGTGATCCAGGTGTTTGGTGTCGAAAAGATCAGACAGTCAGATGCCCGGCAGAGTCCCTCTTTCTAACTTCCCCAAGGATCCCTTACCTCTGCATAACCACACTGCCCTCGCTGCAGCATCCCCCTGAGTTCACTGGTCTCTGTAAAGATAAAAGGCGATTTGAATTCACTAATCGTCCATTGAGAACCACACTGAGTTATGTCAGCTCTGATTCGGTTGGTTTTACTCAATAAAAGGTAACGACGGCATAAAGCATTCAGTGTCCGCCAGAGAGCATCAGTGTCAGGGCAACCACGGGCCATTACACACCAAAGGAAAATATCTACCAGGACTTTCCATTCCCATTAGATAATGAATAAAAATGATGGGAAAGGGCAGTTTTTCGGTCATTAGCCCACGATTAAACTCAGTTCAGCTGGCAGCATTACATACAAGCTGCAAGCCCTCGGGTCCAATTGTGCATCGACTGTTCTTCCCGTTGCGGGCCGGGGAGCGGTCCCCCGGCGTGCTGGGCTTCCCTTTCCCGGGAGCGCACCCGAGGAACGCTGAAGGCAGCGCACGTCACACACAGACCTCCATAACCTGGATCTTTTTCAATGCCCTTGGCGGGGGTAGAGATCCTTCCGTGAATAGCAAAACCACCGCACCTTAGTTTGTTCTGTAACTGGCAATTTAACTGTCGCTCTTCCTTATCATAAAGGCACATACACATCAATACATACATGCATACAAATACAGATACGAAAGAGGCGATTCCAAAGCAGGTCGGCCTTTTCTGTAGGGAAGTCACCATCACTAGAAACATAAGCTAAGGCTTAAGAGTGGCCCTCGTATTCAAAAAAAAAAAAAAAGTCTTGGAGGAGATGAGCAGTTATGGCTGTAAGGTCCCATAAGACGAGATCTTACGGCTGGAAGAGTCGTTAAGACAAATTAGAGTGCGGAATCTGAGAGCGGCCATGCGGCTTGCGGGACGGTGCAGTGCGGCCGGTCTCACAGGGTGGCCCGCTCTTGTAATTCCTACTACAGTAAGTGTTGGCAGATTGAACCCGAATAAACAAAAGTGCTTTATGGGTTTTTAATACTTTTTGAAACTATAAAGGGGCCCTGAGACCAAAATGTCCAAGAACCTCTGGTTGAGTGGAAGTAAAACTGTGTTTAAACTTGTCTTGTCTCCTCTGTTCCGCAGGAGCTGTGTAACCCTAGCCAAGTTACTTAGCCTCTCTGGTCTTCCATTTTCTACAGATCGGACTAATCCGCTCCAGCATGCTTCCCTACTGGAATACAATATCCAGGAGGTCGGGACTGTGTCTGTAGTGTTCACTCTGTTCATGCCAAAGCCGGGCACAGCCCACTGCATGACACACCACACGGCCTTGTAAATAACTTTGAGTTGACTGGCTGGGTGATGGTGAGGCTTAAATACGACGATATGCGTAAAGTGCCCGGTGAGGTTCCCGGCACATGGCAAATGTCACAGGTGCTCAGTAAATGTCAGATCCCTTTCTTCACCACTCATGCTGTCAGGTGTACCACACAGGAGAGAAAATGCACAGTTTACTTACATAAAGTGCATGCTTAAGACAGTGGTTCTCCGAGTGTGGTCCCCACACTAACAGCATTAGCATCACCTGAGAAACTGTCACAGATACAAATCATTTGGCTCCAACACTAGACCCACTGAATCAGAGACTCCAGAGGGGGGGCCAGCAGTCTGTGCTGGAACAAGCCCACCAGGAGATTCTAATTTGTGCTCAAGAACCCTGGCTTTAAGATATGCATGGGGCCTCCCTGAGAAAAGAGTATTTGGTGCTAGCAGCATTTTGGACTTTGATAGCAGAAAGTACACAGTATGTTCTCTATTGCTGGCTGCCTAGGGTCTTTTCTGGACAAAAAGTAGGAGATTCGGCAAGTCAGATACAATTACCGTCTGTTGTGGGCCTTGCAGGGCGGAGTGACTAATTCTGTATTCTGGCTGTGTATCTGGGGTCCAGCACTAAACACACTTTGCATTTAAAATAAAACTGGAAGCTGCAGGAACACAGCCAGTTCTCTCTGAGAGAAACCCCAGCATAACCCTTGAGCAATCTTTGTGGCTACACATAAAATTTGAGGGTGAGAGCAGAAATGGGGGGGAGGGGGAGAAGGAGGGTAAATGGCTGTGTCAGTGCCTATGGAAAGCGAACATTGGACTGCTGATTTCTAGTTTTCACAGCTCACTGGCAACACAGCAAACCACTAACATTAGGGAAATTACCCATGAGTTCTAACCTTTGAGGGATGCCACCAGCCAATAACAGCTGCAATTTGAGTCATTTCCATGTGCCCGCGATAAGAGGGGCACTTGGATGCTAGCGATGTACACTGTTTCTTTCGAGGCTCACAGCTATCCTAGGGCACAGGACTATCATTATTCTCATTGTAGACCTGTAGAAAGTGAGCTTCAAGAGATAAAACAGATGGGATTCAAACCCAGGAATGCCTGACTCCACATGTAGACCCTTCACTAATAATCCTACCTATCTATATACGGCACAAAGAGGCTTGCAAATAAACATTTTAGATAGGGGCTATGATTCAAAGTTAATGCATAAGTGAACCCTCCCATAATAAATCCTTGAAAAAAACCCCATCAATTTTTCAAGTACAATATATATTGCATTACATACATAATGTTATACAGTAATATATCTGTACAACTTCACACATTAACTTAGATTATATAATATAGAGCAAACGATCAAAATATGAACATAATTTTAATAAACAAGAGAGGGTATAGAGTTGATTTTGAGTAAGTTAAATGTACATGGTAGTCACCTACAAACTTGGCCTGAATGCAGGACAGATGCTAAGGGAATGGGCACACACACGGGGTAACAGAAGGGACAGGTACTCTGGAGTTACAGCAAGAAGTACACTAGACAGCTGCTACCCAGAGAAGCTCACATTGCGCCTGGGGAGAGGGCACACCCATACCTAGTGATGTTACAAGGCAGGGGCAGAGCACAGCCAGGCCTCGAGCACCAGTGAAGAAAGAGGACCTGAGCCTTCTCAAGGGAAGCAGACGTAGAAAACTGGGTAAGAAACAAAGATCATATGAAACATGGATTTGAGAAAAGCACCATCGTCTCAGATTTTGGGTAGAGACACCCTAGATTTGAGTCCTCTTCCTCCTCAGTTGCTAGTACTTGGGTATTTACCCAATGATTTAAAAAATGGGGCTGATAATATCTAATCCATAGAATATATGTTTGTAGTGATTGGGTATGTGTTTATGTTTAGTGCCATAATTTTATTTCTTCTGCAAGATAAATAATAAAAAAAAAAAACAACACTGTTTAAAAAGTCCTATATCCTCCTTTAAATCCACTGGGAAGAACAGAGAGCAGGAATGAGAGAGTAAGAAAAGCCAACCCTTAGTGCCCACCTAGGATATAGGTCCTCTGCTACCTTATACAGCTTTATCCCCATTTGTACACATGAGGAAATAAGGCTCAGAGAGGTTTAGTAATGTTCCCAAAGCCAAACAGCTACTGAGCAGCAGAGCCAGGATTTGAACCAAGTCATGACAAAATTCAACAAATATTTATTTGTCATTATCAAACTGCATCACAATCTGGGGACTTCTCGGCACATTCCCGAGTAAGAGTGAGGAAGGAAAAAGGAGCACCATTCATGAAGTCAACCAGGATTGTCTGAGGAACCACGAGATGCCTGGCCCTGCATGGGGTTCAGGAGTGAACAGGACAGGGAGAGGCCTGCTCCTATGAAGGTCCCGAGCACCCCTGACCAGCTTCAGGGGTGATTTCACCTCGCTGGGCCTCTGCCTCCTCATCTGGAAAATGGGAAGAGCCTGATTGCACACGATTGTCCAGCTCTCACAGTCTCTGATTCCACAAAAATCATGTATTTTCCTCTCTCTTTAAAATTCAATCAGGCCACAAACTGTGAGGAATGTTATTAGCTGCCCCCAAAATCAACTATTTCCACCCTTTCCCTCTAGTCAGGCCTTTCCTCCAACATGATTCACAATCAATCAAGTCACAGGATTCAAGGGGCACCCAGCAAAAGAATTCCAACCATGGCTTCCCAGGAGTTCTGCCATCCACCTGGTCAGAAGAAATTAACACGCATGGCCCACGGTGCCCATCCCCAGGTTCACCTCAACACGAGCTCAGGCAGAAACCTGCTTGACTCTTGCATTTTGTCACTGAAATTTTTGTCTCTAAGTTATTGTAGAAACAACTGCACAAAATATAACAAAGACATCAAATCAGGTATCCCTGTACCTCCAGTGCCTACTAAAAATAAATAAATAAAAGCTTTTCTGTCACTTGAATGGTGATAATAAAATATTTCTTTTGATCATTCAACTGCCCTTATTATTTTTCATTTTTGTTCATACTTGTATTGAGTACATCTTTCAGTATCTTAAAAACAGAATCCTTATGTAGGTTGTTCCAGACCTACCGCTTTGTGGTAAGGGTTTGGCTGTTGTTATATTTCTATTCTGTTTCCTCATGAACACAGACAACAGTGTGATGATTGTGGGTGGGAGGGGGTGGGTGGAGGTGGAAGAGGGAAAGGGGGGGGTAAATGGTGACAGAAAAAATAAAATAACATTTTAAAAACTACATAAAATTAAAACAATTAAAAAATAAAATTTACTTTCCTGTTTAAACACATTAGGTCAATTAGATAGGCCTTTATCTTTTGATACTGATGAAATTAGTACACACCAGGCTGTGGTCCAAGCTGACTGGATTTAAAAACTTCTATTAGCACCGTTACATACACACAATAACGAAATTACATGCTGAGTGAGATTCTCCTGCCCTTTCTTCTCCCTCAGGATTCCCCTCCATAGACCCTGCCCCTCGAAATACAGGGCGATGAAAAAATACCTGAGGGTAAAGGACCTGGACCATTTTCCAGGCTCTTTGAGACACAGCAGATGACTCTGGTATGGCCTGCACTCATCATCTGTTCGCCTCTCTCCTCACACTTACCATGTTTCTTCTCACGCACCCGGCTGCCCCCCTAGCCTGCAACTTCAAAAGATACGGACTTCCCGAGTATCCCCAGTGCCTAACATAGCTTTTGGCATAAAGGCTGTGCTCAGTTATTTCAATAGATAGACGAATGAGACCCTTCTGTTGAGGGGGTGGTGGGGATATATGTGGAGACAGAAGAAAGAGGCTCAGGCGGAAAGGAAAGGAAGGAGTTCTGAGTGAACTCTCAAGAAAGGGCACAGGCACTAGACTTTGCCTGCCCACCTGCATCGGACACTTCAAACACTCCACCAGCCATTACTGGTCCCATTTCGCAGATGCTAACACTCACGCAGGTGAAGTAACGCACTCAAAGACCTGCAGCTTGAAAACTGTAAACCCAAGATTCAAACCAGGTATTTCTGGGTCACCAGTTCTGCCTCCGGGGAACCCAAGGGCAGCAGGTCTCCAGGCTGCCAGGCAAAACCCTGAGGGCAGGCTGTCCAGCCACTAGGCACCCAACCAGGTGCTGGAAGATCCCCACCAGATGCTCAAAGCAAAACCTTTGTCCCCTCTCTGCAGTGAGGCAATTTGGGGTGGAGAATGAGAGGCGCCAGACAAACCAATGTCTCACTCCTGAGCACCTCTTTGGGGTTCTGTCAAACCCCATCTCTGAGCCTAGAAGTCCAGCTCTTGGTCCCGGGAGGTGGGCTCCGCCGGTGCTCCGGCGCCCTCTAGCGATCATCTACTCTAATGCCGACTCGCTCCCTGGCTTCCCTCTTTTCTCACCAGTCTCTTGGGCTGCCCAAGCCTTTGACCCCTGCCAGCTTGATTTTATTCCTCCTCTCCCTCAAAGCGAAATGAATTTTCCCTACGGAGCTTTGTGATCTCTTGAGTAAGAAAGGTCTTTTGGTCAATACACCTTAAACCTGAGAAGGTTTCTAGAATTAACCTGAAATACCGTATTTTTCCCCTGATATTTCCAAGAACTGTCTCTAGCTTTCTAAATAATAAGTGATAAGAAGTTGGAAATGTTCTGTTCTGCACCAGAGATAGAAAAGCAATGTTTCAGAAGGTCTGTTCTTTTTGCATGGACCTTTAATTTCAAACAGAATAAAGGATTCTCCTGTGGGTCCCTGGAACTGTAAACACTCATAAAATCTCTTTGTTTACTTTATTGACTGGGTGTGACATTTAAAATAGAAAGCTAAGACGGCATGAGCAATTCTTCACAAAACACGCACATTAACGCTGATGGCTGCAGACAATGACTTTGTACAAATTTAATCATATCTATCGGGTAAGTATTACACTGGCTCCTAGAGACAGCAATGTAATAAGTCCCAGGCCGGCTCCTCCAACCACCGCAACAGAGGTGGGAGCTCCCCACCCCATCCCCGCCCCCACTATCCCTACCGCAGTAAAGATTATCAGCCCCTGTGGCGCCACAGATTGGCGCCACCACAGTAATTATCTCCAGGGAACTTGGGTCTCTTTATGAGAGGAGTAATCAAGAGGGTGGTTGAATGAGTCCCCTGATCTTCAGCAAGTCGCCTGTCTGAGGTTCACTTTCCACATCTGCCAAATGAAACAGCTAGAGTCGCCACATCAACCCCGAGCTCTCTCCCAGCTCTGAGAGTCATAGATTCAAAGTGATAAAGTTGTTGTTCGCAGTGCGGAGGCCTAGAGGGGCTCTCCCACCCTAGGAGTGCACTAAAACCAGAGGGCTGGAATGAACCTTCCCAAATAAGTCACCCTGATCACTGCCAGCTTTTTAAGACTTGCCTTCAGGTCTTCAATATTTACTGAGCTAAAAGCTAGTGGTTCTCACGAGGCTTTCCCAAGAATACAGCAGCCAAATGAAGGGCTTCCTGGGATTTGCCAACTTAAGGAAAACATTCTATACATCATATACATTTAGTAAACAGAAAGCTCCCACATAAAGGAGGTTTCTGGTAAATAAAAGACTGAAAATACTGTGTAATCGCAAGTTTTATCAGATATCCACTTGTTGAATTTAATGCTGATTGAGGCTTTGGTATATATTGTCTCTTACGAGTAACACAGGAAAGACAGTACGTCTTGCCTGACCCACTTCCTGAGCTTGATTTTGGGACCCACCACCAACCTTCACATAAACACCTGACACCCCTCAAAAAATAGATTTGTAACTCCAGCCCCTTAATTTTCATAGCATGCTTGCCTCAAAAGAAAAACTATTACAGAATTTTTAGGACATCTTAAAAAGCATTGAAGCCCTGTAATCTGTTCTTTATCATCTACATTCAATCAGGAGAAAGGTAGAGTCAGATGCAACTCCATTCTACGCTGCAAGGTCAGTTCTAATGCATTTAGGATGGTCTTGAACCATGCGACATTTTTAAATGCATATAAAATGTTCTGTCTTTATGTCTTGTGATTCTAATAAACTTACTCCTGTTGCCTAGGAAATATGACTTAGGGTTACCACACGGATCCAAAGGGGCTTTGTGGTGTTTAGCAAGACAAAAATGGAAAGATCAAATATAGAGAACAAAGTTAGCCCCTATTCTCTTCGAGATGCATGAAATACAGATCCTCAGGCTACATCCCTGATTAAAAAGTACAAAGACTCATGAGGTGACTTTCCCAAACAGCGCTCAGGCCTTCTCCCAACCAGCCAAGTGGATACCATCGGGACCCTGCTCATTCTGTTTGGGATTCAGGTCCCTGTGAAAGTAGGCGGCATCGATACGCACAACACGAGCTGCTCTCCTCCAACGTGTTTCCTTCCAAATGGAAAAGTCCTTTCTTTATGCGAATAAAGGCAGCCATAGTAGCCCAGAGTGTTATATTTCAGGGAACGTGTAAAATGAAGACAGCAAGGCATGGTGCAAACCATATAAAAGATTCAAAAGCAGGTGAAAATAAAGATTCGACCACTCACTCACTTTTTCTCTGTAATTAGTTCTTATCATCAGTGTGATATTAAGGGTTTCCAGGCATGACGGTGGACTCAGTTTGAAGATGGGAAAATCAAAGCTTCTATTTGTTGGAATACTACATAAAACTTCTCTGGACACAGATAACATCTTTGCTTCCTACTAACTGAAATGGGGTATTTTTAAGTCCAAAATCCATAAGCAGATCAAGAAACACTTGAATACAAGACACCTTTTAATTAAAACCTCTAAAAGCAGGGTCCCCTTAAGACAAACCATTGATTCAAGCAGAATGGCATGTTGCTACTACCAGATAGCTGGAGAGAAACAAATCTTTTTAAACACAATTGAAAAACAACTCACAAACCTCAAGGTGACTATTTTAAAAGAAATATTTGAATCTCTGGTAAAGTGGATGTCCCATTCTGGGACGCGCACTGGACACCAACAAAGTATGCTGGGCGCATAAGGAGGAGGCCGACCACTCGAAGGAGAGGTATAGGTCTGGGGCAGCGAGAGCTTTCACACGATCACACGGGTAGACCTTCGTCTCCATTACAGGCAAGCTCTTCTCACCCAACCATTTAAAACTGCCCAGGGTTCAACATCCACTCCTGCTGTGAACTGATACTTTTATGTAAGGACCAGGGGAAATGACCTAGTTTTGATGTGGTTTGCGTTTGATACTGTGAAACCATCAAAATCTTCCCATCAGAGACAAATGAGAAGAATCTGGCCTTTATTAGTACCCACTATTAACACGGGTGTCCTTCCTGTATTTGCCAACCCTCCTGTTGTATCCACCTCCCTACAGGAGAGGACCCCTGACCTACTCTGAGCTCAGACCCCTGATCTGCTAGAGCGACTTGGTCAGTCTTTCTTTAAAAATGGACAGGCAAATAAAATGAATTGAACCTAGAGGCGGCAGCTCAGCACAGGAAATGAAAACATCAGAAGTTATCTAATCGCGGCCACAGCCATCCTGAGCTCTGTCTTATCTGCTGGGTAATGAAAAGAAACGGGACCTTCCTAAACTTAAAGGGCACAAAATAAAATAAGAAAAGTTGTTGCTTCTCCGTGGCTCTTGGGGGCTGTGCTCTGCAGTTGAACCAGTGTGTACTAACCGCCAAACATCGGCATGGATTCAAAACACCTAAGCTCTAGGAAAAGCTGGGGTTATGGGGGGGCGGGGAGGGGGTTGTTTGAGAAGAGGAATTGCTGAGAGGGCAATAAAAAGAAGGAATAGGGAGAAAAGAGTATTTCATTTGAAGTTAAAGTAGTTTTTCTCCAAAAGAGCAGGGTTTAGTCTTAGTTTCAGAACACTTTGGAGTACCTTGGACAGATAAAAAATAATAATAATAATAAATTTTTTAAAAAGCTGTTTAGGAAATCAAAAACCAAGTGAGCCAAGAACAACCAGAGCAATGCTTTAAAAGTTCCTGGCAAAGCAGCAAGAGGGTGAAGAGCTGGTTTTGCATAGCTTTTTTAAATGTTTTAATAAATATTTTATTGTTGTTCTATTACAGTTGTCCCAATTTTTCCCCCTTTGCCCTCCTCCGCCCAGCCCTCTCCGCCCCACCCCTCTCCCCCTGTCAATCCCTACCCTGTGGTCCAAGTCCATGGGCATTCATCCATGTTCCTTGACTAGTGGTTTTGCATAGTTTTGGACACAGGTGTAAAGGAGCCTCTGGAGACTCTCCCAAAAGGCGCTGGAATCCTAGGGCATCAGTTAGGGCAGAACGGGAAGGGGGTTCTCTCTGTTAATTCTCTTGCAAAGTTTCCCCCCACCCCCGCACTCTCCCCTCCCTCTCCTTTCCCCCTTCCACCTCCGGAACCCCCATGGCGCGCACTTCAAACATTGTGCCCTAGAAGTAGCTCTGCAGCCCGCAGCCCGGAGTCTGGCAAGTTCCGGGACTGGAAGCCAGTCTTGCAAGGCCACCGGGGGGCGCGGTCGGATCTGGACGGCACGATGAAAAACCAGAGCCTTAAAGCCCACCCACCTCCTTCAGGAAAGAGGTGTGCAGGCTCCTAAGAGTATTTCTCAGCTTTCACCTGCTCCCCACGGACGGTCATCAGTACTCACTGGACGTGGCGTGGACCGCCTCCTAATCGCCTCCCTCGATTCCTCCCTAACAATCCTCGGGCGTCTGTGGTACCACACGTATTCAGTGAGCTGTGGCTAGCGCTTCAGTACTCCCTCCAGTGCTATCCGCTGCCCCTTTATCCCCCAGGCCACTCAACAGAGGAAGGAGTGCTGCGGCACTTGCTTGAATCAAGGGGCTTGCAAGCCTATTGATGCGTTTTAAGCCCGATAGCCCCGGGAGCAATTAGATATTATTGGGACCAGTTGGAAAGGCGGCTGGAAAGGAGGCTGAGAGGCTGAACCCCATGGCAGAGCTAGGTGAAGCCATTAGAGACAGCTACAATTCCCCAGAGCTTTCTGACCGTCAGAGGGAAAGCTGCAACTTCAGCCAGGACTCTGCTCCCCTCCTCCTCCCAGATATCTGTAACAGTACTGCCCTACCCCCTTCGGGACTTCCAGAACTGGACACTCCACGGGTGCACTGCGACCCCCTCCGCCGCCACCTCCTCTCCCCAAGCCCCACCCTACCTGAGCGAGCAGGGCGAATGTCAGAAGGCAAGATGTAGGGGATCAAAGTTCCCTCGCATGAAAGACTATGCATGTAGCCAATTACTGAAACAACAACAGCAATGATAAACAAGCAAATCTGAGCGAAATTCACCAGTGCATCGCAAAAGTTGGTCTTACTACGCAGCAGCCCCAACACACTTTGCAATCCTAGCGCCCCGAGAACACAGGAATGCAGAGTTGGCATGTACTCACCTGGGTGTGCCAACCTCGAAGAGTAGAAAGAGAATTCAGCCCGGGGACAGGTCTGTCCCACCCCCAGAATGCAAAATCCGGCTGTGGAGTGGAGGCGGTTGGTGGTGTAGTTGTGTAGTGATATAAGAAGGGGGGGGGGGGTCGGACTTCCGTCCCCCCTCGTTCTCTGAGGCCAGTTTAAAAACAGCGGATGGAAAAGATGCTGGGAGGAGAGTTTGGTCTCTCCGGAAACCCTGGCTCCATTCTTGGTGATGGGGGCTGGAGAAAGGCGAAATGTTGGGGATAGCAGCGAGGCTCTCAGTTAACTCAGAGTAAAGTGGAAGGTGGTGGGGTAAGACAGGGAGCTGCGAGGAACCAGGGAGGAGCGGGGAGGGAAGGAAGAGTAGGGGAGGCCAGCGAGTGGCGGGGAGATGGCAGCTTCTCAGAGAGATTTCCACCTTCTGACGAAACCCATGCGCCCAGCAACCCGCGAGATACTAGTTCGGAAACCTCCGCGCGAGCGCCCCCTGGGGGGTTCCGGCGGACGCGAGCCGGGCCCCGGGAACGCGAGCCGCGGCCCCGCCCCGGGCTGGGCGGGGGATGCGCCCGGTGGTCCTGCGGTGTCCCAGGTCCAGGCTTGCTGCTCAGCTGTGTCGCTCACACCTGGCTCCTGGGGACGTTAAATTCAGTCCTCCATGTCCTTGGACTCTGTAAACACTTTTGGGGGTAAAATGGTAATATCTGCGAAGGGGTGGGACGACACTTTTTTTTTTTTTGCACACATTCAAGGAAACTTCTTGGATGCTTGCTCAACTCCCACCAAAAATGGTGAAGAAATCACTCCCCTCTGTACATGGTGGGAACCCGAAAATTATTTTTTAGTGTCTACAAGAGTGCCTGGCATAGGATAGGAGCCCGATAATTATTTCTTACTAACTAAATGCATAAATAAATGGATGGACAACCAGCCTTTTTGGTCATCTCATTACATCTCCCTAAATACATCCACCTCACAAATAAGATAAAGAAATGCTTAGGGAGTATCTATGTTTACAAATCGACACAAACATGCTGTCTTGTGACATGTTATGAAGCACTTTAGAAAGAAAGTGTATCTTCCCTGATCCAAACTTTTTCAGTCAAATTAGACAAATGAGCAATGGGGGAACACATTGTGTCTGATCGTTTCTCCGGCAGAAGATAAACTAGACAACGCAGCATGTAGGTATCGTCAGAATCACAAATCGGACTTAAGAATCCACGGGGTTCAGAATAGACTCTCCAACGCTGAGATGAAGTGGAGGACCTGGCAATCTAATGTGGACGGGGTCTAGGGAGATGGGAGGTGTTTGCCCCATCCTCTTCAGGTACTAACAAGACTCTTCCTGTGAAGAGGTTATCAGCCAAAAGCCTTTCACCAACCACAGAGCTCTCAATGTCAAAGTGAGAGAAGGAGAAATAACAGGATGAGAGGCAGGCACCCTACTAATGGTTTTATAATGGCAAGTAAGAACACCTTTGAGAGGAAGAAGAAAGCCTTCAGAAAGGGAAAAAATTGACATGTTCTTCCCCCAAGTCACCTCTCACCCTTCCGAAGTAGGGTAACATTGAACATGGTCCCTAGACAGCATCTTAGGGAGCCTGTTTGTATATTTGTACACTAAAGCTCCTTTGATTCTCTTTGATTGGGAAAACTTTGGTCACGTAAACACATGCCAGTCACTGTGGCCTTGGGACATGGGATTGCGCTGATGGGCCAGGCCTTCCACAGTGTCCAGGAGTGCTCAGTATGCTCCGTAGCCCTCTTGGAGCCGGGGTGGAGCCCCATCTGATTCACGCTGAGAGTAGAACACAAGGGAGGTTTCCCAAAGGAAATCCAGCATCTTCCTACCAGGAAAGGGGGAGATGGATGCTGGGCTGACAAAGTCAGCATATGTTTACTAAATAAAAAAAACAGTAAGTCAAACGGGGCCATGGCTACATGGAACAGACTGACAGCTGGCAGAGAGGGAGGGGGACTGGATGAACAAAGGTGAAGGCATTCACCAAAGGACATGCGTGCATGACCCACAGACTCAGACAACATTGCGGTGATGGCCAGAGGGAAGAGGGGAGGGGTGGGGAGATGGGCAAAGGCGGGGAGGGCGATGGCAACATCTGTAGTAGTGTAAACAATGAAAATAAAGTAATATGTGCAGTAAGTCGGAAGATACTCCCTCCAGGTTTAATTAAGGAATAGCTTCAAAGATGAACTGAAAGTCTGAGCTGGCTTAAATTTACAAAGATGAAAAGACGAGAAAGGAAAGTCACAGGCATTTCCTTGCATGTCGCCTGTGTCCTCTGAGATCTGAGTCCCAGAAAGGCAGGCGGTAGTCTGGTTGTCTTGTTCGTGATGGTAACCCCAATGCCTAGCGCAATGTGCCACTTAGCAGGTAGACGACAAATGTTTGTGGAATTAAATTTTTAAAAATACCTTAGAGATCATTTAACACAAGCCCCTTGTTTTATAGATAAAAGGATTGAGATGTGTTGCTGCGCATGAACTATTTCCAGGCAATCTGGGAGACACTCTATGGAGCATCCCATTTCATTTTCTCAGCAACTTACCCGAAGATGTTTCATTGTATCTACAAAGAAAAACAAAACAAAACTGGGGTTTAGGTTGTCAGGATAATCACACCAGGGAACACAGCTAGTTAATAGGAGAACCCAGAGTGTGAACTGAAGCAGCCTGTGAAGGGTCAACTCAGAGTAACTGGACCTGAACCTGAGAACAGAAGTAACAGAGTCAGAACCCGGAGGGAAGAATCCAGTACAATCATCTCCGGCCCCCATGTAAAAGCACAGACCCACAAACGAAAGGCACTGCCACAACTTGTGATAAATACGATTTCCTCTGCCAGCAGCCTTCAGCTCCCTAATTAGAAACAAACAGTCAGTCGCCTGCAAGCCGGTGTGCGGAACACACGTGCAGCTTTATGCCAGAAACTTGGATTTTTTTTCCCCCCAAGGCATGACACCGAAGGTAAATTCAGTGAGGCTCTTTGCAGGGCACATGAAGCAGAATTTACTCCCACCTCTCACATGAAACCCATGGCTCCTCTCTACACATGAAGATATCTAGCCAGCTAATGAACTATGGTTGCAATCTCTGAGCCCACAGCAAATCGCTCGCCAGCCAGTGTCCCTTCCACAATGATGACATCGAAATCCCCTTGTCTGTATCACTTACCTCCTTCCAACTCTCCTTTTCGTGGATTCTGAGCTGCTGGGTTCTCCAGCCATAGTCAGAATTCTCTCGAGCCACGGTGCCACCGGTATTCCAAAGCCGCAAAGGAGGCTCCAGCTCTGGGTGGATTCACTAGCCGGGTCTCTGCTTAATAACATAAGGGGAGGCATCCGCTCGCTGTCCTATGCCAATATGAAAGGCATCTCACCCATCAGTGTGACAAGTGAAATGCTGGATTGGAGCCAGGGAACAAAAAGGAATAAATGTGGATTCCTACCAAGGCAGTTGATACCATTTTTTTAAGGGTAGCAGATGACGGAGGGGAAAAACAGGCAGAGTCGGTGCCCTGCGTTAAAAACCTTGGATTCTTCTCTGAATGAGTCAGGATGAGCATTTGGTTTTGAATTGAATTTCTTTCCTTCCTTCCTTCCTTCCTTCCTTCCTTCGCTGTAGAATGGTTACGCACTCAACTAGTCAAGGGGACTGCTGTAAATAACAGGATTTATTTTTGCATCTGGATCAAATAAGAACCTTGAATTTCTCCCTAGGGTTATATATAGCTCAAAATGTGTTGTGTTTTGGTTTCTATTTCATGTGATTTTTGAGAATTGACTGATAAGTCTTCCTCTGGTGTTTCTCTACACGCCTGAGATGGGTTGAATTACTGGAAAGCAGAGAGGAGCACTCAAAGAAAGCCCTTCTAAGATGCTGAGAGTCGAGAAAGAACTAATGCATATGTTCCAAGCTGACTCAGGGAACACATCTTCCACTGTCATTCTTCTCCATGGGACCCAACAGGACCCCTGGTGTCTCCAAAACCATCACTAACAAGCTGTGCCAGGAAGGGGCACCTTATACTCTTGCCTACCAATAGGTGGCATTAAAATCCCTCTAGCTTTTCTTCATTGCTTTTTTTTTTTTTTTTTTTAAACCGCAGGCAGAGAACATTTTCTTTCTGAGATTATACATTTGCCCATTGGTGATATATTAAAGAACACTAAATCAGCTCTATTATTTTAGAGCATATTACTCCACTTATCTCTTAATTAGGCCTCCTCAGTCACCCCTGTAAGCCTCAGTTTCTTCATGCGAAAAGAAGGTATTTGGAATTGAACTCCATCTCTGGGATTCTGGTTTCCATCTACTTAACGTCTGCCTAGGCACACCACTCCTCGTGTTTGTGATAAACTCATTAAGGCTCCGTTCCTTTGGGTTTAAGGAATGTTAGCACGCAACTCTCACTGTGTGGAGAAGACTGCTATTTGCCTAGCCTACATTCATTTTTGTGTGTTTTTCCTTATTAAGAAAAGCTCAGTTTTGTGGGAGGTAGCAATGTGCTCAGCCTCAAACCCACATTTCCCAGCCTTCCTTGCAGATGGGGTAGTCATGTGACAGATATTTAACTCTGCGCTGTCTGATATGGTAGCCGCTAGACATATGTAGCTATAGAAATTTAAATTTATTGAAATTAAGTAAAATTTAAAATTCACTTCTTCAGTGGCACTAGCTACATTTTAAATGCCAGTACAAGTGACTGGTAGCTACCATTTTGGATAGTTAGACACAGAACATGTCCAGCATCGCAGAAAGTTCGGCTGTATGTGCTGGTCTGGCCATTGAGATGTTATTGGAAGTTATAGGGTCTGTTGTACCTTTGTCCTCTGCCCCCTCACTTCTTTCTACCTGAAGGTGAATGTGGGTCAGCCATCATGTGACTATGAAGCCGCAAGCATTTGCTAAGGCAGGATAAGCAGAAAAGATAAAAGGATCTGGGTCTTGATATCAAGAAGGCAGGCGCGTTATTATCAACTTTATTAGGAGAAAAATAAAGCCACCCCTTGATTCAAGCCATTACTTTCAGCTTTTTAGCACTCACAGCCAAATATTATTTCTAACTGATAGCTACCTTCAGAAAGCTACCTGGACAATTTTCTATTAATAGCTCTTGTTAAATAAACAAGTTTCCAGTTTCCTTTAGTTTAGACAGAATTGGGGACAAGATCCTGGCTAAGAAAACAAAATAATGTGTATACCCACAAAGAGATCATTATTAATCATTCATTTAAATATGCAAGTGGGCCAACAGTGGGGAGAAGGGACATTAATGGTACCCAAAGTAATTATCTTCTATCTTACAGTTTGGCTGAAGAGCAGCTTTGCCTTTTCCTGGAGAGGATGTTGGTGGGTATGAAGAGAAAAGGAAAATAATATTTGGCCCTGTCTTATGTTCGAGAAACTTGGCTGGATGATTTAACTCATATTTATCATATTTAACTCTTTGACAACCCAATAAGGTAAGTATTCCCTTTCTGGTTTGCAGATAACAAATGGAGGCTGAGAGAGATTAAGTATGTTGTCAAAACCTTCCTAACTAGTTAGTTATAGAGATGAGGTTTAAATCCGGGTGTGCTGGGCTCCTGCCACAGCTGCATGGTGAAATTCCCCCAGTAAGTGAGCATCATCAGAGTTGGGCCCATACTTGCTTATTCCAAGGCTCTCTCACCCCATCCTCGGTGCCACTTGTTTCACAGGCTTAAACCTTTTTGCTGTTGAAAAGACTGGTAGTATTTATCTTTATGTTCATAAGCTATAGAAATTGACCAGCAGGTTAGAGCACAAGGCTTTCCAAACCAGGAAATGATACGGACAGAGGCTCCAAGTCAAGAGCAGATTGGTCTGATCAAGGAAGCTCAGGAAGCTGATTAGTGCACTATATCTGGTGCAAACAAAGGCGGGGAGGGGGCCAAGGATTGAAGCAAACAAGCAGGCAGAGGGTTAGACACAAAGGGCCTAGTGAGACTTAAGGAGATTTGATTTTATTCCATGAGTCACTTGGTCCCAAATCTTAAGGAAGGTTCCAGAACTTTTCCTTAATTCATGGTGAAACGAGAAAAACAAAAAGTTCGTTACACACCTAAATTAATTTTTGACGATTTCTTCCTTTATCTTTTCATGTAAATATTACTCACTGCCTTCTTGTTATCAATTTCCTATGAGATTTTGTCATTTTAACACGTCCTTCCTTGGTAAAGTAAAAGTACTTGGCAAAAAAACCCAAAAACCAATGAGCCACGAGCAACGCAAGAAATGTGTTTTGAGATCTGTTCTGTGAAATTCAAACATTTAGAAACATCAGCTGGAGGTCATGGCAAAGACACGGAAGAATTTTGAGCAGGTAGTGTGGAGCCCAGGTGTTAGTGTTGAATAAGGAGGGACTGGTGAGGGAAATGAGTGAGGTATCTTCTCACCGACTTCCATAGATGTTTATTGCGTGCGATTCTGGGGTTAAGGTCAGAGAGGCAGTGCTGCACCAGACAGGTAACTTCTAAGCCCTCTCGGGGTTATCATGACATCAAGTTAGAGAGAGAGCATGTGAACAAAGAAAGAGAGACAAAGGTTGGGAGTCAAGGAGAGAGAGAGAGAAAAAAGAAAAAGAAAAAAATAACACCAGATTATATAAACCGTGAAAAAAATAAAAAGAGTGGTGAGATTAGGGAGTAACAGGGAAGTGCCTCTTTAGATAGGGTCATCCGAATGGCCTCTTCAGGAGAAAGCATTAAAGCTGAGAACTAAAAGGTAAAATGGTCCAACATGAAGAGACCAGGGGGAAGAGCTTCCAGAGAAGGAGGAACAGCGAGTACAAAGGCCCAGAGGTGCAAAAACTTTTAATATTCTTAATGGTCCATTTTAAGAGCTGGACAAGAGAGGATGAGGCTGTTGCCTTAAAGGGGGAAATAGGAAGGAAGGATGAAAAGGAAATAAAGAGACTTTAATAATACAGAAGACTTGTCTTATTAGTTTCATCCACTAAACACACGTTGAGCATCTACTCTGCATCACACACCACTCTACGGACTGGGGTAGACAAAATATCATCCTCATTCATTGCCCAGTGTAAAGCGTAGAGCAGGAGATGAACCCTAGATGGGTAATCCACCGGAGCCTCCCAGATGGGAGTTTACTTCCATCTCAAAGACAAAGACAAGATCAGCTCCCACTGACGTCAATAGAAAGGAAAGCCTCTGGGCTTTGGGCTCAGGCACCCAGCAAGCAGAGGGTTATCTCTGAGCAAGTGGGTCCATATGTCCACAAAAGAGATTTGAAGGAAGAATGGGATCTGCCTCAGCAGAATCCCCTTTTCCATATAACCGGCTCTTCCCATTGCTTCTGCTTTCTTAATGGTTCTTCAGGTTTAACCAGCATCCATGGTTACCTTTTGGGTGAAATACATTCATATATGTTATATGGTTATATGTTATCATGGGTACTCCTTGCAATGATCCCAGGAAACATCATTAGCCCCATTATGTAGAACATATCTTTGGAAAACACGCACTCCTCCTGGTGGGAGCTATCTTTCTGATGTGTACAGCTCGTCCCAGGAAGGGTCACAGACTTGACCTCTATAAGGCGATGGACATGGGGCACTGCTGTAACAGTCGTGGGCCGGCCACAGGGACAAAAGTGTCTTCTTCATAGGGCTGTGGTGAGGCAGCATGAAGAATTTTTAAACCACATCTAATATAAGGGTATTTTTAATTATTAAATCAAATCTTACCACGTATGCTGCTTTGCAGTCTGCCTTTGTGTGTCTAAATATATTAACCTCCATCACAATTTGTGCTGGCTATGAAAGATCCCCACTGTGCACGTAATGAAACATGCTAACAATGCCCTGTTCCTGAGCATTGCTTTCCAGCCTCTCACTATTGTACACAAGGCTTCCGTGAGCATGATTCTGTATCTTGTACCCCCAATAAGATGTGACAAGATGAGTACCAAGAAGGGCACCTCTGTCGTATTCTTTACAAAAATCTATAATCTCAGCCTAATATCATGAGCAAAACACCAAACGCAAACTGAGGAACATTCTGTAAAATATCACACCAGCCCTGACTGTGTGACTCAGCGGGTTGGGCATTGTCCAGCAAACCTAAAGGTCACCAGTTAGATTCCCAGTCAGGGCACACGCCTGGGTTGCAGGCCAGGTTTCCGGTTGGGGGAGTGTGAGAGGCAACCAATAGACGTTTCTCTCACACATCGATGTTTCTCTTCCTCTCTCTTTCCCTTCTTTCCCCCCTCTCTATGAATAAATAAAACAAAATAAAATATCATAACAGTACACCTCTAAACCGTAAGCATCATAAAAAAAGGCCAGAAAGATGGAGAAACTGTCACAGACTAGAGGATATTGCAACAGAGCAATAAATACAAGGTGGTGCCCTAGGTTGCATTTTGGAAGAGAAAGAGGACATTAATGGAAAACTGCTGAAATCCAAATAAAGTATGGACTTTACTTACTTAATGGTATTGTTCCAATGTTGGTTTTTCAATTATGACAAATATTCCACGGTGATATCATCTGTTAATGTTAGGAGAAAATGAGTGAGGAGTATATAGAAATTCTATGCACTATCTTCACAATTTTTCCATTAAGGCTAAAATTATCTCAAAATAAAATTTATTTTTAAAAACCACACAACTTTTCCACGTGTTTCCTTTGGCTAAAATTGGGCTGGTGGAGGTGAAGGCCATGCTCCATTCAGGTGTATGACACATTTTGCGAACTTGCCAGGATGGCCGTTTAACCTAATCGTCATTGGTGCCTGCTTTATGAATGAAAATTTTGCTTGATCTGCTTGGTATCTTTAACTCAGATGTCTCCTTAGCAAACTCTACAGGAAGATATTCCTCAGTGAACCCCTTGCAAAACTCAGAGGGAATATTGATGAAGACTACCAGAGAGTTAGGACCCAGTCCACCTTTCCCAGCCTGGCTGGTTCTCATCAGGCAAAGGAATTAAAAAAGAAAAACTCCTGGGAAACAAGAACAGAAAGTCTAAGGATGCCATTTTTACATAGTCATTTTTCTGATTGCAACTCCACTTTCTGCACTTTTCCAGCAGTGCTGCCTTTAAAGTGAATCACCGGTGATCAAAGGCAGACCAAAATAACACATTGTTCCTCTAGAGAAGAGAGGGTGAAGTCCTATCATTCTGAGGGTATTCTCAGGGGAAAGAAAGATGAGCAAGAGAAAGACCACATTGTCTACTTTTTCTAAAAGCAAAGCCTATAATTTTGTTCTGTTGAAAATCTTTAAAAAAAAACAAAAAAACAAAACACTTGCCTGTTGGGAAAGGCGTAAGTAACGCTGCGGTGTGTATTAAAAAGTTTATCTATTCTGTTCCTATCAGTTCCTCCTCTAACAGTGTGTAGTGGGTGGTCCACACTCTGTCTGATCTTGCTGTTGGTATTTATAGGAAAGGAGATATTAACCCAGGTATTAAGTATCTGTGTTCCAGGCACTGTACTGGAACACAGATCCTTTGGGTATGTTTTCATGAATTTCTCCCAACAATGCAGGTAACAGTGTAGGAGATTCAAAAATGATTACTAGTCTTCCCTACTCTCTAGTCATACCCCTTGCAATGTGCCTCTGTGGTTCTTCCCATCCACTAGGGGAGTCTGTTTCTCCACCCTCTTGAATCTGGGCCGGCCTCGTGACTTGCTTCAGCCAATAAAATGCAGCAGAAGTGATATGGTGCCAGTTCTGAGTCTAGACTTTTAAGAGGTCTGGCACATTTCCACCCAGCCACCATGAGAACGCTCCCAGGCTCTTAGTAGAGGATGAGTAAGAGATGGTCCAGAGATGAGCCATTGCAGCTGAAGCCCAGCCCTGTGAGACCGCCCAGGCAAGATCAGCAAACCAGGCCCCGGCCAACCCAAAACTGACCATCAGCTCATGAATGAGCCATGCCCAAATGGCTGGACCTGGGCAAAACTGTGAGCTAATAACTGCTTGTTATTTTAAACCACTGAGTTATGGTGGTGGTTTGTTATACATCAATAGCAACTAGATACAAGATGGTAGTCTTGTTTCTTTTTAAGATGTAAGAAAATTGAGGCATAGAAGAATTAAGGAAAATTTGAGGCATAGAAGAATTAAGGAAAATTGGGGCATAGAAGGCCCCACAGCTAGTAAGTGGGGGCAGTCAGGATTCAATCCAAGGGCTAAATAAATCTAAGGTCTCTAGTCCTTCCACTATGACCCCCGCCCATGGAATAGAAACAAGAAGAAAAACCAACGCGACCAAAGGCCACAGCGAGTTAAAGGTGGTAAAACTAGAATCACTTTCCTGGCCGTCTTCTAGATACAGTGCAATGTGTGTGACGTCTGTATGTTTATAAAGAATGATCTATTCAAGGGAGAGAATGAGCCAGGTAAGAGAAAGCCATTTATTAACTTCAATAACAGTCTAAATCAAATGCATTCATCTCGGTGGAAATCTGTAATTACTTCACAGTGACAACTGGCTTGTTTTTGACAAACTGACTTGTTTCTCCCTTAAACGCAAGGTCACTCTGGGAATAAACAGCATTCTTTTTCTCCCTCCCTGTGGGGCTCTGGCCTGCTCTTCCATCCCTCCTTTGTTCAATGTCTCTTTCTACACCTTTTCCCTTCTATCTCCTGGGCTCCCTCTAAGTTTTTCTGTCAAAACCTCTATAATAGCATTTAATCAGTCCCTCGCAGCCTCATTCTCCTGTCTCCTGCATTTTTGATAACTTCCTTTTCTGGCCTCAAATTTGTCACTCTTCTAGTTCATTACTTCCAGACTCTCTGTCTCTGGATCAACAAGATGGTGAATTAGATCATGTCATTCCTCTGCTTAATACCCTTCAGTAACTTCCTATTGCTCTGAACCCACTAACATAGCTTGGTAGGTCCTGCAACGGCCAGACCTTTCTACTTTTCTCGCTTGGTCTCACACTACGACCCTCTCCAACTCCTCAACATTCATGCTTTAGCCAGACCGAATCTCTTTAAGGTCCTTCAACTATTGTTTCTGAGCCTTCCCACATGCTGTTTCCTCTGCTGGGAATTCTCTTTATGTGTGTGCACATGTGTCCAGAATACATTTTGTCTAATTTTTTAAGTCTTAGGAGAAATGTCCCTCCTGCGGGGAAGTCCTGCTCTGAGTCTCCCTAAGAAGATAATATGGTCTTATTAGTGCCTACGAGTAGCCTGTACTCACCCTACTATAACTCTCACCACTCTGGATTGTATCTGTTGGCTTAATTATCTCTATTTCTTAACTTACTTTTACTTGCCATTGTATACCCAAGACTACAGTGAAGCTTTGGACAGAGTAGGCTCTCAATCAATATTTATTGAATGAATATATCATATGTTGTTTTTCTTCCTTATATATGCTTTACTCTCGAAAGAAATTTTATCCTCAATATACAAGGGAAAATAACTGGAATACTTTTGGTAATAAGTAGTAGAACAATAAACGTAAACTAGTTGGACCAATCAGGGATTGATTGGCTCCTGTAGTTGGAAGACTCCATAGGCAGGACAATAACCAAAGGTGGTTTTACCAGTAACCCTGGCTCTGTGTTCTCAAACAGATTGTAAGATAGCTGACTATTCAAAGCACACATTCTCAGGCCCAGAGGATGAGAGAAAACAGTGTTGTCCCGAAATCCCAAGCAAAACTTCCCGGGTTTATTCTGATTGGATCACTTAGGCCACATGGTTGGCAAAGAATCAATGCTGGGGCCAGGATAATGCAATATGCCTACTATAGCTTAAGCCCCCCACTCCCCAAATAAATGGGTTGTGTGGGAGGAGGTAACAGCCAAATGAAAATTGGGGTGCCATTAAGAAAAGAGGCGTGGGTACTAGCTATAGCTAAAAAGGACTCTGCCTTTGTCACCACATGTTTTTTATGACTGAATTCATAATAATTTATATGCTCTGTACCTAGACATGCTGGCCTGTTTGGGATAGAAATAAGATATTACTTCTGCCCACAAGAACTTAAGCTTCAGTTGGCATAACTCCTTCTACCCTTCATTTCACATATAAGCAGAAGTTGATTTGGGATTCTATAAGAGTGAAAAAGGAAAATTGCTTATATAGATTTGCCCATTTGGGGCTTCAATATCTTGATAACACTAATTCCTTGCATGTATGTATAAAAAAGTATGCTGACTTTATGAAGATAACAGACGATTATTTGAGTATAACTGAATGCTCACTGGCGGACGAGAGCAGCGTGTTATTCACTATATGATTAACTGCAGCATGCATAACACATTCTTCTACTTTCCAGTTCGAGTTACATTGCCAACTCCCTGGAAACTGCAGAAATCATCAGCTGGGCGTGGCCACATGAATTTTCTTGGATGTGGTCCTGTCTGGATACGCAAACTTCTCATGTTATACAGGTTGTGATGAGTCTCTTCTTAACGTCATTCTGTGATGGAACAGTCCTCATAGAAAAGCTGCATTAACAGGACTGGCAGAAACTTTTCAGCCTCTTGATTAATAAACACCCAAAGTTAACATTTTACACCCAGAGTCTTCATCAGCTATTTCTAAGAGAAGTTCTTAAAACGTGCTCTACTAACTATAGCTGCTGGTTGCTCCTCGCCTTGGGAATGACTTTTTCCTCTTTGGCTTTATTTTCTGTTTCTACATTCCTCTCGCTGGAACTCTCTGTTTTTCACCTATTCTGCATCAGTGGAAAAGCATTTGACATTCGCTCTTTGGGAAGAGAAAGAACAACTTTCAGCTCAGGGCTAAACTAAAAACCAATCTATGAATTCAGCAGAAACATGGTCCTTCTATACTGAACACAACACATTCTTTCTGGCTTTAGCATGTCCGAGATTTTACTATCCAACTCCTTGCCTACTCAGTATTAACCAGTTTTACAATTAAAATCAGCACAAGTAAGATAAAGAATGATATCAATCAGGTCATTTAAGGGGGTGGTTCAGGCCATTTGTAGAAAGTGACCCAACATATCATAACATCTTTGCTTTTTTTTATAGATATCAAATCAACTAGACTTCAAGACCCATCTTTATTTGGTAAGTACATTCCCATCCATAAAAAAAACGGGGCCAGGATCACAGAGATACTGTACTTTACAGCTTCTTCCTAGAGTTGCCACAAGTAGCATGCTGATTTATCTGTTTCATTTCCTCTTTCTGAGTACTTCCTTCAGTGAATATAGGAGCACAGAACCAAAAGCAAGTGCTGAACATTGTTAATTTCTTCATTCATTCAATAAGTATTTATTGAGTGTCTACTATGTTCCAGGTACACAGGTAGTCACTGGAGATATAAGGGGGGAAATAGACTGATATTTAATGGGTCATGAATCATGGTGAGATTATGATAGAGAATTGGCAGGGTGCTATGGCAGCATTAGGCTGGGGGAGTTAGCATGATCTAGGGACATGGAAAGGTTTCCTAAAGAAGTAATATTTAGGCTCAGACTTGAAGAGTCACTATGAGTTGGCCAGGAAAAATGGGAGTAAGGGAGGAGGAAAAGACAGAGAAAGTATAGTGTGCATGAAAGTCTAGCAGCAAAAGTGGCTGGGGAGAGAGATGGGAGAGACATGGGGAGGGTAAAAGGTGGGGCCCTAGACGGAAGACAGATGGGCTGGCTCACTGACACACCATTCAGTGAGACTCCTGAGGGGAAAGGGGCTGAAGAGTCTGGTGGGACACAGATCATGGAAGACTTGTAAGGTCACTAAAGAGTGGACTTCAAGGAGTCATTGAGAAAATATGTAAAGGGGGCATGATTTTATTTGCATTTTAGAAAACTCCTCCCAGCAGCTGGGTGGAGAACTAATGGAAGATGAGCAATTCAGAGGCAGGGAGACTATTTAGGACGGTGGCAGTGGTCTGGGTGAGAGACGGTGGTGGCCTGAACCCGAGCGGTGACAGTGAGGTTGGAAAAACTAGGTGATTCTAGAAGCATTCATAAGATGAAAATTCATGGGACTTGGGGATCATTTAGTGTGGATCCAAAATACCCAAACAGTTCAAACATGTGGCATCATTTTACTACGGCTTTACTTACCACAGCAAGTGCTATTGCTATTCTCCATCCCCTCCCCTCCCCAAGCCTCCTGTGCCCAAATCTGAGATCACCTGCAGACGGTCGCCATATCCACAGGTGGCTGCCTGCATTTGTGCCAAAGGGCAGGCCAAAATATAAGCAAGGCAATGCCCCCAAGGGTGACCCTCAACCAAACAAGGATATAAACTAGTAGATAAATATCCCAACTTCCTTGCCCTTTTGTGGGGCAACTCTAAGCCATGTACCACATACCTTCGGGGGCGGGGGGGGGGGGCTGGTGCTCATTGAAACTCAGCCTCAGCTGCACATAGTGGTGTATCTTTATTGGCTTTCTGACTATTGCCCTGTCCCCTCATTTCTGCCTCCTGGGAACACTTCCCAAATAAATCACTTAAGCCAAAATCCTGTCCTCAGGGTCAGCTTTTGTGGAAACCCAAATTAAGTATGACATTGTTGCTAGATCTGTTAACTGAAAGAGAATTTTTAAAAGCTCATCTATCCCTCTGTGAGTCTTTTAAACTACCCCTCTTGCTCAGCAGCGGCAGTCATGGCCAGTTCCCGTTCAGGCCACTTCTCCAGAGGACAGACTAGAGAGTGTCAGGTTCTAATCAAGTCACACCCCTCCCCCCTGCCCAGGGCCTCTGTCAGTCCAGCTCTCTGCCTGCTATTCCCTTTTATGCATGGGGAGACTGGGGGCCATGCCTACTGCAAATCATCTAAAATCGATACCTCGGCCTTTGCACCTATGTTTTATTAATATGTATTCATCCCTGCTGGGCCTTGTCAAGTGCCCTCCTCTGGAGAACAATTAGTTTAGTAAATAATCACTTTTAATGACTCTGGACTCTACACAAATCGAAAGGAAAGTGTAACCCATCATCTAGGAACAGATCAGAAAGCAAAAACTCGACCACCTGCCTCGGACTTGATCTTACCTCATACTCTTTATGTTAAAGCAGATCATGATGTAAAGTGGAAAAAGCATCCAAGAGGAGCGAGAGATGCGTCAGGGTCCCAGACTCATTTCCTCATTGAGCCAAGTGGTCTCTACCCGGTTAGCTCAGGTCCGGTGGCCATGTCTGCAGGTCAGAGAGGGGGATTGGGAGGAGGGGCAACGGGATGAAGAGAAGCAGGAACCACTGTTTACTAACAACTGAGTTGTGTCAGGCGGGAGACTCAGTATTTCATCATGCCATCTCATTGAAGCCTCCACATTAGTCTACACGGGGGAGATCAATCCCATTTACAGAGGAGGAATCTGAAGCTTAAGGCGATTTAAAAACTTGGCCAATGTAGCACATACGTGTGATAGAGACTGGATTTAACCTAGATCTCTTCGGTGCCAAAGCTCATACTTTTTCCCCTGTCCTACTTGATCTCAAGCCATTTTACTCTGTTTCCTGTAGATATTCTTCAAAGGCAAATTAAACTTTTCCTGATGGAAATTTCAGTCCCCATAGGGGACTGTATCAAGAACACTAGTGTTATGTTAACCCCTCCACTTAATTTCTCTAACCCAAAACTTATCAACATATCAGTAAGCTTTCACCTTTGCTACAAACAGCCAGCTAGGAGCACCTCTAAAATTTAATTTAAACACTTAACAATTCATAACAAGAAAAGTGCTCTGGCGGGCAATAGAATCTCCCACCCTCAATACATAACAACAAAAATAACAACAAAACAAATTATCTTAAAAGTGAAAGGAACCACCACAACCAACATTTTGATATGAACTTATAAAAGTGGCAGCTGAGCCAGGGGAACAGGGGAGACGAAGATTTTGGTGCAGCTTAACAGAATCAGCGCCAGGTAAAGCAACTGAATCAACAAACATGAGAATAATCATTAACCGCGCCAAAGTCAACACAGTCAGCAGTTGAGGGAGGTTGTAAAAACTCAACCGCCTGCTTATCTCCACAGAAACTGCAACGGTGGGGAGAAAATGCTAGCTAGTACCCCACTTGGGCATCCCTGGCTGAGAGAAACAGGAGGAAGGAAGGCAAACTGGTCAGAACAACCCAGATCTAGCTGTCTCCAACAATAATAGAGACAGCAGAACAAGACAAAAACAAAAAACAGAACATGCACTTAGGGTAGAGGGGGGTACACTGAGAACCCCAGATGAATGAAGATTCACTTCTCCGCTTGGGACTATAAAGGAGGAGCCAAATGCCCTGATGCTGTGTTGTTTTTCTGCTACTCCTGGCAGGACAACGACTAGCTACTGGGGAAGGGTGAGTAGAAGCAGCGATGTGAAGCAACCAGGGTGACGGTCTCTGAGGTGAGCACAGTCTGCAATGACTTGGAGCACAGATCCAAGGAAAGATGCCATCTCTGTCCTGTGTCCCCTCCACAAGAGTGGAAAACAACTTTAGCCAGGTGCAATGAGTCCAGATACGGGGCATTTGACAAAGCTTCAGAAGAAGGAGAAATCTTAAATTCTCCAGAGGCCACATGCAACCCAAGTATGTCTCTCCAAATTCCTCCCAGTGCTCTGGGCTATTTCTAAAAGTGGGTAGGACTCACAATGTGCACCCTTTAAAGTAACTGAGAAGAGAACAATAAATAAGTCACTAATAGAGCGGGGAAAGATTCAAGGATAATCTGTCCACATTTTTAGAACACATATAAACTCTGAGCAGAATTGTTCACACCAAGCACTTAAGATGCAAAGAAATAGTGAGGCATTCAGAGGGCACACTACAGCCCAGCAAGAGCACAAAAGAGCAAAAGCAAGGAAGCAGAAGAGAGAGAGAGAGAGAAAGAGAGGACAGAAGTTGCCAAAAACTATTCAAAAAACTAACATGGAAGAAACTTCTCTGGCAGTAGTACTTCATGTTATAATCTTTCTATGGGCTTCTATAAAAAATGAAATTAATAAAATAAGACCACAAACCAAAGATAATAAAACAACAGGATGAGATAAAAATTGAGATTGCAAAAATAGAGAAATAAGCCAAAGTCCAAACAACCCATTATGGAACAAGAAATAAAATAGACACAGCTGAAAACGATTACTAATATATAAAGAAGACAATCACTGTGAACACAGGAAAAACCCAAGAGTCTGAAACAATTTTTTTTAAAAAGACAATAGATTGTGAAAACAGAGAGAAAAAAAAATGGCCCAACATATGGCATATTATTTCTTCAGAAATAGAAGAAGCAAATAAATGAGACAAAATGTATTTAAAATTACTGAAGAGATTTTCATTGAAATAGGAAAAAACAACAAAGAATGTTCCGAGACAATTAATAATTGTGGGAGAATTTTTGAAATCATCATTAAGTTACTGAACTCCGAGGCCCAAAGAAAAGTCTTCAGGTATTTAGTAGACAAAAAGAAAGTCTTGAGGAGAAAGTAATAGAGTCTGGTTTCAGAATTTCCCCGAGCAAAACGTAATGACAGAAGTTGACCAATGGCTGCAAAGTTCTGAGTTAAAGAAACTCGGACGCAAGACTGTCTTGCAAAATCAAGATGTCTTTCCAATACAGAGAAGGCAAAAATTTCCTTCACCAAGAAAGAGTTGAAGGGATTATAATGCCTGAGAGGCCTTGAAAAACTCTCAGATAAAATCAAAGCAACAAAAAGTTAAATCAAAACACAGAATTCAAGACTAGAGAAACTGTAGTAGAAAGGACTAATTTCTTTTTAATAAAATCAGGACTAAGTAATTATGGGAATTGTACAAAATAGAAGTAAATGTTATAAATCCTGACAACTTAAAAATAAAATACTGTAACGAAAGGGAAAAAGGAAGTGAGGGAAAAGAAAATAGGAGAAAAGGTAAATGAGCAACGTTTTCATTTCTCATGGTAGAGAAACAATCAGTATTGTAGAAACACAGAACACAGTTAAACATGTTAATGTCTCTGCCAGCTATTTTCTTGTCCGAAGAACAGTGCATCTTAAATGTTACGTTGTTCCCAAAGTAACCCGAAGGGCGTATTTAAATACAGAATGCTGGGCTTATCCACGGAGTTTCTGACTCAGTAGCTGTGGGCTGACACCTGAGTGTTTGCACTTCTGGAGAGTTCTCAGGTGACTGCTGATGCTGCTGGTCCACAGGCGCTTCTAAGGGACCATTGCCTCAGACGGAGCTTTTAGGAACTAGGTTCTCTTGGGAAATTATTATTTTAGTTTACATTTAATTGAACTTAGTAATTTTTATTTAAAATTACACACACATACACACACGCTTGGCAGGGTAGATACCATGATCACGAAGGTGGTTTTCCCAGGGTGAGGCTCATCCATTGCACTCCGGGTGTGCTGACCCCTATGATTTCCCCAAATGTGGGAAACTCGACTGCATGATTTGTGGTAGTGGGGGACTGTGTTCACGCTCTCCCCTAAAAATATATAAAATAAAATATATATAGTATGATGTCTTAATATAAATCATCATTTCAATCTAACCCACCCACTTTTCTGTTTTTGTGTATGTCTGGAGAGAGAAAGGGGAGGAGAGGAAAGGAAAGGAGAAAGATGTTTTTGAATAATGTTCACTTGATGTTAATGAGAGTTATTCCCAGGCAGTGAGATTCGGAGATCTTATTTGTACTTTGTATATCCTTTAAGCCTCTTAGAATGACCCTATGAAATGTCTTCACAAAATAGTAAGGTCATTAACAACAATAAACTCCAAGGTCAGGAACAATTTATTCAATCCAGATCTTAGTTTCTCAGACTGACCCATAGAAATGTGTTCTGAAGGTCACGATGATCTCCAATGATGTCAGCCGTACGAGGCGAGCAATTCAGCTCAAACGCCGCTCTATTCCACTAATCCCTTTGAACAGAGCTTTTACCCATGGACACATCTACTTCCTTGCAGAGATACAGCATTTTCAACTCTACTACCTTTTGTTACAAATTTCACATGTGTTCTTTAGTGATTCTAGAATTGGCTCTTCCAATTTCTTAGGGGTTTTTGTTAATAAATTCATATGAAGACTTTCTGTAAACACTGAGATTTTACAACCTCCATGCTCATCCTGCCTCCGCCTTACAAAATTCCTCATGGCATTTTTACTCCTCATCCTGAGACCCCCAAATTCCCCTGGCCCATTTTAACCCCCCTTCTCTGAGTATGTTTTGTAATACTCCTACCTTATATTGTTGAACACATTCAGCTGTCATTCTTTTAAAGCCTTCTCTCATTGAGTCAATGAATATTTTATGCATGGTTCTAGAGCTGGAAATGAGGAAAAATATATATTACCAATTATGAGCTACCAAATTACATCTCGACTTCAGACTAACTTCCCATTAGCGAAGAAAATACATCGATATAATCACCACTGAAGTGAGAGCAAAGAAAAGCACCAAGAGAAATGAGTCCAACCTCCATGGAGAGAAATTTGCAATAGAGTCCGAAGACTGGATTGAAACCCCTTTCTGTGTATGTGGGGGAAGGAGAGGGAGAAAGAAACGACTAAGTGCATGGATGAGCTGCTGGGGTTATTAAATAAGAATTAGCAAGCCAATACCACATCAGAGCAACTTAAAAAAAAGTAAGAGTTATAACCTGACCATGAGTTGGTTTTCAGCTTGACTCTTCGGGTGTGATTCAGCATTGGGTGTGACAGCATCATCAATATCCATGACCCCAACTCTCACTATTTTGTGGATCTTTCCAACTCTGGTGTTTTGATTCTGCATCACTCCATCTCCCTGGAAAATAGGGTGTCAGGAAACATTCTCTACCAGGAGCTGCAGCTTCTCTCCTTGGCCATGTTCATCACCCGGACAGCTGCTAGCAGACTCCCTCCCCTGAGACCTCAGGCAGCTCTCATGTAAGCACTGGTTCCCACCAAGGAGCAGGAGGATGAGACAGCTGTGTCCAAGAGAGCAGATGTTTTTGTGGTAACTTTTGCTAAAGGCTGATAACAGTGTTTCTTATATTTATTCTATTCCTAGCCCTGGATTTACTGAACTTCACAAGACTACCAATCTTGCAGAATTATCTTTATTTCCTATTCTACTCTGAGTGAGAAGTGTTGACTTTGTTCTCTGCATGTACCTCTAACATCTTAGCTTCACGCATCGTCTTTTACTCCCATTCTTGTTTGAGTCTGGAATCTTCGTTAGGACTTTTCTTAACTGATCTGTTTATCAGATACCCTGAGCAAGTCTGGTCTGCTATCCCCAGAAAGGTCACAAATGGAGGCTTAGGTAAATGCAGCCCGTAGCCCCCAACTCTCTCCTCTGACATCTTGAGAATACCACTCTTTTCAAAGCCTTTTTTCTTGCTAAGTTCATTTTATACCAACTTTGCCAACCTCGATGAACCACAGGAGGTATAAAGAGTGTTTTCATATGGTATACCAAGATTTCATAAGTCAAAGCAGCAAGATACACACTAGGTTCAGAATTGGAAGACCTGGATCTCAGTACTGATTTTCATATCTGACTAGCTATATAACCTTAGGTGTACAGGAGCAGCCTAGGTATAACCTGAGCTGAATGCTACACTCTGTGTCTTAAATAGTGTTTGGCAGAACATAAACCAATTGGGTAAATATTAGCAGCAATGCTCAAGGGGACATTTGAGTCATCCAAAAAAGTAGGCAGGCCAGGAGCAAACCAAAACTCCAAATGAGCAAGATGAAAAGCCATGCAGGTTCTGAAGGAGGTAAGCTTACCTGAAGGCTGTTAGGGTATGGAGGGAGAGAAGTGAGGATGGGGCATTCACTGTCAGGCTGGAAATAAATTCCATATGGCTCCGGGCTATGCCTGGGGGACCAAGACAATCCTGAGGGAACAAAGAGTGAGCACTTGTTTAGAATGTCTTGTTTTCATGGATGACAACATTAACATGCAGAAAAAGATGAACAAAACCCATGAGCCTAAGCTGAAGACAGCGTTATACAGTATAAACATAGTTGAATTATCAAATGTTAGGGATAGAAGGGACCTAAAAAAATTCATTCATTTAATCCAACTCTTTATTTTATGGATGAGAAAACAAATCCACATAAAAAGTGACCCATCCAACATCTCACATTTAGTTAGTAGTTACTAAGCAACAAAACATCAATGTGAGAGACAAACATCAATTGGCTGCCTCCCGTACACGCCCAAACCGGGAATCCAACCAGCAACATTTTGATGTATGGGCCCATGCTCCAACCAACTGAGCCACCTGGCCAGGTGACCACTTTGTGCCAGACACCTCTTCTCTAGTATTCACAAGCAATCCGATCCTAATTGAGACACCAAAGCTCAGAGAAATCAAACATCTTACCACACAACTCAGAGCCTAAGTCATGGATCAGAGATTTCAATATTGGCCTGGCTTCCCCAAAACTCTGGGTTCATTTTGCTGTACTATGCTTTTCTAGGTCTCTCCCAAGACTTAGAGAAATGCAGAGGTTCACACAGTAGCAAAATGTCCAACTCAGGGTTTGAACAAAAATCAACCCCTTCCCAATAGTCTGAACTAACAGACACAGGCTAATAACATTTTCGATTTTCTTAGCCGCCCCAGCCTCGGTCAGACTTTACTCTCTAGAACACATGTGCCATCAGACCAGCATAAAATCGCTCTTCGTCATAGTCCATGGGAACAGAAGCTACAGTGTAGCTTTGTCTGACCCAAATTCGAGTTTTCTCGGGGGTAAGAACATGAAGACATAACTTCGAATGACTTCCTCCACCAGCATACTGCGGTTACACATTGTCATGAAAATTGTCTTCTATTGGATCTTTTTCTTTTCTGTACATATAGAAATTGAATTAATTAAAATAATAAAGATAATCCATCAGCTTTCTCAAGAGAAGAGGGAAAATTGCTTTTAAAAGTAGCAATGAAGAGGAATATAGACAATTCTTTAATAGTTTTCTACTACTTCGGGTCAGGAGAGAAACAGGGTCCCAGGTGTGGCGGGCATCAGTGAGTCAATGAGCGCCGCACTGAGGCCTCTCTGCACCGGAAGAGGAGGAGAAGAGTGAAAGACAGCCCCTGCACTCCTGCAGATACGCACCTGCGAGGGGAGACAGGACGCCTAGAGACAACACAACAGTCAATTACAGACACGACAATAGACTAGCGGGTGAAAAAATGTGGCACAATGTAGCTAAAGTTAGGTAGGCTTCTAAAGGATCAAACAAATGCCTTTTGATAGTCCCATTCATTCATTTATTTATCAGATACTGAGGGGAGCTTACTGGGTGAGCAAGTACTATAAAGCTAGGGAAAACTGTGAAGTAAAAGAAAACAAAAATTAAAAACTAGCCTCGTGGAGGTCATGTTTCAGCAGCTGGAAATTGGGGGGAGGGATGTATACACACACACACTTGCACATATATGTCAGGTGGTAGTGAATAACATGGAGAAAAATGAAGTGGGGCAGAGATGGGAGGAGTGCTGGGGGCTGCCCATTACAGGGTGTCGAAAAAGGTGCCATTTCAGCAAGGACCTAAAGTTTATAAGCAATCAGTCTACATTGTTATCTGGAAATAAAACTTTTCGGGCAGAAAATAAACCACCTCAAAAGCCCCAAGGCACAGATGCTTAAGAAACAGAAGTGAGCAAGGGGGAAACATTGAGAGACAGGCCAGAGAGATAATAAAGGAATAGATTCCAGCCATGCAATAGAAATTTCTGGGATGATAAAATATTCTGGGCCTGTGTTGTCCAATATGGCAGCCAGCAGAGTACTTAAAATGTGACTAGTGTTACTGAAAACTCAATTTTTAATTTTATGTCATTTTAATATACGTAAATTTAAACAGTCACATGTTGGCTACTATATTAAACAGTGAAGATGAGCCTTGTAGGCCATTGTCAAGGTTTTGCCTGTTATTCTTGAATAATATGGGAAGAAACGGGAGAAGAGCAGAGGATTGACATAATCTAACTTAGGTTTTAAATCACTCTCAATTCTGCAATGGAAACAGGTTAAGAACAGCCCCCGGGAAACCCGACTTAACGCAGCTGAGAGATGATGGTGGGTGCTGACCAATAACTCTGATGAAGGGGGCGCGGTGGAGATGGTGAAAAGTGGTCAAGTTCCAGATGCAATCTGAAGGCGGAGTCCGTGGGATTTTCTGCCAGACTAGATGGGGGACATAAGAGACAAAGAGAGTCATGAATGGCCCGCAGGCTGCTGTCAGAGCATTTCATGGAGTGTTGGCAGGAAAAGAGTCTGAGAACTGCGGGCTCGAAAGCCTCATATCATCTCTTCATGGTAAGTGGAAAAATTCTAGGTTAACTGGAGATTATTCCTATGTTGCCAGGTCATT
Source organism: Desmodus rotundus (assembly GCF_022682495.2). Classification (NCBI taxonomy): domain Eukaryota; kingdom Metazoa; phylum Chordata; class Mammalia; order Chiroptera; family Phyllostomidae; genus Desmodus; species Desmodus rotundus. Next base: position 106,737,866 of record NC_071394.1, on the reverse strand, counting down.
CGAGAATAAGTGAAATCACATATGCGAGTGACTAGCATAAGGCTCAGCCCATAGCAGGTTCTAAGATGTCACTTTTCTTTTCCAGGAAGCCAGAGCAGGGACCCTTCTAACAACAAGAACCCTGTTGACTAGTCAGGGTCAGCGCTTCTCCTGAAAGAGCCAGATAGGTAGTCAATATTTTTGGTTTTGCAATCCATATGTTCTATGTCACAAGTACTTAACTCTGTTGTTGTAGCAAAAGTAGCCAGAGACACTAAACATAAGTAAATAGGCATGGCTATGTCCCAATAAAACTTTATTTACAAGAACAAACAACCGGCTGTATTTGGCCTATAAGCCATAGTACACCAACCTTTGGATTAGAGGAAATATTCATTTACCCTCTGGGGTCACTTTAGAGAGACATGGAAGGTAACCCATATGACTCACTTATCAACAACAGTCCCAGTATACGCTCGCTGTCCCAGCATAACTATTAACACAGCCTCCTTTCACCAAGAGTGTCCCAGTTTGAAGAATAAACTATACGGTCATGGGTATACACTTCTTTGTCCTACTCAAAGAAAAAATGGGTAGTGTGATAATTCCGGTGCTTTTTTGGTAGTTAGGCATTTTGTTTCAATTTACAGAATAAAATAAAATTTTCAATAAAATTTGGCAGCCTATTCTATTTGCTTCTGTAGGAAGGACCTGGAGTGGGACAGGTAATACATGCCGTACCCCTCTCTTGCATACGCACGGCAGGCTCTACTAACTGATCACGGCAGCCCATTCCGGAGCCAGCTCAAATACAGCCCCGCCGTTTTTATCAGCATGCTGATCAGGATGGCCACTACCAACCCTACACGATGCAATCTCTAAAATTATCGGACCAGTTCTATACATCCCTGAAAATAACTGCATGCTTCTGATTGCATTTCTGTGGAGGGAAATTTTACACCTTTCTTTATCAGTATCATTATGTATCCTATTGAGCTTAGAAAAAACCCAAGTCCCAATAACCCCAGTACCTACAGAAAATAGAGGGTGAGGAGTTGGCACCCAGAAGCTGTAATTTGGAACCAGGTGCTGTCTTTAAATTGTCGCAGGTGTGTCAGGGGAGGTGTATTTGGCTTTGCATCGTGATCTAAAGCTAGAACCAGAAAAGGATAAAATTAAGAAGTGTTTCCTTCTTTGTAAAATGAAGGATTTTTACATACTGCCACCTCATCCTCACTGCCCACGCCCAGCAAAACAGAAAAAGTTCTGGGCAGAATTTTCAGAAACATTTCCCCGTTCACCCCTTGGGAATGGTCTCAGCAAATCCAACTGCGGCAGGCCAAGCGATGAAGGTAAACAGAAAATATAGAGCATAGGCAAAGTTCTACTTGACTTGAGAATTCTCTGTAGTGCCAGGTCACACCGGGAACAGGGGTGATATTTTGAGAACTTCTTGATTGAAACTCAGGATTACTGAGTTGTGACGCTGTCACTAAGGGAACAATTAAGGATGGGGTAGATTTGGGACTCAAGAACTATTTCTTTCTTCCTCTCTCATTAGAATGACAATAAATTTAGCTAACCTGTATTCACCTACTATTTGCCAAGCTCTGTGCTGTTTTATTTGTAATTTATCAGTTATCCTTTAGGGAGCCCCTGAGATGAGTACTATTAGGTCCTATATTATCTCCAACAGCATGAAGACAACAACTAAACAAATGAACAAGTAAGGTTTATTATTACATATTTTTAGCAAGAGTAGAAAGGGGGAAGAAAGAAAGGGAGATCAACATCAATGTGAGAGAAAAGCATTGATCCATTGCCTTCCATACATGCCCTGACCAGAGACTGAACCTTCAACCTAGGCATGCGCCCTGATGAGGAATTGGACTGGGCTTTGCTGGACAACACCCAACCAACTGAGCCACACCAGTCAGGGCCAAAGTGAATCTTAAATAACCTAAAACTGAACAGCAGTTGTAAATGGAGGGGATTGTCCATGGAAAATTCATCAAGAGGAGCCAGAATTAGGAAGGGATACTGGGAAAACTAACATTTAATGAGTACCTACTCCATGTTAGGCAACAGTTGTATATTTTCTCCCTTTGTTCTACAAGAACATTAGGGTTATTATTATCCACATTTTACAAATCAAATAAACTGACTGCAGAGAGCTTAACCATCTTGCCCATGATCTCAAAACTCATTAGTGCAACTTGAACTGAAGTCTAGTTAATTCTATTGTACCAAATATCTGGGAACAGGGCTGAAGAACAACCATAATTCAACAGCTAGTTTTTCTAAGTCTCATTCTGGACAAAGAAAGAAGATTTGCCTGATGAAAAGTCAAAAATTATGGAGTTACTCTTAGACACACATACCTGGTTTAAACCACACAGGTCTAGAGTAACAAAGAAATCAATACATAAAATAACGAGTAAATTCCGGTCATGACCTTATAATGCAGAGTAACTTGATGCCAACTTCCTCCATCACTAGAAAGGATGTTGAGTTATCCTGCTGCTCTGGCTTCATTCTCTGTTGAACTAAATAGAACATCCCCAAAGCTCGGTGGATGGGAATACCCTCTCTCCTCAACCATCCCCATGAAATAATAGTATGAAGTCACACAAGTGGGAACAAAGCTGAGGGACCAGTCCCCAGAGACTCTATGCCTGGATATCAACAGAACCTTGGTGTTTTGAGTCCTCACCCTGATTGCTGATCTCAAGATGACCCTTTCTGCGGGGGTATCCTGTTTCTCCTCTCCCTTCAGACGTCACAGTCTCCGTGAACTCGCAAGCTGGCATGTACCCACCAGCTCACAAGGCACCAACACTGCTTTCCCAGGTGGCATTATGAACAGCTGTGGGAAAAACCAGATCTTTTTGTCATCACATGATTTAAAGAAATCATAGGTTTGAGACTTGAGGGGGAGAGATGTCTGTGTGCGTGTGTGTTTGTGTGTGTGCATACATATCTATGTGTATGTGTATGTGTGTTTGTGTATGTGTACCACGGTCCCTTGAATTTCTCCTCTCTTTTGAATAGATCACAAGATTCACTTAGCAGACGGTCAGCCAAGAGCCTGATAGAACTTAACCTCCCACATTACACGTCTGTATAGCTGCTGCTGATCAGGGCTGGGAGCAGGGGTAATATATGTAGCTCAGACAACTCCAAAAACCAGCCAACCCCTTTTTATTTAAAATACCAAATCAGAACACTTAGTGGTAGCACTTTATTGTTTCTAAAACACCTTCACATCCACCATCACAGTTGACCTTCTCAACTGCCCTTCAGTGTAGATATGTATTTCAATTTTACATATAAGCAAAGGAAGCTCAGAGAAGAGGCAGGAGGGGTCCAAAGTCACACAGTTACTAAGTGGGAAAGAGGGTCTCCTCACTTCACAATCTTCAACTTCAAATTTCACGCCCTTTTACCATCTCACCATGCTGCCTATTCCTGTCCTCCCAACAGACACTATGAGAATAATATAAAGGACATACAGTCACCCTAGATAGGACTCCAAAGCTTTCAATACACACTTTAAAAAATTAGAATCAGAAGGTGTCTTCTGAGGTAGCAACATTGTTTCCCTCCCAGACTGAGTTTTCAATACCAAGGACAGCTATAACAGAACAAATCAAGGAAGCAGAACAGTACATAAGAACAGGCCCATTTGTCAAACATTTGGGGGCCATCTCTCCCTGTTAAGGAACAGCAGGAAGTTAACTATTTGTGGCTGAGAAACTGTAAAGCAACTCTTCCGCCAGCGTATGAAACTACTCTGACATTTGCACGTGAGTGGTGAAGATAAGGAAACTGGGTGTAGGGATGCAGAGTTTTATTGTTTATTGCTGTTTGTGGACTAGCTATACATATCTTCTCAATCAATGTAATGAAAGAAAGGGTGGAGACGGGAACCTCTGAGCCCGCCAGATGAACCCAGAAAATGTAGTCACCATTCTGAGAAAGGAGAAGCTGTATGAATGTCACACACTTGTTAACCAGATGGACACAGAGTCTCCCAAGATCCTACAATATGGCAGCTTAGATGGCATTCTCAAAGGGAGAGCTGGCTGCAATGACTCTGGATGATCCTGCTGAGCTCAATGTCAACAAGGCTGAAAGAAGAGCAAACTGAGGAAGGGCATTTGGGGATTAGGACTTTGATGGATATGGCGCTGGGAGGGAGATGTTGGGGGAGGAGTCAAAAGTAGAGAAAGGGTGGAGGGAAGCAAGAATCAATATGACTAGAGTGTATGGACACAAGATTCCTTGCTGTGTCATTGAGTATGTCCCTGTACATCAGTGCCCTTAAAAACAGATACTGTCTAGAGGACATACTAAGCAAGTAATTCCTGTTTTAAAGGCTCCAACTTATTTTAAGGAAGATATATAAAATAACCTACAGGATCAGTTTGCCCAATCAGACTAACATAAAGCAGACATCTTGCCCAGATTTTACTAGATCAAGCTTTTCTAATAATTTCAAAGATACAGATCATCACGAGGCACGGACGAAACAAGGAGGGGCTCGGGGACTTCTGACACTGTCCTTCAAGGCTTTTCTTGCCACATCAGGTCATACTCCAGGCCCAGATTCACCTATAAGTCTCTAAACAATGTGTGCAATTGACATCATTCCACACAGAACAGGTCATGTCATGCTCAGTTAGTAACATAGTTTAATTTCCAGGGAGCTGTGACGTATAAAGTTATAGATTCAGGTTTGTTTAGGATAAGAGTCCTAGAATCTTGCTAAAAGCTATAGACAAAGACTAAGCTTATTTACCAAGAATTCTGTCATTAGCATGTTTTAAGAAAATTTAACTGGATCTCTTGCCCTCTTTCTTTTCCAGGTGTATAACTCCAATAAAGAGGGAGATTAGATTGCAGGCCTTTTTCTGCTAACCTTTCCCTTCCTAACACATGACTACATGTAAAATGGCTGTGAATGGTCTTGCTAGTTGGCCTTGACTTAGTCCTGATGATTTGGTGTATGAAAGCATTGCCCTGCCTGTCTCCAGATCCTAGCCTAAGTTAGAGTTCTATTGCCTAAGGGCTAACTTAGAGGACAGATAATTCATTACTTCCATTGTTCTTTTCACTCAGTAACCATAATGTTCATTTGTGGAGCACTTTTCACTATACCGAGCATTTCCATTTGCGTTACTCCAACTGATATGCAAAACAATCTTAGAAGGCAGCCAAGAAGATATTGGTTTGTAATTAAGAAAAATGGGTATCAGTTTCATCTGACAAATGGTGGGACAAGGACTCTAGCCCAGGTGTGTCTGGGCCCCAAGTCCATGCTCTGCCCACCACAACTACACGATAGGTACTTTGAAGAGTAGACAAATGGTTTGACCAAGGTTGAGAGAGAAATAAAAGTACCCATGTTCCTCTTTAACTTAAAGCATTTCCCCCCAAACTCTGCTTGCATAAAACTTTTGTAACTCTGTCATGGTCATGGTAAAGGCTAAGGGTGCTGTGACAGAGGACTGCACTGGAACCATGAATCACTCCTTTAAGAACACACTGGTGGGGGAAGATGGATGGGCTGTCCCACAGCCCTCTTCTGCCTCCTGACAAGTATAGTATTAGTAAGGGGAGTTTGATGCACTTCCCTTCTCTGGCCCTCTTTTCATACTCTTCAACAGGCATTGATAATTGGCTTCTGGCAGATAAATGATCAAAGGGACAATAAAAGGGGTGGGTGAAAAATGGTCTACATAATCAATCTGTATATTCAAAAGGCAGGGTATTGCACTGATCCCAGACAGGGACAAATGCATGAACGGCATCATCTATGCTGTGTTCCTGGTCCAGAGTCAGGCCTGCCTCACCCCAGTCCCAGCACACCTGCCTCACCGCACAGCAAGGCTCCTTTGACCCCTCAACGGCCAGCCTGCTCTAGGACCAAGCCAGCTCTGAGCCGGAAGGTTATCTAAAGCTTGTGCTCAACACGACATGATGCAGCTTTGTCGCCTGGGTTGTCAGGTCGTTCTGGCCTTAAGCTCTGTTGAGATTGTAGAATTTTTCTTTTTTAAATCAAGTGACAACCTCATGCCCTAGTCTGGTTAACTGGCCTTCTGCCTTCCTGCCTGCCTAGGATCCCAGTCTCTGTAGATCCTTTAACCATCCTACTCTTTCCAGGTCGACGTGAACTAAAGGCCAGTGCTTGTCTACCTGGAATTCACAACGTCTAGGCTCACATAATCTTCCGAAAGCCCTCCCTGAAATGCACTGACATGATCACAACAGCCTTCCATTTTCCCACTGTGTTGTTCCTACCTGTTAGGATTATCTCCATTATTTTTTGTTGAAACCCATCACTTGTATCACCCAGTATTATCATATTATCTGGTGTTTTCTGCCACATTATTTAGATACCATGTCATACACATAGGCGGCATTTTTTTTCAGCTTCCACAGTTAGTTCTGTAGCCTACATGCCAGTTCATCCCAGTAAAAAGATAACCCCAGCTCTGGTATCATTCCAGTCCACCTTACTTCACTGTTCTCAGCCAAAACATGCCCAGCTGGGTAAAAACCCCTAGCACGGAAGGTCCTTTGTCATTAAGGTATTATTTGCCAATCTTCAGGGGATCTGAGAAGCTCTCCTTTATTGGTTTGATTTTTTGTTGATACTCCCTTCTCCTCCTAAAAAGATTCTTTGAATTTTCAAATTAAATTATATTTCATTACCTTTGGAAAAAAGTTATGGAAACCCATCGTAAAACTGAACACATCTGGAGGTATTAGATAACCAAAGTCAGGACTCTCTTCTTGAAGTTCATTTTAAGTCAGGGTCAAAATACTAAAGTGGGTAAGAAAGTCTTTATAACCTTTCCTTCCTCAAATTCCAATCAGCAGCTTCAAGTCATATCATGCCCTCAAGTACAGTCTAACTTCCTTATCAGCCAGAAGGAGAGGAGAGAAAGCATCATGCCATCAACACAATAGTTCTGGGATGGTGAGGGTAAAGAAGGACACAAATCACTTATTATGTCTCCTGGCAACAAGAGGAAGGCACATGCAAGAATAAAGAAAGTCATGGTAGCTTTCTGGACACCTGATTCACTCTTCATCCTTCTCAGAGAAATAGTCAGAAAAGGGTAATAAAGATTCAAATATAACAAGAGACTCTTGTTCGCCTTCAGTAAACAATGCAATAACTAATTCAATAATAGGAGAATTTTTAGAGGATTATACAATATTGGAGAAAATGTCATTTCTCAATCTCTTGCGTACATGGCTGAGGGAGTACACTGTGGTACTTTCAGTCTGAACAAAAGCCATTTTGGGGTTTTTTTTGGTAATATGAATCAAAGGCCTTTAAAGGTTAAAATCCCTAAACTCAGTACTTCTAAGAATCTATCTAAAAGAAAAATTAAAGATGCTGACAAAGAACATTTACAAAAGCACTATTTATCATAAAGAAAAAATCAATAGTTTAAGAAACACCCAAATAATAAAACATAAGTAGCCATTAAAATTATACTTTAAAAATGTGTAATGATGTGGAAAGTTTTTCAACACATAATGTTAGTGGGAAAAGCCTGATGCAAATAGTATATGTCTTGTAATCTTATTTGCACACAGAATTATGTCCGGAAGGTTAGATTACAGACAATATAAACTTCTTCTTTAGACTTTCCTGGATTTTCTGAATACAGAGAAAGGCTCAGACACTGGCCAAGCCTCCGCGCTCTGTAACTGTCTTGTCTTTTCAGCAGGGAGCTCCACACACATGGATCTAAAGTGCTTTTATTGCCCCCAGAAGAGCTCAGATTGCACCATGCAGCTGGCTGATGGCAAATGAGAACAAATCTAATTGTCCCGGTCATTTCTCAGCCACCAGCACAGCTTGAACATGGGCTCTTCCCATTCACACCCTTGGCCTCACATCTGGCCACAGCTTACAATGCGTGTTTTTGGAAATAAAATGGCCGAAGTATTTCATGGAAGCAGAAGAGATCTGTTGTTAGACAGGGTTGCAGGCACATGGGTTGGTACTTAATAACTGCTATAAACAAGAAAACGAATGACTGAATCAAGCACACAATCAATTTATTAGTCATATTGAATTCTTGCCATATACCTAAGCTATTCAGGGCACCCGGATACACCTCGCACCTGCCAAATTTCTCTCCTATGTCCCCTTGAGGTCTCAAGTGACAGACAGAAATGCACTGGCCATCAAAAACCTTGGGATCCTAACTTCAGTTCTGCTCCCTTCCTCCTACCCAGCTCTTTTGAAACATGGACACACATACAGGCTGCTCTGTTTGGTCTCTAAACCCTGATGAACGCCGATGTTGATAAAACGTATTTGGGGAAGATGCCTGAATGCTCCCCTTTTCCTTGTGAGGACCTGTGACTGGCCCAGCTGCTGCCAAGGGACCTTTAGGCAGCATGATGAACAGCAAGGGTAATAAAGCCAATTCTGAAGGGGAAAGGCGAGATTTAAACACTACATAGCCTTGCTTCAAAGCCCTAGTTCTGAAGACCAGAAGTGAGGTCCAGTTCATGGTTATGGAACCAAGAGATCAGAAACTAAATAAAATCAAGAACAGACAAATGGTGAGGGGCAAAGGTGAACATGTCCCAGGGTGGTGGCTACACTCACACACAGCTATGTTGTTTTGTCTTTTAAGCATTTGGCTAAGCTGGCCTGGTATAAAGGGCAGGAGGCAGAGCACATCATACATGGGGAGGGAAAGTAAGTTGATCAGGTGCTAATAACTCACTATATGAGTTATTGGTCCTATATGCAGTGTACAGCACCACAGGATTAGGAACCCCAGCACCATTCTCCAGGCAAAGCCTGGAAGTTAGGAGTCATCTGTGGGGAAGTGAGAAAATATGCAGGTAGAAACCCTGAGGAAGACCTCACTTATCCCTTATAGCCTTGACGGCTTCCTTGTCTATACGCACAGTTTCTGCCTATCCATGTACGTGGAAGAGGGTTGCTGAGAATTGTGTGTTTGTAATATTATGATGTTAACTATAACCTCAGAGAAGAACAATCCAGATGATTTCATCTTTGGATAAACATACATAGGGTTGGGAATTAGGTGGGGATGCACCTGACTTGGAGCTGCAGAATTAACAGCACCCTGGGCAGCCTTGCAGACTGAGTACACTTTCCCCAGTTCTTTCCTGAGCTGGAGTCTCTGTCTCCCTCTCTCCCCCGTCCTCTCTCCCTATCCAGTTTCTCTCTGACATTTACTCTCTTCTCTGTTCTCATTGCTTCACTAACTAACTCCGTGGCAAGAGTGTTGACATTCTTGTAACTCTGAAATGCCATCACATTCTCTCCAGATTCTCTGCCTTTGCCTCTACTGCTAAGTGCGCACTCTCTCTCTCTCT